>NC_071485.1:3432297-4032297 GCF_028500815.1 Rissa tridactyla
GTCCTCAAGGTCTTGCCACCTCCAGCTTCCTACCTGCTATTCTCTAAATGGGATAACATCTCCATCCAAGGAGCTGAGCCACCTCAGAAGCTGCAAGTGACAGAAGGACCAGCAGAGCTCTGACCCTGGAGACACCTGGCAGCAGAATGAGCTGCCCCAGCAGAGGCTGTGGGTTATGTACCCCGGGACCCGCCCACCGCCCTTCCCACCAGCACCTGGGAGAGGGGCCTGGCTGACCTCCACAAGGCATAGAGCCTGCCAGAGGAGAAGCTGCTCCTTTCCTCACAGGCCTGAGAAGTACAGCATGCAAAACACCAGAACACAGAAAGCGACCCTTAGAGTAAGTGACAATACATCCTCTTTTATTACAACTACATCGATTGTGTCAGCAATGGGGCCCTGTAGGTATGTAAACTTAATTAAATTTTTTCAGGACATAGAAAGAAAGAGAAAGACATCAGCCTAGCCTACATAGGCAAGTAGATCATTAAGCCCGATAAACACGTTTTTAAAGAAAACACCATGTCTTCAGTTTCCTTGTAAAAGAAAACTCACAATGTTAGCGGGGTCATACATCACTTCTAGCGAGACCCCACATATTACCCGACTTCTGCCAGAACCACATTCTGAATAGGACCGATGGACAGAGTGCCAGCAGAGGCTTGTGTGCCACCTGTAATACAGCACCTGCGAAAGAACCAATGCTCTAGGCCGCTGCTCTCCTCTGCTGAGTCTGCTCTGGTGCCTAACCATAGTTGCTGTCGCAGTTTAGGCTGGGCATTAAACCAAGTGACAGATGCTCTCTTTGAACTTCTCTCCTGAGGAAGGAAAGAATGTGAGGGAGACTTAGGAACTGAAAGAGAAACTGAACTCTTTCATAATGAAATATAAACAGAAAAGTTATACCAAGGAGAAACAACAATAACAGGAAAAAAAATAAGATAGATAAAATATATCCACAACCTGGTATCAGGCTCCCAGGATGACCATCATTTCACAGGCAGGCATGGGCAAAGTCCGAGACTGGACTCAGCGACAGATTGGAACCGGATTCTGGATTTGGTTGCATAAATGCACAGATCGGGATTGAGGGATGTCAAACAGACAGAGGAGCCCTAAGACGCCAGCCCCTGAAGCAAAGGTACCGACCCCTTCGATCCCTCCGCTTTTATACTGAGCGTGATGAGGATGGAATGCAATACCCCATCAGTCAGATTCGGGTCACCGGTCCTGTCTTTTCTTCACCGTGGGTGTGACCCCTCTACACTTTTCTGCTTCCGACCCTCCAAAAGGGAATATATATAAGTTAGCTGAGCTGCACTGTTACAGCAAGAAGTATAAGCAAGAGCCTCTCTGCACAGCATACCTTTGCGTTAAGTGTAAATACAAGGTCTTGGCTCTCTGAAGGCAGATACTACCTGAAAAATACATCATTATCTTCAGACAGTTCAGTTCGTTGGAAGAGACTTACCTGAAAACAACACTGGTTCTGTTGTACCTCAGACCGGCACATGGCTACGTAACCTCACATTCACATGAAAAAAGGAAGTGGCCAAAAATATTTATGGAGCCACCAGTCACAACTTCCTTTTATTACCTCGTGCCAAGCCACCTTTGTACCACACTCCTGTCAGCTCCCCTGCATCACCCTGTCCATCTCATCTCTCTGCATCTGAAAAAAAAACACCAATATCAAACATTACCCTAATGCGGAGCAGTAGCTTAATTCCAAAGGTCTTGTTGCTACTTAAGAACCCTGTTCACCTAAGTCCAACTAAGTTCACCTAAGTCCAACTGCCATCCAAAAAAAAAGTAAGCCCGCAAAAATTAAACCCCATAGAAAGCAGCCTTACTGTCTTTGAGATACTGTCTCCTTCACTAGCCGTGAACACCCTCTCCAAATTAGTTCCACTTATGCCAGCACCCACTAATGAAACACCCGTCCACACAGCCTCCCGAGAGCTAATCAACTCGGGATGACTACGCAACCTTTGCCTGGGTCTAGACAGATCCTCATATTCACTACAGACTCTCATCGTGATTCTGCCTACCCTGGACACTACGCACCTGGGCAGGGCAGCCCTGAGCCAAACACACACAGTCGTAGACCAACACTACGAAGAACACCATGAAAGACACGCCTGAAAAGACAAGAGAAATCTCCCAGCAAGAAGAATGGCACCAGGACCAAAGTCACTGTCAGGCAAGATGACCTGTGGGACTGTGATGGTGACAATGTGAAGAGGTTCTACGGAACCCCTGAAACAAAGTGTAGAACTTCACAGTCCCTGATAAGAAGGGATTGACGAGCCCGACAAGATGTATGTGCAGGAAGCCTGGCTTCAAGACCTAAGAACGTAATGATGCAGGGAAGAAATCCCAGTCACTGAAGTGGGCCGTCCAGAAACTTCCGAGACACAAGACCAATGCACACCTAAAGATTCTAACGCAAGAAGAATGGCAGCCTAATGGTGCTATGCCCACGGATCCGAGCATTCAAGACCCTAAGGATGATGCCCGAGTCTTCACGCCATGCTCGTTGAGCTTAAAGATGACCTCGAGACCCAAGAAAGGACTAAGATACACAACACAGACCACACAAATGACACGACAACGCACACAGGCTGGAACTGCCCTGCCCGGGATGCGCTAGCATCACACTGAACAGTAAGCCACATCTTTTACCTTCCCAAATATGACTGTGCCCTGGGACGGCCCTCACCACTATGCTAACATCAAAGACCCCATTTTGCAATTGTCCACCTCAGTCCCTCTCCGGCGCCTGACTATCTACTTAACTTTTGGATACCCAGGTGGCATCCAAATCCATCCTTGATGCAGTCCACAAAAACCAGCCATCCAATGCATTCCTGTGGTCACCAGCTTCCCCCTCCTCCTCTGCAAAAGGAAAAGAAAAAAATAATCCCAAAAGCAGCCACAGCATGAGCAATAAGCATCCTGAGAAGAGATGCCTCCTCCACAACACCGTCGCCCTCCTGAATGCTGAGAAAGACGTCATCCTAGCCTACATAGGCAAGTAGGTCATTAAGCCCAATAACCCTGTTTTTATCAAGACTCAATGTGCTTTAGTTTCCTTCTAAAAGAAAACCCACAATGCTGGGGGGGTCATATGTCACTTAGAACGAGACCCCGCATATTACCCGACTTCTGCCAGAACTATGTTCTGGATAGGAACGACGGACAGAGCGCAAGCAGAGGCTTGTACGCCGTCTGTAATACAGCAGCTGAGAAAGAACCAACCCTTCCGACCACCGCTCTCCTCAGCTGAGTCCGCTCCGGTGCCCTATCTGTCATTGCTGTTATGGCTTAGGCTGGGCCTTAAATGAAGTGACAGATGAAGTGAAGAACAGGGAAAGAAGGAAAAAAGGAGCAAGGGACATCAGGGGAGAAAGAATGGGAAAAGCAGAACAGGAGAATCGGGGGATGGGGGAAAAATTGGGAAAGAAGAAAGGAGGAATAGGGGACGGGGGAAGAATGAGGAAAGAATGAAAGGAGGAACAGGGCACAAGAGGAAAAGAACTAGGAAGAAAGAAAGAGGGACAGAGGAAAAGGAGAGATAAATGGGGTAAGAAAGAAAAGGAGGAACAGGAGACAGGGTGGGAAGAAAGAGGATGAGGGGGGAAGAAAGGGGAAATGTGGGACAGCATGGGGAGAAGAGAAAGAGGCAAGGAGGAAAGGAGGGAAGGAATAGGGGACGTGGTGGAAGAATGCAGAAAGAAGGAAAGAAAAAAGAGGTGACAGGCGGAAAGAATGGGGAAAGGAGGAACAGGGGACAGGGTAGGAAGAAAGGGGAAATGTGGGATGGCAGGGGAAGAACAGGGAAAAAAGGAAAGAAGGAATAGGCGACAGGGAGGAAGGGTAAAGAAGGAAAGAAGGAACAGGAGACGAGGAGGAAGAAAGGAGATGGGGAAGAAGGGGGTAAGAAGGAAAAGAGGAACAGGAGAAAAGAAGAATAGAGAAAGAAGGAAAGGAGGAATAGGAGACGGGGAGAAAATATGAGGAAAGAGGGAATGGAAAAACAGGGACAGGGGCTAAGAAAAAGGGCAGAGGAGGAAGAGATGGGAAATGTGGGCTGGGGGGAAGCATGAGGAAAGAAGGAAAGGAGGAAGAGGGGATGGGGAAGAAAGAATGCAGAAAGAAGTAAAATAGGAACAGGCAACAAGAATGGGGAAAGAAGGGAATGAAGGAACAGGTGGGAAAATGAGGAGGGGAGGAGGGGAGGAGAAATGGGACAGAGAAATAACAGAGAAAGAAGGAAAGTAGGCACAGGGGATGGGGCAATAAATGCAGAAAGAAGGAAAGAAAGAACAGGCGACAGGCAGAAAAAACGTGGAAAGAAGGAAAGGAGGAACACGGTATGGGAGGAAAAGAACAGGGAAAGAAGGGAAAGGAGAAACATGGGACAGGGAAAATGGGAAAAAAAGGAAAAAAGGAACCGGGGACGAGGGGAAAGAAAGGAGATGGGGGGGGGAAGAAAGGTGTGAGAAGGAAAAGAGGAAGAGGGGATGGACAAAAAGGATGGGAAAATAAGGAGAGGAGGAAGAGGGGATGGGCAGGAAGAAAGAAAAGGAGGAAGAGTGAACGGGGACGAGGAATAGGGAAAGCAGGCAAGGAGGAACGGGGTGGAGGGGAAACATGAGGAAAGAAGGGAAAAAAGAAACAGGGGACAGGGGGAAGAATGATGAAGAGGGGACATGGGGGAGTGGGAAAAATGGGTAAAAAAGGAAAACGGGGCACAAGGGAGAAGAATGGGGCTAGAAGTCAAGGGAAACCGGCGACAGGGGGAAGAATGGGGAAAGAAGGAAAAGAGGAACTGGGGACGGAGAAGGAAGAATGGGTAAAGAAGAGAGGAGCAACGGAATGGAGGAGGAAGAATGGGTAAAGAAGAGGAGGAGGAACAGGATGGAGGAGGAAGAATGGATGAAGAACAGAGAACGGGGGTGGGACATGAAGAATTGGGAAAGAAGGAAAGGAGGAACAGCGGACGGGGTCAAGAATGCAGAAAGAAGGAAAGGTGGAACAGGGCATGAGGGGGGAAGAAAGGAGATGAGGACGAAGAAAGGGGTAAGAAGGAAAAGAGGAAGAGGGGACCAAGGAGAAGAACAGGGAAAGAAGGAACAGGGGATGGGCAGGAAAGAATGCAGAAAGAGGGGAAGGAGGAGTAGGGGCTGGGGGGGAAACAAAGTGGAAAGAAGGAAAGGTGGAAGAGGGGACGGGGGAAAGAATGGGGAAATAAAAGAATAAAAGAACAGGGGATGGGGTTGAAGAATGGGGAAAGAAGGAAAGAAAGGAACAGGGGACAGAGGAAAAGAATAGGAAAGGAAGGAAAGGAGGAACAGGAGACTGGGGGAGAAGAAATGGGATGGAGAAAGAACAAGGAAAGAAGGAAAGGGGAAACAGGCGATGGGGGAAGAACAAAGAAAAAAAGAGGAACGGGAGACAGGTGGGGAAGGAGGAAAAAAGTAAATAAGGCACAGGGAATGGGGGAAAGAATTGGGAAAGAAAAGAATAATGGAACAGGCAGTGGGGTTGAAGAATGGGGAAAGAAGGAAAGAAAAGAGGAACAGGGGACAGGAAAAGAATGGGGCAAGAAGGAAAGGAGGAACAAGGGCCTGGGGAAAGAATGAGGGAAGGAGGAACGGGGGGGAAATATGAGGAATGAAGGGGGAAAAGAAATGGGATGGGGGGAAAGAATAGAGAAAGAAGGAATGGAAGAACACGGGGGAAAGAATGGGGACGGAGTGGAAGAAAGGGGACGATGGGGAAAAAGGGAAAGATGGAATGGAGGAACAGGGCACAGGGGGAAAGAATGGGGAAAGAAGTAAAGAGCGAGCTGTGGACGAGGGGAAGAATAGAGCAGGAACAAGGAACAGTGGGAGAAGTATGGGGAAAGAAGGCACAGCAGACAAGGGAGCAAGGAAAAGCAGAGGGCTGAAAGAATGGGGAATGAAAGAAGAAGGAACAGGTGGCAGGGTGGAAAAATGGGGAAAGAAGGAAAGGAAGAACAGGCAAAGGTGGGGGAAGAATGGAGAAAGGAGGAAAGAACAGGTGACGAAACCGGACAGGAAGCATGGGGAAAGGAAGGAAAAAAGAAACAAGGGAGAAGGGCCAAAAAATGGGGAAAGAAGGAAAGGAGCAAGAGGGGATGGAGGGGAAAGAAAGCAGAAAGAAGGAAAGGAGGAACAGGGGACGGGGTGGAAAGAATAAATAAAGGAAGAAAGGGGCAGCAGGGTACAGGGGAGAAGAATAGGGAAAGAAGGAAAAGGGGAGCAGGCGATGGGGGAAGAAGAATGGGGAAATAAAAAAGGAAGAGGGGACAAGGGAAAAATAAGGGGGAAAGAAGGAACAGGGAACAAGGGTTGAAGAATGGAAGGAGGAACAGGGCATGAAGGGGAAGAATGGGGAAAGGGGGACAGGAGAAACAGAGGATTGGTGGAGAAGAAAGAGGAAAGGGCAGACAGGGGAAAACAATAAGGGATACATAAGGGAAAGAAAAGGGCTAAAGAAAGAAGGGGGAACAAGGGGTCAAGGAAGGAGGGAAGGAGGGACGGGGGTGAAGAAAGCGGGGAAGGAAGGACAGGGAATGGTGTGGATAGGATGGGAAAAGGGGACGGGGGAAAGAAAGGGGAAAGGTGAAAAGGGGGTCGAGGGGAAGAAAGGGGGAGTATTGGGAACGGGGAGGAAAGAAAGGCAGAAAAGTGGGACAGGGAACAGGATGGAAAAGGTGGATAGGATGGATGGAAAGGATGGATAGGAGATGTGTGCAAGAAAGGGGAACGGGGGAACCAGGGGTGAATAAGGGGGAAAGGGTAGACACGGGAGGAGTCTGAAGGGAAAAGACAGGGACGACAAAAGGGGAGACAAAAGAGGAGAAAGACAAGGGGAAAGGGGGGACAGAAAGAAAGGGGGAGCAGGGGTAAGAAATGGGAAAGGGGACAGGGAAAAAAGACAGAAAAGGGGACAGGAAGAATGGGGGAAGGAGGGAATAAGGGGCAAAGCTGGGACATGGGAAGGGGAAAAAAAGGGAAAAGGAAAAAGGGGGAGAGGGCATGGGGCAGAGGGAAAGAAAGCGGAAAGAGGGACAGGGGAGGAAGGAAAGGGAAATGGGGAACCAGGCATGGTGAAGGGGAGAACGCAGAAAGAAGGAAAGCGGGGAGAGAGGATAAAGGGAGAATAAAGGGGGAAGGGGGGAACAGAAGACAATGGGGGCAGAGGAGTGGAAACAAAGGTGGAAAAGGGGACGGGGGAAGATGGGGAAAGAAGGAGAGAGGGGACAAAGGATGGGGGTAGCAGGGGAAGAAAGGGAAATGGGACGTGGGAAGAAAAGGAAGATGGGGAAAGGGGGAACAAGGGAGAAAGAAAGGGGAAATGGGGGACAGGGGTCAGGGGGGAAAAAGGGGAAAGGGGGACGGGAATAAGAGGGAAAAGGGGGACGGGGAGGCTGAAAGAGAAAAGGGGGGAAGGGAGACGTGGGACAGAGGAAAGAAAGGAGTAAAGGAAGTAGAAAGGGGGGACACGGGAGAAGGAGGAACAAAGACAGGGGAAAGGGCTGACAGGGAACTTGCGGGGAGAATGGGGAAAGAAGGGAAAGGGAGACAGAGAATGGGAAAGGGGGAGGCAGTGAGTGAAGCATAGGGAAGGGGGGGCAGGTGACAAGAGAGGAATAGCGGGGGAAAGGGAACAAAGAAGGCTGAAAGAGGAAAAGGGGAAAGGGGAGACTTGGAACGGGGGGAATAAAAGGAAAAGGAAGCAGAAAGGTGGGACGTGGGAGGACGAGCAGCAAAGAGAGAGGAAAGGGGTGACGTGCTGAGGGGTAGAACGGGGAAAGAGTGGCAAGACAGACAGAGGACGGTGGGAGGAAAGAGGAGGCAGGGGAGAAGAGAAGGGGAAATGGGGAAAGAGGTGACAGCGAGCAGGGGGGGTCGGCCTGGGGAAATGCGGGATGGTGGGAAAGTAAGGGGGAAAGGGGGGACTCAAGGCGCTCACCCTACCCCCTGCTAAATAATCTCACCATCATCCACGTAAAGAAAAATGGTATCAGCAACTTATGCAGCATACAGCAAACCTGTTGAAAAAAAACCAGTTCCTTCCTCAGTACAGTTGTAAATTCCTCAAAATGCAGTATGCCTAGAATTGAAAAACAAAAAGCACACTACTAAACTCCTCCCCCACTATGCTTCCCAGAGGCACGGTGGCTCACACTTGCAGACGACAGAGACAGCAAGCTCCTGGCACTCTGGGCTGGTGGTGCGCTCTGTCGGGGATGGCTGGGAGGAATCCTTCCTTGCCATGGGGACCATCTGTTCCTTGCTGGAGGCACATGCCTGTGGAACCCCCTCTGTGCCACTCTTCAGCCAGCTCCAGCAGGTTGCCATGCCCAGGCAGGCCCCTCAGCACAGCAGAGCCAGCTCCATCCTCAGCTTCACTGGCTGAACCTGAGACTGGCCCAGCCCATCCTCACCTCATGGGTCTCACCTGGGCTGCCTCAGCCACAGCTGGAGCCTGCTGGGAACAGGGGCCTTTGCCAAAGCCCCACAGCACATCACACCCTCCCCTGAGCCTGTCCCCAACAATGAGCTCTGCACCCTGAGGGCAGCAAATGCATCCAGGGGCACAGAGGAGGCAGGAAGTGTTTATTCCTTAACGTGCATAAGAAATCCTGGCAGTGAGTTGGCTACAAGGCTCAGTGCCCAAAGGCGGCAGGCCAGAGGGACAAAAGGGAAGAAAAAAGCAGGAGAAAGGAGAGGGACACTGAGAAGAGGTGTCGGACAGAAAGCCAGGAAACGGGATGCCGCAAACAAGAGAGGAGAGGGGAGCAGGACTGCGATGTAGCGAGAGGAGAAAGGAGAGACTGTGCAAAAAAAAAAAAACCACACACTGGGACAGAGAGATGGAAGAATATATAAGAGAGACGGGGAGCAGGAGAGAGAGGCAGAAGGGACCATCAGGACAAGAAGACAGAGACGAGACAAGGGGCAAGGAAAAATTCCACAGTGACCACGAAAAAGAAGCAAAGGCAAGAAATAGAACGAGAAGGCAGGAGAGAGATAGATGTCAAAAAAGAATTTTGAAAAGCGACAAGGTACAAGAAACATAGGCGAGAACTAACAAATAGGGACAAGGATATGTAAAAAGAAAGTGTAAAAAGTGACAAGGTGCAGGACAGAGAGGGAATAATTGGGAATTATAGACAGGGAGATGGCTAGGAGGAGATGTAGACACAAAATTTTGAAAGGCACAGGATACGACAATCATACCCGAGACTTAAAAGATAGGTACTCAGAACTGCATAGAAAGAGATGGAGGAAAACAATTATGAAAAGCAACAGGGTACAAGAAACATGGGAAAGAAATTAAAATTCATTTGGGGAGACAGAGAGAGGGAAAAGTAGCAAGAAAATTTTAAAACTAACTGGGTTCAAGAAACATAAGCAAGAACTTAAAAGAAAAGGATGGAAAGGGAGAAATTAAGTTTCAAAAGAGATTGGGTAAAAAAAAACGTAGTCAAACATTAAAAAACAAGGACACTGAGCATAATAGAAGTAATCTGTGGTGGATTGACCTTGCCTGGCCCCTGGGTGCCCACCCAGCCTCTCTATCACTGCCCTTCCTCAATGAGACAAGGGGAGAAGTTAAAATGGAAAAGCTTGTAGGTTGAGACAAGGACAAAGAGATTGCTCATAGTCACAAGAACAGCAGACTCGACTTGGGGAAGTTCATTTAATTTATTGTCAATCAAATAACAAGAAATAAGAACTAATTTAAAAAACGCCTTCCCACCACCCCTCTCTTTTTTTCTGGGATCATCTTCACTCATGACTTCTCCACATCCTACCTCCGGACAATGCAGGGTGACAGGGAGTCAGGGTTGTGGTCAGTTCACCTCACATTGTCTCTGCTGCTCCTTCCTCCTCACGCTCTTTTTCTGCTCCAACGGGAGGCCTCCACGGGTTGCAGGGACTCTCTGTTCCACTCCCAGACAGTGTTGCTGATGGGCTCAGTTTTGACCAGCAGCAGGTCCCTCTCTGAGCTGGCTGTGCCCAACATGGTGGGAGCTTCTGGTGTCTTCTCACAGAACCCACCCCCCCGCAGCCCCTGCCCCCGCAACTCAGCTAACAAAACCTTGACACTTAAACCCAATACAACAGCAATCTTCTACAGGGCTGGGGTGGGGGTGGGGGGTGAAAGACAGGGAAAGGGAGCCACAGGGGAAAGAAAACAGCTATGGGCTACAGATCAGACAGGAGGAAGCAACAGGGAGCCAGACAGAGAGAGAACCATGAAGCCAAAAATTGTTTATGGGACAGATCTTTTAATATGATAACATTGTTTATATAATATAGTAGATACAAGTTTTTATTTTGAACTCCTTTTTATATACATACACTCATATTTTTCAATATGAATAAAAATGAGAAATTGTTCATTTCAACACCTCATGACCATATATACAGGTTTTTATTTTTTTAAACACATTACCCACATGAATTTTCAGGCATTTTTGGGCTGTGAACTGCCTCTTATGGAGGGAACCCTCTGTGACACACACACACCCTCAAAAAGGTCTTGTTTTTGCCTTAGAAATACCATCTTGAGTACAATTACAGCCTGACATTAAAAAAAAATACAAACATTACACCCCATACAAAGCAGCCTTAACATTGCTGAGTTGCAGTCTGCTTCACTACTGCTGAACAGCCCCTCCCACATAGCTCTGCTCGTCCCAAAACCACACCATTAATTAAAAAGCTGCCCACAGAACCTGCTGATGGCTACTCAATGGGAGTTGACTGTACCATCTTTGCCTCAACAGTCTAGGTAGATCAACAAACTAACCATAGACTCCTATTGATGTTCCACCTACCCCTGACTCTACGTGATCAGGCAGAGCAGCTCCAAGCCAAACACACAAAAGCACAGACTGACGCTACACAGAACACTACTAACCGTGTCCCTCACCGATGAGAGAAAACTCTCAGCGAGAAGGGTGATACCAACATAAGCAGCTGTCAGGCAAGAAGACCTGTGAGACCATGATGGTGACACGAGAAGGCTCTAAGGAAACCCCAGGAAATTAGTACAATGTAATGGCTTGGGACAAGAAGCGACTCCAAAACTGCAAAGATGTATGTGCAGGAAGCCCGACTTCAAGACCTAAGAACTTAAGGATGCAGGGAACAAGTCACAGTCACTGAAAATGGATGGCTAGAGAACAGAGCTGCTCACACAGCCAGTAACAATGCTGCAAATGAGGACCATCCAGAAATTTACAAGATGCAAGACTGATCCACTGTTTAAGCTTACAATGCAAGAAAAGCAGGGCCTGACTGGGGCAGTGCTGATGAGTACTGGCATTCAAGACTCTTGGGATGGTGCCTGAAGTACAGGCTGTGCTCCTCAAGTGTAAAGAGGACATCGAGACCAAAGGAAGGCCTAAGACACAGAAGACAGACCACACAGACAACACAACGGATACAGGCTGGAACCACTCTGCCCAGCTCATGCTAGCATCGTGTTGAAGACTAACCTGCTCCCTTTACCTGCCCAAAGGTGATGGCTACAGGACAGCCCTCTGCCCTTCTCTAACTTTAAACCCCCACCCTGCAAATCCCAAACTTCTCCCCTCCCAGCCCCTCCCCAGCCCTGGCCACTCAGCTTTCAGAGGGCTGGAGGTCTTAAATCCCCTGTGGACAAAAAAAAAAAAAAAAAACACAAAAAACAGCACATCAACAGTTTGGGACATTGCTGTAGTCACCAGGTTCCTCTTCATCATCTGCAATTAAAGAAAACCAAACAGTGACAGCAAGAAGTTTCAGAGACATCAGCACCAACCTCTTCCACAATTTCCCTTTCCTCAAAAGCATAATGGGATTCCACTCACCTGTTCATTCCAGAGTCAGACGCTGCGGCCGTCATTGCTTGAGATACCAAGAAACAAAATTACTGTTGCACATGTGAGAAGTCACCAGCCCCAAGCTCCTCCTCACTGCTGCCTCGGCTCACCTCTAATGCTCATCCACTTCCAAAGATGGCTCACAGGGCACCTGCAAAACCAGAAGATAAATACTTAACCAAGTTGCCATATAATACTTCACTATTAAGACACCAATACAGCCCACAACTGCCTCACCTTCCCAGCCTGCTCATCAGCATGCAGCTTAGCACCTCTGAGCCTGCATCCTGCACTGCACCTGAAAAAAAAAAAGCCAAACAAAAGGCATATGCTAAGATACTGCCCGAAACCTCAGCCTGCCTACAGCCATTCCTGTCTCCTACTCCTTTACGCTGGCCTCTCGCCCACCTGTCCTCCATGGTTTTGGGCTGCTGTTTTGAGGCTTGCAGACCACCTCTAAAACAGACCCAAAGGACACTAAAAACTTCACCCACAATATAACATCTGAGAAGAATTGCTGCTTCAGCCCACTAGTCATTGCCCACCTTGCCCAAGTCATGTCCGGTGCCAATATCCTGCTTTACTCATCACTTCACACCTTCAAAATAAAAAAAAAACACCCCACCACCAAGCCATAATATAATCACATAGCCACCAGTCACATCTTCCCTCCAGCACCATGCACTGATCCACCTTCTTATGGGGTTCCGCTTGCCTTCTCCATGACTCTTTGGTGCACATCTTGTCCCTCTGCATCTGAAAAAATTAATAAACAAGTCACCCAGATGCTGATCAGTAGCTGAACAATTCCAGGGGTCTTGTTTCCATTTAGGAATACCATCTAGGCTCCAACTACAGCCTACCATTAAAAAAAATTGGACCCAACATTAATCCCCACACATACAAGCCTTAACACCTTCAATCTGCTTCACTACTGCCAAACAGGCTGTCCCAGAAGGCTCCAACCATCTCAATAAAACACTATGGAAATGACTGTCCCTGCCAATGGCTGCTTGATCCCAGATGACCATACAGCCTTTGGCTAAACATTCTTGGCGGATCAACATATTACCCATAGACTCTTATTGCTGTTCCACCTACCCCTGACTCTACACCCTATAGACAATGTGACTCCAAGATGAGAGAAAATTCTCCACAAGAAGAATGACTTTCAGACAAGAGACACTGTCGAGCAAGAAGACCTACAGGGCCACAGTGCGGACGTGAGGAGGCTCTATGGCAAAGCCATAGAAGAGTCAAATGTAATGGCCCATTACAAGAAGTTTCTGTCAAAACTGAGATGACATATGTGCAGGAAGCCTGGCTTCAAGACCTGAGAACGTAAGGATGCAGGGACGAAATCCCAGTTCATAAAAGTAGATGGCTAGAGCTCAGAGAACAGAGCTGCTCATGCAGCTGGGAACGATGCTGCATAAGAGGACCATCCAGAAACTTCTGAGAGGCAAGTCTGATCTGCACTTTAAAATTGTTATGCAAGAAAAGAAGTGCCCATCGGGCACTATGCCAATTAGCACAGGCATTTGAGACACTACAGGTGGTGCCCGAGGCACATGCTGTGCCCCTTGAGTGCAAAGAGAAACGAGGACATCAAAACCTAAGGAAAGTCCAAGACACAGAAGACAGAGCACACAAACTACACAACAGACACAGGCCAAAACTGCCCTGCCCAGCACACACTAGCTTTGTGCTGAAGGGTAGCATGCTCCCTTTACCTATTCAGAGGACACTGCTCCCGCATAGCTCTCTGCTCTACCCTGACTTTAAAACTCCTCCCTGAAACTGTCAACCTTGGTCCCCCTCCAGCGCCTGTCCCTCTACTTAGCTTTCAGACAGCCAGGGGTCTGAATTCATCCTTGACAAAAAACCCACACCAAACAGCTAACTGATGTGTTCCTGCAGTCACCAGGCTCCTCTTCATCTGCAAAGCAAAATGAAACCACAGCTCCACCAGTGACCACCATGACAGTAGATGCCAACCTCTTCCACAACACCCTCATCCTCAGAGGTGCCATGGCAATCCACTCACTTGCTTCATGCTGATTCCAGAGTCAGAGGCTGCAGCAACAATTATTTATGACACCTAAGATACCAACAAACACAAAATTACCATTGCATTTCTGTGAAATCATCAGTCCCATGCTCCTCCTCAATACTATCCAGCTCACCTCAAATGCAAGGGACTAGAACAGACCAGACCCTCTTGACACCCAAATCCAAATGCAAAACCGATATGACAAAGACTGATGAACCTGCCTCCCTTTCCTAGCCAAGACCCAGCACCAAAACTTTAGAAGCCCCTTCTGTTCTCCTCAACTGTCAGGGAAGGACCCCCACTTCTTCCTGACAGCTCCCATTCTGTATTTGCAACCCTGAAACCCCTGTGTCAGCCACTCCTCAGGAGATACTCTTCTGAGCCATGCCCTGCATTTGGCAGGCATCTCCTGTCTTCTCTCTTCCCACAGACTCTGGGCTCTGCTACAGACCTGTGGGATAATTACTAAATTGGCCAAGAATACAAAAGTACAGCATTGTTCGCACATGACAGAAAGTCATAAAATCAAGAGGCTTCTGAGGTAGAATACAGCCACAGCTGGCACACGAAGAATGCAACATCTGCAATTCCCTGTACAAGGTTGTTTGTGAAACTACACAAGGGATGGAATGGAACACACTTGTTCCGTGGCCTTCCCTTGTGACGAGTAGCAGATATGGGAATAAGATGGTACTACAGAACAGATAGGCGTCCTACACGCTACCTGAGCCAACATTTCGTCAAATTTTGACAAAATGCTGTCCTTTGTGCAAACTTTGCTCATTATAATACCAAAATACACCTCCATCCCGAAGGCTACCTGACTCCGAGGTGCGACCACTCCTTCTTGAGTCTGAGCCCTGAATTTCTCGTAAACTATACCTTTAATTGTGAAGTGAGAGAATTTTACACCAATCATAATAAAAGTATGTATGACTAAAGTCACTCAAACTCCACCTTGAAGATAACAAATAGTATAAAAATAGCCCGAGAGAGGGGGGATACCCAGGGAAGACACCATCACAAAGAACTACATCACTGACTTCTGGGATCAGTTGATGGGCTGAGCCTCTCTTCCCCCACATAGGGACGCCTTTGGGTAAGACTTAGATTATACCAAGTGCTTCCTCAGGAAACTTATAGAGATTTCTCTAGAGACTCTCTTTTCTACATTTAGAGCCAGGCTGTATCATTTATAACTTTGTCCCGCGTTTTGTATATGTAACAATACTTTCATTTGCACGTGCTTTGCAGACAGTGTATTTATCACCGGCAATCCTAAGAACCTATATATCTGTTGTTTAAATAAACTGCACTTTTTTAAGTAGCTAGTCATTTTGTTTTCTCACTGAACGCGACCAAAGACTCAAGAGTGGCCGTGCTAGTTCATGAGCACAACTAGACTGAAGGTGCAGTCCACTATTAGTGTATCCAAATCGTAATAGTTTAATACATATTAAACGCGACTGGACTGATAGTGCTGAATTGGGCATCACTCAGAATTTAAACCTAGCCACACCTAGCCTCCCACCTCAGTGAGGAGTGTAAGAACGCAAGGGGGTTTATTTTCTGCCAAAACCGCTTGGCCCCTTTCCTCGCAAAAAGGCCCACAAAATAACTAATGCCCTGATACAACCTACAAGGGGCCTGCTGCAAGCTGCAAAAGCTCTAGGGACACCGTGGCACTCTTTGGGCAATGGGGAAAGATGATGAGCCATGCCATACCATACCCTGAATGACACTATGCCTTACATCCCTGCTGCTTTCTTGAGAAATGCTAAAGTACCATATGCAGATACATACAAAATGCTCACCCTAACACCTACAAGATAATCTCATCATCAACCCAATCAAGAGAAACAATATCAGCAATTTACACAGCATACTGCAAAACTGGTGGAAAAAACCACAGTTCCACCTTCAATAAAGTCAGGAATTCTAGGAAAATGCAGCACTCCTAGAATAAAGAAAAGCACACTATTAAACCATCTGGGTACCCCCTAAACACTCATTACAAAGTTACTGACCTGAAAAAAAGGAAACAAAAAAGCAGCATACAAGTCAACTTTCTACTATACAGGTGGCTGAATATTTACTGGTCCTGAAGGTCTTAGCTCAGCCTTCTTACCTCTGCCTCCCTAAAGGCCAAAACATGCCTGCCCAAACAGCTGAGCCTGCCCCAAAGCTGCAGCCAACTGAAGGAAAAGGAGAGCACTGGCCCCAGAACAGCTGAGCAGCAAAACAAGCTCCTGTGCCCAGGCTGTGGCTCATATACCCCGGGCCCCGCCCACTTCCCTCAGGCCCCACCCACCGCCCTTCCCACAATCCCCTGGAGAAAGGGGCGGGGCCAAACCCCCAAGAAGACAAAAAGGCGGCCACAGGAGCAGCAGCTCCTTTGTTCTGCCTTAAGTTCCCTGCAGGCAAAGCACCACCACCACCACTTTTAATTTCTGTTGGGTACTTGCCTCTGGTGATTTCCTTACTCCTTTTGTTTGAGTTCTGTCTACTTGTTGCTGTAGAGAAGAGAGTTCTGCAGGCGTCGCTTTATTTTTGCAATCTTCAGATATTTTCGTGGAAGAGTGCTGGAAGCAGGTGATTTCCAGGAGACCGATGAGCACTTCCGGGCTCCTGGAGGACCAAAGTGCCATAGAGAGGCGCGTCGGAGGACTGAGGGGGCACTTCCGGGTTCCTGGAGGACCAAAGTGCCATAGAGAGGCGCGTCGGAGGACTGAGGGGGAGCTTCCGGGTTCCTGGAGGACCAAACTGCCATAGAGAGTCGCGTCGGAGGACTGAGGGGGCACTTCCGGGTTCCTGGAGGACCAAACTGCCATAGAGAGTCGCGTCGGAGGACTGAGGGGGCACTTCCGGGTTCCTGGAGGACCAAACTGCCATAGAGAGTCGCGTCGGAGGACTGAGGGGGAACTTCCGGGTTCCTGGAGGACTAAAGTGCCATAGAGACGCGCGTCGGAGGACTGAGGGGGCACTTCCGGGTTCCTGGAGGACCAAACTGCCATAGAGACGCGCGTCGGCGGACTGAGCGGGCTCCTGGAGGACCAAAGTGCCATAGAGATGCACGCTGGCGGACTGAGGGGGCTCCTGGAGGACCAAAGTGCCATAGAGACGCGCGCTGGCGGACTGAGGGGGCTCTGGAGGACCAAAGTGCCATAGAGACGCGCGCTGGCGGACTGAGGGGGCTCCTGGAGGACCAAAGTGCCATAGAGACGCACGCTGGCGGACTGAGGGGGCTCCTGGAGGACCAAAGTGCCATAGAGACGCGCGCCGGCGGACGGCTGGGCCACGGAGATCGACACCTGGAAAACTGCCCGGCATTGACCGGGGCGCGGTAACGCATAAGAGCCGATACTGGAGCGCTGACGGCCGCTCTCGAGGCCGGCCGGGCGGCACCGACCCCACTCGAGGCGGCGGGGAGCTCGCCGGAGTCCCGGCGGTCCTGGTTCGCCCTCCGGCCGCCGCGCTCACGAGACCGGCGCCGGACCGGCCTCCGCGGAGCCGCGCATGCGCACGAGCTGCGGAACCAACGCACAGCGCCGCCGGGGGCCACAGCGCACGCGGGCTCCCCGCCTGCAGGACCAGCCTTCAGCCGCTGGGCGGCAGCACCCCCTCAATTATTTACACATATGTATACATTTAGGGAATTTATATTATCTGTTTACACTCATATAGAAAATCTGCTTAGACTTATACCTTAACGCTTATGATACAGAATATCTATTTTGACTGCTTACACATCTGTTTTGACACTAATATCTTTTTATAAAGACATTTTTTAAGTATTTTTCTATTCTGGGATCTTTTATATAACACAGAAGCACAGAATCATAGAATCCTTAGAGATAGAGGTTTTTATTTTGAACTTATTTTACATACATAAATTAATATTATTTCTCAATATATATATTTCTCATATATAAATGAGAGATTGTTCTCTATTTCAATGCCTCATGCCCATAGTTACAGGTTTTCACATTTTTTTAATGCATCCCAAGAATTTTCAGACCTTTTGGGGCTGTGACCCACCTCTTTTGGGGACACCCACGTAACCCTACATCCCCCACTCACCTGCTCCTCCACTGCATCATTGCTCCCCCAGTGATGTTGGGGTGCCCCAAAATGACATCATCAGCTCCCCAGACATACACCCCCTTTTATTCACCCCCAAAAAAATGAACAAAATGACCAGACCCAGGGCTGCCTGCTTCACCTCTGGTGGCTCCACCACCTGCTGCAAACCTGGGCTGGGGCATCTATCAAGCAACACAAGACATATACGAGGCACCTGGAAAACAAAAATCCCCAATTATAGTTCAGCATGCTAAAAAAATAGCACAGAAGAGAGCAGAGGAATTCCGTCAGACGGAGGGACAGGACAGTAGCTGAGCTACAGGAGGATTCTGAGGAAACAGCTCAGCTCGAAACACAGCACAGCCTTCAAAAGACAGCAATCTGAACTCTTAAAGTCAGGATTAAGACTAATGAATGCCATTTTGAACACGTTCTTAGCATAAAAGTGAACCCTCTGGATGGTGTTGGGAAATGTCTGGCCCCTTCCCTTTTGCTGAAAAGGTGTGTGTTAGCTTTACATACACCCAATGAAAATATTTACACTATGAAAGTACTTGACTTTCCTCTGGCACTAATTTGGCTTGCACAGCTGTGAATTGATACCATCACACTCTCTCCAAAATACACCACTATAATTTGACTATGGGTGGGGTTTTTGTGCTACACAAGGAGGAGGGACATCTGGCCAGTTGCACTGCCCAAGAGAGATGCTACTGGGCTGCCGGGGAAACA
Source organism: Rissa tridactyla (assembly GCF_028500815.1). Lineage (NCBI taxonomy): Eukaryota > Metazoa > Chordata > Aves > Charadriiformes > Laridae > Rissa > Rissa tridactyla. The sequence goes on from NC_071485.1 coordinate 3,451,080, forward strand.
TGCCACTGAAAGCCAGACAGAAATAAAGTCCTTCAGAGCATTCCATCTAAGTATCAGGAAAAACCCTGTTACGTTCGGTTGCCTCTTTTTAAAGATTTAGAACGAATACCTTCATCGATCTCCGCATCACCTTGTAGCACTTCATCTCCCTTTCCCTCTCTCTCATGCTGTCGGAGTCTCCCGTCTGCCTCTGCTATGCAGCTCTTTCATCCTTCTCTCTGCCATCCGGGGGGTGCCCACTCGGTTCCTCGCTCACTCATCCCTCAGTTGCTGAGATGCATTGGTGGGCTCCAGCGCTCCAAAAGGATTTGGCAGGAGCTGGTGTCACCGCAGGGGGGAATAGTGGAGGGTTATGGGGGTCCCAGGGGGATGTGAGGGGTACCAGGGTGGCTCCCGTGGGTCTCAGAGGGCTCTGGGGTGTCCTGGGGGACTCAGGGAGGTCCTGGGAGGGGTGTAGGAGGGTCCCAGGGAGCTGCAGGGGGTCACTGGGGGAATGTCGGGGGTCCTAGAAGGGTCCAGAGGGTCTTGCGGGGACATGAGAGGTCCCAGGTGGTCCTGGAGGGCCCTGGGGAGTCTAAGGACAGTTCCCAGGGGATGTGACAGGTACCAGGCCGGGGGGGATTCAGGGGTCCCAGAGGGCTCTGGGCTGTTCTGGGGTTCTCCAGAGGACTCTGAACGATCCTGAGGAGGGGATTGGGAGGATCCCAGGGGGTCCTGGGGAGCTCCAGGGAGCCCTGGGGGAACATGAAGCATCCCAGGAGGTCCTAGGGGGTTCTCATGGGGTGGGGGGGAGGTCCCAGAAGGGTCCCAGGGGGATGTGGAGGGTACTGGGGGGCTCTGGGAGGGTCCCAGGGAGCTCTAGGGTACTCCTATGGGAATATGTGGGGTCCTGGGAGGTCCCAAAAGGGTCCCAGGGGGATGTGGGGGATACCAGGGGGTATTCTAGGGGGTCCCAGAGCACTCTGGGGTGTCCTGGGGGGCTCCAGAGGATCTTAGAGGGGGTGTAGGGGGGTCCCAGGGGGCCCTGAGGAGCTCTGGGGGGGTCCTCCAGGGTGTGTGGGAGAGTCCCAGGGGGCTTGAGGGGGAATACAGGGAGTCCCAGAAGGCTCGTAAGTAGCCCTGGGGGAACATGAGGGGTCCCAGAGGGCTCTGCGAGGTCCCAGAAGGCTCCTGGGGAGTCCCAGAGGGATATGGGGACTACCAGAGGGACTCCAGTAGGTCCCTGAGGGCTCTGGGGTGTCCTAGGCGGGGCCTGGAGGATCCTGAGTGTGTGTGTGAGGGTCCTAGGGGATCCTAGAGGGCTCTAGGGCAGCTCTCAGGGGATGTGGGGGGTACCAAGGGGGGCTCCAGGGGGTCCCAGAGGGCTCAGGGGTGTCCTGGGGCACTCCAGGGGGTTCTGGGGAGCTCCTGGGGATCCTAGAGAAGGTGTCGGGGGATCCCAGGGGGCTCTGGAGGGCCCTGAAGGGTGTGTGGGAGGGTCCCAGGAGGCCCTGGGGGGCTCCAGGGGGAATGCAGGGGATCCCAGAAGGCTCTAGGGAGCCCTGGGGGAACATGAGGGGTCCCAGTAGGTCCCAGAGAGCTCCGGTGTGTCCTGGCAGGCTCCAGGAAATCCTGGAGTGGGTGTGGGAGGGTCCCAGGGGGTCCTGAGGGAATGGGGGGGATGGGGTCCTAGAACTCTCCAGAGAGCCCTGGGGGAACATGAGGGGTCCCAGGGGGTCCTGGAGGGCTCTGGGGGGGGTCCCAGTACGGTCCCAGGGGGATGTGGGGGGTACCAAGGGGCATGTGGGAGGGTCCCAGGGGGCTCAGGGGGGTCCTGGGGGGCTCCAAGTGGTCCCAGGTAATCCTAGAGGGCTCTAGGGGACTCTCAGGGGGTGTGAAGGGTCCCAGGAAGGCTCTGGGGGGCTCCAGAGGCTACCAGAGGGCTCTGAGGTGTCCTAGGGGGCTCCAGACAGCTCTCCCAGAGATCCTGGAGAGGCTGTGGGGGGGTCCCAGAAGGTTCAAGGGAGCCTTAGGGGGTACATGAGTGTTCCCAGAGTGTCCTGGAGGGCTCTGGGGGGCTCTCACGGCCTGTGGGGGAGTCCCAGGGGGGTGTGCAGGGTACCGGGGGTGGCTACGGGGGGTCCTGGAGAACTCAGCTTGGTATGACAGCTATGCCTTTCTACCTACGCCCCAGAAAATTTAAGTTTAATTCCCCACGTGGTCACGTTGCTGACACAATCGATGCAGTCCTAGTAAAAGACCAGGTATCACCATTTCCAGTGAGGGCCGCTTTCTCTGTTCGCTGCTTTGCAGGCCGCAAACTTACGGCAGGTGAGAAAATGAGCCGCCGGGTCTCTGGCAGCCTTCCCGCGTCTGGCCCCGCCCCCTTTTTCCCGGGGCATTGTGGGAAGGGCAGGGGGCGTGGCCCTAGAGGGGGTGGGCGTGGCCCGGTGGGCGTCGCCGCAAGGGCGGTGGGCGAGGCCGAGGTAGCCGAGTCGCCGCCGCTGCTCAGGGCGCCGGCGCGGCTGCGCTCTGTGATGTCATTGCCGGAAGCGGCTCCCTACGGTCTCCGGTCTCGGTCTTTGCCGCCGCCCGGTGCCGGCCATGAGCAAACGGAAGGCTCCGCAGGAGAGCCCCAACGAGGGCATCACTGACTTCCTCACGGGTAGGTGTGCGCGGGGGGGGTGGGGGCCGCGGGCCGACCGCTCTCACCGCGCCTTTCCCCGCAGAACTGGCCAATTACGAGCGCAACGTGAACCGGGCCGTTCACAAGTACAACGCGTACAGGTACGGCCTCCCTCCTCCCTGCCCTGGGGCCCAGCCCGCCGCGGGAGCCGGGCGGGCGGTGCCCCCGGGTGCTGACCGTCCGCGTTCCGCAGGAAAGCAGCGTCGGTCATTTCCCGGTACCCCAGCAAAATACGGAGCGGGGCCGAAGCCAAGAAGCTGGTAGGTGCTCCCGGGGGCTGGGGTCAGCGCGGGGCCCGGTGCCGCGGCCGGAGCGGGGGACCCCGGATGAGTCTCTGCCTGCGAGAGTTCTGCTGTGTCGGGCTTCCCCATCCCTCTGCCGCGGCTTTGCTAAATTTGGTGAACTTGAGCAGAAGTAATCAAAGCCTCGTTCAAAATTACTGCTTTGGGGGAGCTTTTAACGTAGCCCTTGTTTATGCTGCTTGTGCTGTGCCTGTGAATTCTTGTGCTGTCTGGTGGTCCAACATTTTATTGTGGTCTTGGTGGCACCGTAGTTGTTTCTGGACTCTGAATTCTGGGGAGCTTTCCTTTTTTTCTATATGTAATGGCTTTAAGTGGTCTTAAAGTTAACTTGTCTCTCTCACCCTCACCCTCAATATTTAGGATGGAGTGGGTGCTAAAATAGCCGAGAAGATAGATGAGTTCTTATCCACCGGAAAACTACGCAAATTGGAAAAGGTGGGTTTCTTTCCCTTGTGCTCTAATTCTCAATAGGTGCTTTTCTTTGTAACTTGCAAAGTAGCCTGCTTGCTTTGTACAATTTCTGTGGTTGTCCTTGGAGAGACTGATGTGAAGCTTAAGAACGGTGGACATGGAATCTGTGGTGAGTAGAAAGCAGGGCATGCAAAGCTCAGCCGAAGACTCAAAATTGTCTATTTATGAAAATATTTTAGGTTATATAATCAGCATGTGAATGTCTTCTGTGAGAAGTAGAATTCTGACTCTGGGAGGCTGTGGAGTTTCGTGGTTTAACCATGCTGTTCTCCTTGGCAGTTAAGCAGTTTTCAGGCTTGGCACATATGGCATTATTGTGATACACACCAGTACCCTTGGTTCTGGTTTGCATTGATGTGACCCTCCAAAGCAGAGTCTGACTAAGCTGGTTTAGCTTCTCAAGACTTCTTTGTTTATTGCAAGTGGAGTAAAGAAGGGTTTGGTTTGTGTTGTTTTGCTTTTGCAGATTCGACAAGATGATACAAGTGCATCTATCAATCTACTGACACGAGTTACTGGCGTTGGGTAAAGTTTTTTGCTTGTTTTTCCTTCTTCTTCTGTTCTTCCTTCTCTTCTCCTGTTTATTTGGTGGAGTTATGAACAGAATTTGGGTGATTGCAAATAATGAAGAGAATGAGTTTGAGACGAAGCTGTAGTGCCCGCAGTGAGACACCATAGTTGTGATGACACGAATGGCTGAGAAGGGTATAGAATTGTCAGTTACAGGCTTTGAGGTAGAGGAGTACCAGCAGGAATCTCTTGTGTGCAGGCTGAGAGGGGAAGGAGAGAGGAGCTGGTGAAGAACGGAACTGTGAAAGACTTAGAAGAGTGGAAGTGAGAAGTCACTTTAGGACTTTTGGCGGGAAGGTGGGCCCAGCAACAATGGTGCTCTGTTGTGTGTTTGTAAAAGGGGTAGTAAAGTCCTGAAATAGGCAACAAACAAAAAACCCCAAAAGGCCATCGGGGCTCTTGTGCAATATTTGAAACCCTTGAGGTTAAGTGTAGGGAATGCGATTGTCCTCAAGTAATTCTGAGGGAAAGTGTGCTCAAAGTTTGAGGATATACTGGGATTTGAGAATGCCTTTGACAAATTGGGATGGGATGCAGAAGGAGAAGCTTGGGTGCTGTCCTGTCTCGGGACAGTGGAAGTTGCCTCTCTCAGTCTGGAATCTGGCAAGAGATGCAGGGAAAGGTAAGAAAGGAAGTAAATGGCAGGTCAAGATCTGCTAATTCTGTTGTAACGTAAGAGTTTTATTGAGGAAGTGGATTCTAAGTCTTTAAGGGTGGTGGAGCTGTAACCGGGGATTCCAGAGTAGTTGGAAAGTAGTTCCCCAGGAAGGGATTATGCATCCAGACTGGTGGTTCTCAGCATTTTGAGATATTGGAAAGGTATCTGGGTATAACACTACTTGAATGCCTTTGTCATAGTTGAAAGGTCATTCTTTCCCCACAGATTCACGCAGATTAATCTAATGACAAACCCTTAAAGGGGAAAAAGGTTCAGCCATTCACTCGAGTGTTGTTGTGCTTAAGGCAAACTCTTCAGCCAAACTGGAGCTGGAACTGCTTTGCTGTACTGTTGGTTGCAAACTGGAGCCTTGTTGTGTTTTTTGAAGCACTAGTCTAAAGACACTTTTGTGTTGCTGTTGCCTTAAGCTGGTTCAGAGACTGTGGTTAAAGTAGTTCTTATCGTGCATTCAGTATTTTGTTATCTAAAGCAATACTGCCAATATGATGAGATTTTGTTTATTTTTTTATGATTATACATCACTATATAGTTATATCAGAGCTAAAAAATGCTCTGGCCAAGCCTTGGATAGCCATCTCTGCTGACTGAAAGTACAGACCGAAAATGTGTATGCTGAAAAGGTAAGCATTGGAAGCGACTTCAGTCTTAGTGGTGAAGAGCCTAGGCAGTTACAGTGAATTCTAATGTTCCTGGCGGTGTCGTAAGATTCTTGCTGTTCCTGATGGCAATCTGCCTTGTCTCTTTGCAGTCCTGCTGCTGCTAGGAAGTTTGTTGAGGAAGGAATTAAGACTTTAGAAGGTAAGTGTAACTTTGGTTCCTCAATTCACACTCCAATAATGTTTTTTTTTTTTCTGTCAAGCTGCTTGTTCCACAGTGGTACTGTGATCGCAGATATGCCCTAGGCTTTGAGGAAAGTGTATAAAATGCTGAAGTTACTGCACAGGCTAAAGGCATTACATACACATCCAAAGTACTTACAGATTACATGGAAAATAACAAGGATTTTGGCTTTCAGGTGAACGGTCTATTGAAGTCTTTATTGGGAAGTGCCCTGTGCATTTGTACTCATCCCATCAGCTGTTCAGTAGTCAGTTTAAAATCTTTTCCTTCGAGGTTGCTGTTTTCTTGTTACGTATTCTTTGCGTGCATTATCTTTGCATTGGTGGAAACTTTCTGTAAGGTTTTTAGCCCTCAAGTAACACTTTTGGCTTTTTTGTTTCTTCTAGATCTAAGAAAAAATGAGCACAAGCTGACCCATCACCAGCGAATTGGGTTGAAGTAAGCTTTCTTGGGTGCAAGTGCTTGGCTTTTCTAATGCTTCCTTCAGACACCAGGATGTAATGTAAGGTTACACAAGCCAAGTAAGGTTCTGTCCTCTCTGTATGCTCTACGTGCTTTTCAGCAGTTGTTCAGAGCTTTTGTTTCATTGGGGTTGTAATTCAGTAGGCTTTGTCTCCATCCAGAAGGAAATTAATTTCAAATGACTTTTTCAGTTAGCTCATGGAGAATCACCTTAGCAAGGTTGCAATGATCTTTCTTGGGAATCTGCATAAATGTGGTCCGGGCTATTTTTTGTTATGGGCTGTGAGCAAGGTAAGACTTTTGCATGTCTGAAGTTGAGAATGATGTGAAGAACATGTGTGTCTGTCCCTCAGTACTTACCAGCTTGAATGCTGCTTGCTGAGCGTCTGTTTGCTGTGCTAGTTCTGGCAGAACTACAGCTATGTTTGCGAGAAGCTGTAAGTGAACCAAATAAAGCCCTGTATCTGAATTGGTTCTGTGAGGGGCCAGATCTGGTGTTTCCCCTCACTGCTTGCCAGTGAGTGAGAAAGGTTACACAACGGTTGTCTTCTTCCCACTGCTCATCTGAGCCCCGTACCCAACGTGCATCCCTGCCTTTATACATGTGAGTATTCAAGGGAAAACTTTTCACTATTAAGTGAGTATAAGGAAACTCGCCTGACCTGTCCGTGTTGCTAGTGCGCACATTGCCCTCGGGTCTGCTTCCAGCATTGTGCTGGGATGTTGTTTCAGAACTTCTGGTAAGTACCGAGCTGAAAGAATGGTTTCAGTGCTCTGTGGTGGTCTTTTTGTCCCTAGTTCCACTGTAACTCTTGGAGGGGGCTGGGGTGGGGGAGTCCCATATCCAGAAGCTCTGTCTGCAGAACTTGGGAACGGAATGGCAGGTTCGTGAGTGTTGGAACGTGTGGCTCTGATGCTGCTGTATGTCTCCTGGTGCCTGCTGTCAACGATTCGGGTGCTGGAGGGGTGAAGAATGTGCTCGTTGGTCAGGTGTGGCATTGTTTCACCAGCCTCTTTTTCTCCGCAGCCGAACAGCATGCCGGCAGTCTGTTTTTTACAGCTGCATACAAAGATATCATGAGCTGCATTTGACTTATGAGCTTCCATTTAGCTCTTTCCGAGATAGGTCACCTCTGACTATGGGCGAGAGGCCTGTTCCTCCCGCTTTCTGGCAGACTGAGTTTTGTCAGGGACCTTTTGTATTTTCAGAGGGCTACGTAAATATAGAATGGTTTGGATTGGATTGGAAGGGACCTTTAAAGGTCATCTAGTCCAACCACCTGCCGTGAGCAGGGACATCTTCAACTAGACCAGGTTGCTCAGAGCCCCATCCAACCTGACCTTGAATGTTTCCAGGGATGGGGCATCTACCACTTCTCTGGGCACCCTGGGACAGTGTTTCACCACCCTTGTTGTAACAAATTTCTTCGTTTTATCGAGTCTAAATCTACCCTCTTTTAGGTTAAAACCATTACTCCTTGTCCTATTGCAAGAGGCCCTGCTAAAAAGTCTGTCCCCATCTTTCTTATAAGTCCCCTCTAAGTACTGAAAGGCCTCAATAAGGTCTCCCCGGACCCTTTTTTCTCCAGGCTGAACAGCTTCAATTCTTTCAGCCCGTCCTCACAGCAGAGGGGGCTTCAGTCCTCGGATCATTTTTGTGGCCTCCTCTGGACCCACTCCAGTAGGTCTAAATATAAACCAATTAGTTATATGGTAATATTATTCGCACCTCTTAGCAGCTCTTCATATACAGTGGAAATAATATGCAATGAAACCATCTTCTCAACATTGTCAAACTTGCAGTCACGAGTTTTTATTATCACTTGGCATGATGTTATCCTAAGATATTTGGTGAGAATGGGAAGCTTTTTGTGATGTGACAGTAATATAAGTTATATTCTTTCCTCCAATACACATTTAATTGACTAAAATTTTAAGACGCTACCCTTGACACTCTTTCAGACACTTTTATTTTTATATATGCAGATACTTTGAAGATTTTGAGAAAAGAATCCCAAGGGAAGAAATGCTGCAAATGCAGGTAAGAATGTCTTTATCGAAGATGTGGGGCACTGATGGCCAATGAATGACCGACACCTCTAAACACACATCTTTCCATTTACGTAGGAAATTGTGCTGGAAGAGGTAAAGAAGCTGGACCCAAACTATATTGCCACAGTCTGTGGCAGTTTTAGACGAGGTTGGTACTCTGTGATCTTACATTTATTTCGGGCTAATGAGCAAGACTCATTACTACATATGTTGTTCTTCTGGAACCTGGCTTTTTCCTGTCAGTATTGCCTTGACTGGTTAGTTCAGTGACGAGACACCCGCACAAATCCTTGGTTCTCCACTCCACCCCTGTAAGGAGTAGTCTATTGTAACATGTGAATTGTTTGCTTTGTTTTTAGATTGACAACACTTGTGTTTCATTGCTATAGGGTACAGCAAGAAATTTTGGGGTGTTTTCTGAGATACATGGGGATATAAACTTCTTGATGGAAGAACAAGATTCTCTAAAGATTGGGTTTTTTGGTTGTTTTTTTTTTTCACAAATATCTTGAATAGTGACTGACTTTTCTACCAGAAAAACGTGTTTGTAGGATGAGGTTAGATGGGTGTTCATCAATGTTCGTATACTCTGTCATATGCAGAGGGATTTTTCTTTGCTGCTTTCTTGCCTAGGCGCGGAGTCAAGTGGCGATATGGATGTTCTCCTAACCCATCCGAGTTTCACATCTGAATCATCCAAACAGGTCTGTCTTTCTGCTACTGTGGATCAGTACTATGCATTACTTCCACACGGGTATGTTTAAATTCAGAAGATATGTAGTCTTAGACTTGTATTGCAGCTTCTTGCATCTTTTTTTTGTTACTGTAATAGTAAACTCTTCTCTTGGATCACCATGTTTATTTTGAGGAGTTATAATCACTCCTCAGGTTCGTGTATTATGCTGTGTTCCTCTTGCAGAACTACTCAGTATGTTTACTCTCATCCTTCTGTCCCTCCTCGTCCCTTCACACATGCTCCCACCTCGCCCCCTCAAGTTCATGTGCTTTTACAAGGTAGAACTGTAACAGCTAGCTGGATAATAGGTAGAGTAAGTATCTCTTTTTGTAGCCCTAATCTTTTAGACAAGAAGTAAATGTCCTGCTGCCCTTGTAATTTTTTGGAACTAACTTTGGAGGAGTCTTAATGACAGTTTGTATTTCTTGTGTTGCTTTTATAGATCCACTGCCTAAAAGTTGAAAACTCAAATCAAGAAACGAGTTTTGTCACTTCCAACAAAAGCAATCTGATATGGGAATTTTGGTGGAAATTTTTTTTACGTTGTGCAGTTGTAATTCTATTAGCTTTTCCTCATTTTTATTGTTATCTTTTTCCCCTCTGGGTCAAATTTCATGTACACTAATACATGTAATTATAGTGATGTCCTGTACTTATGTAGGCCATTGTCTGGTAAATGGGTAAGATATTCTTCTTATTTATTAAATCATTTCTTCTTCTGTGTTGTCACTGTTCCTAGTCAAAACTTCTGCGTCAAGTTGTAGAACAACTGGAAAAAGTCCACTTTGTCACAGATGTGCTGTCTAAAGGTGACACCAAATTCATGGTAAGGCTTTTTTGGTGGTGAGGGATGACATGTGAATTGCATGAAGATTACAAAGCAGTCTGAAGTGAAAAGTGGCAGAGGATTTCTTGAAAAAGCTTTTTTTTTTTTTTTTTTTTAATTTCTGTTAGCCTGAGCTTTGTCTGCATTTTCTTTAATCTGCTGGTATTTGTGCATACTGAAAAGTCTGATAATAATTAGGGCAGAAGAATGGGAAATGAGAAGTCCTGTGATCCTTCCTGCTGTAATAAAAGCTTAGGAAGCAGTTATATGCTACGGTCCTCTTAGCAGTGTGAAATAGTGATTTATGGTACTATGATGTGCAGCTGTTTTAGTAAAATATTTAACTGATTCAGTGGGAACTTTGCTGTCCAGGATGACTGAGGATTGTTTGGGGGGGGGAGGTGAAGATTGATTCTCAGAATTGCTTAATTTCGAATTTCTTGCTTTCCTTACTTCCTCATAGGGTGTCTGTCAGCTGCCAAATAAAGAAGATGGAACAGCGTATCCACATAGGAGAATTGATATCCGGTACGCACACCAAACCCCCTACTTTAGCTGTCAGCTACATAAGTAGGCGTTTGCATCAAGTTCTGCATTCAAATCTCTACTTCCACGGTCAGAACGTGGCATTTACTAAATTTCTAATTCTTTTGTAGTATGAAAGCCACTGTACAACTGCCAGTATCTACAGCAGGTTATTAGCAAGAATGATGTATTTAAATCATGACTTAGTATCCAGTTTCAGAATTGTGACCTACTTTATCATACTGCTCTGACATTAATTCTTGGCAGGAGTGCAAGCACCATGACCGTGTAATGGCTGAACTCCAGTAACTTCTGGGTCAGGGTAGATGTGCTGAATCTTTCTTTGATGAAGAGTTTGTATCATTCTTGCATCTGGCTGGTGGGAAAATCAAATGTATAGAGTTGCAGTAAATAGGAAGTAAACCTAGCATCGTGTCTGAATGGCTGAATTCCAAGTGGCTTGTCACTTTTTTGTCACGTATTTATTCTAAATCTGTACTCTTCTTCTGCTTTTATTCTAGGCTTATCCCCAAAGATCAGTATTACTGTGGTGTACTGTATTTTACAGGAAGTGATATATTCAATAAGAACATGAGAGCTCATGCTCTGGAAATGGGCTTCACGATCAATGAGTATACAATCCGTCCCTTGGGTGTTACTGGTCAGTCTGGGCCTTTCCACAGAGTATTCTTTCTGGTTACATGCTTTGTGTAATCTTCTCCTTAAATTGGTTCCTCGGTGTACTGGAAGTACTTCTGAGAAATACTGTAGTTCGTGAATTTTTTCAGTGTCCTTTCTGGTACTGGACACCATTATAGCAGGAAGAGGCAGCCTGCTTATGTACAGGCGGCACTGTGGCACAAAGTTACCTCTTTGGGCCACCTAATTTACTCAAAGTCTTACTGACCTAAAGATAGTTTTTTCAGTGTCATGCATGGCACATAATGTGGTTTCCCACTCTTAACAGGGTATGTCATGTCCTTCAGTTGTTTTGTTTTTGGAGGGGGGCTGACTATATGTATACGCATATATAAGCATAAATGTATTTAACTGCATAATCACGTGTCCTCAAAGTTAATTTGTTACCTTATTTCCTTTGACACTAATGAGAATCAGTACCTAAACTATGAAACAGCTGGGGGGGGGTTGGTTTTTTTAAGCCTGTTTTACTTACAGCAGTTTTGTCTTAATCTGGCAATGTGTTTGGCATTTCAGGATTGTACAGACCTTCCACTTTTCAAATAGCATTTGTAATTTGCTTGCAGGAGTTGCTGGGGAGGCCCTACCGGTAGAATGTGAAAAAGACATCTTTGACTATATTCAGTGGAAATACCGAGAGCCAAAGGATCGTAGTGAATAACTGCTTGTCTAGGTATGTAGCCTGTAGATGTTTTCGTAGCATCTTATGAACATACAAAGTGCACTTTCTTTCTTTACATGTTATTGCAAAAAGCGTATGTTACTGATGTTTGTTTTACTGAAGTTGCTTTCTTTGCAGCATTGTTAAACATTACAGGTTGCTTTGACACCAGGTGGAAATGTTTGAGGCATCTAGACTTTAAAATATTCTTTTGAGCTTTTAAAGAAACTAATCTTCGCTTAACTTGCTTGCCAAGAGAGAAGGGAAAGGAATCTCCTAGCACTGGGTCACCCTACTGGGTGCAGTATTGCTTACCATTCAGGGTTATGGACTGAAATAAATGTAAGATGTTTAGGCACTTATGTGTTGCAGGCTGACGTTTCCTTAGTTGCTGGTGTTAACTCGTGGAAGAGGACACCCGAGTTCGTGGCACAGTGCACAAACAACTCTAGATTAAAATGAACATTCCTTTATACTGCTTTGCATTACTAATATATATTAGTCTTTTGGCAGGTGCTCGGGTGTGATCGTTGCGCTGCTCTGCTGACTAGTGTTTGACAAGATGAACTGAAGCCGTGGTCACAGTGTTGAAAAAATTCTCGATATTGAGCAATGTCACTGAGAACTGGCTTGCAGATTTTAGTCTGGAAATGATGTGCTCAGTAAAGCCCAGAAGCACAGACTGAGGTGCAAAGGCAGCTTTCTCCCTCCTGACCAGCATGTGATCTGCCCTTCTGTCCTTTCTTCAGCCGCTCTGTTAGCAGGTTCCTCCTAGCTGCTCTCCCTGTGACAAATCCGTGTTCAACATGCCCTGGCCATGGATTAGTGACCACCTTCCCCAGCCTCATTCTGGCTTTCTCCTTTTATTCGGCCCCAAATGCCCTACTGAAACGATTTAAGAGGTCCAAAGCAAATCCTAAGGTTTCCATGTTTTCCTCTGTAAGGAACACAGAACACTACGCAGTCATGCCTGCTGAAGCGTGGTTTCTTTTCGACAAGAGCCCTGCCTTGCCAGTTATGAGCAAATTTGTATCTCCTTTGTGGATGATTCTTTTATCCAGAAACCAATCCTTGTTTACTGGATAAGCATCTGTTACCGGTTTGTTGACATATGCAGAGATTTTGTAAATGTGGAAATTCTTGATGTACATAAAAGGATTATTTTCTGTCTCCTCTGCAGTAGCCCTGCTGCCGAGTTTGCTGCTTTAAGTGGTGTGCTTTTCTTCTACTAAATAATATATCTGTTAATATCTTCCCTGTAGAGTTTGTCTAGCTGAAGCTGGCTGCAAGAACTGCTGTTGTGGCTTTTAAAACCACAGGGATCTGTGCCTGTGTAGAGATTGTTCTTATACAATTGCCTCTGTCTGTTCTCTCTGCCTTTGATTAGAGTGCAGTTGCATATTCTGGAGAACTCCTTGGGTTCTCCAGAGTAGTTTTTCTATCATGTATCGATTTCTCCAGTTGGGTAAGTGGGTGCGTGAGTGCTTGCAGCTCTTATTTTATGTGCTTGGCTCTTGGTGTAATGGGCTTTGAGTGGTACAACATTGCAGATGACTGTTCACAATTGTCAAGAGCTCCTGAGAGCTTTGTGTTGCCCAAAGACAGCGATAACAGAAAGCATTCAATTTCTTTTCATCTAAGAACATCACTGTGCACAATAACTAGATTTCTGTTGTAAGAGTTGTGCAGTTATCCCATTTGTCATAACTCAGCCTAAACCAAAGAATGTTGTCACTGCACGTGACACAATGTGGAGGTTATGTTTGCAGACATAGCCTTTTGCCAGGATGGACCTTGCTTTTATTTACAAAGTAAAGGAAACACCAATACAGAACAGCACTGTGGATGTACCTCTGATACTAATTTAGTGTCAGAGGAGGCAGCTGAGAGCAACTTGGCACATCTTTCAGATATGCGGTAAAAGGAAGAGGAGAAATGGCACTGAGTTTCCCTAGAAAGCAGAGAAAGGGGGATGAGAAGTCTAATGAGAGACTGTACAGTCTCTGAATAGTGTTGATGCTTTGCCTTGTGGTGCATTTGTCCTGGTACCTTGAGAGAAAAATTTTGTTTCTTTGTTTCTTTGTTTCTCCTGATATTCTTAAAACATTCAGAGATTTATACCTGCATAAATTTTTAAAGACAGAAAGATCCGTTCTTAATGAAGGTCACAGATCCTATTTTTTATGTATATGTTACTTTTTTCTTTTTGTTGACATCAAGCCTTGATCCAAAAATGTTGAGTGACGAGGAATAAGTGGTCTGGTTTTTAGCATTTAAAAAAAAAAAACCAACACACACACAAAACCCAACCACACAATTTAAATAATATATAAAATTGTCTAACATACGCTTTTAAGAGACAACTGTGTAATCTAGCAGCAACATCCTGCTTCTGAAGACAGAAGCCTTTTCTCTTGTTTAACCTGCCTTCTCCTGGTTAAGAGACTGAAATTTTGAACTCGTGTATGCATTTGCCTGCTCAGAGCTGCATATTGGTCTGCGAGATGTTTCTTCTGCCGTCTTTCTAGTTCTTTGTATCTTATTCTGGTGTCTACATATACACAAGAAAGCTGGCTGGCTCCTGAAGTACTCCTAAAGAATACCATTTTCAGCTACTGTCTGTATCTCCTGATCTCTGTGCTAAGTGTCCTGGTGCAGTGCTGAAGCTTATGCTAAGCTGTTTCTCTGTCCTTGCTTCCAAAACCTTTCAGTATGGCCATATGCTAATGTCACCATTCTCCTGTTGCATGTGACCAGTGTTCTTTGTTCCAAGGTATGTTATTGTACTGTCAGTTGCAGTTCACTATATTTTGTTCAACTTGCCATTACCCAGAAGATTGGTCTGATGAATTGATGCACTTCTACCACTCCTATAGAGTCAATCTGCCTTTTTTTATATGCAAACCTGTCAGCTCTGATTTTATAGCTCCTCTTAAATCATTGTGTAAGGTAATGATTATTTTGGATGTGAAAGGAGGTCCCATCAAGATTGTATTACTAGTTGTATTTGGGACAGGGATTCTGTTGGTTAACTTAAAACTTAACTAGTTTTAAGTAGTAAACTACTAACTTTTATGGATTATAGAGCATCAGCATGGAAGGTATTGCTGTTGCTGTATTTGAATACCTTGTAGGAGTATAAGTGTAATGCAAATATATTACAGAATTGCAAGCTTGATAAGGCGAGACTATTTTATACATAGTCAAATTGACTTTTGTTAATTATATAGTATTTGTCTTGATTTGTTAGTGATTAGGTCCTCTGTCTGCCTTTATGGGGGCAGAGAGGAGTTTGCATCTGTATTGACAGACTTCTTAACCTGACTTGAACCATAAAAGGAAAACGGATGTGATACTGTTTCTTTTTTTTTTCCTGACTTAAGCCTATAGAATACCTACATTTTTACTTGTTCTTATGTAATTAGTGTTGATCAGTCTTAGTAATGGAGATTATAGGCTGATGCTCTTGCTTATTCCTTTATTTTCTTCTGTTTTTCCTATTGGGAGTTTAATTATTTTCTGGGAATGTTCCCCAGCCCTAATGCATGCACCGATATATAAGGTGACTAGAAGTTAACTTGGTACCATGTGAAGTCTTCTGATGCCTCAACAGTAAAAATACATACAGCTGATGTGTTCAGTGTTTTCTTCAATTATCAGTGTGAATAAATGAAGTGAGAATTACATCATGAATGTGTAATTCTGGGGGTTTTTTTAGCTGTAATTTTAAGAGCACCAAAAAGCAGTAACACAAGCTTACCACATTTGTAAATGTTTCTTAAGCAGCATGCAGCATTACACTGATGCATTCTCCATCATCCTCAACAGGCAGCCCAGAAGGCCACTTTGTCTTGGGCCTTGAGGCAGAATTTGCTGGCCTTGCAGTTTCTCTCTGTAACACTGAATTCCAGGTGGAAGAAAAAATGGCCTGTTCAGGGAGCTTGTTTGTTTTCCTTGAACTAGGTAAATATACCATGTCCCCCAGTTAACTGGCCCTTGTTTGGGATGCTGTGAGTTACTTACAGTTCTTTCCTTCCTCCTCCTGCAGAACTGGACTGCAAGATATCTGGTAATCACGGAAGACAATGGCTGCAAACCTTGTGCATGTCATAGGGACTCTGTGTAACCGGGCACGTACAGTACTATTGTTTGTGCATACACAGACCAGCGTTTGGGGTTTGTCAGCGATAGTGGCTTCGCCCTTCTGTCAGGGTTTACGGCAAAGCTGGGCCTTACGGCAAAGCTGGGCCTGCCTGTCCTTCCTCGGTCTCTGGGCGATAGCGGCGCCGGCCGAGGGCTGTGTCCGAGCGGTAGTTCGAGACCGGGCTGGCGTTGTTACGGTACCCGCGGGGTTTGGGAGGAGCCGTAGCCGCCGCGGGCCGAGCACGGGGAGGCCGTTAGGACGGGCCCGCTGACCGCTCTCCCCCTCGCGCACCTCGAGCGGGCGTTACAACTTCCCGTGGGCCGCCGGGACCAGAATCGGCGCGGCCGCTTCAGCGGCGGGGGGCCGGGCGCTGAGGAGCCCTCCCCCGGGCGTGTACGGCGTCCGGGCCGCGACCCTGAGGCGGGGCCGGCGCGGCGGCAGGCGTGCCGGTGCGCATGCGCGGCGGGGGCGCGGCGCGGCGCATGCGGGCTGGGGGGCGCCGAGACCTCTACCCGCAGGCAGCGCGGCCGGCAGGTAGCGGCGGGGCCCGGGCTGCGGCGGGGCCGGGCCGGGCGGGGCGGCTGCCCCCGCCGGGGTCCGTGGCGCTCTCCGGGAGGGACCGCGCCGGAGCCCCGAGGGGTTGCCGGGCGCTCGCTCTGGCCTGTGCTTCCGCGTCCTCGGGCCCGGTGACGCGGCCGCGGGCTGCTGAGGGCACGGGCCGGCTCTCGCCCTGCGAGGGCGGGCGGGGGGGCGGTCTTGGCAGCGCTCCCGTTCCTCGGCCGGGAAGCACGAACGCGAGCGGCTGGGGTCAGCAGCGACCGAGCGCTCCCGCGGCGCCGCCGTTTGGCTGGGGAGAGGCGGCGGCGGGGCGGGAGGGTCCGGCGGGGCCGCGCTCCGTTACCCGTTGCGTAACGCGCGTCCGTAACGGCGGTGGAGGGGGCGGGGAGGAGGAACGTGACACGGCCCCGGGCCTCGGTGGGAGCGGAGCGGGCGTCTGCAGCGAGGGTCTTCTCGGGTTTCTTCTGTACGATTTTTGTGCTTTGCTTTTTTTTTTCTTTTCGTGTTTTCCCCCAGTTTATATTCCGTAGGGCGGCCGAGTATTGCCGTGTTTATTTCTCCTTTGACGTTTCCAGTCCGGTGTTACCTTCTGGCAGTCTGCACGCAGACCTTGGCTCGCTGTCTGCTGTACAGTTGCCCCCAGCCTGTTCCTTGATATATTTTCTTCATTGTTGTGCTCATTTAATTGCTGTAGGAGGGAAAATCAAAGCACAAGATTAAGGAGGCTTTGTTTAAAAACAAGGTGCTTAAAATGAGTGCTGTGGCTTAGTTCTAGATCTCTGGCTTAGCGTTTCTTTTCCCACTTTACATTGCGTTTTGTTGGCTGCTGTTGTCGCAGCTGGTTGGAGACCAATTCAAACTTAGTATTAATAGCTGTGGGACTGTGGGCTCAGTTCTTCTCAACAATTCTGGCTTGCAAGTAGAGCTGCTTGTTATTAGCAAAGAATGAGCTAGCCTGAGGAATTTTCTTCTTTTTTTCTTTTTAAATAGTGTTTAAATACTTGCATAATATTTAACATATACATCAAAACACGTAGAGTACAGAAAATACAGCTGTAGAGTGTAAAGAGAAGAGGCGTGTTGGGAGAGCAAACAGGCTCACAATATTCAAGATGTCTCGATCAACAGCCTTGTGACAATGAGGTATAAACAGAACAGGGTCAGCCAAAAAAGGGTGATATTTAGGTTGAGAAGGTGCTGAACAGGGTGGTAAAGCCTTCCTTTACTTGAAGCGTGTCCAGTGGAGCTGATGAGGAGAGCCTCAGGACAGCTTGGTGGTCAACTCTGTTGTTATTTGTCTTCTAAAGCCTTGTGTGCAGGGAGGCAGAAAGATCTGCGAGGCAGCAGACAAAGCATGGAAGAGGTTGGGCTGTGGCATGTTTTCAGAATCCTGCTTTTGTTCCATGTAACATCTCCACATAATTTGAAAGTTAGAGTAGACTGATGTCTTCTAAACTCTGGATAGGACAGTCTCAACTCCCAAAACACGTTGTGGCTCACCGCCAATCATTGTCAAACTTCTCACTGAGAATAGGTTATGTGGTTTGGAGGCCAGCCACAAGTCCATATGATAATGGAGTGCTCCTGTCATGTTTTCAATAGCTGGACAGTGCCCTGAAAGCCATCTGTGACTAAAGAGCATTTTTAAAAAAAAATCTGCTTGTGTGTTGTGTGAATTCTTATGCAGGGAGTTATCTTTCATATTGGTTTTTGCTGGGGGGGGAAAAAAGTTTGAGGTTCAAGACCATGTTAGGTAGCTACTGCGTATTTAGAGTATCACCATGTTAAAATGCCTAAGCATCAGCCTTGCTCCAAAAGTTGTTACTAAGCTTTTGAATTCAGTAAGTTGAACTATTTTGACAAACCTATTAAAAAAAAAAAAACACCAAAACAAACAAAAAAAAACCAAACCCAACCCACCAACCAAGAAACAACCCCAAGCAAAACCAAAAAAAACCGAGCCCCAAATTTGAAGTGAGTTGAAACTTCTGAATTCAGTGATTTGTGTGAAAAAACAAGGTTTTAAAAGAAGGATATGCTCTGTTCCATAGCTGTGTTGCTAAAACTATTGTAATAATTTAAACTATGCTGTCATAAAAGTGCACATTCTGTATCTCTTCTGTCAATTTAATGATTCACTGATTGTAATTTTCCCCTCCATGTTTGACAGGTAAAAAGGCCTTTTTACATAGTAATTCTGAGAAGTACCTGTTTTATGTACTAATCTTCAGATAAGGAACCTGAAGTCATGTCCTGCCTTTTTAGATCCTCTAAACCCACAGGTATATATTCATAGAATTGTAGAATATCTCAAGTTGGACGGGACCCGTAAGGATCATGGAGTCCCTGTATTGATAGATACATAATGCAGGTTAGTTATTAAGTCACTGAATGTAGAGCGTTTCCCTGCTATGGGATGTAAATTACTTGAGTGCTTCATTTTAGGGGATGTCTACCAATCTGAAAACAGGACGTAATTGCTTAATACAGAGACTGTTGCATTTGTGACAAAGGGACCGAGTACATCAGTAAGCAACTAAAATGGTGGAAGAGAAGTGATGACTTTAGGGATTTTTACATGTTTTGCCTGCATTATTACTTTTTAGATTAGTCTTTCAGTATGGTCTAAGTAACAAATTGGGGATCAGGGTTTCGGGTGTCAGGTGTTGCAGAGAAGAATATCAACAAATGCATCGGCTGTAGGAAGGATTAAATGGCAAAGGGTTACCCTTAACATCAAACAAAAGCATCATTTTTGATAGCTTTTCTTTTCCGGAGCAGGTGTGCCTTTACATTTATGCAAACTTATTCTAGAAGAGGAAGACTAGTTTTCCACTGGGGAAGAGTTTTCCTGCTTCTTTTAATGTGGATTTTCTGATGCAAAATCCCCAAACTGTGGTAACTAACACTAAATATTTCATGCGAGCTGTAATATTACATGGCCGTCCTTTTGATTTTTGTCCTCCAAAGTAGTTGAACAGTTACCTGTAGTTGAATGTAATGCTGTTCCTGGGGTTTAGTGATGCCAGATAACGGATCATCTTTCGTTACTTCTTTGAATTGAAGTTTGTTTGTTTCTGACAAAGCAATGATGATGCAAGGATGACTTTGATGACCGTTCTTCAAAGGTCTTGCAGTTCTGTATTGGTGAAGAACACAGAGGGTACTAGTCGTAGACATTTATAAATGGTTTAGATGTAGTTTAGATTTTATGCTTTTAAACCAAAGATTCTTACAGCTTCTGATACGTTTCAGATCCAATGGCTGTCCCACCCTCGTACAGTGACTTGGGAAAGTCTGCCAGGGATGTATTCAACAAGGGATATGGTAAGTAATGCAACGGTGGTTTGATAACCTTTCATATTTTTTCTTAGGCATCTTGAGAATGTCAATAAAAATATTAGTACCCCAGAGATCCCCTAAATACCTTGTGGTAGGAATTCAGCACAGGCCCAGGGCATCTAGCCCCTTTTGAATTTGAACTTTAGACACGTATCGTGAAAATACTGCAATAGTTGAAGAGTTAAAGGGGAAAGTTATGAGTTTGACCTTACGATGCACTCCAGAACAGTCTCTGAAGAATGCTGCATTTTTTACCTTGCAATTTTTGTATTTAGAGGCATTAAATCAGTCAAAGTCACTTAGGTTGACAGAGGAGACCATATGTGGCAACAAACCGGTTCCTGAGGTAGAATGATCTTTATGTTAATCAGAGTGGCCTCTTGTCATAGCTATAGCAGAAATAATTTCACAACATTTGTATTCCTCTTCAAATAATTTAAATGGATAAATTCTGACATTTGTCCCTTTTCCTGGAGCAGTACTAAAAGCGTTGATGTTTTTTATTTGGTTTTGTGAGTGTGCAATAAAGATTGCATTTATATCCCAAATCCATACGCTACATAAAATTAAAAAGCACTACTGTGGTCTGGTCTCTGACACCCTGGAGTTCAGGCTTTGCTAAAATTCAACTCGGGTTCCCTGCTTTAGGGTCAGTTGTTTCAGGCCTTTCTACTCTGTGCAAGGGCCAGGTATTTCCCTGCCCAAACCACGACAAAAAGGAAGAAAGCAATAGTATCTCTGTATACGGCACTGGTTGAAGTAAGTTGAAAGATATTTTTCTGGGAGAAGAAAAATTCCTGCCCTGCAATCAGAAATATAAAAGTAAATTGAGTAAATTAGAAGAAATGGTAACTGTGTGGATTGGTCCCAGGCTGCAGGTAGTTGCAGAAGGGGGAGATACTTGATGGTGAGTGACTGTAATGACTATAAATTATGAGGCCGCCCACTTTGAATTGGCAAAATTCCTTCAGACATTCCTCAGCAAGATCAACAACTGTTGAAATATGAAAACAGGTTTCAAGTCAGTTTAACCTACCTGCTGTACTGGTAGTGTCGGAAATAAGCCTTGCTCTATGTACTCTTCTGTTTCCAGGATTTGGAATGGTTAAGTTAGAGTTGAAGACCAAGTCTTCCAGTGGGGTGGTAAGTATTGTGGGCTTCCAACATCACCAGCATTGCAGTGGAAGGACAAATTCCTGAAGTGGTTGGTGGTAGTAACTTGCTAGCAGGTGTTGCGTGTCTCTTTCAGTTCTCATTTTAAAACCTGTAGCTGACTGAGGTATTTCTATAATGACGCATGGAACCGACACCATGGTACTTCTTTTCCTGAGGTGTGCAAGAATTTTCACACATTTTCTTGTGGACATGTGGCTTTCTTCCCCGTTCCCACGGCCACATCCCAAACATAAAAGAATTTCTTCACCCTAAATAGCTCTCATTTCTGCTTATGAATGCAATTGAGTTTCTCTGCTGTTGTTGGTTTTTATAGAATTTTGAGTCCAAACTGACTTTTTATCCAAAAGGCCAAGGGGCAAATAAGAGCCACGGTTTAACTTAACTTCAATTTCACTCATCTCCACCATGCTTATAATGCAAGACTTAATTAAAACTAAATAGTCCTCCTGCAGTACCCTCTGTGTAGAATTTGAGAGCATTTTATGGACGTTAATTAAGCTTGAGCACTTCAGATACTAGAAAATGCTACGATCCCCACTTTAATGATGGAGAAGTGGAGCTTCCTCGTGATTTCACAGAGGGGCTGGCAAAACCAGGAATGGATTTCATGATTGTGGTCTTTAACCACGGGCATATGTTGTTTACTAGATAAGCTTATTCTTACACTGAGTCTCAGTTCTGTGTGTGCTACCGCTTGATGCTGTTATGGTTGATAAGCTGTGCTGCTTTTCAGCCTACTTCATAACCATATTTGCCTTAGCTCCCCCCTTCTTTTGCAATCTTATCACGCAAATGGTGTAAGCAATTCCTTTTGTATTACTGTATTCTGTCTCAGTGGAGCTTTTGATGGATTACTCACAGCGTGCACCCGGAATGTGTAGGCATGAAGAACTATGTGGTCTCTATATACTATGACTGCTACCAGTTATTGACATCTCATGATATGCATAGTTTTCCTGGCTGTAAGTTTTGATACTCGGATAATATGCTAATGGTTAATTATGCTGTCTTCTGAATGTGACGGAACACGAACAACTGTATTAAGTTCTAAAATGGGCTTTTCCTTTTCCATGCACCTTTTGCGTTGGATGTTTATTCAGCTGGTAAGAATAGTGACTGTCTTGGCATGTTGGTTCTTATGTATTTGTCTAATGAGGTTTTCTGTGGTGCATACTGTCGTTCATAAACTGTTCCGTGGGTTTTAGTCATGTTATCACCCATGTCGTGAAGTTTGACTGTGTCCATAGCTCTTAATCTGCTGTATGATCCGTGTATGTAAAGCCATTTGCAATCTTTGTCCAACAATCCACAATAAGAACACTGTAAAAACAGCAGGAGGGAAAACCAGATAAGTATGGTATTGCTACAGTTGTCTGTTGCTTTAGGTTTTGTGCTTGTTGGTGTTTCTCGTGAGCATTCTGCTGCAACAAAATGGGGTTTTGGCGATGGAGACGAGGTTAGAAACAAAGTGTGAGATCTAATTCGGACTTGGGTACTGATAGTGCCTCTGATTGTTATAATACAGAAATGTTTTGTGTGTCTTTCCTGGGGACTTAGCAAACAACAATGGTAGTGTCTGTTGGTTATAACTGTCTCACAGATTGCAAGTGGTTTGGCCTAATAAGTGCATGGCATTCCCGAAGATGGCCAGCCACCATCAGCTAGGTCAATGAGAAGCTGCTGATTCGGACTGGAGCGCGACATGGAGCCAGAATGGGTTTGATTTTCAGTTACAAAAAATTCAAGAAATGCTTCGACATGAGGTGGTTTGATGAGACATCTCTAGTTTAGACGGTTAAAGACTGATGGCAGCAGATGCTGGCTCTGTGCCTTCTGCTTCCAGAAGCAGATCCATTTCTGACACCTGGCAAAATCCTTCGGCTTCTGATCATACAACAGCACGGGGCTTTTTTCCTTTGGGTGTAAGAAAAGTGTTTTATAATCTTTCCTCTCTTTGGTCTGAGAAACGAATCGAGCCGTTTTAATCAGTTACCCGCCCTAAGATCAGAAGAAAGTTGCATCTGAATTCTCATGCAGGTTTGAGATGTCTTTACACTGAAGTTGTGGAAGAGACACTAGAGCAGTGTGTAGCGATTATGTCTTAAAAGTGTAGTCTAACGCATCCTGATCTGCATCACCTATATTTGCTAGCTGGCTAGATTGTTACAAAACCGCTGTGCGGTTAGAGTAATGCATTAGCACTGGAGAGATGTCAGCGTGCCACTGGCGTCAGGTTACTTTCTGATACTGTGAAGGGGAAAAGAACGTCATTCTCCAGAAGACATTTTCTCTGCTGAAAGGCGGAAAAAGAAAAAAAAGAACGAAGAGGAAGTAACACATAAGATGTTTAGAGAAGTGAGAGGAAAAATCACCTTTTTTTTCCCTATTCATCCAGCAGCATAAGTTGGATGTAGTATTGCTTTTCTTAAGGGAGAGTGGATTTCCAGACGGACTCTAATGGGTGCTGTTTAATGATAAGATGATCGTTAATAATAATAATTAATATTAATAATAATTAATAATAATAAATGATAAGATGATTTAATGATAAGATGTAAGATGATAAAGGGAATTAGAGGAGATTGTGAGGAAAAATCCAAGGATACAAGCAGCTTTGTATTCCACGTGGGTATCTTCTTGTATCTGGATATGGATCCATGTGATGGTACAGAGTGAGTTGTGGAATGCTGAAATAACAATTGGCACTTTGGAGTGGAAAAAAGGCAGCAGAAAAAGGGGGTTTGGTGTGGGGGAGGTTGGTGGTTAAGGTAGGAAAAAAGTGCAGTAAAAATTAGAGGGGGGGAGCAGGTAATCAAATCACAATGCAGATGAAAAGTGAATGAAGATGTCAGGCCTTTGTGTAATAATGCTTTTTCCAACCTGAGCAAGTTCTAGGGCTCTTATCAGCACGCATCAATAAAAAAAATATCCAGAACAGAGATGCCAAAAGGAGTAGCATTTTATGATGCAAAACTAATTATTTTTGGTGGCTATAGGGAAGAGGAGGAGGATTTTGAGAGTTCTTTTAAAAGGCCTAAGCGTAGCAAGCGTGAGTGCTGGCACTTGACAAGTGGAAGAAACGAATGTAATTAAATATCAGAGTGCTGAAACTCATATTATGCTCTTGGCAGGAATTCACTGCAACTGGCTCTTCCAACACAGACACGGGCAAGGCTTCAGGCAGTCTAGAGACCAAATATAAGATCAAAGACTATGGACTTACATTCACCCAGAAATGGAACACAGACAACACATTGGGAACAGAGGTTTCCATGGAGGATCAGGTAAGAGGAAGAAGATACTCTGAAAATGCCCCACCCCGAAATTCACGATGCTTCCTTATCCATTCCAAATAGGAGGTTTTGTTTAAAGATGCACTCTAGCTATGTACAGTTGTCACTGCTGCAGTCATGCAGGGAAAACAAAAGAGGGGTCTCGTAGTTTTCCTCTCATACATAAGGACTTAAGTTTGGCTGCCTTGCGATTGAATATATTTTGTAAGGTTGAAGAGAAAGACTAGTGTTTGCAGCCTGGCGCTGCTTACACAAAGGGTTACTACCATACAGCACTCTCAAAACACACAGTTCTTTTTCAAAGTAATAGCTTTATGTAAGTAAACGCTTTATCAGCTTTAATGCTTGAAGCGTAGGGTGATGGTGGCAAAGGTAGTAAAAGTTCTGTGGTGCCCTCTGCCATGTATGGCCATCAACTTCTGTGGTTACTGTTTTGCACTTTTACCTGTGCTTTAAAATGGAAGATACTGTCCAGCTCAAAACAAGGATGGGAAGGCTGGGGCAGGTACATGGTTTGGCCTGTGAAGTACTGCTGTGTCTTGAAAGAAGACCTGGAGATTCTGAGATTCTTGAGCTACCATATGGATTATTGGAACTATAGGGAATAAATAAACATGAACTGAACAGTTTTCTTTCTTTGACACAGTTTCTCAGTTTTTCTGGTCAACACTAGATTTGAAATCTTCCTGTAATAACGTATCTACAAAGCGTGTGCTGTTATAGGGCCTCATTGTGGGGAGAAAAAGTCCAAATTTTAATCCCTCATCATATCGCATCTTCGTATTTCACTGTAAAACGTGGGAGACACAATGGTCGTGTTTTGTCTTCTCTTTAGACAGAAGTAGAGCTATGGTAGTGGAACGTAACAGATCACCCTTCAGTGGAGTTCTGAGCAGATGTCTCTGTTTTTCTTTGCAGTTGGCTGAAGGATTGAAGGTGGCTCTTGACACTACATTTGTACCAAACACAGGGTAAATATTATCCGTTACTTTTATCTAAGGGGTGCTTGAAATTCCCATAACTTTTAATTAGAAATGCTTATTCTGGTCATTGTGTAAATGCTCAAAATTTACTGTAGAATATGCTGCAGGCACCGTGGAGTATTTTGAAGGCAATGGATAATGGCTCAGAAGGACGAGGTCTGCTAAAAATGATGCTTCAGCTTTTTGGCCATTGGGAAATTTGTTGTTTTGCAGTAGATACTATATTTTTGGAACTCTCCCCTTAAACAGCTAGGTCTGAATGTGGACTACTTAAGTTGTACCATCTTTGTGATGCTGTTGGTAGTCCTACTGCTGTCAACTCAGTCCAAAAGGCAGAATTATTTTTCTGCAGAAAGCAGAATTATTTTTTTTCCTTATGCTTTTGGGCAGATGTCTGTGGACAACTGAATGAGGAGGTATTATGATAGGCAGTGGAATAGCACTTTTTTGTCTTTCTCAATTATCATGTAATTATTTTTGGTAGGCAGCAGAGAAAAGGAGGGGTGCTTATGTCTGGATAATGCACAAAGCTTGCGACTGCTTTGTAAATAATTCCCGGTATTTGTTTATTGGTGGGGAGAGCCTATTGGAAAAATGAGAGTTTGAAATGCTGCTTGGATGTAAGGAATTAGAAGCTAAGTCAAAAATGAGACCCCAGGCCTGGGTTTGAGAGACAGGCAGCATGGTGTTCTGCTGTGTCTTCAGCAGGAGAGAAAGGAGGTTGGGAAGAGGATTAAGGAAGTGATAAAACTTTGCCTCAGTTACATTAAGTGTGAACTGATAGCAAAATGAGCACAAAGACACATTGGAGAGAGAGGAAGAGGCTCCTCCAGAGGGACAGAAAAAAACTGACAACATGGATGATGTCTGGAGGATGAGGAAGTTTGTTTTCAATAGCGGAGGCTGGCATCCAGCAGTGAAGAAGGAAGGAAAGTAAGCACTGCATGTGAAGGAACAGTGTAGAAAACCGAGCAGACAAAAAGTCACTGAGGGACAGAAAGGCCAGCTGTCGGTGCAGGATGTCATGAATGCTCCTGAAAGAAACTGATGATGCCGTAACACAGTGCACTCGCTTGCGGAGAACAAAATTTGAAACCTGCTGGTTTTTAGAGCGTTAAGCAGAAATGCTTTTGTCTTTTTTTGCTTCTTGAGGATTTTAAGCAGTTTCAGAAGGTGGAAGAAAAAGTGGCATCACGTAAATACGCATAATACCCCTATTACCCTTATCCCATGCCCTTTCAGCAGCTGTTGAGTAGGCATTACAGTCATTTAATTAACTGGCTTTAAGGGACAGACATACTTGTATACTACCAGGGATAAAATGGCACGTTTCTCTCTGCAGGAAGAAGAGTGGAAAGTTGAAGACCTCCTACAAAAGAGAATATGTAAATCTAGGCTGCAACATAGACATTGATCTCTCTGGACCAACCATCTATGGCTGGGCAGTGTTGGGCTACGAAGGCTGGCTTGCTGGCTACCAGATGGCTTTTGATACAGCCAAGTCTAAGCTTTCGCAAAATAACTTTGCCTTGGGATATAAGGCAGGAGACTTTCAGCTGCATACTAATGTGTAAGTATTATCTGAGCCTAGAAAAACATTATCAGAGGACTAAATGAATATTGAGCATTAATGGAGTTAGGTGAAAGGCAGGTCGGTGGAAGGGCATGCTGACTTGTTTCGAAATAATTTATATTTGGTTTTTTCATGTTCAGTACAACTAAAATGGGGGCAACTTTCCAACTCTTGGCTGTCTTCTGACACGCTTGCATCTATTACAAACAGGAATGATGGCACCGAGTTTGGTGGGTCTATTTATCAGAAGGTTAACAATAAGGTTGAGACATCAGTGAATCTTGCATGGACCGCTGGCAGTAACAACACGCGTTTTGGTATTGCTGCCAAGTACCAACTGGATGAGAAGACTTCCATTGTGGTAAGAATTTTGTTACCAGGACAAGTATTTCAAGCTCCCTTAAATACTGAAAATCTGTGGCATGAAGTAGTTGCTTTAAATAGTTACTGAGAAAGTATGGCACATGGCAAACTGTGGCTTCTGTTGTGGTTCAAATTTAAATTGGGACTCAGATCCTATTTGTGAAACAATGAAAAAAAGACAAAAAAAAATCTAAAGCACTCTTTTGTCCATGGTGAAGTAGTTGCTACTCTTGAGTAGTGTGCTTGGAGACTAAGCAAGATGTGTTTTCAAAACGTAATGAGAGGATGCAGTGTCCTTTTAATTCTGTAATTCTTATCTAATGCAGAATGTAAAACTGTACTGTAGTAAAAGGATGGAAGTTCAACTGAGCTTACATGCTTCTCCTAACAATTGGTTAACACTTGAAAGTCAGATGAGGTCCTCGGATAAGTGTTGTTTCCGATGCTTTCAAATTCTTGCAGAAACGTTAGAGCCAAAAAAACCAAAATAGTTTAAGTATCACTATTGAGTTAATAGAGAGAAAAAGAGAGAGAGGGGTTCAGGAGACAAAACATGTCCACAGGGAAGTGACAGTGAATAAGACTAATTATGTGTACGTTCTAACACTAAGAACTGAAGCAGCAAACATTTGTTATGCCTTAAAACAAGAATTAGTTCCAAGACAATTCAGCCAAAATTAAAGATGGGAAATACTATTGTAAACAGCTCAAAACTTACTAATGCAAAAATGAGTATGCATATTCAAATATTTATTGCTCACTTTAAAAAAAATCACTACTAAGCAATTTGTGAACAGGGGTCTGTGAACAAGACAGACTTCATTGGCTACTAAGGGACTGTAGTAACTAGCCCTTTAAAGGATATAAAGAGACATTGCTGGGGACAGTGAAGGCCAGGGTGGCATTTTATGCGGGCATAATGGTCATAATTTGAGGGAAAGATTGGAACTGTTACTTAAGCCCGTTACAGCTTAAACTGGAAACTCTTGAGGAGAAATGCAAGATTGGAATATGCCTCTGCTAGAGGTTAGTCTACAAGTAGCTGGAGGAGTTACTGCATAAATCACCTTCTCAGGGTGCTAAGACGGTTCTGGCTGAATACTTATACACAGTGTATAAATGGTGTGGTTTCTTGTTTTGCT
This sequence comes from Rissa tridactyla, assembly GCF_028500815.1. Classification (NCBI taxonomy): domain Eukaryota; kingdom Metazoa; phylum Chordata; class Aves; order Charadriiformes; family Laridae; genus Rissa; species Rissa tridactyla. Next base: position 3,479,142 of record NC_071485.1, read on the forward strand.
GTAGGCTAAAGTGAATAATGCCAGCCTGATTGGAATTGGTTACACTCATGCCCTCCGACCAGGTATGTACGTCCAACTGGTAGCAGCAAATAGTACTGCTCTGTGGGTTATTTTACTGCCATCTCTAGAACAGAACAGATAAACAAATTAGCTAGAAAGCTTACATAGACTCACAGAAGGATGTGTACGTACAGAAGTTCCTATAGCAACTAAGACACATCAGTGAAGCTCAAGTACTTGAGGGAGGGCATTGTCCAGGCATATCAGTGCGTGAAGGGTCTCATTACTTCTTTCCTAGGTGTAAAGCTGACCCTCTCGGGCTTGATCGACGGCAAGAATTTCAGTGCTGGAGGTCACAAAGTTGGGCTGGGATTTGAGCTGGAAGCTTAATGCAGCTTTAAGTAGAACAACAGGTGGTGCTCTGGAAGATGAAGGAAAAGTGTACCCAGTGTGTTTCGGCCTTAATATTACTCTGAAATTTCAAGAAGTGTGAACTTTCTACTCTTCCAAAGAATCATTTTAACCCAACATTGAAGTGCAGAGAGTGCCAGCACATCAAAGGAAGATACTTGAAGGCATGCATGGAAGCCGTGATGTTTGTGCCACATTTCACTTCAGTCTCCTGTATTTTATTCTGTTCCTAAAAACAGATGAAAACCCCACCTCTCCCCACCATTATTATATTGCATCCTGCATGTCCTATACTTCACAACCTGTTACAAAAGGTGGTCTCTGCTGTAGTGAAAACTTGGGTTTACATCAGAATGAAATAAACTGGTCACAGTTGGAACGTGATTTGGTGTGTCTTGTCTCTCAGCGAGGTTCAGAAAAGCTATGTTCCATGCAGCAGTGTTTTCTGGTTGGTTTTTTTTTAAACTGTAAGCATGGTTAATAGATAATCTGCAAATGCTTTGCTAAACTATATGTGCACACAAGATTTTCTTCTCTGGCATCTCTAGGATCATATCCTTACACCTCTCATGTTTCAGAGACCTGTACGGTAAAAGCAGCTACATTAAAGTGTTACTGAGGATATCAAAAAGAACAGACCAAATACATGGTTTTTAGATAATTTCGTTCACATATAGGAAACAAGTATTAGGTAAGTACCACTGTTACACTTAAGGAAAAAAGTGCAAATCAGCAAATTTAAGAAGCTAAGTTCACAGTTCAAGTGTATTAGGAAGGTGACATCTACCAGTGACTGTGCAAGCTGATTGCATGCATTGTCCATTAGAAAGCCTAAAAGGCAGCAAAACAACCACATGTGATGCCTAAGGGACGATACATCAGGACAGAGGATAAGAATATCTGCTGTCTTAAGGCACAATTAAGAACTTTTCCCAAGCAGTTAGAACAGGCAGTTCCCTGTATCTTTGTGAAAAAAAGTGTTTGAGAGGTGGATACTAAGAGCTAGGCCACATGTGTCACATAAGCAGTGACAGTTGAAGGAGGCACTTGAAATTCCCTTCTCAGAGGCAGCAGCTCTTCACAGTTTGCTTCCTAAAGTAGCATGTCTTCAGAGGCAACTGAAGTGATTTTACATCTGGGTTTGTTCTGGACTGTTTGTTTCTTCTACCTGAAGCTGCAGCCAGCTCCAATCTAGAGCCTAAAGAATAAACAGTTAGAAATACAAAGTTCGACAAGAGCTTACAGTTGTGATTTGTCCAGAATAAAGGGGAAGGGATTTAAAAGATTTTAAAATTTTACTGTGAACAAGTTGGTCAATGTGGTTTTGCGATGAACCATGCAACTGCAGTAAAAGAAACCCTTAAGCTACTTATTTTCTCTAATATTTAACTTTCTTTTCAATAGTCTGTTTCATTAAATAAGTATCCCTGCCCACCACTGTATTGCCACCACAAAACCGTCCCAATTTTTAAAGTGCAATTTTACAGTATTTTTGTACAACAGCCAAGCACCTTCCCCCCATCATTTATTGCTCAGCACAACTTAAGTCCCCAGCACACAGCTCCTGGTCTCAGCAAGCAGGGAATATGTCGGTCAGCAGTTCAAGTTGGGCAACGGTGGCTTTCTATCTCCCCTAACTCCTACTCTCCTTCTCCAAAAGAGTAACATGCAGATTTTTATTAGCCGTATTACACATGCAGAAGTTTGAAGCCATGAGCTTCCCCAGTCCATTTATAGAAGAATATAAAATACGTTACCATGAAGCTCTGCTCCTGATCCTTCATTGTGTCATGCATCACATCTTCCAGTTGGCTACAGAGTTTCTGGGATTCCAGCAATAGCTCCTCACTGAAAGGGACAATTATTACACAATTATCTTCCACGGCAGTTTTGTTTAAAGAGATGCTGCCTCTACCTTTAAGAAATATTTCTGGCAGGAATACTGCCGAGCACTGAAGAATATTAACCTTTACCAGTCAGCTCATAAGCTGGTAATTCATATTGCGACTGGGAAAGTCAGTGGCATCCCCAGATTTAATGGGACAGGGGAAAGGAAGCATGTTCCAAGTTGGAGCTGGGTTCCTAATATGTGGAGTCACTGTTGATGGAGAAAAAGTTGTAAAACAGCCTATAAACTAAAGGATTAAGCAACATACAAATAAAAAAACCAAGGTCTTTTATTTCAACTGGTGATCCAGTTCATTTAAGCAAGACCAAACTACATGTGCTTGGTTATAGGAGTCTCTCCTTTATGATATAGCTCAGCTGCTATCACCTCACATGACAATGCTCCAACAATTCCTGTTGGCAACTTACTTCCAGTGAGCCAGCCATTCCAGATAAATCAACCCCCCCACCTATCGAGGCAGGGGGAAGTGAAGCTGTACATTATTCCCTGTTTTTCATAAGGAAGATTCACAACCCCCCAGGAAGGCCAGCTATTAGGTAGAGAAGACTGATAATGGAAGCTGAACACAAAGCGTAAAATGTGAGAAAGCCTGTGTGTCATTATTTCACAAAGCAGGAGCCACAGCTTTGTAGTGCTAGCATTAGCAGCTACAGAACTCCAGGCTTTGCCTCACCTTTTCCTGACAGATTCTGATAAATTGTAGGTTCCAGAAGGGACCTGCAGCAGCAGCTGACCAGGGTTACCAAGACGTGATGTGTTCATGCTCTCTGGGCTGCCAGTAACAGGACCGCGTACTTTACTCTGAAGAAAACACAGAAGATTCAGACTGCAGTTATTTCCACTAATTTCCAGCAGCCAGGAGTATGAGACAGCCTGAAACTTGGCTTTAATACCAATTCAAAAATAACAGAGAAAAGAACCATAGGACATATTAAATTTACTATTAATTATTTCAGTAACCTGTGCTACAAACCGTACTTTCAGGTTAAACTGAAGTTTTTATTTTACTTACACAAGCAATTTTCAGCAAGTTCCACAGTTCTTTCTGTCGTTTCTCCTGGAGCCTAACAACTGTTTCCTCATCTTCATTCATCAGATTCATCACTTTCTCCACTCTGGGGAACAATTCCAGTGCCTTCTGCTTGCAAACTACGGTTTTACTATTAAAAAAAAATAATCAGATCACACATGTGCAACTGCAGTAGGGGAGCATTTCTGAAGCTTCTTATTTCCTATAACACACTGAGATCTCATTAGCTGTACATGCTGGTTTTTAAATCTCTAGAACAAAACCTCTTACTGAAAAAGAAAAAGAATCAGCTTTTATTGGAGGGTTGAGAGAAAGCATTTTCTTTTTCAACCCTCCAATAAAAGCTGATTCTACAAGGCTCACCTGAGCTGAGCATAAATGACTCGGACTTTTTTTTCAAAGGTCTGGATTGCCTGTAGGAGCAGCCGTACTATTTCTTGGCTGTCACCGCTTGTCCTCTGATCTGGAATGAGAGTCAGAATATTACACAGAAAGGTAGAATTATACGACAGAGTGAGAGGATTCCTAGTGGCTTGTTTCCACTGCTGCTTCAATCCTGAAACATCCCGAGTTCAGGGCATGCAAGTCTGCATGGGATGAACTGCACTGGATTTTAGCCACCTTCTTCAAAATGATGAGAATTGGAAATCAGAGTTGTCAGGATGGGTATAATGCCTTGGGGCCGAAGAGCTGCGCAAAGGAACAGCTATGTCTTTCATCCTTCCTACACAGAAGCAGCAGCATATGCTTGCAGCAACGGCTTACTGAGAAAAGCTCCAGAGGAGTTTCAAGAAGAGCTCAGAAGGCGCCAAGAAAGCAAGGCTGGCCTAGTTTAAAACTGACTCCCCTCTCCAAAAAAAGGCAAGTCTAGTAGAGACCACGTGCAGCTAGAGGAGTATGGGCAGGCCTAGAATGCAGGGAAAGTTTTCTCAGTGCTCATTATTGCATCTCCAAAGTTACTATCCACACAAAGCAAGCCTGAGCTAAGTCTTTTACCTCTTGGCTTCTCTCTCAATCTCCGATACAGCTCTCTGGCTTGTTCTTCCCTAGAAGACAAAGGCACAGAACATAAAGGACTGCTCTAGAACCTAAATTACAAACAAGTAGTTCAAGAACTCGTCTTTTATATACCAATCTGCCATTTCAGACTAGTGACAGGTAAGGAGTCAAAAACTGTCTCTCAATGTCAAAGTCCTCCCAGTCTCCATAATTTGTGCTGAAGAGATAGCACTTTCATTGTCCTGCAGTGAATAAGCTTAGCTAGCAATAACTCCTGCATCTGAAGTTCATGGTAGTTCAACTCACAAATCCTCCAGTGTTCCTCCTTGTTTACGACCTAGTGGGCTTCTCTGCAGGTCCACAATGTCTGTCTGCAGGGCCATCATCCTCTTCACTAGCTGATCCACATCATCCTCCTGAAAACAGGGCAGAACATAACCTATGTTCCACATCCCCGTTTCAGCTATCCTGCCTCCAGGATTGGGACAGCAGGACACCCAAGAGCAACCACTGCAAAATCTCCTCTCGCATTCCCAAAGATGTCCCTTTTTCCCCTAAGCCTTACGAACACAGTAAGCTTCATGAAGTACTGGCAATGGACAAAAATGGTGCCACCCAAACCAAGGCAATGTGACATCTGGAATCAGCCTAGACGCAAGAAGCTTCTATTTAAGGTAGGACAATGCAGGAAAAAAAAAAAAAAAAAAAAAAGGAAAAGAACAAGCCTGTTTTTCTTTAGGATAAGCAGTTAGGTTTAGAAACATACCCGCCCACAAAGTTCCACAGCTTGCTCCATCTCTTTCCAGGCAAACAGCAGCTTCTCAGAAGCTACAGGAATGAAAGAAGAGCGATTGCTTTTCTCAGGTTCATACAAGAAAAGGTAGATACTTTGTGGGAATAAGAGGCATAAAAAGACCTCTGTTTGCCAGATGCTATACTCACTAATTCCAAATTCAATCTGCTCTTTATACTTCTCCAGATCAATTTGGATACTTGTTTTAAAGAAGTCCAGCTTTGCTTTCAGCTGCTGGGAAAGGGAAGCCATAGAATTCTTCATCTTTGAGAGGGTACTATTGTAACGCAATAGATTCATCCTGCACGGACAAGAAAAAGGTCCTGTTACCCTCACAAACTAAAAACGCAGACTTCCACTTATATCAAAAGTGGGTACTTCAGAGTGTAGCAATAAGCACAAAAGCAGTTGTGTCAGAGGACAGAGCACTCAGCTTTTCATTAATTGCTAACAGCTCCACTCAAGGGTTTCCCTTCCAACAGGGTCCCATTCCTGTTCTTTCCCTTAGCAAAGGCAGAAATAAGTGTTCTAGAGAAACTGCCACCGTACATGGCTGCTCGCTGCCCCTGCTGAAGCCGGTTACAATCCTCTTTCAGCATCCGGATTGTGTGCCAGATCTGACCCCACACTTTCCGCAGCTGGAAAAAGTGGAGATTCTTCTTTGGATCCTGAACTGGAAAAAGAGGCGGGGGGGGGGGTGGGGGTGGGGGGGGGTGGGGGAGGAAGGGAGGGAGGGAAACATACGTATCAGAATGAAGCCTATAAATAGTGTTATCACATGACAAACCAGATCAAAACATCACTCCTTTCAGAGGCATGTTACCTCTCGCAAAGCTTATAGTTGGCTAACCCCTACGCAGCTTCCCCAATATATCAAAATCAAACACTTCCTTTCCTCAGTTATTTTGACAAATTGAAAGAATGCTATGCCAGTCCGTTCTACTGCTCCTTCAGCCCCAATACGCCAAAGCGCTCTCTACTCCTTGCACATGATACAGAACACAGGCATCCCTCTCAACATGGACAACCTCTCACATTCACGCTAGAGAAAGTCCTTACGGATGCAGTCAACACTTTCTGGATGAGGACGCAAGGCAACCTGAGCCTCATAGGACACTTTCTGGTTATCGAAGAGGAAGAGGAGGTCTGTGTCTGCAGCTGCGGTATCATTCACCTGCAGAAGACAAAAGACCCAACTAGGTTCTCTCAGAAAAAGCAAGCCTCAGTAACACCATAAACAGAATATTCCTCCTCAGCCAAAGACTGAACGCCAAGGGCAAGAGGGTGTCTGTTCTGCAAGGGCTGTTAGGTCTGTGTGGTTACTATGACAAAAGCCTGCCAGAACAGCAGGGAGTGCTAAGCTAGAGCAGTGCCTGCCGATTCACTCAACAGCAAGGAAGGGAGTATCCAGACTCACCTTGCTGTCAGCTATATGTTTAGTGGCCAACTTCTGAGAAAACAATGCAAGTCCAGCTTCCTGCAGTAGCTCCTGGTCCTGTTCTGGGATTCCTGTATCTGACTGGATCCTGGCCTTCACCGTCTGCAGAGTGTCCTCCTCCGTCACAGGGTAGGTGTGCACAGTTCCCGTAACCATGTTCAAAACATGAAGCAGCTACAAGAAGAGTAGTATGACATGAGAAGGGATAAAGATACATTGGTCATGTTCAAGCAGAGATACCAGAACTGAGACACTGGCCACTGATAAACTGTTCAAAGCACTCGCAGGGCTCAAAAAGTCACTTCACAGCTACTTCATAACATTATGCCGAAGTCCTTGTCCTCCATCAACTGGAAGTGAGGCCACATGGCACCTAAACAGCTTCAGACACAGAATACGGAACCAAGCACATACAGAAGCTATTTGCTACTCCCAACAAGCTCAGGGAGTATTTGACCTCAAATAAGCACGAGGAAAGCACCTATCACAAACCATCAGAAGGCAGCTAAGTGAGATCCTGTACTGCTCCTCCTAGGTCTATTATTCAAGCCTCTTCTCTCATGGGCTACAGACAACTGCTCTCTGGAAAACTTTTCAGGGTAATACAGACCCACTGCTCACCTTCAAGTTCAAAATGTCATCCAAAGCTTTGAAACACCCATTGGGTCCATATGTAGGATCTGTACCCCTCTGCCGTGGATGCCACATTAACATGAGTTGCAGCCATTTCTCCAGTCTCCCAGCCAAAACACTGAAGGAACAGAACAAGGAGATCAGAAGAGGTAAAAGTGCATTTGCAGTCACCATACGGCCTGGTCCCTGCAAGAGGACTGACAAACAGCTTCCCCACCCCATTCCTCCCTCCGGCCCCGATCACAAATGCAGTGTTTAGAAGGCAGAAACAGTGACTCACAACTACACAAGTCTGATAAGGGACACAAGCATTCTTTGTGTCATGCGCTCAATTGATTCACAGATTAACATAGTAAGGTATATAATATAAACCTGGTCCTTTTGCAGAAGAAACAGTTTATCCCAGTGTGGCATAACAGATTTCTAGTCCTCACCTGTTTAGATTGTTCGGGCAGGGTAAACTGCTAGAAAATTTGACTTCTCCAGATAAGTCTTCTGAAACAACAATATCCAGCTCACTCTTCTGTCGCACTTTTGTATGCCTAATGAATTCAAGCAAGTACAATGATGAAATAATCACCTGCCTTTCCCAGCCTGCCTGTTAGTAGGCTCTTAAAGCTACTCTTGAGGTATTTAATACAGATGCCACTTTGGTTTTGGCTACCTGCCCTGCAGGAGTCAGTCCTGATCCCAAAGAGCAAGTATCAGGAATGCTGAACTTGCTCAGCTAGGTCAAACTCCTGTAAAGGGAGTCAGCCTCCAGAAGGGCAAGGAACATAGGGATACTACCCTAAGAATCAAGGGCCCACACTTCTTCATGTAAACAGGACAGTGGCATTGTACGCGCTCTTCTTATCACCTGTCCCCAGCTCACTCACCATTGCACTGGCTGCCAGTTGGGTAGGAATGGTCGAAAGCCTGTAATGCACTCAAAGGCCAGTGTGCCAAAGCTCCAGTAATCCACTGTCACCGTATACTTCTGCTGTTCCAGCAGCTCTGGAGCCTGAGACAGTTTACACACACATGAGACAACGCCACCCATCTCTTTGCTCTATCCCGTAAGAGCTCACTAACGTTTCTACAACAGATCAAAGATGGTGCTGAATGCTCTGCCTCTCACGAGCTTTGAGATCCTCTCCGAGTGAACAGCAGAGGTTATTGTCACTCCTGCTCTCATTTATAACAGACAGAGCTAGCAGACACTGTGAAAAACCAGTGTCAGCAAAAAAGCCACCTTTGCTAGCTGCAGCATCCCAAACGCACCCCGTAATAGGACAAGTACTTCTTCCCAGCCCAAAGCCTGATAGCAGTCAACCCCATCCCGACTGCAAAGTGGTAGCTGCTCTTCTAGCTGAATTCCTTCCTTACCAAGTACTGTAGAGTCCCAACAAAGGACGTGCAGAGGCTACCTTGATCCAACTCCTTAGCATAACCAAGGTCAATGATTTTGTGTATTAACTGAAACACACAACAGAGAATAAGAACACTGGAGAGAAGTCCTGTTAAAAGCACACCATACAGCAGAGAAAGAAAAGGTTCAGCTCTTCGAAGGTAGGCAGGAAAGGTGTCAACAAAGAGGTGGAAGTGGAAATGGGAGGCTCCTGTAGATTCCTAAAACCACAAAGTATGTAAAGTTGTTATTGGCTTGATACACACAGAGCTGGAGACATTACTGCTAATTCAGATCGTTGGTCAAATGGTACAGTCTGATTATTTCCTTAATAGTTGAAAGTCAAAACGTCGGGTGTTATCAGAAGACTAATACAACCTTTCATCTCAGCAGCACACAGAATACTGTTCATCTGACACATGGATCTGAGCTAGCTGTTATCCTGTGTTGAGTGCTCTTGCAGAGGGACCACTGTAACTGCATGAAGCACATGCATGTTCCTCTTACACTTACTAGTCTGGGCAGGCAAAGACATCTGGTTCCTGCTTACCCTTTGCTCTCCTTGCTGCAGCACAATGTTCTCTGGTTTCAAGTCTCTGTGGATGATCCTGTTCTCATGAAGGTACCTGAGAGCAGAAGCTGAGACAGAAAAAGCTACTTGTAAGAGTGGAACTAACAGTACCTAGCATGAACTTAGTAAGGATTCATTTCTACCTAGTATAAACATGGCTTTTGGGTCAAATCCCTTACAATCAAACATACAACAAAACACCAAGTGCAAGAGGAAAAGTCAGCATCAGCACTTCTGGACACTAACAGAGTTTGCTCTCTAGGTCTTCCCTCACACCCTTTCCGTAAATCGGAATAACTAGCTTCCAGTCAGCAGGGACCTCCCTAGACTTACAAGACCTTTGGTAGATGATCAAGAGGGGTCCTGCCATAACATCCACCAGCTCCTTCAGTACTCTGGGGTGAATCCCGTCAGGCCCCATGGACTTGTGAATACTCAGCTGATACAGCTGGTCCCTTACAATTTCAGCGTCCACAAATGGAATATCACTGTTCCTGCACTTGTGGTCCTCTGACTCAGGGCACCAGGGAGCCCAAGGTCTATCAGTATTATTAAAGACTGAGGAAAAAAAAAAAAAAAAAAGCACTGAATGCCTCCACTTTTTCTTTGCCCCCAATTATTCGGGTGACCTTCTCCAACAAGTATCAATCCAATGTTTTCTTTAGACCTCCTTTTGCTATTAACGGACTCTAAAAAGACTTTCTTGTTGTCTGACACAACACTGGCCAGTTTCAACCCTAACTGAGCTTTGGCCCTTCATGTCTTCTCCCTGCATTTATGAACCACAGCTCCATAATCTTCCTGCGAAGACTGACCTTGTTTCCAGAGATCATACAATTTCTTTTTCCTCTTGAGTTCCACGAGGAGTTCCCTGTTCAGCCAAGCTGCTCTTCGGTCCCGCTCGCTTGACTTACAACACACTGGAATTGCCTGCTCCTATGCTTCTAAAAGGTGGTTCTTAAAAACTGACCAGCACTGACGGACTCCTAAACTCTAAAAAGCAGATTCCCAGGGTACTCCACTAAATAGCTCCCTGAATAGCTTGAAGTTTGCTGTCTTGAATTCCAGGGTAGCAACTCTGCTGTCCTTTTTTTCTTATTACACTGAAAATTTTAAACTCAACCGTTGCACAATCACCGTGGCCAAGACAGCCACCCACCACCACAACTCCTTCTCTATTCACAAAATAGCAAGTCTAGGAGGGCATCTTTCCTAGTTGGCTGAGTACTTGTGACAAGAAGTTATCTCCCACAAACTTCAAGAATTTCCAAGACCTGATCGCCATAGCAGGGAGGGCGGTCACGCAAGACAGGAAACAAGCATACTCTGCAAAGGTCAGTTTAAGATGGAGTCATTAAGGTCACTGCTGCGTATCCTTTGAGTGGATTTGGCACTGAAAGGGCTTCCATAGTCCAGACAACTGAAGGTACTGCTACCACTTACCAATATCAGATAACAAGATGAGGATAGCTTCTTCCCGCAAACCACAGCAATTCTCCAGCTGATTCAAGTACTGCAAGAAAACATCCCTCTTGTATCCTGAGCGAGGCTCACAGTCCCACAAACTCTCACAGATACAAGAAGTTCCAGTAACAGCAATGCAACTTCTAGAAGCACAAAACTCTACGTGATTGTGACCTCTGGTAGGAGCAATTACAGCTTTGGGCCTTGGTCTAACCGCACGGGAAAAGAGTGGGTGAAAGAAGTCAGTGTCATCCCCGTTCTCTTCCTTCTACGTGCTCCATCCTGCATAGCCATTTCCCCTGTGCCTGGCCGTATCAGCTCAAATCTCAACTCTAAGCTCTGGGTTTTATCTATGGGCAGATTACAGCAAAGGTTAGAAAAACAGTAAGATTAGAATTAATGTGTTATTTTTTCCTATGACAGATAGGAGTTAACCACTCTCAGGAAGGGTATAGCCCACAGACGTACCATGCCCTACAATGGTCTTAGCCATACTCACATCCTGTTGCACATCCCTTACACATGCCCTCATCCTCTATGTGCAAACTCCTCACAGAGTCACTTGCAGCCAAACAAACATGAAAAACTTCATAAAGCATTTAAGTCTTCAAAAGCTGAACATAATATCAAGGACCAACCCACCAAAACCTTTTGGTGCCATGACAAGAATTAAGAAGCATCAGGATGTGAAAACACAGGTTTTACAGGGAAACTTCACTAGAAACCCTAGGATCAGCTGAGAAGCTGATCCAGCCCTTGGTCACCATCCTAGGGACCTCACCTTGCGGAGGTCTCCACCTTGGCAGTACTCCATGGCCAGCAATGGTAAGTCATTTGGTGCAAGCTTCTGCATCCCTTCGGGGACGTCACGGGCAGCTACCACATTGGGATGGTTCAGCCTGAGGAGTGGAAATGAGGCAAGTACACATGATGAGCGTGACCAGAGTGACACCTGAAAGACAATTGTTCTGCAACAGCTATGCAGTTTCACCTGCTCACGGTCAACACGCAAAGTCCTACAAGGACATTGGTCCTTTTAGAAACTCTAAAGGTCTGCAATTCATCCATCCTTCATGGACCTAATGTCATCCTGACTCCTTGCGTTTCACATGCAGTCAGTGCATTCCCTCAGTGCACATGGACAAGACCTGCCCAGGCGCTACAGGACCATGCCTTGCCAAGGTGTGACAAAGTCTGTTGTCACCCTCCAGAAAAGGCCCAAACCGCAATCAGACCACTGCATCCTATAAAACCAACCCAACGCCCCAAAGGATGACCCAGCACAGCCATGAGGCTGGGCGAGGCTGGGCAGAAGGGCAGCGATGCCGCAGCACGGTTCCAACGCAGAAGGCAGTGGCACAAGTGCCGAAGGAGGCCTGAGACCCGAGACTGACCAAACACAACGCCAGCTTTTCCTCAGCGTGCGCTTACCGCGCACCTGCCCTCGCGGCGGGCCGGGCGCCCGCAGCCTCTCCCGCCATTTACCACAGCGCAGCCGTTAGACCCGCGCTCGATGCCGCGCCCGCTGACGCGACCCCGCCCCGCCCCGCCCCGGCGGCCCCGGCTCCTCGCAGCCCGGCCGGCAGCGCCGGAGCCAGGGCCGGCCGCCGCCCCCCTTACCGCTTCATGATCTGGATCTCCAACGCCCAGCGGTCGCGGTTGCGCGGGCTCAGCTCCTGCCGGCACTGCTTGATGGCTACCTGCTCGCCGGTCTCCTGCGGACACAGCACGGGCCGGGCTCAGCGCGGGCCCCGGCCGGGCCGCGCCGGGGCGGGAGGGAAGGTGGGGGGGCCGGCCGCCGCCTACCTTGTTGTGCCAGCGAATGACGTTGCCGAAGCCGCCCGTGCCGAGGCGCTCCTTCATCTCCCAGGGGCCGCAGGTCTGCGCCTGCAGGGCCGGCGGCCGGCTCATGGCGGGGCCGCCGCGCTCCGGCTCTACAGGGCCCCGGCCGCCTCCGCCGACGCTTCCGGCTCCGGCGCCGGGCGCCCGCCCACCCGCCCGCCCTTAAAGGAGCCGCGCGGGGCGCGGGCCTCCGGCCCTGTCGCTAAGGGCAGAGTGGTCGCCGTGGTGGCGGCCGCCATCCTCCCCGGAGTCAGGGTCTCGGGTAGAAAGGGTAGAGCTCGAGGGCTGTTGAAGTGAAATAGGAGAATAGCGGAGCTGCTGTCTGCCTCCCACGGCTTCTGTAAAATCTGCTAAGTGTACTGAAACGTGCTATTCTTCTCAGCTCCCACCTTGCCACCCAAGCCAAAACGCTATTCCGTGCATTACGTCGCATTGAGATTCTGCGTCCTCGTACCTACAACATTAAGCTCCGCGGTGCCAGGGCAGGGGCATGCAGTGCAACCGCAGCAGGGCCAGCGGTGTGTCCCGTGAGGGGGTGCAGGCCTGCTGCAGGGTGTCATGGTGACACGCTTCATAGGATCATGGAACGGCTTGGGTTGGAAGGGACCTTGAAGTGTTGGAAGGACACATCCAGTGTCACCCCCTGCCTAGTGGGACACCTCCCACCAGCCCAGGTTGCTCCAAGCCCCGGCCAACCTGGCCTTGAACCCCTCCAGGGATGGCGCAGCCACAGCTTCTCTGGGCAACCTGGGCAACCTGGGCCAGGGGCTCACCACCCTCACAGCAAAGAATTTCTTCCTAATGTCTAGTCTAAATCTCCCCTCTTTCAGTTTAAAACCGTTACCCTTCATCCCATGGCTCCCATCTGTGATCAAGAGTCCCTCCCCAGCTTTCCTGGAACCCCTTTAGGGATTGGAAGGGGCTATAACTTCTGAAATCTTCCCTCACTTTGTGGGGTCCATTACTTTGTTGGCATCTTTAGTCTACACGTCCAGCAGCAAATAGCTGTTATCTTCAAAAATAATATAAATTTACCCCTGCTCACTCATCAGTGTCCAATCGTATTTTTCTCAACAACTGGGAGTCCCTTCTGGAAAGTCAAACACAGCTGCCCTTAAATCAGATTTATGGCAGTAATGTTACCGCTAGCACTGAGAAATACATGTGATAATTTTGACATAGATTTCCATACAGAGAACAGCTAAACATTCAGAGTAACCAGTGTTTCATCTTTGCCAATATGCAAAATAACCGCTGCCATGCTTCCCAACCGGGGACTCTATGCAGCTGCTTCCTGAAGACGGAGATCCCTCACACACCATTTCTTATGTCTGCGCTTACACTGAATTGTATCAGGAAACCTCATTTCTAGTGAATCAGTTCCTAAAAGTTAGGACACATCCATTAATGTAACAATCGCATCACCGACAGTTTTCATAACCCAGCCCTAAGTTCTAAAACCAATCATTCAGATTTGTCTGCCACACTTTGATAACTCAGTACCTCATGACCGCACCCTAGTGAGTAGGATTAATTTCGTAGGATGGACAGTATCAGCAAACATTTAACTCTTCAGCCCTCAACATACTATTCCTTATTTCTAGCTAAGGATCCTTGGAAGTTTTGCTCATTGTCCCCACTTAACTGGAATGCTCCTCCGACCGTTCTTCTCCCAGTGGCACTGTTCCTGGCATGCGCTGCTCCACAGATGGGTCAGGGTCTCTCTGCCAAAGATTATCAATGGATGCCTGTTCTGATTTGAGAAAATCCGTAACAATTTATTGTCGTTTAGACAATCATTCTATCACCCGATGACCCCTCCCCACCAGGAAAGGGGAATCCGGGAAAGCAAGGAAACACGAGGGTTGAAATATAGATTTAATAGGATAAGACTAAATAATTAACAATAATACTAAAGAACCAGTATTAATCCCAATACCAATATAAGATATACAAGAATTATAGTCAGCTAATTATATCAGTAGAAAGCTGTGCACTGCCAGCAGTGGACAGTAAATGTTGGACACTGTGAGCGCAACAGCTTCGGGGGGAAAGGAAGGCCTCAGGGATCCGGCACCAGGGCAAGCAGCTCTCTGGACTGCTGCCATCAAGGGAGAGAGAAACTACGCAGCAAACTTTCTATCGAATGTGACATTCATGGCATGAAATAATCCTGTTGGCCATCCTGGGTCAAATGCCCAGGCTCACTCCTCCTCACCCTGCACCTGGGCAAGGCTCAAACACAGTGAGACCCTGAATCCCACATAGCCTAGCTGGCTATAAAGTAAATATTTTCCCGAATTCAGACACTAGAGTCTTCCAAAAGTGGAGTTTCCCCCAGTATCAGAAGAGAAATTAGTCCTGTGTCACTCAACCCAGGACGGCGCCATTCAGAGCAGGGCACACGATGCTCTTGCTTCAAACAGGAGTTTCTCAGTACGAGGACTAAGTCTAGGGATTGCAGACCCCGGGGCATGTTAGAAATAATACACCTGTGCGTTCACCTAGGGCACTGCCTGGGCAGACCCCGCCTCATTCCTAGAAGCTGGATGGGACAGTTCCTTAGGGATTCGTGCTATTGTCGCTTAAGGTGTTCATTGGGGAAAAGTTGCTTTTTCAATTGCTGTTGAAGCTGAAGGTGTTCAATGGGGAAAAATTGCTACGAAGACCGAACCTGCTCTGCGACTGGAAGAGAGACAGAACAAACTGAACCGGCTGTACCCCCCAGCCCGCCCGCCGGCGGGGTCCCCTCTCCATCCCGCACCCCGTCCCGGCGGGACCAGCCCCGCCGCCGCCGCAGTCTCCTCCCCCTCCAGCCGGGCTTTAAGGGCAGGAGCTGTTCAGAGAGACCAGAGACGAGACGCAGAAAAGATAAAGCCAGGCTGGCGTGGAAAGGAAATCTGCGGCAGCAAACGGAAAAGCAAAAAGGTAGGTACTGCTCTGCACCAGTTTCAGAAAGTGCATTTCCCGTTTTCAACGCCAATGGCATTGCCATTAAATACTATTAAATATTATTATTTGATAAATCCCACTGAAGCACCGTGGTAGTTAACTAACTGAGCGACTGCCTTTCAGCTTTTGAAGAGATTCATAATGGTGGGTAAAGCTGCTTGCTTTCGGTTGTTTCAAGAAGGCTTTAGCTGTTGCAGGGAAAGGGCTGACAGCCTCGGGCTCTGACCAGTTAGCAGGGAGGAGCCTCCTGCTAAAGGACATCAGCAAAAGAACTTAAAACAAAGGAAGAGTTACGGACAAATATCTTGATGGTAAGGAGAGACCCAGAGAGCTAGCTGTGAAAGGATAACCTATCCTCCTCCTGGGAGATCAGGCTGTGCCTTTCACCCCAGGCTTCCAACCAGGATAACGGAGGGACAAAGCAGAGGAGGGTGGGTTGTCTTGCAGTTCTCCCGAAACGAGCTTCTTTTCAAATGTAGCCAAAACCGCAGTAAATATTGAGAATGATTCCCAAAACGAAGCCAGAGTTTGAAATATTTTCTATTTCCTGTGATGCCTTCAAAGACTACAGAATCTTTTTTTGTTTTGTTGTTTTTAATTCTTTTCCCCAAAAGCAGAGGTCTGTCCACTGGTCTATTTTAAACAGAAATAGTACAAGTCTAATATTCATCTGCTCAGTTTAGAAAAGAGCTACAGAAGCGTTTTCTCCATTCGGCAGGAAAAGGCAGCGAGGATCTGCAGTCTTTTGCTTGGAACTAGATCAAGATAACTGTTCATCATCAAGAAAGCTGTTAGTGCTATAGATTCAGAATCAAAGTACTCTGGAATGGTCATACTAGGTTATTGGGAGGCATACAGGGGGGTGGGAGCTACTTTTAATTTCTGTTAATGACTTTTTGGTTGACCTTGATAATATACATTGCTTTTTTAGCTCTTATTCCACATCAATAATACTCACACTCTTACAGCTTAGAAGGACTGTTGTTAATAATAAATTAATATGTGGGATTTAAAAGTATTCCTGCTGATGATGCTTCCTCAGTGAGAGATAAATGTATGGTATTGAGTATCTTTATGTCCTAATGTACCTGAAAGCGTAGAATCAAAACGTCAGCACACCACATGGAGGTCTCTGGCTTATTGCTAGAGTATTTTTGATGAGAGAGGAAGCAAAGGGCGAGAGCAGAAGGCACAAACCGTTTAGCAGAGCCCTACCAGAAGGCACATTGCTTGCAGGTTTCTGCTTGGAGTCTTGTAAACATGGTATTTTTCAAACAGCCATATGCTTTTAGTTTGATAGGGCTTATCATTTGGAACATTCCAAGTGACTGGCCTAAGTTGTACCTTTCCCGAAATTGAAAATAAACATCTGGCAACATCTGTTAGCAGTTTTCCATGCATTTGGAGAGCAGCCACCAGTTTATGGGCAGGAGAAGGGGAAAGGAGGGGGAAAGGGCTGCAGCATGTGACACAGGGCTACGGCAGCAACCAGATGGCTCTCAGCAGAATTCACATCATCCGTTGCAGCTTTGGGAACATTGCTATGTAGTTCAGATTCAATTGAAGTCAATGCTTGCTTGGCAATCACTCTTACAGCTTTTAAAAAGGCCTGCTATACAATGTAAAACGCTCCTTAAGACGTGAGAAAGGGCTTGAAAGTATATAAAAAGTATACTGCAGAATCCCTGAGAAATTCTCTGAATTACAAGGATCCCATCATCAAGATGTGACCTAAAGATGAGACCTGGAGTAACTAAGGTTCTTGGAAGCTGTTCCTGTGAATCTTTTCAGTCTGACTTGCAACTTAAGTCTCCTCTTTGTGCAGTCTAATGATGAGAAACCACAGCCTAAACTATCCCGCTGTACTCCAGTTCTGCTTCAGAGATGAGTATTTCTGCCTTTTGCTTTTTCTTTGAAGAAATCTTTAAAAAAAAACCCAACCCAAACACAAACGCTTCCCCCTTTTTTAGCCTTGAATCCCAATTTATGACTCATTCATCTGTCATACTCCTATTTCACTAGCTGTTATCTGGTTTTATATAAACAGAGTCTGAGCTCCTAATTTCTGTAAGTAGTAGTAACTATTACTTTTAGGAAGAAAATTATAGGTTCAAGTCAGGAAACGTGTGATAAAGTTATTTGTCTTATTGTAAGAGTTCAGATTACGTAGTAATAACAACTCCAGTCCTTAAAAGCTATTACTCACTGTGAAAATCAATAATACTTGGACCTGTTGGAGTGGGTCCAGAGGAGGGCCACAAAGATGATCCGAGGGCTGGAGCACCTCTCCTATGAAGACAAGCTGAGAGAGTTGGGGTTGTTCAGCCTGGAGAAGAGAACGCTCCGGGGAGACCTTACAGTGGCCTTCTAGTACCCGAAGGGGGCCTATAAGAAAGCTGGGGAGGGGCTGTTTGCAAGGGCATGGAGCGATAGGACGAGGGGCAATGGTTTTAAACTAGAGCAGGGCAGGATTAGATAAGACATTAGGAAGAAGTTCTTTACACTGAGGGTGGTGAGACACTGGCCCAGGTTGCCCAGAGAGGGGGTGGAGGCCCCATCCCTGGAGACATTCGAGGCCAGGCTGGATGAGGCTCTGAGCAACCTGATCTAGTTGATGTCCGTGGTCACTGCAGGGGGTTGGACTAGATGGGCTTTAGAGGTCCCTTCCAACCCGACACATTCTATGATGCTTTGATTCTGCTTTCCCAGTTTTTAATAGATGTATTGGACTTTGCTATTTAATGCCATATTTCCGAAAAGTCCCATAGGCACAAAGTTTCTAAACTTCTGACACTGTATAATCATTTGTATCCACCTTACTAATTTAAGTTTTGACATGAACAACAGCTGCTGCCTCCCCCCGCAACAGAGAGTCCTGTTGGTACATCAGTAAATTCTCGTTTAAAGTCCTCAAGTTTGTCAGTGTTTCTAAATATAAAATAGAACTTTGCTAGCTACCAAACTCATGCTGCGAAGGTCAGGCTGTAATGGAGTTCTTTGACATACATACATTTGCCTGATCTTTTCCTGTTACTACAAGGTCACCAAGATAAAAGAATGGGCAAAATACATCTTCTTGGGGGTTTTTCCTACAGCAAAGCGCATTGCGTTCATAGGCAGCAGACCACCTCAGGAAGCCCTTCACTGCCTTTGTGTGTCACATCCAGTGTATTTTTCCACTATGCGGATGAGATGAGAAATGGCATTTAGTGCAGCAAGGGAAAAAAACCTGTGTTGCTTAATTTCAGTGGTAAAATTTTCTATAAAATCGAGACTATGCTGTGTTACGAGTGCACTCCCTGCTGCTCAGAATTTTCTCTCCTCCCAGCAGCTGCCCTGAATCGGGCAGCGCTTACACAAGGTGCTTGGCTTCGGTGAAAGAAATCATTTTTCCTCCTTTGTCAGGAAAAAAACTGGAGGAGGGGAAACCAGGGCACAAGATGGTAGCATATCTCACTGCAGTCAGTGACTACAGAAATCTAAATTCATGCTTCCGCCAAGAAACTTGCCTGCTCAAGGCCAGACAGAAATAAATTTTGCTACAGTAGGAAGAAATACAGATGGATTACAGTACCCAAATGTCCTTCCTATACCTATCTGTGGCCAGGTCAGAGCAGCAATTTCACCAACTAGGAAATTAACCTCTGATGAGTGAAGAGAGAAGTAGATTTTCAAAGCAAACAAGATGAATGGAAGCAGAAATTCCAGATTCATCCTTAACCCCAGCCACACCATAGCAGCCGGCGATCTCCCACAAGAGATCGTTGGAGGTTCTCTCCCAGGACTTCTGCTGTGGGAGACAGACTGTGTAAATCAGCCTGGAGGAAGCAGAAACTCTTGCTGTGGTATGGAAGAGGGCTTTGTCTGAAGTGTAAAGCCGCTGAAGGGATTAGAGGGAATAAGACGTAGCTGTGACTGCACAGAAGTGACACACGGAAAGAAATGCTGCAATGAATAAATGAGAACACCAGACCAAAAGCCATCCTGCCAGCTAACTGCTGTACTCTCCCTTTTTAGTAAAAGCATATGACAATAGCTCATTAGCAAGTGAAAATTTCATGAATGAATTAATGATTTTTCATTAGCAAATGAAAAGCTCAGCTGGGGAGAAGCTGTAGCAATACTGAAAATCAAAGACGTAGCGGTGCTGCCCCCACCCATCATCAACCAAAGTCTCCTTGCCGAGGGATCCTCTACACAGAGAGAAGCCCTCACTCTCACCCAAAGAAGAAGTCTGTGCAGAAAATGAAAATTTTCTTGAACCACTATTATCACAGACTGACCCTTCAGCATATTTTTGTGCCCCTGCAAGAGATCTCTTCAGTGGGCCTCAGTGACCTAAATCTCAATTAACACTTTCCAATCAGCATTACACTCCTTCATTAGACAAGTCCATCTCTCTAATAATGCACACGATACTGTTGGCTTCCAGCAACTTTGGGAAAAAGGATCGGAATTTACTTCTACCAGTCTTACTCCCCAGGAAACACCCTACGAGTTTCCTCCAGACCTGAAAGGGTGTGCTTTAGCGTGTCGGGTTTCTAAGTTTATCAAGTAAAAGCACATCTGTGTCCACCCTGGCAGTTTCCCCTGTCCAGGGACACCAGGACAGCTAGACCAGGTGGCTGAGAAACGCAGAGTAGAAAGTGTGTTTTAATGTAACAAGAATTTTCATAATTTAAAACCTTTATTTAAACTTATGACCTTGAACTCCACTCACACTGCAAAAAAAGCCTTTGTTCAACATCTTGTTTTTTCTTTTGTCTCTAAAGATAATTTGAGATTTGGAGGTGATGTGGAAGACGCTCGGAATGGAAGGCAAACTCCCATGTCTCCTCCTGCTGGTGGGAGCAGTCATGACTGCTCAATGCCAGGTAAGAGGTTAATGCATCGAATAATGCTCTTGCCATCCTCCTGTGTTTTTAGCAGCACTTCTTACCATCGACTCCAGCTGCCTGCATCAGACAGGAGAAGAATCTGGTTGTATCCCTAGAAATCAGAGGAAGGAAAACCTTACAAAGTAGTCTACCTCTAGACTGGGATTCCCAGTAATGTGTTATCCTGGCTGGTTTTCATTTCAGTAAGCAAGTCTTCTCCAAATCTTCTTGGTGTATCTGTGCACTGTCACCTTTCACTGTTAGTAAGAGTTCCATTGTGATCACCGTTTAATTTTCTTTCTATTGGCATCACCTTCATTATTAGTCTCACTTACAACTGGTGGTTCCCGTGTCCCCTCACTTTAAGCCTCACATCACACAGCTTGAGTGAACCCTACACAATTCTAAAATGTTTAGACTCTCAAAAAATTGCTATCCCAGCCTTCCTCTTTCTTTTTATGTTATTCTTTCTCATGTGGCCTGATCAAAGTAGTTTTCTAAGTCGGTTTCTTCCTTAAGACTTTATCCAAAATATCTTATTTAATTGGCTGCAGGAGACATATGTCTCAAAGGTAATCAAGCTACAGAGGCTTATGGGGAAACTGCATGTCAATGAGCAAAAATAACTGCTTGTTCACATTTACTTCTTTGGAATTATTTGTTTGAACCTCCTTCAAATAGCAGAAAGCTGACAAGCTTTAGTTATCACTTGCAATGCTCCAAGAGCACATCACCACTTCACGCATGATGTGAGCACAGCACACCCCAAGTTCATGTCACTTGGATGACAAGCAATCACCTGGGACTCTGTGGCAACTCGATTATTACAATTCTTGGTACCCGTGCTGAGGTACTAGAGGCACTTTTCACTGTACTGTCTGAGGAGGGCAGACAGTTGCCCAGAGCTCCGCTGATTTACAAGACCTCAAGAAGAGGATTGGCTCCTCGGAGGCACTTGTTCTCCCAGTTTTCTTAACAGAGCAGGTACTCACGGAATAACCTTCTTTGCTTGCAGGGCTTACACGTGCGTTTCAAACGGGGAGCCAGATCCAGAGGTAAGCCAGGCAAACTACAACCGTGTTACCTGGAGCTTTATGAACACAGGAGAGGAAGGCAGATGATGCTGAGGGAATGGGGACTGAAAGCTGTTTGTCGTGGTTATTTGGATGAGAGATTCAGAAAGCAAAATACCAGACCATTAATACCATCCACAACTCACAAGAACAGCTTTTTCCTCTCCCTCTGCTCTTCTTCAAAGAACAAGAGGCCGGTCAATAGTGGAACAGTACATCCAACAACGCAGCAGTAAGAGAGACGGGCCAGCTGCGGTCTGAGAAGGAAAAAGGGCGGCCCGTTAGACTGACGCTCCCGTCACAGATACTTTTCTCCCAGAAAGAGAAGGAAGTTCTTTTGCTCAGCCAGGTCTTTTCCCTGAATCTCTAAAAGAGGATTTCCTTTCTCCAATTGCAGCCATTTGCACAGACAGTTCATCTGGAGAAATATACCAGCACAGGGGGACCTGGCTGAGGCTCTCAGGGAGCAGAATAGAATACTGTAGGTGCGACAGTGGTCGGAGTCGCTGCCACACTGTGCCTATCAGAGGTGAGTATGAAGAAGAAAAAGAGAAAGGAAATGCTGGGCCAGGAGAGACTGTCCATCTAATCATCCTAAATAAGAGCTTGCTGTCAGGGGAGGCATTATCACACAGAAAATTTGGCTTGAAATAGAGTAAGATAGAAATTAAAATACCAATATATACTGATGCAGGCCAGACTAAGCGGGAGCGGGCAAGGGGCTGAGGAAAGCTCCTAATAGAGTATGTGGAGAGGATGGAGCAGAGGAAGAACATAAGCACTACACGAAAAGACTGTAAGCACCTGACAATAACAGGTAGGCAGGGAAAAACAGACCAGGCTAAAGGAGACTGACAGGAGAGGAAAGATGGGTATACACTGCCAGCTTCTTACTTCTGTGAAATCTAATGGTGTTTCCTGGCTTTTGCTTATTCAACAGCCTGCACTAGAAATAAGTGCTACAACGGGGGCCAGTGTTCACAGGCGTATTATTCCCCACAGCTCTTCATCTGCCAGTGCCACCAAGGTTTCTCTGGGAAGCAGTGTGAAATAGGTGAGTAAACTATGTCAGTCGCTGTGAACAATGCTACCGGTTTTAGCTATGCCGTGCAGAAGGATGAGTACCCAGAAGCTGCTGCTGTATACTGGGCTCTCTGTTAAGTTGCCTCTTTTTATTCTAAAGCTAATACTACAAAGAACTTACAAGGACGACACCTGGGCTGTTCTCAGTGTCTCTTAATAAAACTCTGAATTTTGTATCTGAAGACCTTTGTGTATACTTACAGTCTGCCCAGCAAGGCATTTTCACCGACTTACTAGACAAGACATCTGGGAGCCAAGTTTAAACAGAAGAGAGATGGGGAATCAGCGTTTGGGATGCTGTCATCATAGTAGTATTTTCTTCACTTTTGTTCAGATACTGAAGTTAAGTGCTACCAAGATGCTGGAGTAACATACAGGGGTACGTGGAGCATGACAGAGAGCGGAACTGAGTGTTTAAATTGGAATAGCAACGGCTTGATGGACCGGACGTATAGCGGCCGAAGAGAGGACGCTGCTGAGCTGGGACTGGGCAACCACAACTATTGCAGGTGAGGGGCTGCTGGCACCGGTCAGAGCCACAGGAATCAGCCCATTCTAAGAGCTTGGAGCAAAGGAATGGCTGTTTGCAATGGCCTAATACCAAGCGAGAACACTCTGCACAGGTGGAAGTACAGCACAGCCCATGAGCAGCAACTGCAACTTCTGTAGACGTATACGAGCTTCAGCTCTATCTAGACTGGATCCTTATGACAGACAACAAAATGCATACATCTCTTGCCCCATAGTCCTTCCCTTGTCCCTTCTTAGTGCCTAAAACACCCTTTGTAAGCTAGTTTCCTGCAGCTCCAGATCCCGCTCAAAGCTCTAAAAAGACAGTGCTTCCTGCACATGAACTAAACTGCACAAACAAGCTGTCACTCCTGCTAGCTGCTGGCTGTCTCATCCTCACTTCCATGTACTCCACAATTTTATAATTAAAATAGGAATCCAAACAACTTCTGATGGTTCAGTCCATGTCTTCGCTGCGGAGCAGGATTAAGTTAACAAAGTAGGTGGCAGACATGGGACTAATAACAGTAGCTTTATAATGATGTGTAATATCATAACTCTTTCAGAAACCCAGATGAGG
The DNA here is from genome assembly GCF_028500815.1 of Rissa tridactyla. NCBI lineage: Eukaryota > Metazoa > Chordata > Aves > Charadriiformes > Laridae > Rissa > Rissa tridactyla. Next base: position 3,502,697 of record NC_071485.1, read on the forward strand.
ATTCCAGACCTTGGTGCTATATCTATAAAGGGGGAAAGTACATCTGGGAACACTGCAGTGTGCCCTCCTGTTCAAAAGGTACATGCAGGGGGACAGGGAACAGACTTTAGAGCTTCCACTATTCATTGCATATATAAGAATTCTCTCTGGAGTTGTGCTGTTTCTGTAGCCTGAAAGTTGAGACTCTCCTATTAAATCACGTTTAAGCTTTTAATATTTATGACACCGAGAGATTGAGATAAGTACAGCTAATATATAGATGCCTTGACACAAATCACAGTTAGGAACAGCTGACGGGTTCATATCCATCAGTTAACATGCAGCTTTCTTACTGAAGTTGGGAACGTCAACTGCAAATCTGGAAGAGGCACAGATTACCGAGGCAGCCACAGCATTACCAGTTCTGGAGCTACCTGTTTGAGGTGGAATTCCCGAATCCTTGTCAACAAGTTATATACTGCTTGGAGAAGAAACGCTTACCAGCTGGGCCTTGGTAGTCACAATTTCTGCAGGTATGTAGTAATTTTTAGAATTTAAAAAATCCCACCAAACTTTCTGGTGGTACTCTTGAGTCAGGGCTCTAGTCTTTTATGTGGGTTATTAAAGCACAGGAAGTACATTAGTGCTGGGAACGAAACTCACTGGCAATAGTAATTCTATTCCATGTGACCTGTCTGTGCTTCTCTAACATCAGACTCCATAAATGCAAATTCCACGTGCCCCTAGGGCCCTCTGCATCTCTGGAAAAATCAAAAAGAATACACTCAGGTCACAGTCTGCCGCCTTTAGGACTCCCCAAACTCCCTGCAGATCTGATAAAACAAATAGCTCTTCTCTTTTCTGTGCCGCAGGAATCCTGACAATGACAGCAAGCCCTGGTGCCATGTACTGAAAGGAAATCAGCTCACATGGGAGTACTGCAACGTGCCTACTTGCTGTAAGGATCCTGGCACTCCTGATTCTTCTCCTTCTTTGGGGCATTACTGTTCTGCACGTCATTTGTACTAAACTCAAACCTCTTAGAGTGAAATAAGAGCTGGGGCGGGGTGGGGGAGGGAAGCTTTTTGGGATAGAAAGAGATTCTGTGGCTCCACTCTCACAGAAGTGCCCTTTTCTCTGCCAGAAGGGAAGACTGCAGAAATGGAGGACAGAAAAGGCAGGGTTTCCTTACTGTATTTTTCAAATCGGAATAAGAGTTTCCTAGGAGACGGGAATGAGTCAGATACTGAACAGTTCATGCCAGGCTGCCTCAGCATGCACTGGCAACTAACAGGCTCTTAACCCAAACTCAAAGGAAGAGTGCCTGAACAAAAAGCCCGTTTCTGGGTTTGTCATCCACAGCCACCTGTGGCTTACGGCAGCGCAGGGCACAGCAGTACAGGATCAAAGGTGGCTCCTACGCAGACATTGCCGCTCACCCGTGGCAAGCTGCCATCTTCGCGAAGTATCGCCGAGCACCGGGAGAGCACTTCCTCTGCGGGGGGATCCTGATCAGTTCCTGCTGGGTTTTGTCAGCTGCTCACTGTTTTGAGGAAGGGTAAGTTAAGGATTCAGTACTATATGGGAGAAAAAAGTCTGGAACGTGGAAGCATCCAGTATAGCCTTACTGGAAGGGTAAATGACTTGAAAAAAGCTCTTTATCCCATTAAGTCACTCTACACTAAAGATTATAGAGTTAATTGTGCTGAGAATTACAGATGGGCAAACTAGCGGCACAGTACCACAGCAGAATATCAAATAGCTGAAGCACAAAGTTGTCAATAGAGATGCAGAGCCATGTGAAACTTGAGGACAGCAAGGGGCTGGCAGAGGAACTTTGCCATGATGGCTGTAAGCAATTAGTGCAAAACCAAAGGCAAATAGGACACTTGAGGGGAAACTGCCTGGGCAATGAAGTAGTAAGAACAATAAAATTAGAAGAGCAGAAGTTCCAACAGCACATCTTCCAGGGACTGGTCCACTCCAGTTAACCTGAGAAGAAAGTAAGACTCTCTTGTTCTTCAGCTTTAGAGCAAATCAGCTGAGGATTGTGCTGGGTAGGACTTCCCGAGCAACTCCCGAGGAAAATGAACAAAGGTTTCAAGTGAAGAACTACACCGTGCATCAGCGATTTGACTCCGAAAATTTCAACAATGACATTGGTAAGAATTTTTCTGGCCTTGTGACTGGAATGGCCATGGCTGGGTCCAGTTTGTGGTTAATGAAGTGGGGATTTTTTTTTCCCCTCTTCAGCTCTGTTGCAGTTGAGCTCGGATGCAGAAGATTGTGCTATTGAAACCGACACTGTCCGTGCTGCCTGTCTCCCCACACCAGGACTGCAACTGCCTGACTGGACTGAATGCGAGATCTCTGGTTATGGCAGAAACGAAGAATGTAAGTAGGAGATACTATGTCCAAAGTTTGTGTCCCCTGCCCTCAAAGAATTCAAGCCTTTAGCATCCCTTAATGTGTGACCACCCCCTGAATTATTACACGGGCTTATATCAGCACTACAAAAGGTATGCTTAAGTGGGAGATACACAAAAACAAGTTTTGCTTTAAGTTATTTCATTCATCTGAGTTCCGTGAGCTGCATGGGCTAGTAGAGTCTTCCTTGATACTCTCCAACAGTAGAAGCACAAAAAATGGCACAACGGATAAGGTAGGAATAACAGAAAATTTGCAATCAGGGCTGTCCCATTTCTGCTGTACTGAGTACATTTAGATATTGTCATTCTGACAGAAATCCATTTCTGTCAAGATTTAATATACTATACAGTTGCAGGTGGTTGCGTTATTCTAAAAGATACAATTGGCTGTACAGTGATAAGGAAAAAAAACAACCCAGAAAACAGGTAAAGAAATAACAATCCCAGATACATATTAAAAGGTTGGCTAAAGGGTTTTTGAAGCGAGCTACAACAAACAGGAATAAAACCTGTCTGAAAGTATACACGGGCTGACCTATATTTAAAACAAACCAAAAAACCCAGCTCTTATTTTACTGGCACTTCTACTATTTTCTTTTTATTATCTAACTTGTAAACTCTGAGACAGAGACTGTGAAGCATCCATCATAACAAGACCTATCTGTGATTTGAACCCATAGGGGTTTTGGAACAGACTTGCAGATTTAACATATAAGCGTGGCATAAAGTGTTTTTAAAGTTCTTTTAAAGCTAGTCCTCAGCATTGCTTGCAGGGAGTACAGGATAAACTCTTTGAGAGGGAAAGGATGCTGCAACTGTAATTCAAAACTAGACTGAAAAACAACAACCCTGCCAACTTCCAGCTTTGTGCAATTGCAGCTATGCAGGAGAATAAACCCAACACCCAAATCAAACAAACAAAAAAATCCCTTCCATTCCAACATAACACAAGTGTACACTCCTATCCAGTTACTCAGTATCATGTACGACAGGGCATTGGATTTTTGTTAGTGCAAATCTGAAGATCAGGATCCTGATTCATACAGTTAGTGATTTTCACAGGCACTTCCTGTGACTTCATTTTAATTGATGTAACTGTGCAAAGATGACTTATCCACCCAAAAAAACCCATCAGTCTTTAATTTGGAGCCTACAAAAACCTCTCTAGCATTTAAGCTTGCTAAAGAAGCAATGCTCTCTCTCACCTATATTTAAGGTGTTCTCACTAGCAAAGCAGAACCCACAATAATTAAAAAAGACCCTTTGGCAAGGAAATACTAGTTGAGCAAAGCCCTCACACCCTACCCCCAGCTACTTCTGTTTTCTCTCCCCCAAACTACAGAAACTGAACTGCAATATTTATTTTTTTTAATATACACACACAACCACAGACATATATATGTATTTATATCATCATTTTTCTTCCAGTTTCTCCATTCTATTCAGAGCACCTGAAGGAAGGCCATGTCAGACTGTTTCCAGCCAGTCGGTGCACAACACAGCATCTTGACAACCGGACTGTTACAGATAATATGTTATGTGCAGGAGACACAAGGCACCTTGATGACGCCTGCAAGGTAAACCCAGTTCTGTTCTTTCCTTTTTAGGTCTGTCCTTGATAGGCTGAGCTAACCAAACAAAAAGTGTCAGAAAATAGTTTAAAGAAGTTCTGCCTTTGGCTACATGGAAGTTCTAGTAGACTTTTGCTGAACAGAACTGCTGGCTTCAAACCAGAACAATACACTGAAAATCCCAAATATAGGAAATACCATAAAACTGAGCAGGAAACTCTACCTCAGCACCATTTCCTAATATTTTCTCTTGCGAGCATGCAAAACACTCAGCAGGAGGTTCTGTAAGAGGAAGCGGGTGCCGGTCTACTGAAAAGTGGAGAAAAGAACACTAAAGGCTGAAAGGTGGTGGAGAACGAGCAGCTGTAATGTAAGGAAAAAGGAGGGCACACATTCAATCCCCATCCTTTCCGTTTAAACAGCTCTTTAATAATTTTGCTTTACTGTTACACACAGCAGCATAAACACCCTGGATCTTTATAGCTTGAATAAGAGCGTTCCTCTTTTTGGTCTTATCAACATCTCACCTACATTTCATAAATAAGCACTATACAAAGTTAGAGGCTTTATTGCTAGTTAGATTTTTTTGGGCCTCTCCCCATGAGAGGAGCATTGATGGAGTCTGGAACACAAAAGTGGCTTATGGGAAAGTGCTGTTACCAAGAGCTCTTGATTTGTGCACGTACTATGTAGGGTATTTCCACAGTGCACCACTAAAGCCAGTGGGGGGGGAAAAACCACAAAAACAAACAAGGAGATTGTTACTAACCTGCTGCTTCTCTGTAGGGTGACTCTGGAGGGCCTCTGGTCTGTATGAAGGATGATCGTATGTATCTAATTGGAATCATCAGCTGGGGAATAGGCTGTGGCCGGAAGGACATACCTGGCGTTTATACAAATGTGAATCGTTATCTTGACTGGATTCAGGACAACATGAAACCCTGAAAAATGAACTATCCACACTCTTGTGGACACAGCCTCGCAGCTTCCTTCTGGGTGCTCTCGGGATGCTGACAGGGTTTCCTGTTTCTCCAGATGTTTATGGCTTTCAGTACAAGAGGAAGACAGACTGCAATGTGTGGGAAGGGCACGTTCTCAAATTAACTCTCCGTTCCTTATTACAGGTTATCGGAAGCTAACACTCCTTTCCCCCCACATCCCCAAGCTTTCTCCTTGCATCAAATCACATGATACAATTAAAAATAATTTTTTGGCCTGAGAGAATAAACCAAGCATGGGATGCTCACACATCCCATGAACAGCTATGGTATTTTGGGAATGGGTGTGAACTAAAGTCAAAGGGGACAGATTTAATTTCCTGAAAATTTCATCTCCCTCCTTATTTATCTGTAAATTTGGGAGACGTTCCAGTCAGGCTTAAATAACCAAAGTAAAAATGGTGTAAGGACAGAGCTTAAGCTGGTTTCAGCTTGACACCAACAGAAAGAGCAAAGCTGTAGGCATGGACTGTTTATTTCCATATCCACGTACTACTTGCTTTTTCAGTTTGGAACCGATTCATTAACAGGATGGCATGCTTGTTAGGACATTTTGTTTTTCCACTTGCTTTTCCTCCTGGTAGGAACTAAATATTTAAATAAATATAGAATAGGTAAAAATCTTCACACCAGCCTTATCTGCCACAGAATCAACGCATTACTTTTTGACTATTAAGTTTCTATGCATTATCATTTGATAGGAAAGCAAAAGCTCTCACTTTAGCGCAGCAGCGCAGGACGGAACAAAGGACAAGTGTAATGGTAGCAGTTTTAGGTACCTGCTAGATTCACATCCACTGTAAAGATCAAGTCAAACATCACAAGGCTGCATTTGTCGTTTAACAGAAGACAGGACAGGTATAACCAAGTCACTGTGAACTAGAATCTCAGTAACCAAGCATTACTTGCTTGCATTGCAGTTGCCACGTGGTATCTCTGCATGTCCTAAGAGTTAATCCTCTTTGAGAGATTCTCTTGTGCAGTTCGTTTACAAATTAAGAGAAAGCAGGTGCGACTACTGTTTTACAAAAGGGAAAAATTATATTGAGACTACAGAAGCAGTTTAGCTTTAGTATCAACCAGGCATTGTAGCTAGAGAACTAGTCTTGTTTTATTTGGGAAATTCAAAACACTGTAACTCAAAGTGTTTATGCTCACAGTTTTAAGGAGCTCTCTGATGATCTACTAGCACAGCCTCTAGTCCAAACAGAGAACCTCATATAACAAGCACATACAGAAGAGAGATTTGGTATGGATGCCCATTACTTCCTCAAATGGGTTTTGTAAATGGCAACTTTACAAATGGCCCATGTCTTTCTAGCTACCAGCTTAGAAACTGACCTCAAAGAGATCTTTCTCTAATGTCGTCAGAGAAATGGTGGTCTAAGTCCAGTTAGCCTCAGCAATGAGTCCCATATTCCAGCCAGTGGAATTCTTGGGGAAAACACCCCAAGGTGTTTAATAAACAATAGTCACAGTTCAGGTTTTTTGGTGTGTTATTGTTCTTAATTGTATTTTATTAAGTAATGACCTTGAAAAAAAGACAAATTAATTTCCATTCCTCTCTCCTGAGTCAACATCAGCATTTGTTGCAACTGAAGTACACAGCTACACCTCACATTTCTCCTAAAACTCCTTATATCATCACCTACCAAGTTATCTCACTGCTTCCTGCTTACCCCTTTTGCCCCGACTCTTTCATTCCATAAGAACTTGCAGCCATCGCAGACTGATAGAGAAAGCTTGTCATAAGGGCCAGGCACTCTTATGCATATAAGAAGTCGTTCAAGATCTTGAATGACATGAATCACTTCAACATGAAAGAAAAGATACTTAAAAAAACCAACAAAGCTACAAAGCTAAAGGACAATATTAGTACTTGAGGAGCAGGAAGGTGAAGAGGTATTTCATCGTCTTCATAATTAAAGCACAGCCCTTAGCCTGCTACCAGAAACCCTACCTAGTATACAAAAATGGTTCAGCTGTATTCCTAAAGACAGTTTCACTGACGTTCTCCTTTTAGGAAACAACAAGAAAAATTACTAAGAAAGTAACTAATTTTAGCTTTTCAGACAGTGACTTAGTCCCAAACTGACAATCCCAATTGCATAAAGACATTTATCTCCCTAAGGCACCCACTATCCACAATCCAATTGGTATAATTTACCTTCCTCCTTAAATACCAACTGTGTTTCTTGTAAAGCCCACACAAACCACTCTGAAATGACGCAGATGACATGTGAAAATGAATTTTATTGATGCCCTTGATGAAGGTTATATTTGCATTGAACATGCTCAGCAGTAAGGCCACCTGCTATGGCATTCATCATTTGCACTGGGACTTGCAATTCCACATGCAAGATGCCACTCATCCACTGCAAGTATCCATCACATGCAAACCAGAATGTATGTTATCCTTCGTTTAGGGTCACCTTGTTCTGTTCACAAGCATGAACTGTACATGGTTGACAGCCACCTTACAGATGCTGTAGTCGCATGTACAGCATCTTAGGGACAAGTTCTGCTACCACAGATAAAACGCATTGCCGTCTAGTGGCCAAAGAGCACATAACAGACAATATGGAATAGTGCAGATGCCTCTCATTTTATATTTATGCTGTACAGAAAGACGCAGCACAGACTGGAATGGGCAGGTGCAGCAACAGGTCCTGCAGAAGAGATGGTCCCAGTGAAAATTCCAGCGTAGGCTTGAATCCACCTGCACAGCAGCTGAGTGGTACAGGAACTGGAATGAGATAGGACAGCCAGAAACACTACAAAGGTACCAGGACACAATTATCTCAAAGACATCAGCGAGCAGGAGAACAACAGTATCACCTTCATTTGTAATAGGCAGGCAGAGGCAAAAGGAGGTTCCAACAAGTTACTAGGATAGCGATCGTCTTCATTTAGATACAGCTTCAGTTTCCATCAAAGTGCTATGTCTCCACAAAAATTCTCCTGCCTCTCCCCTGACTCCCCAAAAAAGCTAGGAGAATCCCTACCTTCAAACACTGATGAAATACGAGAAGCAAAAATACATTCAGATGGCACCACCCATCAGTTACAAGATGACACGTGCTACAGTCACGCCTTCATAGGATACCATACTAAGATTTGGATGTGTTTCCAGTCTATCTCCAGAGATTCAAGATACCTGATGACCAAGATGGCTTACGAAATATCTAGAAAAAGCATCCACTTCTTCCCTTCCTCCCTCTGTGGCACCATCCCCAATCTCAGACTTCTTTACTTCCCATCCTGGGCGGGACAATCTACCTTTCCACTTCTTCCAGTCCCTTTGAGGCAGAATGGCTAGATGATCTCTCTGCTGCCAAGAACTATACAGCTTTCCGCCCTAACACCCAGTGTTGGGGAAGGGCAGATGCCAGACCATCGCACCGGAGTTGAAATTTGTGGAAATTCAACTTTGTATCATCTACAAAGGGATAAAAGCCAACGAAAATATAAGGAAGAGGAGTTACAAAAGGCAACAAATCCCTAGAATTTCTTTTAAGACAGCAAAATGAAGGTGATACAAGCTTATGTAGCCGACTCACTAATCCCAAGGGACCTGAACACCTCTCCCATCTGCCATTGTTCCGAATACTTGAGATTCATCTAGGGATGAGATGGTTTCAGGTCAACCTTACTTTTCCCTGCTCCCCAGCACCCTAAGCACTGGCTCTCCTGCTCATGCTACTACAGGCAAGGGAGCAACCCTAAACAGATGGATGGGGTAAGAGGCTGCATCCAACAGCCACGGACAGGAGAAACAGGAAAGTGCTCTTCCTCACTATCGGAATCCTCTAGGTTCGGACTTGGAACTTGCCAGCCTTAGTCATGTATTTTATCCCCTTGAAGGGCTTGTACTTCTCCCCATACATGTCCAAGCGATTCACCTTCAGTCCTAAAGGCAAACAAACACAACATAAGACTGACTGCTGACACAAAGCAAGCAGACAGGCCTTCAGGATAAAGGAACAGAAGATCACGCTAGAAGTGCGGAAAGCACAGGGAAAGTTTTAGCAAGCAGTAAACAGAACGGAGAAAAGCTGACAACTGCTCATTGTCAGAATAATTCCTTACAGAACAAATCCACATATCTGTAGTCAAAGCACACAATTTTTTTACTTGAAGAACATGTTTCAGATAGAATGTACTTCAGAAGGCCTGCAGAGCTATTTCAGCTATGTGCAGAGTGAGCACTGCCACAGCAGAGAATATTCAGCTTCTTTACCTGACACTTACCAGATATAGCCAGCTGCTGAATTTTAAACTGCAAGTTAATGGTGGGGTTTTCATCTGGTTTTGATGTCCCAGCTTGCAAGCTCACACTCCCCTTGAGGCTTGGCAGCTTCTGGGGGTTTATTTTCCCCACATCCCATGACAGCAGCTTCAAGGGACAGAAAATGCAGCAGTGAAGCAGAAATGCCGTAACACCCTCTAAAGAAGGGTCCCCTTTTTGTTACTTTATGGAAAAGATCTTTGTCTTAGTATCTTGCCTTTCATATTGGACAGACACAGTACAGGTTTAAGGAGCAGCTGCCTTGGACTTTTGTTCTCTCTCCCTCTCTTTCCATGAGGTTCCCCAAAAGCCTACCATGAATGATATTTTCACTACTTGTGCTACAGGCCCCATTTCCTATGTGTAACAGTGACAACAATAATGCAGAATTGCCTCCTTTCCGAATGGCTGAAGCAGTGCTGCTTGAGGCTCTACTCCAGGTAAACCATCGAATTTAAGTTTGCAATAAGGAAAAGAAGTGAAGTCGAGGTGGGGCAGGCCAAACAACAAAACCAGAACACCCCAAAACAAATAAAAACCCACTAACCAACCCAAATCCTCAGTGTTTGCAAAGGACATACAGTACTAGGCATGACAACTAGACATACAGAAGTTTGTAAAGCATCCACCAGACGAATGCCTCATCATACAATATCAGTTCTTGGATTTTCTGCACACACCAAGCAACCAGAACTACTTTCCAGTCAGACACCAAGCTATTTGTTGTGGGGATTAAGACAACTTCTAATATGCAATTTCCTCACCCCAAGAAAAGATACTGCTTTCAGAAAAACAACGTTCAAGGACATGTTTGTGTAAGCATGAACAGCTCAACTTCATTTGCCGAAAGGTAAAAAAGATTAAAAAAATATCTAATTTTTCTCTTTCGTCTCACCTTTGTAACTGGATCGAAGATATGTGTTCCCTGAGAGGGTGTAAGGGTCATATTTAAGACACCTTTTGGCATCTGGCTAGTGACCATCACTCCCTCTACAGTCTTCCCCATAGTCTGCTTCGGCCCCACTGTGATCTCAAAACGTCCCAGTGAGCTGTTATCACGGAAACTGATGTTGTGTTTAACGTAGACTGGAATTGCCACAAGACTAGAATAAAGACATGAACAGAAAGTCCTTGTCAATCTCTCACCTTCGTCATTGCTTTTCCTGATGCAGTCCTTGCCTTTCACACTGAAAACATTGGAAAACAATCTTCTTAAAAGAAAAGGAAATCCTACACTCATTTGTTTGATCTAAGAGCAAAGTCAGAATCCTGTTCTCAAGTCGTAATTACACTTTTTTTTAATCAAGCTTGCCATGTCTTAGTTTTCTACCTCTACCAGACAGGTAACTACATCCAGCACAACAGGAGACTTGAGCAAAGGATGAGGAACGTTTTTGCATGTCACAAGCAAGCTGGCAAGTAATTCCAGGCAGTACAGCAGCACTTGAACTTCACGTTTGTGCTTTCGGTTAGATATCCCACTCCTTTTCATTTACTTGAAAAGTCTGACAAAGCCTAACAAAATGCTTTAGCATCTGTAACCCCAATTAGTACTTGGTAAGCTGCTTCTAGAAAAGAGTGCAAACAGCAGACAAGAACTTGTAATTCTATTAAGAGAGCTGTCAAAAAAACAAGATTACCAAACTATCTTGTTTTATTCTGAAAGTTTTTTTATAAACTTAGGAAATCAACAGCTTGGTTACTCCATACTGCCTAATTCTTTCCCTCTCTAGTTCATTTATCTGCTACTAGTCTTTGAAAAATGCTGGCTGACCAAAAAGAAACAACGGAATCACTGCTCTAATCAAGGACAAAACACAGGTTTTAAAAAAGGAAAAGTGCACATTACAATGCACCTCTACTTCATTTGGCACAACATGCCACCTGATCTGTAAAAGTAATTCCCTTCCCCTCCCACCCCCTTCAGCCAGGAAGATCCAAATTTTGTAATTCACAGCACTACATTTATCACCTACTTCTGAGCACTAACATGATAGGAGAGCAAGCGAAAGTTTCCATCAGGTGGAATGAAGGAGAGTATTCTCTCTGACTCCCAGCGCTTAAAACGCACACAAGGATGAAAGCTAACATCATCCAATAACCGAGGGTTCTGAAAGAAAAGAAAGTCACAAGGTTAGTGAAAGCAGTATTACTTAAAATAACCTCCTCTTCTTCTCCTCAGTCTTCTATCCATGAAGGGTCTACCATTTGACGCACTCTGCCCGTCTGAAGGTATCTACATTCAGACACGATAATCTGTTTGGTGCTGTTACATCTGTGCAATAGCAGTACTCAATAACCTCTATCCTATTTTAGAAAATTTAGTCATGTCAAATAATTACATTGATGCATACTCATAAAAAAAAAAAAGATGGCCCTTTAGGATAGCTGCCTAAAGCACCACTGTATCTCAGAAACTTAGTCACAGCACACACTAACAGTACTTTTAACAAAGAATCTGAAAATAAAACCTTTAGGCTCAAAGTTGCTGAAGTTCACTATGAATTTCCATTGTCACTTCTTTCGCTTTTGTTTGGCATACCGAGGTTCTGATCTACTGGAATCCATCAGCATGAGACTGAGATCCTAGTATCAGGGCTGGGAAACCCTTTTCAAAATACTTAAATAAAGATACATCCTTGAGCCTTACCATGAAGGAAAGGGTAAGGTCTGGCATCCCAGTCAGCTTGACACAAGCATCAATCACCCCTTGGATTTCAGCAGTAATGGTGGAACCTGCGACAATAAAGCAAACACAGGAAGTTATGTGAACCTGATCAAACAAAACACAATGTAGAAAATCTGTCAATGAGGAGGACAGAAATTTATTATCTTTATGAAATGTCATGGCTCATTATGTTGCTTGCTCAACATTTTTCTCATTCCCAACCACTTCCGGAGAAGATCCATATAAATAAGAACCACTGGCACCAGCAATGTCCATTTTGATGGCCAAGGACAATAGCTCCCAACACTAACAAGACTAAAACGCACAAAAACTAAGGAGATAGCGCTATGCACAATCTTCGTTCACCTTCTATCTTCCTAATATAGAATTGCTTACAAGACCTCAGGAACGAGGACAAGTGAAAACCTTGGTACTTCTATAAAATTTGTGACTGAATAACACCTATGAGTTGGCAACATTCCAGAGTAAGAATAGGAATAGAGTTTCCCCCACCCTTCGATAAGGGAGCTCCTCTTTGAAAACCTAAATCTCTCTTCAGGCGCTATCAGGACAAGTTACCATTGTCTTAGCCAGAAGCAACTTCCATACCTGATTTGTCAATGATTGCATCTATCTCCTCAACCACATCAAAATACGCCTCATTGTTGGTATATTTTACACCAGTACGTCTCCAAGGCACCACTGATAGCTGTCCGGTAGGAAGCTGGTCACCCACATTAGTGCTTCCTGGAAAAAGAAAGGCAATCACAACCACCACAGAAGTTAGACAATGCTCCAGAACAAGTAATTACCCTCCTATAACTTAATTGTAATTAATCCCCGAGAACCTCTTTCTCTTTGTAGGAGAGCAACTACTCTTCCAGACTCACTGTTTGTGTTCTACAATTTATCTCTCTCTTACATCCAACTCTAAAACATACCACAGTAAGGCACGGGGAAGCGTAACTAAAAAATAAAGCTACCCCAACAAAAAACCCACACCAAACTAACTCATCCAGGAAGTCATGTCATGGCTGTAACTGGACATGTAATCTGTTTGTTTGGGATAAAAAAAAGCGCAGCTTGTGCTGGAACTAGAAGGAACCTCAAAGCAAAGCACTAACACAGGACTCCTTAAATACACCTATGCTGGGGTTTAGAATGGTATAGAACAACATGTTCTAGTTTACTTATGCAGGAATATTGCCACATGGCCTCCCTAGGTTATCTACTTTTTGTTTCCCTGTACCTGTGATGGTGTTGACAACTGTTCGCAGGATAGTTGGAGGTTTTATCAGTTCCTTAAGAATATTAGATTCTGTTGCCAGTGGAAAGCCATTGTCCAGCATCTCCTCCAGCACCTCATAAACCACCACCACGTTGTCCTTGATCATCACCTCTGAACAGACACCAAAATAATCCTGTGCAAAAGAAATAATTACTCAAAAACCTCTGAAAGAGAATCTTAATGATCATTCAGTTTGGTGTCCTCCCACACAGAAATAAATCAATCCTCTTCTTGGAGGAGGTGAAACAACACTGAATCTCCATGTATTAGTACAAGCACATCAGACAGACTGACCACTCCAACAGACATGCACAGCTCTGAGCATACCTCTGCCACCACCCCAGAGAGCTGGCAAATCACCGCATCATCATACACTCTTATTTCCTTTCTGTATAACAAGATTCCCTTTGATAGCTAAGAGATCTTTTAATTAGCACTTGAAAGTGGCTCAGCTGCAACCAATTAAGCAGCCACCTTAATATGAAAAACTTACTTCCTGCAGCCATTACTGAATTACGTGCAGTTATGCCTTTCATTACACTCCAGTATCAGATATCCTTCCTCAGCTGGTCTTTACCTACATTACTGTCAATATTTTAACCAGACAGCACTGCTGTTTGAGGAATTCAACCTCTCCTCCTCAAAGCTTTTCATTTACTTTTGTTATAATGCTTGCATACATGTGGTCAATACTACAATTATTAACTTCAATTCTGTGAATATTTTTGAGAATTTGTTTTGACGTGGAATATAGGGGAAGCACAGCTTCACACCCTCCGCATATTCTGCCTAAGTCCACATTTGTTTTACAGGAGAACATTTCTGAAGTCTGTCTAGCACACTACCTGTGTTTTTTCATTCTGATACCACTCGGGATGCACAGACTGCTTACATATCCTAGGATGTATTAGACTAATAGCAGAAGTCCAGTATTATGAGAAGCCTGAAAAATAATTCTATCCAATCCATGTATCAAAACTCCCCTTCCTCATAATTTAAGAGGTGTATAAAGCAGAACCTCAGACCATGAATCATAAAGGATCCTCAGACTAATTTATTCCCCAGCTTGATTCCTCTACTGTTTCTTCAACTTCTACTCCAAAACAATAATTAGCAATATTAAAGTTTGCAGGAAAAATATACCAAGTCAAATGGTAAATCTGTAACACAATGTAGGTATAGAAATTAAGTGGAGATATTTCAGATTCGGCATATGTTACGGGAAGCATTCCCAATAACTCAGCAATTTAAAAAACTGAACATTTAATGTAATCATAGTTTTATTCTATGGGGACTTCATGCATCTTTCTGGAGAGCGATCAAGCGCACACAAACACAAAGAGATCAGGCATTCTGCACAAAGCGTGAGCGTACATAAACTGTGACGCTAGTCCTGCACTACAAACGCTATTTCTTTCTCAGACCTATCAGGTTTTAACATACAGACAAGCCAGTGAGGACGACACACTCACGCCTTTGTCCTCTCACAAAAAACAAGGCCTAAACAACCGACATAGTACACTTTTGGCCTGAACAGCCAATCCGTGTCCTGAACTGAGTGAAACATAACTCAGCCTACACTCGTGTTCCGATTGGCACCTGGAAGCAAAAACTCACATGATACCCATATTTCCTGTATTCTGGTAGGGATGCTGGTCACAAGACATTTCAAATCCAGACTACACACCCCTGTTCTTGGCAGGCAGCAAACAGACATCTTCACTATTTCCCTAAACTGCCCAGCAGGCATGTCAGCCATAGCGCAGAGGGAATATGGCTGCTCTGGGGCAACTCCCGTGACTCACTTCTTTAGGAAGCGGATACGCTTCCAAGGAATATCACTAGATACAAGTACTTTGGTCGGTTGTCACAAAGTGACATGGATACGAATTGCAAAACCTCCTTGTGAGAACAAGGCCCGCTTGGTCTTAGTCCACAGCTCCCAGAAGAGACCAGGCTGCAAAACAGAAATATGAGCCTTGACAAAACAGAAATATGAGTCTTGACTGGTGAAAGGTCCTTCCTGTGCACACTGGCTTATCTCCAATCCATCACCATCTCAAGCAGTGCGTTCCCAACCATGCAAGCCCACGAGACACACTCGAGATCCTCGCAGGTTCAGGATGTGAGTTAAGAAATGGGAAAAAGAGAGAATATTAATTGCTGCTAACTTGAAGAGCTCCCTTTCCCTGCCACCGCCTTGTTCTCCTCTACACCACGGCAGTGACCCGGGGCTCCCCCTCGCCCCCCGCCGGGGCTGGGCCGGGGACCCTCACCTGGAAGGTGTCGACGACGCGGTGCAGGAACTCGATGACGAAGAGAGGCGGCACCTCGCTCTGGATAACGGCCACGAAGAAGATCTTGTGGCGGTACACGCTGAGGAGGTAGTGGTGCGGCGTGGGGATCACCGGCGGCACGTTCTCCGCCTCCGAGGCCCTCTCCTGCGCCTCGAAGAAGTAGTCACAGACGGAGCGGCTGACGACGCTCTTCCAGTGCTTCTCCAGGAAGATGTCCCCCGAGGAGTTGATGAGGAACAGGCTGTGAATCATGGCTGCAACGGCCGGGCCCTCCCCAGCGGCGGCCGGAGCGCGGCCCGGCCTCCCCTCCGCGCACCGCCTCACGGTCCCCGCGTGCCCGCCCCCTTCCTGCCACCAGCCCCGCCCCCCAGCGCGCAGAGCTCCCCCTCACCTCCCCGGACGAGGCTTGGCCAGCGAGCGCGCTGACTGGGTGACCCACTAACAGCCGCGCCCGATAGGCCGATGAGAGGCGTGCGGCGCGATGACGCACGCGAACGGCACGCCGCGCTCGGCTCCGATTGGGCCAGCAGCCTGCTCGGGCACGCGCCCAGCAACGCCCCGCCAGCTAAGACGCCCGCCCACCGCCACCACACGTCACGCGCCGCCGCCCGGCAGGGGGCGCCGCCGCGAGGGAGCCCCGCCCACCGCCGCGCCACGGCCACGCGCCCTCCCGCGCCGCAGCAGCGCGGACGGGCTCTTGCCGGAGGCAGCCCCGCGTC
This sequence comes from Rissa tridactyla, assembly GCF_028500815.1. Lineage (NCBI taxonomy): Eukaryota > Metazoa > Chordata > Aves > Charadriiformes > Laridae > Rissa > Rissa tridactyla. Next base: position 3,518,934 of record NC_071485.1, read on the forward strand.
CCCCCGGCCCGGCCCCCCCGACCGGGCGGTCAGAACGCCCCACGCTGGGCAACCGTGCCTGCTTTTGGGGTAGGCAGCTACGCATAGTCTACAGAAGGTGTTAAGCGGCCCGGTTTCTGCAGAGGAGCAGCTGGTCGAACGTCCTCCACTGTATTATTTTGCTGGTTTGTTCACCACAGAGTATTAACGCTACTGAAAACACAATCCAACTGGCACGAAAGTGACAATTGTCGTGCAAAATGCACCTAAACCCTGTGCCAAGCGATTCCTGTGCGGAACAAGAGCAGGCATTCCATGTTCATACAGCAGGTCTCTGCACTTCCGAGTCAGGCAGATGCCATTACAAATAATTTTCCAATTTTACTACTGCCGGGAACAAACATAAATACAAGAACAATGAAAAATACGTCCTTTCTGTTCCTTTAAATAAGGTGTCTAAGCGTACAGCCTTTATTCCAGGGGAATAAAGGTCCAGCATGGAAAGGTCAGGGCTGAGTCTTTGCACCCAACTGCACTTCAAACCCTTTAATGAGCGACACCACCAATTCTGGAAGATGAGAAAGCTAGTGGATGGATTATGTCAGAATGCAAAAAAACTGCACTGTTCAGAGTTTATATTAGATCTTATTTTCTATTGATATGTCGTACCTATTTTCCGCCCCCCCCAATGGCTCAGAGGTCAATTTATTTACTCTGACATTACCTTTTAATACTACTGTATGCATACATCCTTATTTAAAATATCAGATAACAAGCGGTAGATGAGCTTTTTGCAGCAGCAGAAAATAATGAAGGAGAAATGACCTATATATTAATTTCTCTTTTACAGTCATGATTTGTATCAAATGCATTTTTTAAACATCAAATGTTTTTTAAATGTCTAATTCAAATTACTGTAATGAATCAACAAAGGGGTAACAATTTGTAATTACACCACTTTAGATTTAGTACAATTCTTTGTGATTTTAATATAAGCACTTTACTTTTAACATGAAGGTATTGTAAAGATTATTGTATCCGTCTGTGAGGCTGTTGGAGACTATTATTGAGAGTCATATAGGTATCACAGACAGAAAGCGCCAGCACATAGTTAAATTGACCAACAACATAAAGCCTTTATACATTTGGCTCTCCGAGAAACTCACACCTTTCTGTTTTTAACCTGGACCTTAAAACCAACAGTCATGGGACATGTCTTTTCAATACAGGCATTTCTTTTTTGTCTCATGAAATGCAATTCAGTTTTGACTGTATTATACGTTACTTAAAAACTGACATTTCCCTCTGACTGCTTGCACCCATCACCAAAATTGTTAGTATTCTACCCAGTTCATGATATTGTCACTTCTGCATTTTTCCTATGGTTACTTCAGTTTCTTTAGCCATCAAGAACGCTGGTGCCACTACAAAAGCAACCATAGGCTAATTAATTATTTCTGCACACCGAGGAAAAGGTTGTTGAGGGAAAAGGGAAAATACATTTCTGCTTTAAAATCAGACAGGTTTATTAAGATGTCTTGCTGGCACCTGCAGAGAACAATTTGTAGTTTCACCACTGTTTACTGATGCAGAAACGCTGCCTGGCTGCTTCCAAACTGTTAGCACAAAGATCATGTTTTGTTCTGAAAGTCAGTCTCCACAGTGCCTTGGGAGCTTATACAAACTGGAACATAAAAGGAGAACACGGCAGAAGATGCTGCCAGAACAGAACTTCATTTTGCTTGTTAATTTACTGACTGCCTGAAAACTGCTCATTGAAGGGTACTATACTTTAGTTACAGTACTACGCTACTACCCCCAGAGAAACCTAAGCACAGCCAAAGTCAAAACGGTGTTGCCAGTCCGCGCGCTGTCTTTACGATAAAACAATTCCCTACCATCTGTAGTTTGCCATATGCAGGAATTCTGATGATTTAACTGTTAGCCTATGCTGCAAAAATAAAACAGAGAGTAGAAGAAAACAGGCCATTTTAAAATTTATAATGGTCAACAAAACCAATTAATTTTGCAAGGGTGCTAATAATAACCCACTGCCAGTTCTGAAACAGAATAGAGCCGACAGATTGATACCCTGTGTTGAAGAAACACAACTGGATTTCACTGTTATATGCTGAATCCTCTTAGTCTTCCTTTACTTTCTTATCTGAAAATTATGTTTATATCTCCATTAGCTTTTCTGGATACAGCACAACAGCCTTGTAACGTAAGGCACTGGAAGTCATGCGGCACAGAGCCACGCAAATTCTGAAGAGTCAGTAAGAGGTGGGAGAAGAGATTAATTCGTAGGGAGAACCCAACCCTGACAAGACAAGGCCAGACCTGTACAGTCTACATGGCAGAAAGAGAACTGTTTGTACAGTACCTTGTGCAATAGCATCTCAAACCCCATTGGCTTCAAGTAGCCAGTAACTCGCTGAGAACGTTTAACTTTCACACTGAAAAACCTATTCTCTTAAAATGTGAAAAGAGTTCCTCTTGCTCAAAAGAGAAATTTCTCACCTCAAGACACTAAAGAAAGCCATTCAGCAAACATCGCAAGTTTGCTTTACCAAGTCTGTCTCCACACCGTTTCTTAAGGTTTTTTCATCTCTAAAAAGGGAAGCTCGCACGAAACTTTACACAACAGGTGTCCTTAAAGGCAATGTTGAAAAATGCTCCGTAATGTGTACGCACAATGGGTAAGCTCAGATAGAGGTTAGAAAAGGTCAGAGAACTGCATGCGGCACATAGCCATTCGGGATGGATACCAAAATGAGACTCTTTCAAGCAGATATAACCTAGGAGAGAATGCTGTAAAATGAGAATTTGCTCTTTGCTCATTTCTGCCAACTTTCAGCACCTGCCAGCCCAACGGCCCCAGAGAACCACGGGCCAAGGGCCACCATCCGCTCCCGATCAGAAAATCCCGCTGGGCTCCAGGGGCAACCACCGGCCCCACGTGGCCAAGGCCAGAGTGCTCCCAGGTTATTTCCCTGGAGAACAGCTAATGTTTGAACAGCGAATTTTTACTCTACAAAGCAAAACATATCGAAGGTGTCAGAAAGTTACACAAATTACCTCACAAAGATGCCCAAGGGCAGAGCCGTCCCTCCCCGGGCTGAACGGCGCCGTTCTTTCGGGATCCCGCCGCCCCTCCGCACCTTCACGTCGGCAAAACCCAGAGTCGCCGGTCCAAGCGCGAGATTAATTACGCCCCAGAGGTGGATTTCCCACTTACAGCCTACAACCACCCACCGCCACAGCGCGATCCTCGGCCCGCGCCCCGCCGTTCCCGCCTGCCCGGCGGCGGCAGGAGCACCCGGCAGCCGTGTTCCCCGCGGGCGCGGAGACTCCCCGCGGGGGCTCCCGCCCGAGCGCCCTTTCCAGCCAGCCCTCACCGAGCGCCGCCCGAGCGGGCCCCGCGCACTCTGCCCACATGGGGCCACAGGCCGCCGTCGGCAGCCGGCCCCAGGACGGCAGTGCCCGCTCGGGCTGCCCTGGGCGCGCCCCGCCTCCCGCTGCCGCGGACCGGCGGCCCCAGCCCCGGCTCCGCGGCTCTTCTCGGCGGCGGCCGCGCCCGCCCCGCCGCGCTGTTCCCCGCGCGCGCCCCCGCCCGCCGCGGGCTGTTCCCCTCTCGCGCCCCCTCCCCCCGCCGCAGAGCTCCGGACCCAAGATGGCCGCCGTGTCAGTTTCGGGCTTCGCCGCCGTCCGGCCTTTGCCTCTCGGTTCCCGTCTCTCGCAGGCCTCGGTGAGTAGCACTGGCGGGACCACCCCGCCTCGGGTGCCCGGTGCCGGGGAGCTCGGGGACAGGCGGCTGGCGAGCTCGGTGGCCCGGGGAAGGGGGAGGCCCGCTGGGCGCTCCAGGATCGCGGCCTGTTCCGGCCCCGCCGCCGCTCTGCGCCAGGCCCGGACCCGGCCGCCCGCTCCCCTGGGGCCCGCCGGGCCTACACTCTGGGGAGGCGGCGGCCAGGGCAGGGTGCGGATGAGGCGGGCGGTGCGGGCCCGGCGGTCGCGGGCTGGGCTTCTCTCTGTCTCCGGCGAGAGAGCGCGGCGGTGGGAGGCGGGCGCGGGCCCGGCCGAGCCGGTGCGAGGAGCCGGGCTGCGCTGCCCGTCTGCGCGGGAGGGGGGGGAGGAAGGGTGTGGGGGCCGACCGGCTGCCGGGGCTGCGGCCTGCGCTCTGTTCCTCCCGATGCCGCCGGTGCGAGCCCCTTGGGGCGGCGTGCGCGGGGCCGGCGGCGGCGGGGATGGGGACGGGCGGTAGCAGGTGCAGGGGCCGCTCCTAGCGCAAGGACCGTCCCGCCGCCGCCCCGGCCGGGCCGGGTGGTTACGTAACGCCGCGCGCGGGGAGCGGACGGGACCGGGACCCCCGGGAGCGCGGCGGCCCCACTGGGCCGGCCTCGGGCAGCGCGCTTCCCTGGACGCCCGTTGTTCGCCGGGTGAAAGAGCTGCGAGCCAGCGCTGTGCCCGCCCCGGTCCGAGCCGTGGTCCCGGCTCCCCGGGACTGGCTGCGCGGAGCGGTGCCGCCGAGGCTGATGCTTGTATGCAAATGCGGTCTGTGCGCTGATAAATTCTTTGGTACTTACTAGAAAGCAGAATGGGAGAACTGTGTTGACGACTAGCTCCTGAATAAAACTTCCCTTGCAGAAAATCTTATATCTTGTGATAAAAAGTTTATAAATCCTTGTCCGTTAGTGTACTTTTGTAGTAGAACTTCAGTTCAGCATACTGTTATCGCACTTAGAAAAAAGTCTTTGTTAAAGACAACTAAAGGCTGTGAAGTAGAGCCTCGTACCCTTCCATCTGCATATTTAATTAGTAGTGTCATAAGCATTCCTTCTTCATTGTGTACGGTCACCTGTTACTTTGTCCTCAAGTGTTTTCAGTGTGTCTCATCTATACTGAAGATCATAATGTTGTATTCTTCTTTTCTACGGTCTCTGAAAGTGGAACATTTAATTACAATCTCCATCTGCGTTTCTTCACTTTTTTTCTTGATGGAACAACTGTCATAGCTTTTCTTAGCAGGAAGGAATCAGACCTATGATTACAGTCCTGGAGGCGCTCTGAAAGTTTCTTGCTGTTTGCTCAAGACTCTTGGCTGTTCCTACTGCTTTCTATTGAAGTTTCAGGCAGTGTCTTCCATGTGCAAAAATGATGAAAGTTGCTGCTTTTTTAACATCTTTGTTGTGGGTTCTTCTCCCCCACCCCCCATATTAATTTAGGTTGTGCTCAGCAATGATGTAAAACTTGGTATTGAATTTATGATGACTTATGGATTGAAATAAAAAGGGCACGCTTTTTCCTCTAGGTTGGATGGAGTTATTTCAGTGTTAAACCATGCTTTTATTAGTAGTGAAGATGATACCTTAAGTATTAATTCAGTGTTTCAGAACTGTAGTAGTGGATTAAAACTCTGCTATGTGTTTAATGAATTAACGTTGGCTGCTAATTTTTTTTTTCTTTTTCTAACTGTTCTTTGGAAATATCTCTCCTCTTGTTTTCTTCCAGGCCTGATGTTACAGCTCTTCTGATTGTGAGTGTGCAGACCAGAATTTGAGGTGAGATATGCTGAAATCTTTATACCTTTGTGGAAAAACTTTCTCTGAAGCTGTTATGGGAATTATTGGAAAGAATGAGAAAATTTCTAATCATTTTGCTTTCCTCTTTTCAGTCCGAGAACAAATAATGTTTGAGAAAGGAGGAGTAATTCAGAACAGAAAACGTGTATGCTATGGTTAGCTGGTTCCCATCATTCGAGAATCTGTTTTCTCATCGTGTGAAACTTGTTCAACATCGGGATAAAGGATAACGACTCTATGGATATACAGAATTCTTCACCATGGTAAAACTCGCAAACCCGCTGTACACAGAGTGGATTTTGGAGGCAATCAAAAAGGTAAAGAAGCAAAAACAGCGTCCTTCAGAGGAGAGGATATGCAATGCGGTGTCGTCTTCGCACGGTTTGGACCGCAAAACTGTTCTGGAACAGTTAGAGTTGAGTGTTAAAGATGGAACTATTTTAAAAGTCTCCAACAAGGGTCTCAACTCCTACAAGGATCCTGATAATCCTGGGAGAATAGCACTTCCGAAGCCTCGGAACCATGGCAAGTTGGATGGTAAACCAAACGTGGACTGGAATAAACTTATCAAACGGGCAATTGAGGGCTTGGCTGAGTCTAGTGGCTCATCCTTGAAGAATATCGAGCGTTTTCTGAAAGGTCAGAAAGATGTGTCTTCGTTATTTGGAGGTAGCGCTGCCTCCATTTTTCACCAGCAATTACGATTAGCTGTCAAACGTGCTGTTGGCCATGGTAGGCTCCTTAAAGATGGACCTCTGTACCAACTCAACACTAAAGCAACCACTAATGCTGACGGGAAGGAGAGTTTTGAGTCTCTTTCCTGTCTCCCTCCAGTGTGTCTCCTTCCCCATGAGAAGGATAAGGTAAGAGCCGGTTTGCGTGGGCATTTTCTTGTGATTGATGAAATGTGTCAATAGAGTTGCAGTTTGAGGTCAGTGATTCGTTTAACTGGCATCTTGTAAGTTAGAAATGACTAATGTTCATTTAGGATCCTACTGTGTCCAAATTTCGAAGTGTGATCAGAGGAGGTGTAATAGATCATAATTTGTACTTTGGACCTGAAAATGGCAAATGAACTAGTGTGAGGAATTTACCTCTTAACACTTCCGTACAGCAGAATTGATGTATCTTACTTTAGTTATGTTAGCAAAACATAGGAAGTAAGCTTCCTCATTTCAAGGTAAGGTGGATTTGCAAAGCAAACTTGTGATCATCTCTTATTTTTACATTTCTATTTGACTGACAGTTCGATTTCTTATTTGAATACAGATAACATAGTGAAGCACTGATTATCAGTTGCCACCTAATGCTGTCGTATAAGCTTTCTTTGTACACAACCAAGAAATCACTTGCTGTCCCAGAACAGCTTTGTTGTGAAATAGAAAGAAAAGGTATATAGGATATAGCGGTTGGAGAGAAGAGTGAAATCAGGATGTAGAGAGTGTGGAAATGCTAGAATGAGCACTCATGGACTTCTGTTCCCTTTTGTGTGCCTCCCCCCACCCTTCTTAAATACAGTTCACTGTACTAACCAAAGTATTTTTCTATTGTCTTATTTTTATGCTTCCCACACACACACCTTTCTTCCATCCTTCTGCATGCCTAAGGTCTTTGACCCTCCACTCCAACCTCAAGATGAAGTTGCTGGAGTGAAATTCATACCCAGTCAGTATCATTCCTGTCCTAGTGCTACTGTGGAAGCAAAGTAAGGCGGAAGTCTGGCTTTGTTTACTGAAGAACAGTTTGCCAGTAATTCATATCTTTGCAATACTAGTCTTCAGGACTTCTAGAATGTGAAAATTATTTTTTCTATCCATAATAGATATATTTTTCAGCAGTGTTGGAAATTTTTTGTTGTTGTAAATATCCCCTTCAGGGATGAGTTCTCCGAATGTGTGCTGTTTGTATTTTTTCAAGTCAGCTGCATCTCTGGTGAGAGGGCTGCTTTATGATCTATTAGGATTTGAAGGCTTAAAACTTCAGTAGGAGTTCTCTTCCTCAAAAAACCAAAATTTAAAATCTCTGCCGATTTATCACCACTAAAGTTTCTCTGAAGTTCTTATTTAACTCTGGGAGCTCTACTGTGGACACGGTACTTAACTAATCAGAGCGTTCTGTTGTGGGCTGGTGGAACGTAGGAAGTAAGAATTACTGTGCTGAAAATTCCAGCAGCTTCCTCTGCCCTTTTTCAAGTGTTCTGTCTACAAATGTTTCCGATGTACTTCTCCAACTGTATCTGTAATGAAATCAGTATAGCTGTAAAATGGTATGAAAACTGGATGTAAACAAGCCCAGCACATGAGACAGCTGGATTGAGAGTGGTAGTAACAGTGGAAAATATTAGCTGTGCATATTATTATTAACACAGTATGTTTTGCAGCCTATTCAGTTTTCTTGTAATGTGCCAAAACTCAAGACCAGATTGGTATTCTTTCCAATGAAGCATTCCCTGGGTTTTTCTTAAAATGGGATATATCAGAGTGGTGAATGATAATATGAGCTAATATAAATGCTGAATTTGGTCTGGGGCTTGTTTTTTATCCCTTAAAAAAATATGTGTCAAGTTCCTGTGTGTGTATAAACAATGCACGCGTATATGTATATGTGTGTTGGGCTGTTAGATGCGCTCCCTAATTCCTTTCCACCTGTTCAAGTCTGAGCAGCTTGAACACCAAAAGGATTGATAGTAACATTAGAATGCGTAGTAGCTATAGCAGAAATTTTGCAAGTGATTTCTTCAATAAATTCTGATTATTTTTTTTTTGGTATGTATTAAACTAACATCCAAATTTTCTGCTCTACATGTATCATCTTGCTGTTGTATAACCCATGCTCAGCTTCATACTAGTTTTTTAAGTCATTTTCAAGGTATATTAAAACATTTATGTAGATTATATGTTGATTACCGGCCTTGCAGTACCTAAAAGGGCTCCAGGAAAGCTGGGGGGGACTCTTGATCAGGGAGTGGGGCAGTAGGACGAGGGGTAACGATTTTAAACTGAAAGAAGGGAGATTTAGATGAGATATCAGGAAGAAATTCTTGGCTGTGAGGGTGGTGAGCCCCTGGCCCAGGTTGCCCAGAGAAGCTGTGGCTGCCCCATCCCTAGAGGTGTTCAAGGCCAGGTTGGACGGGGCTTGGAGCAACCTAGTGGGAGGTGTCCCTGCCTATGGCAGCGGGTGGCACTGGGTGGGCTTTAAGGTCTCTTCAAGCTCTAAACATTGTACGATTCTGCCAGCATTAATGGCAAGTCAGTGGCAGCTAAAAGATCAGTTTCTGTTTTATAAGATTTTTAAGACAGTTTGCTTTTTGAGTTGTTTTTTTCGTTTGGTGGTGGTGTTTTTTTTAATGCAGACACTATGTCGTAATCTTCCTTCACTCTACTATTTTGTGTTAAATCTCAACCAGTTACGCAGGTGGAAAAGGCTTACTATGCTGTAGTAATTTTCTTGACTTACTAGGTGCTTGAGAGTGGTGAGGGGTTTTGGTTTTTCATGTTTGTTTGTTTGTTTTTGTTTTTTTTTTTCCTTTTTCTTCTTCAATGGAATTATTCAGTACAGATTCTTTGGGAGTATTGTGACAGTGTTTCTTTTGATTCTTAGAAGAGCCTTGGCAACAACATGAACAAAAGCTCAGCCTCCCAAACCTGAGAAATCCTAATGACCCATGTCTCTTGTGTGTTGTTGTTAATCTTTTGCCCTTGCACTGTTTGGTCTTTAACATCCACTTAAGAACTCTCCATATATCATATGATCCAAATTTATGAATCTTAAAGGTGTAATATTTCTTTCTTTCATTTGTTTAAATGTAGTTTCCACTCAGCTGTGAGTGCTTACCTGCCTGTTTGTTAGTAGTGTCACTTTGTTTAGATGCCTAGAAGTGAAGATTCAATTCTGAATAGTTTCCTGTGTATTATGAAACTTGAGTACCTTGCAGGAGGTCTATGAAAGTTGAGGCTTAAATTTTTTTCAAACAAAATAAACGTAAAGCAACGCTACAGAAGCTTTGTTTAAGTAAGTATTGTTTGTTTTTTTCCAGGTCTTATTTTTTATTTCAGTGTTCTGTGAATACCACATTCTAGTGTTCAAGGGCAAGTTATCATGCTTTACCAAGTAGTAATGACATGCTGCTGACATTATGGTTTTGAAATCCCTGGCCTAAAAACGCTACTTGGATGAAAACAAGCAAACGGAAAAAAAAAACCAACGTGCTGATGGGCAGAGCTCAGTGCTGAAATTTGCTTATCTGTTAGTGACAATGGTTGACAAAAGAAGGTGTCTTTAATTTCGGTTTTAAGCGCTATGGGTGCTCATGTGTGGGCTTTAGGGAAGTGGCCTTTTCTTTCTTTTCAGTTTCCTGTAGTTTAGAAGCTAAAATGGGAATTGCAGTTAACAGCTATTTTTGCATTCCTTGTCATGTTTTGGATTGAATGCTGGACTTGGGCGTTGTTTCTATGAGAGGTGACAGAGTGGTAAGATTCACAATGCCTACCCCTGTTGTGGAAAACAAGAAGGTGGGGGTGGTGGCAAATTGTTGCAATACCTAAAAGTAAAGGGAGTTCATACTGAAATTGTAATGAAAGAGAAGATGGTTGAGTTGCTGCCTCTTGGTAGGTATCAGGCATCACTATCTCTTCAACATAGCTGGAAGTAGGGAAGTGTACGTGTTGTGCCTCCCGCATCAGGTCAGCCAAAGAGGTGATAAGCATGGAGCAGAGAACGTTTGGCGCCGAGTCCACCATCCATCAGTGACATCTGTAGGGAATGAGCAATACTGTGCAAGCTAGACTCTAAAATAAGTAATCCCGCTGTTACAGTGCAATTTCTACTGTAAAGCCCTGATTAAATATGCATGAAAGATTTCTTTAAAGTATAACTGTCACTTCTGTTTCATGTGTAATTAGTATACTTGCGGACTGAAACAGGGTTTTTACTTTTTAAAGCATTTTTTTTTTTCTTGAGGAAAAATTGCTGTATGCTAGTATTGGTTCAGAGGAACAGTTTTGCCTTTGGAAACTTCCTACTAATTATTATTTTAAAGAATGTTTTTTCTGAGGTGGGAGAAAATTTCTTTGGTGCTGCTTTGGAAACCATAACTTATCTTTAAATGAATGCCATGTATCTTTAGGTAGCTGAGGGCAGACTCTTTTTGTGACCTTTATAAAAGCTGAACAGAATAAACGATGCTGTTTTAACATATACTGGCTGTTGAGACATCTTTGGGAATAGAAAGGCTTACATGAGTATGGAGAAAAAACTTAGTATCTTGATGAAATTTTCTGGGATATTTCACCACCACTTCATTGAGTTATTAGTTTGGGATTTGGGGTTTTTTTTTTGTTCATGATTGGGGCAGGTGCTGTAGAGATGATTCAGAAAGTTAATTTTATTCATACTGACACCTTGCATCTCTGCCAGAGGTTACTGCAGCCATTGCAAAGATAAAGCATGTGGTGTTTTGCTCCTTGGCTCCTGCAGTTTGTAGCCCAGTTTATTACTATTAAATGAAATTGTTGGTTTAAGTTAATGTTCTGTGTTGTGAAATGCAGCTGCTGCTGGAGGGAGAGATATCTGATGAAGGGACAGAGAAGGCAGTGCAGGGCGGTAGCCTTGTTAATCATGTCTGTTGTGAACTGGTGCATCATCAGAGGCTCTGGTTGCGTGCTATTGAGCTGGCCATGCAACCTGCTGTTTTATCTGTACCATTAATACCTTTATTTCTTTGATTACTTTTTGGCACAAACGGTGGGTTGCATTTGCCAGACGAGAAAGACTGATTTCTCTCTCTTGTAGGCACTTAGTTCGATATGCTCTATTTGTGTATTTGAAGCCCAAAAAATAATTGAGTATCTGATGCTTATGTATGGCTATCAAATGTATATCATGTATTTAATTGTGAGAAACTTCTCGTGCAGTTGTGGGCTGCGTCTTTAGAATGCTGGGGAAAAGGATTGCAGATTGCAGTGCTTTCAGTCTGTTTTGATCAGAAATTTTGAAATAGATAACTTTGCTCTAGATAAGGACAGCGTGCTCCGCTTTTGTTGACACTTGTTACAGAACACAGGTTAAAAGGCTGTAAGAATTTTTGTAAAATTGTTATTATTAAAAAAAAATATGTTAACACATCAGCTAACTGAAGGAGACGTTGACATAATTGATGTACACATTGGATGTTTCCAGAGCATTTGAAATTTGACCTCAAGACAATAGTAGAACTGTTTCTTCCACAATTAAAAGGAAAATACAGATGGTATTAATTGATCTCCATTTGCATTCTCCTTGAAATAGTCTTTTATGTCAGTTAAAACTGGATATGGCTGTAGCAACCTCTAAGTAAATACCTTAATATTGTCCTGCAGTACAGCTGAGAGTATTAAAACAAAATTCTGAAAGTGCTTCCTGAAAAAAAAAAAAAATGAGGGAAACTTCTATGGCTGAAAAATAGGAGGAATTCCCCATGCTGCTGTCTCACGTGTTCCTTGTGGCATGTCTGCTTCCTAGTTTTGTGTTGCTATTTATACCTGTTGGTACTTACCAGTCACTTAAACTGTGGGTTACTGCACATGCAGCATCCTTTAGGCCTTCCCGTTTGCAAATAGTAGTTCTAGATCCCAGTGTGCACTTGTGTTTATCACGTGAAGCCAAACTTCTTTTTCGAAAGTTCACGTGCTTTGAAGGCATCCTAGTTGTTTTGAAGGCCTTTAAGCATACAATAGCTATTACTATATTGTGCCTGTTTTAGGTTAATAACTGTTAATTCCATGTCTTAAAGCAAAGGACTGTCTGTCCCATTACTGGTAAGGAAGTTATTTGTGGATTGGTTTGTTTTGGGTGGAGTACGTAAATGATCTGCAACCAGAGCATTGTAATTACATTTTGGGAGCTCACCCTTGCTCTCCAAGGGCACTCTTCAGGCTTTGGCTCCCAGCTGGAGCAGGGTTAGGATTCACTCTCTTCCAGCTCATTCTGTAGAAGAGAAGGCTGTAGTTCTGTCTAAAAAATAATCATGGTTGATAACAGATGGCCTCCATCTGTACTCTGTGTAACTCTGTAAACTCAAGTGCTGAAAAATTACTTTGAACTTGATTCACTCAATTAGTGAACAGGTGAAGTAGCTCTTAGTAATAGAACAAAAGTAAGCATGTCAGAAACGTTACTATCATGGACAGCTATGAATGGGTGCTACAGGATGGTGCATTTTGGATGAAATGTTGTGGAATGATACCAGGAGGCGCTCTGGCAGTATTTGGAATAATGGTAACTTAAAGGCAAAATTTGTGACTGTGGGAAGACATCAGGTGGTGTGATGTGTACCTGCGTCAGTGGGGGGCTACTGTGGAGAAGGGTTTTTAACGGCATTCTCTGACACAGTTCCAGCAGAAGCTGAGTATCAGGCAGCTGGTTGAAAAGGAGGAGACTAGTCCAATATGTTGGCTGGGTCCCCATTGTTAGTCCTTTCTGTCCTGGAGATTGTTGGCAGATATGGAATGACAAATCTCTAAAGTTTCTTAATAAAGGAACCTTATTTACTACAGAGCTTTAAAGTATAGTCAGTCAGGGAGGAGGGTGGGTGATGGAGAGCAGTGCTTAATAAACAATGGCTTGATTCCAGTCCTAGCTTTGTTATGTAGCAAGGGAAGAAAGAGCAGAGAGAATGAGGGCAGGTAATTCTGTCCCTGCCCTTTCCCTGGTTGCCCAGCAATTTTATCTTAAGTCATAGTGGTGGTGGGAAAAACAGTTAAAAAGGTGTAAATATTAAATCAATTAATGTAATTTTAGTTGAAATATAGGTTCCGTGTTCTTAAAATAAGTACAAATATGCAATCAACAGAAAATCTGATAAACAAATCGTATATGTGACACGCTGCGTATATGTCAAAGAAGTATATGTGACTTCTTTGACCTCTTGTCCTCTGTGGAGTAGGTGGGTAGATATGTTTTATTCCTCCTTGCCTCATTAAAGGGTTTCAAACTAAATTTATCCTAATGAGTTGTGGTGTTAGCCTTCCTTTCACCTACTCAAGTCTTCTCTTTATTTGTTGTTAAATCTGACTTAATTTTTCTGTCCTCACCAATGTTTTCTGACTATGTGAACACCTTTCCTTGGAACAGCTGGCAGTCTTTCCGTTGTCACTTCTATTGTGGTAAATCTGGACTTGTAGTGAGATTGAAAAGAAAGGAGGGAGAAGGGTGTCCAAAAAGACTGACCGTTGCATAGCAAACAGAATCCCATTGATAATATACTTGCTTGTTTTGAGTTTCTCTTGAAGGCCAGTTATCAGTCTGCGGACCCATGCATGAACGATGAGTTCTGAGTTGAAAATGCTGAATCTTTAAAGCATGTTTCTATGAAGACCTATGAATTGCTAAAACTTTTCATTATCAATACCTCTACCAGCTCACTGTATTTCTGAAAATGGGATGGAACAAAGTATGGATCTCAGTACACAGCTAAATTCAACAATATGCAGCCTCTCCCAGGCGTTAGGTTTCTCCTCAGTCTTTGAGATTCAATCCTGAATATTTAGTAAGGAGGTGTTTTGAGTGGAGTGCTCTGAGCTTGTCGGGACTCGTAGTGAATTCCTTGAAGGTGTGCGTGGAAGGAAAGAAAGTAAATCTGCTGCTCAGCGTTACAATGACTAAGCTTCAGAAGCTGCTAATCATTAAGATGCAGGCAAAATCTTTAGAGCGATCTCAGGAAAAAGTAAATGCACTTGCTGTATGCTGCTACCGATTTTTTATTTTTTACTTTTTAAATATACATCCATAAAAATACAGTGACTGTTTGCCTTACTTCAGCACAGACTTCACCGGGCTTTGCAAATTCAGGGTACCTTTGTATGGGCAGTCTCCGAGCAGCAGACCTGTTTGGAAAAGGTTTTATCTGCGCCTGTGTGGGGTTTTGCCACACTTGCTGTAAAAGGCTGCTCACGTGGGAATGATCTGTGCGGGGAATGGCACTGAGTGAGGACCGTGGGTCAAGAACATGGGACTGCGGTGTATCTTACTGTCAAGAGTGTTGTATTGAGCAGTGGATTTTGATATTGAAGAATTATATGCAGAGTGTTTATTTTCTTTTTCCCTCCAATCTCATGTTCAAGGTGGTAGAGCTTCAAAAAATTAGTAGGATTTGTTCCCGTAGTTGCATATGTGTGGGTATCCTGAGTAAAACTACAAATAGCAGCCTTGTATCAGATAGATATTTTTAACGTGCACGAAGTTCTCATTCACAGTTCCTTTTGTGCCTTCCCTGTTATCATGTTTATGTGGGCCCCTGCATTGCGTTAAATATTTTTGTTCATGTTTGTTTTGTAACTGAAGTATTTTCCCTTCTTTTAGGGATGCAGCTAATGTTGAAGTAAAGTGGTGTACGGTATCTAAAGATGGAATAATTATCTATGTGCACAGAAATTACCTAAGTGTTTACAAAAGTCTCTTCCACAAAGTAATTTGTTATTTTTAGAAATCAAAGTCAATACTGAAGTTCCTTATTTTTTGTGAAAACCAAAGTATCACGGAATGCAAACTGTTTCCAATGAGAGGAGTTAAGATTTTAGTTTGCTGTTCATTTGAGGGGTGTGTTCTGCTTTTGCAGCTGTGGAAGTCTATGACTTCTTAGAAATATTATTTCATCTAAAACTGAGTGATATAATCATCTGTTGCTCCTAAGACAGGGTCCTTTGTTTTCTTGAAAATTAGGAAGCTCGGACAAAATATAGGAGAGAGCTTACAGGATATAGCTTTGGGTGAAGAAAACTTCAGTAAATTAACTGCCAGGTTCCTGAATCCGTGTCAAATGAAGGGAGTTTCTTTATACTGCAAATAAAGAAATTTGAGCCTCCCTTCCCCCCCGCCCAGTTTGCAGGCAGGAAGTCTTGGCATGTGATTCTGATTGTGACGTACAAATCTTGAATTGTTTTAATCCTCTGATTAGAGGACTTGTTAGCTCTGGGAAGGTTATTTAACGATTGACTGTCTAAATATTTCCAGTTGACATTCTGTTAAGTTCTTATCATGCACATGTCTAATAGTAAGGCAGTTTCTTCAGTTTGAATGCCAGCCCCAGGTAGTATCCACATTGCTTTTTTTTTTTTTTGTAGATTTCCAGGTATCATAACCACGGCATAGAATGCAGCCCGCATATACTGCACTAATATCTAAGCTGTTAACCTTCATACTTCACTTTACTCTTGTAGCAGCATTTCAGATATTCTGTCCATTGTAATAGTCTTTCCTCAAACAGCAGCACTTATTTTGAATGTCTTTTGATTTTTCTTTTTAAATGACTCTTTCGAGTTTCTCTTAGGAAGAGGTATGTATGCTTGTCACTTCTTCCGTATACTTTTTTATCTTTTTTTTTTCCCTTACGCTTGTTTTAATGTAGCCTCATGGTTTATGCCATCTTTTTGACATATAAATGTCCTTCTTCTTTCAAGTGAGACTCAACTAAGGGAATCGGGGACAAAATACCCATTGACACAGGCAAACATATATACTACATGTGTTATTGTAATAGTTTTCCACGTCTATTACAATATTTAGCGTTGTTTTCTTAAGCACAAAGAGTATTTTAAGGAATTTCTGTTTTTACTCTCACTTGCTTCACATTTTTTCTTCTGGAGAAAAACTGGAGACATACTGTCTGGAGAGATCATTAAGATCGTTAAGAATTGTGATTTGGTAACTCAGAGTAAGAAGGGCAAGTTGGTCAGTAGCTTAAAAAACCTGAGCTCATTGCTGCCACAAGTTGATACTACTGAATAGTATTTCCCAAATTATGCTGTTTTCCCTATATACAACAACAAAAAATAATTGTAAAATTACTTTGGTAATATAAAATTTACTAGTTCTGATTTTATTGAAGCATGGAACTGAAGTGATTTTTTTTTTTTCCCCAGTCACTGATCCAAAAGGCATGGAATCCTGGCTCTGTGATGCCCTGCTCACTGAAACATGTTTCCGCATGTTTTAAATCACTTTCTTCACGTGGTGTAGGTTGTACTTCCCCTCTGGCTTTTCTGGTTCATCTGCTCTTTCCAGTAGCTTCAGCATTTGAGGCAGACCTTTGCAACAGCATGGGCTGTTTGAAGTGAGGAGTAATGCTTTGTCACTTATTTAAAAACAGACACACAAAACCCCATTACCTAGCATGAATTCTCAGAAGCCATCTATCGGTGATCCTGGATGATAACTTCCTAGCTAAGAAACAAAAAGTGGGCATGGTTCTGTAAATACTAGTTGTGGTCGATTCCCTCTCTGGAGGGCTCACATTTGGGATGTCTTAAAGAGCAAAGCAAAAAAAAAAAAGTTGGTGTGAGCGTATGTGTTTCTTTTACACTAGCTTTAATTTTACACCTGCTCCATTCCAACCACAATGACTATTGCAGGCAGATGTGTGATAATGGGGCAAAGACAGTCCTGATATCTAGTGAGCCTCTGGCGGTATTAAAATGTCTGCAGGAAATAAAGTGCAGTGGGTTACTGAGGGTGACTGCCGTGACAGCGTGGCCTACAGGGCTGTGAGTTTTGAGGAGTTTTCTACCTCATTTTTTCTGAATTAAGAAAAGTACAAAGCAGATGGATTGGCCAAAACTGAGGTTTTAAATTCATTCCCCCTCCCCCCCCAGGCACTTCTCTGTAGTGCCTTTAGGAGGGGGTACAGTCTGTGAATCCGTAGGGCGTGTTTGGTTTCTAGACACCCTTTGTATAGTAACAGCATGTGCCGAGAGGCTGGCAGGCTGTAAGACGTCGTCAGCCCAATTTGTTCTGGCTCCCATCCTCGCTGAATCTGGTGACATCACACCGATAGATGTGCTTGCAAGAAAAACAGCAGAAGGAGTTGAACGTCTGCCAAAAAATTTGCAGTATGAAACTGAGCTGGCTGCTTTCAGTCTTGTTTTTGTGAATCTCTCATTGTGTGCTTGCGTTTTTCACTTGCCAGGATGTTCTTTGCTGAACAAACACAGGGGCAGTGAAATCTCTCCATACTTAGCATAATGCAGTCTAACACAGAAGCTTTGGAGGAGTAGCCTGGGCTCCACATTTAAAGTTATCCAATTTAATAAATTGTTCTAAAACATTTTTAATTCTAATAGACTCTTATTCTTTATTCCCCCAAACTGTAGCTGATTTATCTTTTAAATGTGGCTGTTTGTTTGCAGCTTGTCAGAGGTGGTAAATACAGGAAACATTGAAGCTGTAAAGGATTGTCTTTGATCCGGTTCTTCCAAAGCTGGACAGTGTTTACATGTGGACATCCATGGGGATGAACAAGGTGTGCACAAATACAGGCTAGAAGAGATAAGAAAGACTATCTTTGACTGTAGAGAGGTTCTGAAAAATTCTCTTTAAATAAATTGCTCATGATCTTCCAGCGGAGGATACATGAAATAGTTTACTTCTTCCCTGAAAAGTTGCATGAATGCTCCAGCTTTGCTTTCACGAGGTTACTTTCACAAATGATATAGGATAGCCACTTATTATTCTTACAGGAAAGATGAAGGTTAGTTAATAATAACTTGTTCCAAGAGGTAGTAAGTACTCCTCAGGAAGAAGAGGTTGAAGGTAAGATGACAAGTGAATATTACTCAGAAGTAATTCTTGAAATCTTGACTCCAAAGAAATTAAAGCACTGACAGATCTTTAATACACGGTTTCCCCCCCCCCCCAGTAAACCTCATACTGACTGGGAGCTGCCACCTCTCTGGCACCCAGAGTCTGGTCATGGACAGAGAGAGCAATTTGTGGACAGTCAGCCCCCGCGCAGTGTTAGTAGACGATGGGGGATCCCTACATAGCTGGTTTTAGCCAACGTTACTGTGGTGGCTGTGGCTGGAAAGATGCTTCCTGTGGCAGTGAAGGTGCTGGTTTCCCCCTCCCACTTGGATATTACTGGTTTGTGTGCTTGGCATTAACTATCTGCAGTTGGCTTGTTCTCTCCCTTTCTCAAAAGCAACAGAAAATGGAATCCTTCAATTAACTAAACCTATGAATGTGTTTCAGACTGAAATACTGACGGACAGGTGATTTCATGTTAGTTTACACTTCTACATCGTCTGGGATTTACCCAAAGGCTAAGATAAATATGTATGTTCAGGATGAGGAATGTTAGGCTTTCGTTCCCAAGTAGTCATTCTACATTGTGTGGCTTCATTTTGAAATAGCGCATTTCCTAAGGTTTCTGGTTGTTTCCATCTAGTGGATGTTTTAAGGAACACACCTCAGTCTGTCAGTATACTGGATCTGTACACCAGAGTAAAGATACCAGTTTTTATATTACTGTAACGTAAACCAACCTATTTCTATTCTGGATATAGCTTTGGTTTTGACTTAAAGAATCCTTGAAATTCTTCTGGCATATGCTTCCATACGATAATTAACAGTATGTGCGTATGTAGCTGTATAATATGCTCTGAAAAAGGTATGTGTGAAATCATTAACTATAACGTGGTACAGCTTTGCAAAGAATGTGTCTCAAATATAGCATAATATCATTTTTTGTGTTTCCAGTGTTTTAAGTGTGATTTTAGCATATTCTTATTATATTTTTAAATTAAACTTTGCTTACATCTTTGTTCTGAAAACTATAAATCACAGACCTGTCTTGGAATTGGATTAGAAAGAATTTGCTAGATTATGAAATCTAGCACTTAATGATACTGGAGATAAGGCCATCGTTTCCCTCTCATCAGTTGATCAAGTGCCACTTTAAAGCAATCAGTTATTGCACTTGTTACTTCTTTTGAGGAGGCTGTTGTAGAATGTCAGTCCTGTGGTTTAAAAACTCCTGCTTATTCCGGGCCAAATTATTGCTGGCCAGTTAGTATCTGTTTGTTATTTTGCTAGTGTTGTGCCACGTCTTAAATATACCTTTTTCCCTACGTAATGCTTAACCCCCCTGAACTTTCTCAGAGAGATCAAACCTTTTTGTCTACTGCTTTTGAGTGCTAAACAGCATAATCACATAATTTCTTACAAGAGAATTTTCTTTTATTTTCATTTTTCATAACCATGTTAATAGTTGTACAGTTTTTGTACTTGTCCTGTAATGTGCTTTATTCCAGGTAATGTATTGCAAATGCTTTTGACGATTGCACTACTGCTTTCTGGATACCTGATGGGAATTTCTGAGGCTACTGTGTTCTGGGGTCATCTGTGCTTTTTTTCCACTGCCGTATCGCCTCATAGCTCATTCGTTTGTTGACAAATTAAGGCACCATGTCTCTCTAACTTAGTGTTCAGTTATGTATTAATTTATAGCCTTCTTTTCCAGCTTGTTTTTCCAAGTTTGCCCTAGCCCTGGAATTCCATTCTCTTTTCCTTTGTACCTGGGATTGTCTCTTGTCTTTGGACTTCTAACTTCTATTCAGGTTACAGTTAATGCAGTATTGTGTGGTGAGAACCACCTAATCTTTGTGACACATGGTGTATATTACATACTGTTTACATGTGATAGAAATGTCTGTATGATTTTGTGTATTATGATTTCCTCCCTTGATATACTCAGTGCTTTTATTGTCTGCTTTCCTCACAGCCGGTTGCTGAACCAATTCCGATCTGCAGTTTCTGCCTTGGTACAAAAGAGCAAAATCGGGAGAAGAAACCTGAAGAGCTCATCTCTTGTGCTGACTGTGGCAACAGTGGTAGGTGCTGCCAGTAATAACCCACCCACTTGAGACAGAAGAGCTTGATGTAATGACTGCTACTGACCCATACGTATGAGGAGCATGCATCTAATAATAACCTTGCTGCTGGAGACAGAGAAGTCCAGTATAGTGACTACTGCTGATCCATACGTATGAGGAGTATGCATTTATGGCATACAATACAGTTAGTTCAGCTGAATCTCATGCTCCCAGAGGGGAGACAGTTAAGTTAACGTAACACAAATAGTTCATTTGGCTCCTCGAGGTTTCTTTGAAAATGTGGTAATGGTGACAAATTTTATCATGTTTCTCAATTCAGTTATGAAAAAATATCTTGGTGTTCTTTTGTACGTGGGCCTGCCACTTCCTATCTAGGGTATTGTTTTTGTGTTATAAGTAGATAAGAACAGAAGCACCTAAAAATAGAGGAGTATCTGGATAACCAAAATTCTGCATTGGAATATGTAGTTGATAAAGTAATCTCTTGGTGAGCTATCTGTGAGCACTGACAGCAGTGGAATGGTTTTACTGGTATAACTTTCTTCTTTTTCTCTAGGTCATCCGTCCTGTTTGAAGTTCTCTCCGGAGTTGACAGTTCGAGTGAAAGCCTTGCGATGGCAGTGTATTGAGTGCAAAACATGCAGTTCCTGTCGAGATCAGGGCAAAAATGCTGTGAGTACAGTGGAATATGGACTGAATGAAGAGGATATCAGTCTTGTGAATGTTCTGTTAAACTGCAAAATAAAATAATTCTAGAGTCAAATATTTGCAGCTTTTGTTTGAGTCTGGTAGTCTTTCTGAGATCTGTGAAATACCATAAGTCTGTAGATAAAAACTGTGTGCGTCTTCTCTGAGATGGTGACAAATTAATGGAGGGTTTGATGCTGATGCGCATGTAAAGAGAGATTAACTTTATCTGTCTTCAACAGGATAACATGCTATTTTGTGACTCATGTGACCGTGGCTTTCACATGGAGTGCTGTGACCCCCCTCTTACTAGGATGCCAAAAGGTGAGGACTTTGTGATGAAAAGGGTTATTTAAGATGGTGTTGGAAGAGATTGGGGGCAGAAAGTGCTTCCACATCTTTGGTCCTCTTTTTAGCTACGTTTAACTTGTTCTTTACACCATTTAGGGGGGCATGTGTGAGAAATTACCCGGACTTGGGTTTAGAATGCTGAAACATAGACATAATTTTTCTTACGCGTATATGTGATAATTGGTACTGTTCCTGCCCTTTCTGTTGGAAGGTCTGGGACCTGTAATTCTCCTTTCTGTTCTATATAGATGTCCCTTGCATTCAGTGATGGGGACTTGTGTCTTGTAGGTATGTGGATATGTCAAATATGTCGGCCACGGAAGAAAGGAAGAAAACTTCTACACAAGAAGGCAGCACAGATAAAACGACGTTATGCTAACCCAATAGGACGTCCTAAAAACAGGTTAAAGAATCAAAATACAACGTAAGTCTGTCTATAAGGAGGAGTAAGGTTTGAGATTCTACAGGGCAATTGGTATTTTTGAAGTGTCTGGTCTACTCTGTGAGAAGATTTATTTTACAATGAAGATTGTAAAAATTTAATGCTAATAAAAACATAGAGGGAATGTCTCTCTTAAACATCCTAAATTTTTTCCAGTCTCTTTGGTACCTTTGCTTAGGGGAACTCCCAATGTAAGTCAGAGGGGAAAAGGAAAGCTAGCTATCTGCTGTTGCCGTTTTATCTGTCTTAATTTTTATTTCATTATTTATTCTTAATTTTTTTGCGTTTGTTCCATCATTTAATTTGCAACATACATCTACAAAATTATGCACAGATGCTTAGTTTGTCCTTTTATGAAAAAGCAGCCTATTTCTATTCAGCTTTCTAAGACAGCCATCGGTCTAGGGCAATCTCTCTGAGAAATGTTGGGTACTCAGTTATCTCAATAGAGTTTAAAAATTTCCAGCCTGAAAGATGGCAGCTGGTTGGAGATCAACTCTGTTTTCTGCTAAGATGACTGCCAGTGGTAGAGCTTCTCAGCAAATGTGCATGTCCTGCATGCTTTAACTTTCTATGTAGATCTTACAACAATCTGCTATCAGTATGAAAACTTTGACAAATGACAAGTGTAAATGTTTAATGACTGCATAAATCGAAACCTTCTGTGCAACGTATTCATTCTGGCTACTGATCTTAAAATTTAATGTATTAAATTTGGTGAAAATCTATTGTTTATACTCAAATTTATTGCACATAATGTTCAGCATGGAGAAAAATAGCGCAGTACTATTGAACTGTTTAGAATCCTGGCTTGTCTAGAATACACATGCTCTTGACTACTCAGTTATTACTAAATTCTCCAGTTCACGTTTAGCTTCTGTGTGATTGATAAATAAGCAGGGAAGATGGTAGTCCACTTTGCAACCCAAATCAAACTACCTTACTTAGTCTTCTGACCATATCTTTGCCCTTCTCATTCTTTAGATCAAAAGGCCCTTTCAGCAAAGTTCGAACTGGCCCTGGTCGGGGTCGAAAGCGTAAGATTGCTCTGTCCAGCCAGTCAGTGTCATCAGAAGGAGGATACCTGGAGCAAACAGATGTCTTGGACTTCTGCAGAGATGGCAGCACCACCTTGAAATTTAACAAGAAAACCAAAGGGCTTATAGATGGCCTTACTAAATTCTTCACTCCCTCCCCTGATGGACGAAAAGCTCGAGGGGAAGTGGTAGACTATTCTCAGCAGTATAGGATCAGGAAAAAGGGTACCAGGAAATCTAGCACTTCAGAATGGCCCACAGGTAAAGATTTTTCACCCTGCCAATGTAAGTATCCTGTATACCAAGAAAACGTTCAAAGGCTAGGATACTGAAGTGACTAGAATTGTTAGAGGCTAGAAACTTTGAGCTGAAAGGTGACACTGAAATGCAGTTATCTTTGATGCATTGAGGTAGAATACCAGTTGGAAAAAGGATGCGATCCTAGAGACCTTTGCCTCTTTATATATAATGGCAAGGTGTGATGAGGGATTAAATGATTGCTGTGAGGTAGAATGCCCTTTGGTAATGAGGAGCTCGCAGGTACCCCTAGGAAATGTGCTAAATAATGTCACATTTGAAAGAGGTAATGTAGGGAGTGTTTAATGAAAACCAGAACAGTAAGGTAGAAGTATGAAATGGAAAACAGATAATAAAAAACAGTCTGACAGACACATGAGTTTCCAATCTATGGTATAGGCTTGCATGCAAATGTTTCTTAATTTTTGCAGCCATAGAGGAACCAGCTCCGTGCAGTTTGGTACCTTCTTGCTGGAGAGCATCCCTTCTTTTGAACGCAGTTCTGCTTTCCTTGTTTTCTTTTCTAGCTTAAGACATTATTCTATGACTGGACCTTGACTTAATCTCTACATTCAGATCTTTGCAGTCTTGTTGAGTAGTTTCATAGCTTGAATTGTTCCTAAGCAAGCTGTGGAAAATATTTTCTACAATAACGTACCAGGTTTATAGCTTTAGAATAGTTATGTGTGTTAGCCTGGCTGGTGCTGGACGAACAATAATGTATCTTAATGCTTTGGGGGTGAGGTGAAGTGTCTTGTGGGTTTTGTTTGCTCTTTTTTTGTCGAAGGGGTATTGCCTGGGTGATGACGTAAATGTTAAAGGAGAAGCTGCTGCCCGAGCATTCACAGCCCATTCAGGGAGTCACCCACACGCCACCCGGGTCTGTGACTGCCAGCATCAGGGTCCCTTTGCAGCGGGTGACACCAGTGAGCCAATGGGTGCCCCTTTCGACTACACCAGCACACATCAGGCACGCTCCCTCCTTCTTCAGGCTTGACCCTAGGTTCCCACAGCAGAGTCTTGGGCATCAGATTTTATAAAAATAAGTCATTTAATTGAAAGGTACAGCAGCAAGGTCATCCCTGGCTGGGTGTCTCTGAAAAGAGAGGGACCTTGAACAAAGAAAAGCCTGGGCAATGATATCCTTGCGATCTCTATGCCTGCCCCTCATGTGCTGTTCACGTGTCTCTTAGTCAAGTGGTGATTTTTGGTCTGGGGTCTTCTAGCACCTTACTGGATTCTTTTTCTGCGTCCAGGCAGGCCAGCCATTGACTGCTCTTACCTTGTTGATTTGCAGTCTCTGCTTATGGTTGTAGCCTCCTTATCTTCCGCTTTATGCTTCTTGTGCACCTGCGCTCACTGGCAGAACATGGGGAACTGAAAAGTCCCAGACTTAGGGAAAACAATACCAAGCCATCAGTGTGTTAGCAACATTTTTCTTATACTAAAAGACTAAACACAGCAGCGTACCAGCTGCTAGGAAAATTAGTAAGAAAATTAACTCTCCGGCGAGCGAAAGGCTTCAGCAAATCTAGCTACTCGTGCTAAATAAAGCTAAGCAAACAGCATAAATCACACCATATTATAACCCTAAGTAATTTATTCTAATTAAAACTTACTTATCTAAGCTAAACAACTAATATCCCTCAACAGTAAGTGTCCTGGTTTTGGTTGCACCCGATAGGGCATTTAAATAGTTGTGATCCTTCTTTGTGAGAAACGGGCATGGTGGTAAGCCATTTATCCCAAACTGTCTCATTGTTAGAAATGCCTTCATGGTACTATGAATGGCTAAGTGGTGAGTTTTGGACGTGGTTAAATGTATGACAATACTTCTTACATGGTCACAAATCCAGAACTTGTTCATCCCTTGCAGTCCCAAATCTGAATAGAAAATCCCATCAAAAAAACTTGGCACGGTGTCTGAATACAGCCAGATGATGTTTGTCACTGCACTAAAAAGCAAGTACTCCTTTGTAAATGTAGGTGAAGACAATCTTCTCTCTCATTTACAGACAATCAGGATGGCTGGGATGGAAAACAGGAGAATGAGGAGCGTTTTTTTGGGAGCCAAGATGTCTTAACTGAAAAAGACATGGAGTTGTTTAGAGATATTCAGGAACAAGCACTGCAGGTAAAGTTAAATTTTCAGTGTCTGGCAGAAAGTAGCAAATCTGTAGAAGAAACTTAAACCCAAAAACCCCAACCCAAGAACAAAAATGAACAAGAAATACAGACTCCAGATTAGTCAGTCTGTCTTAAAAGCTAATGTGCTTGGTTTCTGATGCTTGAGAGTGATGGGGAGCTGATCTCGAGAGAGCTGAAGGATAATATAAAAGTGAGCATAAGAGTGTAAGAGGTTAAGGTGGGCATCTAAAAAGCCTTGATGGCTGTGGCTTTAGTTCTGTCACAGCACAGCTGTTAAATAGCTGGTAAAATGTGTGGACTGTTAAAACAATAAAATGTGGGACTCTGCTAGCAGCATGGGTCACATAGGGCCTCTGGCTAAATAAAAGATTCTTTTTCACGGAATCACGGAATCTTCAGAGTTGGAAGGGACCTCTAGAGATCATCTAGTCCAACTCCCAACTAGTTTCTAGACACCTTAACTCCATATGGAACAGGAGGGGGCATTACTCTGTATCTATATGCATATATGTGTGCATATACATATGTGTATAATGTGTGTGTGTGTATTTCAATAACTGTACATTTCAATAACTCGAATGGTCTTATGACGTAATTCCTTCTGAGGCCAAAGGGGCCAAATGAATTTATGCAGTGACTTCCACAAACAGTGCTTCACCAAGTACAACTGTCCTTTTAAACTTCTCCAGTACTTAAAACTATGACATGCAACAGCATGAAAGGTAGTGGAGGTATATGGTATGACAATGCTTTCTCATTCTTCCTTTTTCTGAATCACATGCTTGCTTAAATGTGGCTGGTACTGGTTTTTAGTGTCAGAAAGCAACATCTGTGTCTTTCTAATTCTCTGTGAGTTTGAATAGTCTGGACTGTGTAGATAAGAATGTTATAATTTATTTCAGCCTCGAAGTCTTTCACTCGGAAATTCATGACAACTTTTTTTTCCCTTGCATAGAAAGTAGGGGTGACTGGGCCTCCTGATCCACAAGTCCGATGCCCATCTGTCATCGAATTTGGCAAGTATGAAATCCAGACCTGGTACTCCTCCCCATATCCACAGGAATACTCAAGGTATGACTGAACATTATTCTTTGTTCTGCTTCAGTGTTTATGGGCAAGCCATACTCCCAGCACACGTAGAAATCTTAAGAAGATTCTATCTGAATGTAGGACAGAAGCAAAGTACTCATAATCCAGATACTTTTAGTGGTAGTTAATAGATGTCTTAAGGTCTTTTTAGGCTGAGTCAAAAAGTTGATCAGCTCTCTGCAACAACCTGCATATGTTGTGAGCATTTGAACTGCCACAGGAATATAGGATTAGATGGATTCCCAAAGAACTGACACATTCCATGCTCTGAGGAGGGAGCAGCCTCAGCTAACTGACCTGGTACTGGGCTGTTATTAAGCATGTAAGGGATTAGAGCATCTGACTCTGAGTACATTGATTCTTTACGTGTGGTATCATAGAATGGTTTCGATTGGAATGGACCTTTAAAGACCATCTAGTCCAACCCCCCTGCCATGGCCAGGGACATCTTGCACTGAATGAGGTTGCTCATAACCCTTCCCAGCCTGACCTTGAACATTTCCAGTGATGGGGCCATCTGCGGTGTCTCTGAGCAACCTGTTCCAGTGCCTGACCACCTGTCGTGTAAAAAAATGTCTTCCTTCTGTCCCATCTAAATCTACCCTCTTTTCAGTTTAAAGCCATTGCCCTTGTCCCATCACTACGGGCCTCAGTAAAGTGTCTCTGTCTTTCTTATAAGCCCCCTTTATATATTGAAAGGCTGCGATAAGGTCTCCCCAGAGCCTTCTCTTCTCCAGGCTGAGCAATTCCAACTCTCTCAGCCTTTCTTCATAGGAGGAATGTTTCAGCCCTTGATTCATTTTTGTGGCCCTCCTCTGGACTCGTTTTGACAGGTCCATATCTGGTACTGGGGACCCCAGAGCTGGATGCAGGACTCCAGGTGGGGTCTCACCAGAGCGGAGTAGAGACGGAGAATCCCCTCCCTCGACCTGCTGGCCACGCTGCTTTTGATGCAGCCCAGGATATGGTTGGCTGCCCGGGCTGCAAGTGCACATTGCTGGAGATACACCAGTATCTCCAAGTCCTCCTATGCTGGGCTGCTCTCAATCCATTCATCCCCCAGCCTGTATTGGTACTGGGAATTTCCCTGACCCAGGTGCAGGACCTTGCACTTGGGGTTCTTGAACTTTATGAAGTTTGCGTGGGCCCACTCCTCCAGCCTGTCAGGGTTCCTCAACTGCAGCACTTCTCGTGATAAAAAATAATAAATTTGTTTAGGGAATAGGATGTTAACTGTGTATTAAATTATTTGATTAGAAATGGCTGTATATTATCTATGGGAATTGAAAGAGAAAAATAAACAGAAATTTCACGGGAATTACTTTTGTATATTATTTTTATGCTGTATGTAGTTAAACACAGCTAAAGAGGAAATGTTCAATGTTACATGTTTTGGCATCCGAAAGATTGTTCTGCTGGGATGCATGTATAGTTGTTTTGGTGTTCTCTTGCTTAAGAACTTTGCAAACCGTCTAAACTGCAAACTCTGAACTTTAACTTGATTCAGAAAGAGGAAAAACTTCTAGAGGCCATTGCTAGAGAGAAAAAATGAAATAAAACTCTTAATTCTAACATTTAATAAGAGCGTGTGCTCTGTCATGAGGAATTACTGTAGCTCTGCTAAAGGCATTGAAGGTAACCAAAAATAGCATCCCTGCCCAAGCTAGAGTATGTAAATGGAGTTTAATCACAACAGTATGGGGACACTTGTAGTCAAAATGTTCATGTCAGTGTAGTATGTAAAATGGTTTAAAGCAAACAGATAGATGGTGGTGTGACCCGTTCCTCGGGGCTACATAACAGCTGTCTGTTACGAGGAGGGAAGGCAGAGAATGGGAACTATTTATCTAAGCCATGCTAGCGTCACTAGTGCAAAACTGGGGTTTTAGTGCTATTTTTTGTAGGATTTTAATCGACGCATGTATTTCTTCTAACATCAGTTAATGATGTGAAAGTAATTATGCGGACATTAAGTACATTTTTTTTTAAATGCATTTGTTACAGAATAAGTAAGTGCCATGACTTCAAGTCTGGTAAGGTGGTTTTGGTCTGATTAGCTCATACACAAGATTGGTATATACTGGGCTTGTTTTCATCAAGTTCTCCATCTGCAGGAGTGAGGAATTTTATACAAGTGTCTATATCTTCAGTCTTTCATCTTTCTTTATCTTTGCTTACAGACTACCCAAGTTGTACCTTTGTGAATTCTGTCTAAAGTATATGAAAAGTAGAACTATTCTCCAGCAGCATATGAAAAAATGTGGCTGGTTTCATCCTCCAGCCAATGAAATTTATAGAAAAAATAATATTTCAGTCTTTGAGGTAAGTTAGAAAACTAAGCCACTCACTTTTATCTATAAAATAGGGTCTTTAGCACTCAATTGTGTGATAAGTTTTCCATAGCCGTAAATATACTTGTTCATGAAGCATTCAGTTGCTACGAGTGAAGAACCACAAGCAGTGTGAGCTGACCTCATGTATAGATTATTCATCCATAAAATATATGAGAAGGCTTGCTTTGTAAAAATGCTTTTTCATTTTAGGAAAATTAATTTTAAGTTCTCTCTTAATCTAATGAGCGTAACAGTGACTTGGCCGCGGCTGTTAATGCTGTGGAAGTTGAAGTCCTTGAGACGCCGCCTGTGACAGAGAAGCCTTCCTCTCGTGTTAGACATTTTGAATGTACAGGGATACCCAGATGAAGCATGTCCTTGCATGACAGCAAAATGGAGTGACAAAACTTTTCCTCATTTCTGTAAGGTTGATGGCAATGTCAGCACTATCTACTGCCAGAATTTGTGCTTGTTAGCCAAACTCTTCCTGGACCATAAGACTCTCTATTACGATGTGGAGCCATTTCTTTTCTACGTGCTGACACAGAATGATGTCAAGGGCTGTCACCTTGTTGGCTACTTTTCCAAGGCAAGTATTTGAATACTTAAGACTTGGAACTGCATTTGCTATGGTGAGAAATGCAACTTCAGAGTCTTTAAATTGCTGTAATATAGGCCCTTGCAATTGATATAATACATTGCGTAATACAGGTGTAAACTTCTGTTGCAACCAGAGTTTATTTATGTTGCATTTGGAGACCACCAACTGCACCAGCTAATAAAACCAAGTTTCCTCATAATGTTGAATAGCACGTATTCTCTAAGGAACTCGAACTGCAGCTAGTAGCTAAAAAAACCCAACTCTTCCAATAACTTCCTGCTCTTGGTGGTGATGGGCAGTACTGTTTGTGAGATAAATATTGTTAACCAAGTAGTTCTATCCCATCTTTCCTTCTGTAAATACATTGTTTTCTAAACAAGTTTGGCAATTTTGCACCTCCTTTCAAACCTTTCATTTTTTTTGACAGAGCAGGGCCAAGATTTCGGATAGGCCTTTTCTTAAGGTTTTTATCTGTAATTGTTTTACTTCTTCTTAAATAGCTTTAATTGAAGCTTTTCCTTTCAGTTTTCAGAATAGCAGGTTTGAGATTGAATTTTAGTATTATTATAATATTTAATATTATAAATAGGTTATAGGTTATAATATTTAAATAGGTTAAGATATTTAAAGATTCACTGGACTCTGCAATTTTTTTCAATGAATTTAGTTGCCTTCAGACTTACGCTTTGAACTTTATCTGCTATGCAGCCCGTGTTCTTTACTGTATTGTGTCCAAGCAGAACATGGTAGTTATGTCAGGGTTTCATGTTTTTTGATTTTCTGAACTGAAATGATGGTAATAGAGCTTTAATATTATTATTATCTTTTTTAAAGTCTTTCCTTGGCTCAGGTACATTGTTGTTCCTAAGACACTTTGACTGTGGCTTTCCAGCTCAGTTTTTGCTATAGAAGTAATCAGGGACTTCTACAGAACAACTTCTGCTGTGTCTCACTGGTTTGGTTTTTTTGTTTGTTTGTTTTTAATTTGCTGCCTTTTTTTCCCCCAGGAAAAACACTGCCAACAGAAGTACAATGTTTCCTGTATAATGATTCTTCCACAATACCAGCGTAAGGGCTATGGCAGGTTCCTAATTGACTTCAGTAAGGAACTTTTTCTTTGCTTTTTTTAGTCTTTGTCTTTTAATATTTTAAAGAAAGGCTTTACTGTAGAAGCGATTATTTTCTCAAATTAAAAACCATCTTGGGACAAAGGATTCTAAAGCTCACAAAATCATCTGAACTTCACAATTTATTCTTATTGTTGGAAGGCTTCAATTCTAAAGAAAAATTATTCTCATAATTTCATGTTTCCTGTGTAAGCCACTTATGGTGGAAACTACAGGCACGTTTCAATAGTGCTTTTAGCAGAAGCTTACCTTGTGTGTGTAGCTCTTTCTACTGAGAGCCAACCCTAAAACTGCAGGGTCTGTTGAAACCTTCAGCAGCTTGATTAAGTGAATGGGTGCCTTAAGCAAAAGGTAGTCATGTTTTAATTCAGCTTTGAGAACAACAAAACCAGACATACTTAGGCTTTGAATACTCAATTCTCAGTTTCATACATGGATCTCGGCAAGTTCGCGGGGAAACTTGCGGCTGTAACTATATCTCTCTTATGCTGAGTGCAATCTAATATAGCCCTCCCTGTGGGCATGCTAATTTTGAAATTAATGTCCAGAGGAAAAACGCTACCAGTATAATTAGAGTAATTTTGCTGGTAAATATCCTTGCGTAGATAACTTGTCCTCCTGAAAATATTGGTGAAACAAGGAACTCAATGATGTATCTTAAGAAATTAAAAAATGTGGGCTATGTTAGAGCAGCAGGGAGAAAAGACGTTTGTGAGCTGGTTCCTCCTTTTCCCCTTTGTCACACTGGGGAGGATAGAATCTCTCGGTCTTTATTGAACCTGTGCAGTGAATCAGTACGTCCCTCTAGATAGAGCTTGGTACTCTCCAGTATGGCGAGTATGCTGTTTGACAGCAGAGCATTTTCAAGAAAATTGTTTGACATACTAGTTTTAAATGGCTAAAATGTGTTTTCCCTCTGTCATCTTCAAAATTGCTATTGCAATTGGAAGATACTCAGCAGACTGTTTGTGTACTTCGGACTTAGTATAGTTTCTAGGTAGGCAGCTGCTGCCATCTCGTGGCATTGCCCATAGCCAATGCCTGATGGCAATGTAGTTTTGAAACTACATAACTGCAGTTAGTTTTGAACCAAAAAAAACTAATCGGACAGACTACTCAGTGTATCTTTCAAAATTGTAATCTATATCTTGTAGACAGCATTCAGCTACTTTATGAAAAAATGCCTTTGTAGAAGCTGGAGCTGAAGCTATATATGCTAATTTTTGAAATTTTTTTTCTTGTATATCTTTAGGTTATTTGCTTTCAAAGCGTGAGGGTCAAGCAGGATCACCAGAGAAGCCCTTGTCAGACCTGGGGCGCCTCTCATATATGGCTTATTGGAAAAGTGTAATATTGGAGTGCCTTTATCATCAACGTGACAAGCAATTAAGCATCAAGAAATTGAGTAAGCTGACTGGAATCTGCCCTCAAGATATCACTTCCACTCTACATCACCTACGAATGCTTGACTTCCGTAGTGATCAGTGAGTACAGGAGTCCTGTTGTATTTCCAAATAGCTTCCAGGTGTATTTGAATGAAACTTAATGGTGTTTGGAGATGAGTCACATCTAATAAGCTTGATTTTATTTAAGACTTAAGTGTCCAGATACTGGCTGTAGAGACTTATGATGCTCATGTGCAATGCAAGAATTGTTCAGTGACAAAGCTGGATCCGATTTCCAGCTGTGCAGCTGCGGAACTTCTGAGTAATTTGCAGCCATGAGAGAAAGCAAGCTGGTCTCTTGGCCATGTTCTTTGGGGTCCCTCAGTCTAATCAGTCCAACATACTTGCAAAACAGAGCAAAGAATAAAATGCGCTCTGGTAGTGGGGCTGTAACTTTTTTAAGCAGTCCTTTTATTACCATTCAGTATCTTTCACCTGATGTTGACTCTTCCCCAAGTGGTATACCCCATGTCCGTTTAACACATACTAAAAGTGACACTCTGCAGCTGAATGTTACTCATGGAAGGATAATGGCTTTGTTTTCTCAGTTTGAAGACGCTTTCTCTGGTAGTCTGATGGTACTGCAAATTGTACAATTTTAATGAGCTTTCTGTCCTCTCTGAAGTTATTCATGGCAGCACTTATTGAGACAACACAGATTTTTCCGTAATATATCTGTTTCACATGACAAGATGTACAGTATGTAGCCTGTTGATCAGAGTATTATCACTGTTTAGATTTGTGATCATTCGTCGGGAGAAACTTATCCAGGAACATATGGCAAAGCTTAGAACTAATGTCCGACCTATAGACGTGGATGCAGAATGTCTGCGTTGGACACCTGTTATAGTTTCCAACTCAGTTGTGTCTGAAGATGAAGAAGAGGAGACAGAGGATGGGGAAAACGAAGAGCAACAAGAGCCGAAAGAAAAGGATCCAGAGACCAGTGTAAGAGTTAATCTGTTACTTCTGTGTGTCGTATAGTTTACACCTGGTGCTTCTGCAGGCAATGCTAAGAAGAGTTCAAATGCCAAGCTTGGGCATTTGGCATAATTGTAAAAGGCAATGCAGTCATGGTTAGTTCATGTATCTTTATAGTTTCAGATTAGAAACTAAAAATAGGGAAAACGTTGGGGCGTAGTCTAGAGAAAGGTTAAAGACTATCTCTGAAAATAGTAAAAAGGCTTTTTCTACCCTTATTGACTTTTGCAGTATATGTTGTGTTTAAAAAAAAAAGAAAGTCCAAACCAAAAAACCTGCCTCCCACTCTCAAGCAACCTGGTCTCTTATCAAATTGCTGAAATGGATTTAGGTTTGAAGGGCACAGTATTTCTGTAAGTGACAAATAGCATAAACGGAAATGAATCAACAAAAGCTTTTAACATTTTTCACCAAAGGTTTTTGCTGTGTACTTTGCAAAATCATTAATAGCTTTAGAATTACTGCCCACAGAGCAGTGAGGGTTTATAAAATCTAGGCTGCTGTCCTTGAAGGCTTCCACTCTCTCATCAGGTGATGAGCACTGACTAGAATACTGAGAGGCAAATTATGCGCTGTTACCGTATTTGCATTAAACTAATTGTACATTTTAATGGAAACATTGCTTCAAGTTTGTCTCACTTTTTTCTTGAAAATTACACAAATACTGTGGTTGAATGTAGCAAGATGACGTTTGCATTCCAGCAGGCCACTGGGTGGCTGCTGCTGACTGAAGTCACTTGTTGGGAAGCTAATTGAGGTACATTATCACCTGGGAGGAAAGGAGTAACAGCACTATTACAATCTTGCGAAGGTCAATTCTTTTGTATTCTCAGATTCTTAAAAGTCATTCTTGTTAAATTTTCTGACTTCTCGCTCAAAAGCTTTTGTGGAATCGAATTCAAGATAGATGTGCATGCTTAAATAGAAAGTGTGAGATCTGTTTGTTTTTATTTAAATCAGATGGTAAAATCTGTGTCATGGGAGAAGAAAGAGCAAGAGCCTTACTCGCCTACAGAGAGTGAAAAAAAGCCAGACATTGTTGCTGCAGCCAATTCTGCACGGCCAAACAAACACATTTTTCCCCTGGATAGTCTTCCTGCAAACAGTCAGCCATCACGAAGAGGTCGGTGGAACCGCAAGGGCAAAAAACTTCGGGAACCCTTTTGTGAGAAGGAGGCAATATTGCCCATTGAGGACAAAACAGTGGTTCCCAGTGGGCGATGCAGTGAATGTGAGGAGAAGTCGTCAGCCTCACGAGGCCGGTGCAGTGACTGTGAGGAGAAGTCGGCAGCCTTGCAAGGAAGATGTGGTGAATGTGAGGAGAAGTCACCAGCCCCAAGAGGCCGGTATGATGAAGATGAGGAAAAATCTGCAGTTTGCCAGGGACAGTACGGCAAAGGTGACAAATCTGCGATTCCCCGTCGTCGGTACAGTGAAGGTATGGAAAGGTGGAGAGGGCAGTTGAAGAAGAACACGGAGCCATTGAAGTGCAGATTCCCAGAGGACTGCGACAGATTACCCCGCCGCTACAGTGATAGCGACAGGGCACTTCTGAGGTGTTTTAGTGAGAGTAGTGAAGAGGAAGATGATGAGCCTGTCAGTCCTCGATCAAGCTCTCCCCCTGTTCTCACCAAGCCAACATTAAAACGAAAGGTGTGTGTCTTGTTTCTTGTTGTCTCTGACTTTATCGTGCAGTCGGTTTTGTCAGTATGTTGGTGCTCTCTGAAGGATTGTGCAATTCAAGAGGTGTGTATTAAACGTACAGGTAGCATCTGCTCGGCATTCCAAACTCTGTCTGGAGAGTACTTCCTGCTCCCTTTTTGTAGTGGTGGTTTTTGTTGAACCAGAGCTAGTGGTTTGTTTTTTCTTTAAATTCTAACTTGTGCTTGTGATTTTTTTCCACCTTGGTTATTAAAGTTTTACTCAGTTAGGCAAAATAGAAACAGAATATGGTCCTACTTTTTTAAAAGAAGCTTGCAAAACACAAATGCTATCTAAACAACTAAAATCACAGCATAAAGTCTTCAGAGAGATTTACTGTGGAGATGTGAATTCTATCAACGTGACCAAGAAAATCCTCTCTTTGTGGGATGCTGCACTAAAAAGTTCTCTTCGGTATCATCTTTGCAGCTTATTCTAAACTATTCACATCTACATTGTAGTGTCTCTGAACTTTCAGCTATTGTGGATGGGCTGTTAGCTTCAGCTATTTAAATGCTTTATACTATTACACAAATGTCAACCTAGGAATCTTCGTGGAAGTCGGTCGTCTTGCATTGTATTTGACATCTGTCTAACTGAAGGCAGGTGCTGATCAGTATTTCCAGTGAAGTCTGGATTCCAGAAGGGAGTCCTCTGGTCCTGCCTGGTCTGTTGAACTCTGCTTTATCAGTGTTTTATTTCTACTGCATGTGATAAAACGTCTTCTCTTCTCCCACCTTCTACTTTCAGAAACCAATTCTTCATCGGAAGAGGCGAGTCCGCAAGCGTAAGCACCACAACAGCAGCGTTGTCACTGAAACAATCTCAGAGACCACGGAAGTGCTGGATGAACCGTTTGAGGACTCAGACTCTGAACGACCAATGCCCCGATTAGAGCCTACATTTGAGATTGAGGAGGAAGAAGAGGAGGAGGAGGACGAAGAGGAGGAGAACGAACTTTTGCCCAGTGGATACTTTCGACACTTAGCCCCACCAGACACACTCAGGCATAGACCCTCTTCTAAGAGGAAGTCCAAAGATGAGGAGGAGTCTGATGACACTAATGGTATGTTTGGTGGTATGCTGTTGAAAGTTTGATATAGATAGCGTGTCAGTGAGTGTCAGATGATGCTAGCTCATGATGGAACAAGCTGCTTACCTTGCCATGTAACTTCTAGCCAAAATGTAGGGTTAGGCATAAATTGCCAGTCAAACCAGCCTCAAACGTTCCCAAGTCTTATGAAAATGTGGTGAGTGCTTTTAAATATCTGATTAACAGTGACCTGATCACAGGGTATCCTTTCAGTTCAGCTTTCCTTGTGGAATTGGTATCTGTGATTGTGGAATAACCTATGCAGCAGGGTCGCTTACAGAAATAAGACAGAAATTAATTGGAGAGCCCTCAGTTTTCCATCACAAAGAGAAATAATAAACTGTCTCTTTTGAGATCCTGTTCTTCATCACATTGCACGTCCTGCCTTTCAGCTTCTCATATCTCCTTAACGTTCTCTGAACCTTCAGTTCATAAAATAAAATAATTTGGTTGGAACTGGTTACTTAGAGTGCAGTGATAATTCAAAAGAAACATCTGTCATTCAGATGCTTCGTTAGTAATCTTCATTATGACTGTTATGTTCTGTTCTCCTGATGGTCTACATAGTGCAAGGCAGTCAGCCAAATAAGAACTGTGTGAAAGAGAAGTATGGTGCCGTTATCCCACAATAAAAAATAGTTACTGGAACAAATTCATTAATTTATGGCTTTCAACTATCCTGTGGCTATCAGAGGAGAATTTTTCTTTAAAAGTACTTAAATGCGGAAAGCATCAATATGATTATAGCCGTGTATACTATCCACTTAGCATCAGTTACCCTTAAATCCTTATAGCAGCATATAACTGTAAATGTAGTGCAAACACATCTTGATGCAGCATTAAGTTTGCTTAGTGGGAATATATGCACAGTCAGCTTATACTGTTGTTTTTTTAATTCTGTTGTGATCAGTTTACTCATGAAATACATTTTTAGGGTATTCTAGCACCATTAGTAAGAGTGCTGAATTGGGAGAAGATATGTTAGAAAAGTGATTTTCAGTCTTTTTCACTTGTGCTCTTCTGAATGTTTTCTGGTGGAGATGCAGATCCCTTTAGAGATTGCACATGCATATATTGCTTTATAAAATACATCAGTGATTTTTAGCCATCTTTTGCAGACTGCAAATAGTCTATAGAGTGCCCAGGTGCAATGATAAATTTCTTGCTCACCTACTTTATAAATACTTTACTTTCTTACTCTCCACTTGTAATTCAGTGCTTTCTGTTCCCTTGTGTCACTTCTGTTGCTTTTTTTTCCGAACTTCTGCAAATTTGTCAGAACCTCTAAAGTAATAAAGTAGTAAGCACAGTATTTCAGGGTATTGCTGCTCCTGACATCAGACGGTATCTGTTGCCTGCTTATGCCTTTAATGCAGGTGCCTTTGCATATTCATAATAAAACTATAATGATCTTAGAGAAAATACAGTGTACTTTCTGTTACCTAAACAGCCCACAGGGATAACCAGTCATCATAAACACCTGGTCTTTTCTGATAAAAAATTCAGCTGGGTGGAGGGGGGCAGCACTGCCTTATGAGAATTCGGAAATACGGTATTGCAGTCATTAATACTTGGGTCAGATTTAGACTATTTTGAATCATAACTGTGGGTTAGGAATGTTTATAGGAAGCTTAGATTTTTGGGAAGTTTTCCTATCACTACAGAAACCCGCTTGTAATTTCCTTTTTTTCTTTGTTTTTTTTTTTTTTCTTTTTAATACTCTGAGTAAGGATGGTTTGGGTTAGATTTTTTTCAGATTTTTCCCTGAGAACTTAATCTCTAACTGAGGCAATGCACTGAAATTGTTCTATGATTTCCTCGAAATGTAACATTGCAGACTCTTAAATTTGGTGTCTGATGAGGATTTGAATTGGTTCTGATGGCTGTCAGGGCTACAGTGAGAATGGATAGAGTGATGTGGTGATTTGAAGCCAGTCTTTAATAAGGTTTAGGCATTCTGGAAGACAGAGTGTGTTCTGTGGTGTAGAAAACAAATAAAGCTTGTCTCTCTATATTCTGCCAATTCTGTGCAACTTGATTAGTGTTGCGTGGGGGAAGATGGAGCTCTGAAAAGGCTGGGCTGTATTATTTTGCTTTTCCTAGTTCTTCCTGTAAGTTTTACTGTGAATGTGAATACTGTAAGGATCTTCTGTTCAAGCTTGCATGCACACGGATGTTTACCTGCAACTGAATGAGCATGTACATACGTTTCTCAGTAGCCTGAAAAATGATGCACATGAAACCTTGAGGGGTCATCAAATCCATGTTTTTTGCGAAGATGGTGTCAAGCGTATATGGTAAAAATCACAGTCCCATGAGGTTGGGAAGGACCTCTGGAGGTCACCTTGTTCAGCCCTTCTGCTTAAGCAAGGCCACCAAGAGCCAGTTGCTTAGGACCATGTCCGGAGGGCTCTTGAATATCTCCAAGGAGGGAGACTCCACAACCTCTCTGGGCAGCCGGTTCCAGTGCTCAGTCACAGTAACGAAGTGTTTCCCGATGCTCAGATGGAACCTCCCATGTTTCAGTTTGTGCCCGTTGCTTCTGGTCCTGGCACTGGGCACCACTGAAAGAGCCTGGCTCCATCACCTCTACACCCTCTCTTAAGATAATTGTACACATTGATAAGATCACCCTCTGAGCCTTCTCTTCTCTAGTCCCAGCTCTCTCAGCCTTTCCTCATCAGAGAGATGCTCTAGTCTCCTGGGCGGCTTAGTGGCCCTTTGCTGGGCTCTCTCCAGTAGCTCCATGTCTGTCTTGTACTGGGGAGCCCAGACCAGACACCTTTAATATCACATTATTACAAGGGGAGCTTGCCATCATAAGATTTATATTTGGTTTTTTGTATTCCTAAAAATATTAAATCCATGACAGTATGGATAAAAGCAATGGGTCTTTACCTAAGAGGTGGTAAATCTAATCCTCTGTAGTAGATAGGAAATATGAAAGAAGGGGAAAAGAAAGAGTGATTTTTTTTTTTTAATTTATTTTTTTTACTGATTTAAATAGTAGGGTGACTGGCTTATTACTCAGTAGAAAGTCTGGGGAGGGTTATTTGCTGAATACAAATGAACGCTAGTATGTGAAAAATGCATTTATCAGACAATGATCTATTTTTACAAGACTACAGCTTGTTTAATAAGGGTAATTGATGTTACCTACTTTAGTGTTTTGAGAAGTATTTGACTTAATCAACACCACTTGCTTAAACTGAAATGTTACAAAATCAAGCTAATATACATTAAATAAATCTAGGGGCAAACAAGGAGAAATTAAGCAGCTTTGTTATTAGTGGGGTGCAAGGCAGTTGGAGTAGATGATCATTGTAGGTCCCTTCCAACAGAACTATTCTAAGGGAGATTGGTCTGGGTCATGTGTCTGTACTGCTATTTTATGGATGGATTAAAAAAATAATGTAGCAGCTGACAGAAAAAGAGGGGATTTGATAAATGAAGTGAAGGGCAATTCACTGACAGAGTCTATGAGAGAGTATTTGAAGCTCATGTCCAGTAAATAGCATGGTTTTCTAGCTCAAAGCCAAAGAGATTCAGGTGATCCTTAAATATATGAACAGGGGAGTGTCAAGTGGAGTAGAGACATGGTCATCTCTTTGTTTCACTTTGGTGAAACTACTACAACCATCTTTACTCGGTTATTCACGCTTAGGAGTATTGATAAACTGGAATAGTTCAAAGAACTGTTGTGGGCTGATGAAGACACTAGAACAAATGTTCTATAGTGATAGATTCAAAGAAAGCAGAGGCAAGAGAGTGAGTTGATAAATTTACAAATTACTTAGGTGAGAACTGGTATTTGGTAAGAGAGATTTTCTGCTTAGCTGATAAAAGCAAAACTAATACAGAAGCAAATTAAGTAAATTCAGTGTCTGAAGAGAGAGCTTCAGATGGTAAAGTGTGAATATCAACTAGTGTCAATGATTAACTGTTGCAGTAGTTTACCAACAGTTGTGTAAAATGTCACTGACTATCCTAACTGACGGGTTCAAACCAAAATCAATTCAGGGAGTGCCTTACAGTATTCAGTAAGTTCTCAGTAAATGATCACGTTCCTTTCTGGCTGTATAAGCTCTGAACCTATGCTAGTGTTTGGAAAGTCACTGAAATGCAAAACTTACTTCATCAAAAAAAAAGTTAGATGAGAGAGAAATTCAGCTTACTTTCAATGATTTCTCAGATGAAACAAAAAAATAATCTAGCCAAATTCAGTCATCTTTGTGTTTCTATTGGCATTTAAAAACATAAGTCATGAAAAAAGTAGAAATACTTCCTTTCTTTAGCAGATGCATAAAATACAGATCTAAATGGAAACATGCTTTTATTGCAACTTTGTGTTTTCCCCTGCACTGGAACATTTTCATTTGTGAACTTATTGTATAAATAAAATTTCTAAGGCTGGTGAGTCTTTCCAGGACTTTATCGTATAGCCTAGTGTTTAATTTGAATTGTCTATTAAAGGCTCAGAGCTTTGACCACGCAAAATCTTGAAAGCAGTGGTGTCCTTTGAAAGTGTAATGTGCAACGTGATTGCTAACAAGCAAACCTTGATCCTTCTTGTTACCCTTCACAATAAATCTCTAAGCTAGTATTGATACATAAAGTTGAAAAACATAATGGGAATGCTTGGGAAAGCTTCCGTGAATGCTCAGGCCGAACAAAAATGTTTGAACAGTGTCTTTCAATTTGTGTTTTCAGGTAACCCAACTTTGAAACCATTATCTATGCTGAGAAAATGTGAAGCCAAGGATTCTTCACTTGAGCCGGATACTTCTACACCCATGAAGAAGAAGAAGGGATGGCCAAAAGGGAAAAGCCGAAAACCAGTCCACTGGAAGAAAAGACCTGGTCGAAAACCAGGTTTTAAACTGAACCGGGAAAAGGTGCCACCATCAGTTCAAGATGAAGAAGTTGAGGCAGTGGTAGCTAATTCAAAACCAGGGCGTAAGCCCAAAATTTCAGATAAAGAAGAAAGCGTTGAGCAGAAAGAAGAGCTGCCTCTTAGTGAGGAAAGGAAAGAGGAAGATGTGAATATGGAAGCAGAAGAGGTAGGAGAAGGAGAAGAGGAAGATACAGCCAGCAGTGAAGTAAGAGCAGTTTCTCCTGTGGACAGCAACAGCAGTCCAGTGCCAGAAGTAAAAGAGCCTGAGATCGAAGAGGAGGTAGAGGAGAAGCCACGGGTTTTAGAAGAGCAAAGGCAATCAGAAGAAGAACAGCAAGAACTAGATGAACCTGAGCATGACCACGAGGAAGAAGAGGAAGTTGCAGTAGTGACAAATCAAAATGAAGATCATGATGCTGATGATGAAGATGACGGTCATTTGGAGTCTGTGAAGAAAAAAGAATTGGAGGAACAGCCTGTTAGAGAAGGGGTGAAGGAGGAACCTCAGGTGCAAGAATGTTTTTTAGAAACAAGCATACCAAGCAGTAGAGAAGATGCAAAAGAAAAAGATGAAGCAGAGGCAGATTCTGAGGAAGAGCAGGCTTCCAATGAGACATCGGTGGGCTCAGAGCACGTCCCTGGGTCTGAAGATGATCACGAAGAAGAGCAAAGTAATAAAGAAGGGTTAATTGAATTAAAGGAAGAGGAGGAGATTCCTCATAGTGAACTAGATCTTGAAACTGTTCAAGCAGTCCAGTCCTTGACACAGGAGGAAAGCAATGAGCATGATGTAGCTTACCAGGACTGTGAAGAAACTCTTGCAGCTTGTCAGACTTTGCAGAGTTACACCCAGACTGAGGAGGATCCTCAGATATCAATGGTTGAAGATTGCCAGGCCTCAGAACACAACAGTCCAATATCCTCTGTTCAGTCCCACCCCAGCCAGTCTGTACGTTCTGTCAGCAGCCCAAATGTGCCTGCTCTGGAGAGCAGTTACACCCAGATAAGTCCTGAACAAGGATCCCTGTCCGCACCCTCTATGCAGAACATGGAGACCAGCCCCATGATGGATGTGCCTTCAGTATCGGACCACTCTCAGCAGGTGGTGGATAGTGGCTTCAGTGACCTTGGCAGCATTGAGAGCACTACAGAGAATTACGAAAACCCCAGCAGCTATGACTCCACTATGGGAGGCAGCATTTGTGGAAATAACTCTTCCCAGAGCAGCTGTTCATACGGAGGACTGTCCTCTTCCAGCAGCCTCACTCAGAACAGTTGTGTTGTCACTCAGCAAATGGCAAACATTGGCAGCAGTTGCAGCATGATGCAGCAGAACACGGTGCAGCCTGCAGCAAACTGCAATATCAAGTCACCTCAGAGCTGTGTCGTAGAAAGGCCTCCGAGCAACCAGCAACCAACCACGCAGCCGCCGCAGCAGCAACCGCAGCCGCCGCAGCCGCAGCCCCCACCACCGCCGCAGCAGCAGCCTCCACTGTCGCAGTGTAGCATGAACAACAGCTTCACCCCGGCACCCATGATCATGGAAATACCCGAATCGGGAAGCACTGGTAACATAAGCATCTACGAGAGGATTCCAGGGGATTTTGGTGCTGGGAGCTATTCACAACCGTCAGCCACGTTCAGTTTAGCCAAGTTGCAGCAGCTGACAAACACCATTATGGACCCTCATGCCATGCCTTATAGCCATTCTCCTGCTGTGACTTCCTATGCAACCAGCGTCTCTCTGTCCAACACGGGACTGGCTCAGCTCGCTCCCTCTCACCCACTGGCAGGCACACCACAAGCACAAGCCACCATGACACCCCCTCCAAACCTGGCGTCCACCACCATGAACCTCACGTCACCTCTGCTTCAGTGTAATATGTCTGCTACCAATATCGGCATTCCGCACACGCAGAGGCTGCAGGGGCAGATGCCGGTCAAGGGGCACATCTCCATTCGCTCCAAGTCGGCACCGCTGCCCTCGGCAACCGCACACCAGCAGCAGCTCTACGGCCGCAGCCCGCCCGCGGTGGCCATGCAGGCCGGTCCTCGTACCTTGGCTGTTCAGCGGGGCATGAACATGGGAGTCAACCTGATGCCAACCGCCCCTTACAACGTTAACTCCATGAATATGAACACCCTGAACGCCATGAACAGCTACAGAATGACGCAGCCTATGATGAACAGCAGTTACCATAGTAACCCTGCCTACATGAACCAGACAGCACAGTATCCTATGCAGATGCAGATGGGAATGATGGGGAGCCAGGCCTACACCCAGCAGCCTATGCAGCCAAATCCTCACGGAAACATGATGTACACGGGCCCCTCCCATCACAGCTACATGAACGCTGCTGGGGTGCCCAAGCAGTCTCTCAATGGACCCTACATGAGAAGATGAGCGAGACGAACTTGCATCCTAAAAACTGAAATATATATAAATAAAGGAACCTTTTATACTGACGAACCAGAGAAAATGGACCTTTTTCCAGTTAAAATATTGCTGTAGATTTAGAGGAATTTTCTTTGGTTTATTTTATTTTTTAGGAAGCCTGGTCTTTATTTTTTGGATTTTTTTTTTGTTTTGCGTTTTTGTTTTCTTCACAATCCTGAAACATTTTACAGCTAAAATCATTTACAGATGTTTTTTAGACGGGAAAACATGCACAAAATCTTTTCATAATTTAAGAAGAGCCTTACTTTGCTGACAATGTGGACAGAATATGTGTACCAGTGAAATCATCTTTCTAAATATTTTTTTTTCAAATGTATGTCCTTCTCCCTCCCCTGTGCCCCTCTGTACGCAGTTTCTAGTGCTGCAGTCATGTAAAATGTTTGACATCTCAAAGAATAACAACCCTTCCCTCTAAACCCCACCTAGCATTTCCTACTTCTAGCAGGAGGCACTTATTGGGAGACTTGGAAGGGGACACAGAGGATAAATGAAGCTCTTTATTTCTGCAAGTCAGGAAAAATTTTAATCTTCAATTTTCCCTGACTCCCTCGCCCTCAGTAAAATTTGGAGTTACGTGTAAACAATAAACTATTCACATTGGTGTTTTTGTAGACGAGTTGATTGAAATTGTATGGTTCATGCTGAAAATACCATGTAACTTTAAAATGATCCCATTCACCACCCAGACGTGCACGTGCGCACACATGTGCGCGCATGCACACGTGTTCTGTCCCTGAGCTACTGGAAGCATTTCGAGAGAGAACTGTGTGTGTCCCGTATGCAGTCAGGAGGAGGACAGGGTGGTTAATGGCCTGTTAGGACAAGAAAATGGTTGCAGGCTCTTCTGGTGAACTCCGAGATCCCAAACTCCACTTTAGTTTGTACTTCGAAATGCTGAGGGTCTTGGTTCTGAGCCTTTGAGTCGGGCTGAGCTCAAAAGCTGCTGTTTCCAGTGGTCTGCCTCGTAACCTCTTCGCTTGGGTAATCTTGGAAGATACAGTGTACGTTTCAAGTGACTTGACGGGAGCCCCATGGTGTCCTTGTCACTCTTCCATTCCTGGTATGAGGTAGGAAGTTGCTGGATGTGCCGCACTCCGGGGGAGTCGGTGATGTTTTCCCTGATTCTCCCACTGTGTTTGAGACCCACTTTATAGGAATAGCCACACTTTTGATCTAGTGTGGGAAAGAAGGGAGTTGGCCTGTTTTACAGGAGTGAAACAGTCCAGGCACCATCGTAGGATGCAGGCGGCAAGATTTTGCTGTTTATTACCACATAATCCAATTTACACTCTTCTTGGCTACACTGCTGGCATGTCACCCAATACAAAAAGGGACACCCTTTAATGTAAAGTTCTTTTTCTATTGTATATGAAGTAGAAATACAGGCACATTAATAAGACTAATTTCTTTTGTTTTTAAACCAAAAGAGTCTAAAAGAAAGTTGGGGTTTCTTCAGATGCACTAAAATGGACTTTCCTCCAATAACTGCTAACTGTAAAAGGCAGAATTCAAAGGACTTCCACTTTTTATTTCTGTTTCGTTTTGAGCATGTACAAGGCTGTGTAGGACCCCATTTCTCTGTATATACTATTGCAGTTTCAAATACCCGTGTAGAAAGCGCACTGTGCTGCCCTCTCCTTCCTAGATCTTCAGCTGTGTCACTGCTTCCTGATTGCTGGGGGGGGTTAGGGGGTGGGGGGGGTCTGAGACAGGAGGAGAAGCTGTTGAAACGAGGGCCGTGAATTTAGTTTGTTTGCCGTTACGTTTGGTTTGGGTTTGTATGTTTTTTTTATCAATTGGGCAGCTCCCTTTTCCACAAGCCTTTGTGACTGTAGAACTATTGTAGAAAAAAAAAAATGTTCTTTTCTATATATAAAAAGAAATTATCCAACGCAGTAATATTGGTACCTACCAT
Source organism: Rissa tridactyla (assembly GCF_028500815.1). Classification (NCBI taxonomy): domain Eukaryota; kingdom Metazoa; phylum Chordata; class Aves; order Charadriiformes; family Laridae; genus Rissa; species Rissa tridactyla. The sequence goes on from NC_071485.1 coordinate 3,563,733, forward strand.
TTTTTCACTTCTGTTTAAAAAAAAAAAAAAAAAAAATATGTATTTTTAGCAAGATAACTTGGGTAATCTTCTAAAAGAAATTAAAAAAAAATCTCACTGTTAGTGACTTTGATGCCTTTTAAAAATAAGAGCTTTTTCATTTCATTCCATCTTTAAAATTTTTTATCTTTGTTGTAGAATATTAAAAACTATTTTAAGAAAGATAAAAATTCTCTTTAAAGAGATCTCTAGAGTGTGTGAATAGGAGCTCCAGATGCCTCTAAAAGCCGCATGTACAAATGAAGCTGAGTCTATTCCTGTCTGTTTATATTTGCTTTTCCTGTTTTGTAACCTCTTTGTACTTTGTTCATGGTGACTTGTAAGCTAAGGGGAAGGGGTGCCTAGATGCCTTTGTAATTCTCCATGTCATACGCTCCTGGCTGGATGGTCTCCCTTCCTCTCCTTGTATGTAATATCACTTTTTTTTCCCCTTTCTAGCAAGTACTTTCAAAAGAACTCTGTACATTTTAACATAAAAAATAAATTATGTTGAGCCATTTTGGATGTCAGTTGTGCATGTGGGTTTTTTTTTCTTCCATTTGCGCAGCGGTCTCTATCACCGATCCTGGGTCCTGGGAATATGATTCTCTGTTGGCCTTTTGATCCGGAAGAGAGGTGGTATTTGGAATGTACTTGCGAGATCTCTGTCCAGGTTAATTTTTATCTACAGCTTCTAATGAGAGAAAGACTAAGAACAAGAAGAAAAAACAAAAACTCGAAAGCTTCTCCAGAAATCATCGCCTTTAAATTCCTCTCTGCAAGGGCTTCCCAGAGCTGAAGCAAAGGGAGTTAGCTGGCTTTTGTCAGCGTCTGTCTGTACAATCGCTTGAGTTGTGACTTGTGCACTTAAAAAAAATGGCAATGTGTGTTTGAAGCTTCCCCCTCCTCCCCCCAGTTGCTCTCTCATCTTTATAATTAGCACTTTGGGTAGGAGAACTAGAAATCTTCCCCAGCAGAGTTTACCCGGCAGCTTCAAGGCAGAATTGGATCATTCTCCAGCTCCGTCTGGCTCCTGCTGCTGCTGCGCGGTTCCAAGCGCGCTCACGAATTCCAAGACGCTAGATGGAAGCAACGTTCCAGCGATCCTGCCATTGTGGCCAGGGTTCCCCTGGTGAACCTCGCAGCAATAACCCCAGGCCTGCGGGGACAGAGGCTCTTCCCAGATGCGCTGTCACGAGTCTGTCTTCGAGGAAGCAAACTCTGTGTGTGTGTTGTCCTAAACAAATGGAAAGGACCTTGAGAACTAGTAAAATTAAATTTGACATGCTTTTCGTATCTCCAGCCCTCACCACGATGGAACGTAAGTTTATGTGAGGTGAGGATGATGCTGCATCTTCCTCGAAGCCGATTTATTTTTCCTTGGACTCTATTATAGGTGTTTTATTGAGGCTCCTGAACTTTCAGATCAAACACATCAAGATACAGACAGAAGTTGTTCGTACAGGGACGCTCCTGGGTGATTCGTTCATTTATTCTCACAACAGTTTTTAGGTTATTCAAGCGTGAAGGAGAGGGAGGCGGGGTGACCTGTGGTTAAGGTTTTTGCGACTTTAATCACTTGTGAATTGCAGCGAGTACATCAGCGGTGGTACAGGTAAGACCCATCAGGATCTGGGTACATCCCGTATGCGTATTGCTTCCCCATAGCGGGTGCTGGAGTTAAGACTGAATTAACCATTCTGTGCCAGAAAAGCTGTAGTCAACCGCTCATAGCTCGCTTTTATTTATTTATTTTTTTAAAGTTGTTCATTAAAGGAAGCTTTGGCACCGTCCAGTAGTCATGACGTGGTGGGTGCCACCCCAGTGTGCCCTGGTTTTTTCATACTTAAACGATTGTGGTTTGGGGTCTTTCGGGTTTTGCTTGTAATTTTCTGCATACACTGAATTTAGCAGATTTGATTTCACCATTAAAATGTGGTCAGCTTGAATTGTTATCTAACGATGATACTGTTTGGGTCAGCTTTTATTTGTTACCAATTTTCAGAAACATATCTTATTTTTAGGATTCAATATGGATTTTAAAAGTGAAACACCAATTGGGAACGGTTGCATGTTCTCCAGCAATACAAAATGGCTTTGACTTCCAGAATTAACGTGCTGAGTTACTAGACTAGAGCATAATTCTGCTGCTTTAGATAACTCTGGAATTTGAAGTGGTCATGGCAAATCACTTCCATGAAATAACAGTAAAATGCTCGTATCACAAACTGACAAGCAGGGCAATTCAAAGTCTTCATCTGATGCCCTGGCACCAAATTCTTGTTACGCATGCTGATACGCGATGCATCTCTAATAACTGAGATCTTTGCAATGTTTAATCACAAGCTGTCAGGCTAGGGGTGAGCAGGGTCAATACTAATAATAATTAAACAACTTTTGCATTTTTCAGTTCTTAAGGTAATTGAAACTATTTTAAGAAGAAAATGTCTAGATAGGAACATAATGATTAATAACAACTTTCTAGCTTTGTGGGACAAGGAACAAAGATAACTAGTTATGGAAATCTATAAACAAGATCATGGAAATACGATTCCAGAGTTAATGAGCTGATAAACAGTAACTGGTACTTCAGAAATGTTTATAAAGAGCATTATTTGATCAAATAGGCTGCACTGTTAATAGCCTCTGCTTTATCGTTCAAAAAAAAAAAAAAGAAAAAAAGAAAACCCTTTTGTGTGGGCTAACTTGATGATAACTACATTCAGGAGCCATGAACAAGGTGACCTTTTTTTTTTTTAGACTCTTGCCATACAAACTATCAAAGTCCGCTGTTAGAGAATGACTAAGTAGGGGAGGGTTTTTTGTTGGTGGCTTTTTTTATTTTTTGGGCGGGGGGAGAGAGTTGCCAAGCCAGAGCAGGGTTGAAATCAGACTGTCTCGAAGTGCAGGAGCCTTTAGCACCTCATAGCACGGCGTGAAGAGCTGCTGCTGCGGGCAGGTTCCCTACTGTGGTCGTGGTGAGAGTTGTTCTGTTCAGCAGCGCCAGGTTTGCTCTAAATTAGTTGATACGTGGTCCAAAATGTCTGTTACCAACTTTCGATACGCAGGGCAGGGTTTGAACGCAGCAACATGCAGACTGCTTCCTGGGAGACGGGTGCTGCGGGTTTGAAAGAGGCTAGCTGAAAGGAGAGTGATCTTAAAGGGGTCTGACAGTCCTGAAAGCTCATCAGTGAGATAATTAAGAACATGCTAAAAAGAACCGAACTGTTTTAACTAGGTTCCCAACTCGGGGAGGGAGCTCCTTGCTGAGACCCCATCTCTGCGGCAACAGGGGAATGCGGACAGACCGAGGCAGATGAAGTTTACAGCAGCAAAGGTGGGGCCTGCAGCATCTTTATCTTCAGAGCTTGTCAGACGGAATAATATACCCAAAAATAGCTGCCTGAAGTTGAGCTTTGAATGCGCCCCTAAAGCAGAGAATCTCAGCAACTTCACCAAAGGCAGATCTTCACCTAGAGCAGGGCCGGGCTCCAGCTACATGTTTAATCTCTGGAAACAGCGGTGGTACCTTGCAGACCGGGTCAGGAATTGGGTTCTCTGCTTCCCCCCTCACAGGAGGTTCTATTCTGGAGGACAGCTCTGTATGTTGCATTGGCAAAGAATGACCATGTTCATTTTGTGTGATTATTTTCCTAAGGGTTCCCCTGTCACTATCTATTTGTTCTCGGTGAACTCTTTGGAGCAGGGACTCTGTTATTGGTATGTTTGTCATTTGTGTCACGTGGTAGAATCCCAGTCTGTGACTGAGGTACCAGAGAGTTATCACAGCACAAACAATCTGTTTTCACAGGAAAAAGTGATAAATACAGTACCCTGTGTGAAATAATTAAACAAGATTCTTGAAAAGTTTCTTTTCTACTTATGTGTTGGTTAGTATATGCAGATGGTACCTTTCAGCTGAAGGAGGAAGTCTGTTTACTGAGATTCTGTCATCCTTTGTTTCCCCATTTTATCCGACAGGAACAAGCAGCAGCAAGATACGACACGTCTACTGTTCCAGACTCTTCCCAAACAACTTCTCCAAAGAAGAGCAAAATCACTGTTGGACAAAAAAAAATGATGTGGTGGGATAAGTGAAATTACTGCTAAGTCCATTTCCCACTGAGTTCTTGTGAAAGAGTAGAAATGGTGAAGCAGATGAGCTTCTCCTCATGTACAGCAGAGCTCTACGGTGCCTGTCTACCAGCCACACACCTACAGCACATAACAGCTTGATACCAATCGTAGGCCAAATGCTTCATAGGTTAGAACATCGTGAGTGCAAGCCCCTGCCTAGGACAGTCTTATGTGTATGGCAGAGATACCTGATTCCAGTTAACTTGGACTTTTACATTGTGCTGTCAAACTTCAAGACAGATGTTTCAAAAACAAACTGCTGGTGGCAGCGGCTGACCTGTTCCTCCTTCACAGAGCGGCGGGCGGTGATGGAGGAGTTCAGCCCGTGGGCTATAACACTCGTAATACAAGGCAGAATCCTGAATTCAGAATTGAGGAGCTCATGAAAACATTCCTGTTCCTTCTACGAGGCTGGATCTCCTTCCTCCTGCGTGTGTACTGAGAGGGAGGCAGTTTTCAGACAGTTTTGGGAAGGTGCTTTTCTGTTTTGTCCCCTGGACCAGCAAAGGCACGACTCCACTCACTCACGTGTTTTTCTCCCTGTATCCCGGTTCTCTCTTGACGATTGCTGCTTTTGTCCCGTGCCCGCTCTGTTCTGGCTTGTAAGGAGTGAAGAGGGGGGCTCTGTTTGCAGGAGGAGGCAGCGTCCTACAGGCACTCAAGGACTGGGTGTACTGCCCGCGCCTGATGCCGTTTAGCTGTGCCTATAGCAGATGTTTTGTTGACATCAGGGGAAAAAAGGGATGTCTGTGCCAAAGTCTGGAGCGCAGCGCAGCTACCCCTTGAGTGCAAGTGCGCAGACCCTGCCACGTAGCGGCGCTGGGTTTCCAAAGCCTGACGCTGGAAGACAGGACTCGGGTTAGGGCTGAGACGCGAAGTCACAGCAGCGCCTGGCTACAGCCTTTGCTTGCCACGCTCGGAGCCCCTTGTGTGCCCAGCACTGAAAGGCTGCTGGTGCCCAGACACTAGTGAGTACACGTGGTGGGAACTGATGCAGAACTTGGTCTCGTTCCGGGTTTCCCTGTTTTGAAAAATTAGGAAATTCCTCAGAAAGAATTCTAAACTAGCTGGTTTGGGATGCAAAGTCAAACACATGAAACTTGAGGAGCTCTCAGTGGTTAGTTGTGGCAACTGTTTTGCCTCCTGTGTGCCCGTTGCTGACACGGGTCACTTTTTTTTGTTTGGCCTCTGCTTGGTTTGGCCTGCAACGTGCTGGTGTGGAAGAGATGCAATTAGGGTGACTCGTGCAGCTGTGCTCCTGGCACCTCCTCTCTGTGGAGCCTCTCACTGTGCAGCTTTTATTTAATTTTGTAACTTTTTTTTTTTGCATAGGCATTCACAGGACATTGATATATAAAGATGTGCAGCTGTATCTAGACTTGAGTGTGTTATTTATCCATGTGAGTACAGTACACAGAACTAAAGCTGTCCTTGCAAAAGCTTTGCAAAATGTGATGATTTCCCAGTCTTCGTATTTTATTAGGACCTTCTCTATATTCTCAGTCATCATATTCTTTGAAAACTATATGATACACCAGTCTTTTTCCTGTTTTTAGCACCCTCCTTGGTCTGTGGGTGAACCAACAGAATTAGAGGAACTTCAAAGGGAAAAGAAATGCAGGAAAACTTACTCAGAAAAGTGAGGTATAGTGTCTGTACAATTAAGTCTGCATCTTGGCTTCTTGCCAGTCTAAATAACCTATGACTGTCAAGTAGTTGCTGAGATGGACATTAACCCCTGGTTTGCCATCTTTTGACACAAAAGGGGCCCTTTCTGTCTAGTATTGGGGAAACCGTGCCAGAAAAGTGCAGCGTGTGCAGGGCTTCCACCTGGGCAGATAATTTTCCCAGTGCTTTGCCCGTGGGTTTGCACACAGGGGACAGATTTTCTGAGGGACAAGAATTAAGCTGATAAAGGCAGGGGGTGCTCAGGAGTGCCTGAATGTAAAGCACACTTTGTTGCAGGTCATGTTATGGTCACCACCAAAGAGCCCACCCCAGTTTTATGCTGGTGCAGGAACCAAAGTTACACCTCCAGGCCTTACCCCTGGCTTCCAACATGGAATTGTTTGTGCTTTTGGAAGGCAGCTGGAGGTGAAATGTACACCTGTGTGGAGAAGGGGGGGCTGACTCTCCAGGAGCCTTGACTGGGCATCCTCAGAGAGGACCCTGGCGATGCCTGGGTGAGCAGGAGCTGGTGGCTCCAGTTTACTTTTCTGGTGCTGTGTAGTCAGAGCAGACTGAGCCCTTGGTTTCTATCTCCCATTCACAGCCAAGATCCCTCCCCTCCCCTTGCTGCTCATTCAGTGGAGAGATGCGAGGAGGAAAGGATGCTGTTAAGCTGCACTTTGCTCCAGTACTTGGCATATCCTTTGCAGTATCGTCTGTTTTCTGAGCAGAGATGCTGCCTGCCTCCTAACCAATGCAGTGATTCCCTCTTGCTCCCCTTGAAAGGAGCTGGAGTCGTAACCCAGAGAGCGAACGAGCGATGCGGCTGCTGCACAGAGAGAGACTGAGAGGAAGAAAATTGGAGAGACTGGAATATGTGCCTGCCTCAGCAGCACTGCAGTGGTAAAGCCACTGACTGACTACATGCAGGTTACTGCTCTTTATGCATTGCTTCAGAGAACCCAGAAGTCGGGATGAAATGCATCAGCCTCCTTTTCCGCCGCTTCTCCATTGTCATCGTGCATTAATTGCTGAGAGTTATTTTCCTTCCTGTGGCTGACTGCCTGCATCTCTTCTCGTGCTGCAGGAGAGACAGCGAGGGAGAGAGCACAGCACCAGCCCGGTGCCCTGTCCCACAAGGCGGATTCTGCATGATGTGCCAGCGCAGTCAGGGGCTGCTGCAATGGTGCACAGAGCCTCTGGAACAGCTGGATTTAGGATTTTTAATGCTTTATAAAGGTGTCCCAGACTCCATTTAGCAATTAGCTGGAGACATCGTCTGCCCTTTGGGGCTTGCTGACTGCTTTCTATTTTCCTCTCGTTACTGGTTTCACGCTCATCTGGGTCGACAGCATTTGAGCAAGGGGAAGGGACTTTCTTGGCCAGGAGCTGGAGGGTGCTGTGGAAAGTGCAGGTGTGAGCTGTGGAGGGACCTGCAGTCTGACCGGCCATGGCTCAAGCAGCGAAGCAGCTGAAGAAAATCAAAGATATTGAGGCTCAGGCTCTGCAGGAGCAGAAGGAGAAGGAAGAATCTAATCGCAAGCGCAGGAACCGCTCTCGGGACCGGAAGAAAAAGGTGAGTGGCCCTGGGGCGAGCAGCCCTGTATTGTGATGCCTGCGCTTGTGGCAGTGAGTGATGTTAGTGTTTTTGGCGGGGGAGATGACAGAGGGACAGTCTGGTCCCTGTACAGATCTCTGTGCAGTCAGCACAAGAAACAGTCTGCCAAAGAGAGGACAACTTTTGGGGCCAGGAATCTGCTGTTTGTCCTGATAGCTTAGGCGGCGGGGGGGAATATAAAAAAGCCTGGTGACGGGAGAAGGGAAGCGGGGGGTTTGTCAAGGCAGATAAAGATACTTACTTGGCCTATTAACAGATTTGATCTCTAAGATAAAATTGCTGGCTTCTAGTTTCATGCAGTTTCCCAGAGTTACTCTGTGTCTGCAGAGCAAAGGGGCAGAAGCCCCCCACCCCTTTCTCTAGTGCAGGAGCAAGGTTGACGTCCACGCCGTGGCCTGCTCGATCCCTGCAAAACACTGAAACCTGGCTGCAGCGGGAGCAGAGCGCTGACAGAGAAAGCGGCTCTGTGCAGGGGACGGTGAGCTCCGCTGCTGCTCGGGGCAGGCTGCCTTTGTGCGAGCGACACAGGTCATCCCTCACAGCAAAGGCATGTTACCTGCTGGCAGCAGGTGAGGGGGGGTCAGGAGCACAACGAGGTGTCTTTCCCCTCTGCTGACACTGACGTGCTGGAGCCTGGGCTCCTCCAGCCGTTCCAAGCTGTAGCTCCTCTCTGGAAAGTCACTGCCAGTTTTTTCTTGCCGCCAGCTCCCTGCAGGAGCAGGCATGTTGCTAAGAAAGCTTTGCTGCCCCTTGAAGACCTCTTGAGCTGAATGTTCTTCTCACAGCAGGGCCTGAGGGGGTATGTGCTATGCACCAACGCAGAGGCAGCAAGGAGAGAGGTGACACCAAGGGTAATCAAGGATATGTGTGAGAGGAGGTTGCAATACAGGGATGTCTTAGGTGGGCTCCTCATCTGTCTTTAGCAAAAGACTGGGAGACTTCCACGTGCCCCCTCTAAGCAAGAGCCTCACAGCAGAGCTCTACTGCGTGGAGCATCTCAATAGCTGCGCCCTCAGAGTCCTGGAAGAGTCTTGCTGAGATGCTGGGGACAGGCACTGCTAACTAACCCTCAGGCTTTTATTCTTCCTGCCACACTGCCGGATAACTGCTGGTTCAGGCTGTCTGGGCTGGTCCTGGACACTGGAATTCCTAGATTTCATTCATCCCTGTTTCTGGTGAAGGCTCACTCTGTGAGTCTTTGAGAAAAGCATCCTCTTCCGTTCTGCCCTCACCCCCCAGAAGCAGTGTACGCGTGCCTTGGTGATGGGTTGGGAGATCCAAAGATACCTACAAAGCGTCTGGACTTCCTCAGCTGGAAGGTACTAGAGAGGGCACCTTCTAGCCAGCTCCTTGTGGGGGACCTGAGCTGCACTTGCTGCCAAGACATGGTGTGGTGCAAGTGAGGGAGCTGGAGAAGCACTGCTGAATGCACCCAAAGGGGTCCGCTTCCCTGGGGTGGGAGAGACCTTACAAGCCTTTTGTAGTTACTGTTTGGGGTTGTCACAGCGGGGGGAGCATGGAGCAAGAAACCGTCCTTGCAGAAACCATCAGGGCTGTGGTGCGCTGAGGAGGAGCTGATCTTCAGCCGTCCCCTCCTGAGTGGTGAACCCCGGGAACGGACTGGGAAGGGGGACCTGCTGGTGTCCCGGCTTGGTGATTGCGGCCAGAGCGGGCTGAGCCCCTCTTGACCCTCCTGCTCCTCTTTGGACCGAACCTGGGTGTAAGAACGTTTGCTTTTCTTAATGCCAGGGCAGCCCAGGAGGGGCCCCTGTCTGTCTGTAGTGAGGGGGAGGCCGGTGGACACATTCAGGACAGATGTGAAGTCTGCAGACAGCAGCGAGGAGGTTGGGTTGGGGTCTTTCAGCTGCCACGCTGTCGTGTTGAATGCTGCCTTCTTCAGAGATAACTGCTTGCTGCCTGCAGGCCCATGGCTTCTCCCTGCAGGGCTCCTTGTTCTTGGGGCTGGTGGAGCAGCTTGTCTCTTACGTTGTGAGAGGGCTGTGAAGGGGTTCGTGAGTGAAGAAGCACCAAACCAGGACATTTTGCTGTTGGGCCAGCTCTCTGTTCTTAGTCCCTGCCACCAAAGCTGAGTGTCTCTAGTGGTGGTGGTTCACTGTGCAAGTCTCCCTGGGGCCAAGCTGAGGGCTGCCAGAACGTGTTGGAGTTTCTCATTCTGTTTTGCTGCGGCAGCTGTGGGAGTTCAGCCCGCGTTAGCCGGGGTGTCTGCTGTGCCCCCTCCGTCTGCACGGGCCTTGTGCCATGTCCCTGCAAAGGCCTCTCCTCCAAAAAGCTCCGCACGGTTCTGTCACCGGGTCCTACTGCTGCCTTTGCTTCGTACGCAAAAATAGGCTCGTTTGGGCAGAGGCTGTTTACTTGCTTGGTGTTTGTACAGTGCAGCGTATCAGCGTCTTGATTTTATGACTGAGCCCGCCGTGCGCTGCTGCAATGCAAGTTATTATTAGAGGGGTAACCCATGATCCAAGGAAAGGCTAGCATGATATGAAGTGGTGGAGATGGCCAGAGGAAGGAGATAAGAGCCCCAGAACCAAGTTTCTTCTCATCCCATGCAAGCTGATGTTACGTCTTGGGGCATGAGAGCTTTGTATCCCTTAGTGTTTCCAGCCATTTTTGTGTGGCTGTGTGTCCCATGAACTGCATGGCTGAATCCTGCAAGAGCCTTGTGTCCTGTGACACCTGGAGGCAGTGAGTTGTTATTTAATGCTGTGTTGCCCAAAACCCATGGTCTCCTTGGACCATGATTATATTTGTTACTTTTTAGTTTCCATGGCAATTTCTTGGCTTCTCTATTAAATGCATGTAACGAGAGCCTGATTGACCTTGCACCGTCCATTTCTGCGTTGTGTGCCTCTCATTTGTCTCTCAGCACGGGGACAGTCCAGGTCTATAACCTTGTCGCTCCACCGGTATTCCCTGCCCCCAACCGTTTTAACTCAGACAATAAGAGTTGACGTTTCATTGGACACGGAGGATTTGAGGCATGGTATCTTGTCACTCACCCTCGCTCCCTGTGCAGCCTGGCCACGCTTGTGTTTTGGGCCGAGCTGTCCATTTGACAGACAGACGTGTCCGGAAGAGTGCTCCTGCTCTGCAGGCCCTGCAGCACAGCTGGAGATGGCCTCAGCCTGAGGATGACTCTAGGGAGCAAGATTTCAGCGTCCCGTCCCTTCCCACATTTAGTGCAAGCACTAATTGTGAGGAATTATGAGGTCTAGCATAATGTGTTGGTGGCTCTTCAGGGTGCCCTGCAGACAGAGGAGCCCGTCAGCAAAGGAGGCTGTGAAGTGAATAACAGAAGTTCACTGCCATTAGAGAATTTGCCAAGCATCACCTGGGCTGGCTTCTTGCTATCCCTGCTGCAGTATCCTAGCTTCAGATCTCTGTGCATTTTGCTTAGATGACCAGTTCACAGGTGACCAGAGCCACTCGGTTACAGCTGCTGGGCTGTATGTGGCATCTCTGATGTGTCCACCTGCACTGACAGGCAAGTGGTGACAGAAAGCAGCATCGGGGCTTTGGATGCAGCTATCTGTCTTTTCTTGCGGTTTTGGGAGGTAGCGATGGTCAAGAACGCTTCCTTCCTTTCACTGCAGGTGTGCTGTGATCAGGCTCCTCAAGAGGCAGAAAGCCCTCGCTTGGAAGTCACTTAAAAGATACAGACCTGCCTTCTGCAGGATAAGTGGGGAGCAGCACAACACATTGTGAGGACGTGGTGTTTTGACGCAGTTTGCGGGGCAGGTCTGTAACTTTTTATGTGAACACACTGCAGTTGAGTCCTTTTTGAGTTGCACGTGGCTGCTTGTTGTGGTTATGTATTAAAGGTAGAAAGTGGACCAAATCCCTTTCCAGGAACTCTGGAAGCATTAGCAGAGCTCACCAAAGAGGTTGTTAGAAAGGGCCCCAAATATCTAACCCCCAAACTGTGGCCTGGTACTTGGCTCACCCCTTGTTTCAAACATGCATCAAAGTAAGTTTTGCTTGGACATCTAAAGAATAGAGGACAAGGCTGCCTGAATTTACCATTTCTTTTTTTCTTCTTTTTTTTTTTTGGGGGGGGGGCGGGGCGGGCGGAGAAACTGCTGTTTTATTTCCACTCCGGTCTAGTTTCTTTGTCTTGCAAGTGTCCAAGGGCAAGACAGTCTCTTGTTATGGATTTGTAGAGCATCTCACGTGATGCATTCTTGAATGGTAAAAGAGAATGATTCCTAACAAGAAACTCTGTGCATAAAAGTCCTTGCATTTTTTCTAGTTGTCCTTTTCCTGGAAACAGCATGCAGCCCAGTCTGAGTGTTCATGACTCCACAGTACAGGCTGGCACTTGTGCTTGGTGCAGTGTTTCTTCTGCACGCTGCAGCAGGAAATATTTTAGTGCTCACACACACACTGAAATACATCCTAGCAGGAGAGGCTGGAGGGTGCTTCAGAGAAGGGAGACAAGAAAATTGAGAGAGGGTCTGAAATAGGTGGGAAAGAGAGAGAGGTGTTTCTGTTTGGTAGGAGCTGTGGTGGAGAACACTCTTCTAGCAGTCAGAGGAAATGGTGGGAAAGGGCAAAGGGAGCATAGAGGATGGAATGACCCCCTTTGTATTCTCAAGCATGGATAAGGAATAAATGTGAACATAACCAGCTGACATCAACTGTCAGAAGAAACTCCAAGCTGAGGTGTGTGAGGTGAGCTGGGAGAGGAGCTAGATCCTGGATGGGCAGCTCCGAGAAGATTGAGGAGACGTGGAGGATGCTAATGAGAATGCTTTTGCATTCAAGAAATTTTGCATGCTTAGGAAGCTAGGGAAATGTGGGAAGTAGAGCAAGTCAAGTAGGGTCTGGAACAATAGTTACAAGTTCAATCCGGCAGAGGAGCAATTTCAGATAGTTCCTTAGTAGGACAATTGAGTGGTCGCATAGGGTGACCACGCTTCTTGTTGTTAAGTGACAAGCAAAAGAGGTCTCTTACCTGCTGTTCACTGATGAGCTGTATCAGGCTGAAACTTAAGTCAAAGTTTAGGATGCCTGAGATGGAAAATCCAGACACCTCTGTCAGAATTATGCAATAAGCACATGAGAAACAAACTGGGGTGAGAAATTGCTGCTGGAGTGCTGCCAAGAAGAAGCCACTGGGGCTATTCTCTCTGCTTGCCTGCCATCCTCTCCAAGGGCTGTCACTAAGCAGCAGCCTTCATGTTGCCCTGGGTTTAGAGAGGCTGCAGAGAAGAGAGTGATGGACAGAAGAGGGCAAAGGATTTCACCAGACCCGGGCTGCATGTGGCTCGGAACATCTCCAGGATAACTGGTCTTCTGAGCACTATTGTGCACTCCTCCCATGGGTGCCTGGCCTGATACAGTTGCTGGATTGGGCTACCTGGATTCTTGCATTCAGTGGCAGTAGATCCTGCTGAAGGTGTGATGTGTCTTTCGCCAGCCAGGGCTTCAGTGGCTGCTGGGAGCTGTGTTGGTATCTAACCTGCAAGCTGGAGCTCATCAGCAAGAGAAAGGACCGTGCCACCTGCAGAATCTCGGAGCAAAAAGCTGCTTTGTCTCCTTTCTCTGCCTGCTCCTGGAGCAACAGCTCCAGCTGCATCTTCTGTTGTCTCCCACTGAAAGTTTTGTGGGTTCCATCAGCCAGAAATCTTCCTGCCCCTCCTTGCATTGGAAGAGCAACAACCACGCAGGCACCTTCCCTGAGAAGATAACCAGCTTGTGGTGTGGCACAGCACTGAAGGAGGCACCTTTAGGACCATGTGGGATCAGCACTAGGTGAGGCTATGAGCACACCAGATGCTCCAGCCAGGCACCAGCTATTGGCAGCATCTCTTTGCAGCAAGGATTCTGTGACTGGACTCCAACACTCTCTGTCTGAGGCATTTCTTCTGCAAAGGAATCGTGTCTTCTGCCTGGAACATGATGGTACGGTGCAGTGGCAGAGGGAAGGGGCACGGGATATCAGGACAGCCAAAGCCTTTGAGGCTCAGGGAAGCCCTAGCTTTTACCACTCTGAATGTAACCAGAGGGACAGTGTAGACAAAGAATTAAACTCTGTGACTAGGAATGGGATCGATCGTTAGCTATCTAGCTATTATGTAGGTTTTCAAAAGGATTTTGCAAATCAAAGGGCCATCTTAAATCTTCCTGCGGCTTGTGTGTGCTAGGCTCAAGGCAGCAGTACAGTGTCGAGTCTTTTCTGTTGTAAATGTCCAGTGCATAAAGCTGTGAAGGTGTTTTGTCTACACAGTTGCTGGAAAACTGGGGTAAAGCATCAGCTCCTTTACAGGCGATCCGGGCGCTGAGGGAGGGAGCAATTGAGGATTTGCACCCCACCTCTGCCCAGTGTGCCGACGTGGAACTGCTTTGTGTGACTGCAAGGTAGCTGTGACCCTCCAAGCTCTGCCAAGGTTGTTGGGGAATCAAGTCCCGTCAGGATCTGGGGAGGATTACGTCAGCTGGCTGCACTGTCAGGAGATTCAGACCTCTGATTCATAGAAGCTTAATAAATATTTAGTTCTTGCTTTAGGCTGGGTTGGGAAGTACAGGGTCTGTGTGTGACGATGACTTCCTCTGATGCCGCTTATCTGACCTGCCACTGGAGTCCTGTACAAATGGAAATGCTGTCAGGATCAAAAAAAGCATCAATGCTGCGCTGTACCGTACTGCTCTGCTTTCTGAGACCTACGAGGGAGCATTTTTCTCACAACCCGCTGAGGTTTCCACTCCATCTCTCTCTGTTTCTCTCTGGTGTGGAGTTAGCAGGAAGAAGAGGCTGTTTCAAACTTACCTTTGACTAAACTCTGTCCAATTTCACTCGCTGCTGCTCACAATCACCCTCTAGCATTTTCCTATTAGGTTGCAATGCAGCATGCACTGGTTATAATGGGAGCATCTGTGCTGCCAGCATTTGTGTTTTGTTTCCAGTGTTTGCACTGGGTATGGGAGAGGGATGGCAGAGGACGGTGTATGGCATATTCGTGTGCAGGAAGGAAAATGGCCATGCAGAAGTTACCCTGATCTCAATGTTCCTTCACAGTGGGGAGCTTACAGGAGTTTTGGGCTGAGCACAGTTTGTTGCAATGGGCACAGAGCAAGAGCTCTCTCAAATGGCCCAATTAGAAAAACTGGAACATTTACATGGTAGCGCTTCCTCGCTGGTGTTTACCTTTTTCTTCTTTCACTGTCTGCCTTGCCCTTTGCAGGATGTGGTGCCAAGAGAGCCTAGTCTCTCAGATAATGAGAGCTAATATATAATGAACCATGTTTGACTTGGGAAGTCCATCCCTTTCCCAGTGAATAGTTGTCCACAAATGCTAAAGTCAGTTGTAAGTGAAGAAGAGCTTGTACAGTACGTAGCTAGCACGGCATTTTAAAGCTTGTGCCTGTGTCCTTTCCTGACATACCGTGATGGGAGGGGGAGTGGCACAACACAGCAGAACACAGCACAACACAGGCATTGGGGTGGGACGGGGGTGTCAGGTCAGAGCAGACCCTGCTGCTGCAGGGCCTTGCTGCTGGGGGAGGAGGCAGTGAGGGGAAGCTGGTGCCATTCTGCTCTGCTGCTCTGCAGGCTCTTAAATTATTCAGCTAATAATGGCATCTCTATCAGCTTGGGGAGCCCACCCGTTATCAAGGTACTGGAATGAGGTGAGCAACGTTTGAAACCCTCTAGCCTTCAGAAATCTGTTTCAGGAGCAAGTTCTTTCAAACTGTGCCCCATCCTCAGTGCCTGGTCCCTTGGCCAAGGTGTCTGCCCAAGAGGGCACCTGCTGTGTGCAGGGAGTGAGCCCTCTCTAGAGCAAGTGCTTCAGGAGGATGGGAAGCCAAGGACAGTGCCCTTTGTGAAAGTCCTGGGCTCCATAGCCCGTGGGGCTCGGTTTAGTCACGGTAGGAAGCTGCCTGTAGTGTGCTGGAGCTGAGGTACAGCAAGCTACATCTGAGCTCAAAGGAAAGCCGCTTTACAGAGTGCTAAAATTAGAAGTTTAGTCTGAATTATGCTAATTTGTTTTAATTGTCTAAGTATGTCAAGGTTCTTCAGAAATGTACCCTCTCTGTGCTGGTCTGGGAAGGTGCAGCATCGCTGGGGGCGTGATGGAAGGATGGGTCAAGGATTGCAGAGATTTCTGGGTTCCCTGCCCTACTTACGTCGCTTTAGCAGTCCTCACCTCCAGCTCTCAAGACGCCATGAGGGTTGATTCTGAAAACGTTAGCCCTGGATTGGACAGACCAGCCTTGTTAAAATCTTAGATGAGCAGAGGACAGCCTCCTGGGTGCAGGGAAGTTCCCGATGCCATCTCTCTGTAAGGGGAGTGAGAAGGGGTTCTGCTCGGTATGGCAGAACCATCAGAAAATTCACGTTGCCTTTCACAGCTGAACTGTGTCACGTTTTGAGCCACAACACCGCAAACAGCAGCAAAATTCAAGCTCCCTTCCTATTTGCAAACCAAATTTTGCTGACTGGGTGAAACATTAAACCAGAGCTGTACATTTCTGTGTAGGGGACTATGTGAAATCTATGGCTTCAAAATGTTGCAGCCTCAGTGAAAAATCTACAGCAGAAACAAAGCAGCAGGTATTCGCTGAAGTGTCTCGGGAGGCGGAGAGAGAGAATGCAGCAGCAGGAGAGCATTTAGAAAACAGACGAGGTTTCTATATTTATACAGAGATGAGGAAACAAGGAGACAGTGTGCGTGCGTGTGTTTGTGTGTGTGTGCGCGCGTGTGTGTGTCCAGGTCACTGAGAAGACTCCTGTTTAAGCAAAAAGGTACTGCAGCAAGACAACAAGCAGAAATGAAGGCTATGGTCCTTCACTGCACTGTCGTGACGGGACTTTTCAGGGCTTGTAGGGTGCATTTATGTGCATATGCTGGACCTTTTAAATGGGAAATGCAGAGAACAGAGTGCTGAAATCTTTTGCAGAGTATAAACTATGTTAGATTTTTAACTAATCTGATGGTCTCTGCAAAAGAATGATAAATATTTTCACCTTTTTACAGTGTCGTTTGTCCAGAAAACTTAAGGCTTCCAGATAATCTGCAGGAAATGCATAGTGTTTTGAGAGTCCATTTAGTTCTGTCATGATGCCATGCCTGGAATGGGGAGCATTGTGTCTTTCCCAGGACTTGCTGATTAAAGCACAAAGCAAAGAAGAAGATAAATGCTATGCGAATGTGCTGTTTTGGTGGGTGAGACAGACAGGTGTGGGGTGAGCTAAGGGCAATTTCAGCTTTAACACTGTACTTCCCCGCTTGCACAGAGCATCTCTGAACACAGGGCAGATCCTGCCCCTTTCTGTGGATGCCCCAGCAGCACTGTGCAGATTTCTGTCTGCTGGCCATGGGCAGCAAAGATGCTGACCCATCACTGCGACTGCTCCATCTAGATCTCGTTCCAGTTCTACCCCTGCGTCATCTGGTGCTTTCATGGACCCTGAGGCAGTACAGATGCCTGGCATCCTGATGCACTGGATGTGACGTACTCTGAGGGTCTGTTTTAAGGGACATACTGAGAAACAGAAGAGGGTAGTGTCTGCTGTCACCTCACGGGGACTAAGCTCGCTGCTCAGCTCTCTGATTGACTGAACCAGCCTGTGGTCACGCAGGGTCTCAGAGCCTTGCCTTGGGTGAGCGTTGTGGGAAATGCTGTACTAGGCTTTCCAAGCACTTGACCCTTCCACCTCCAAACATGCTGCTATTAAACTTAATATCTTCTCAGATACTTCAGCAGCTTGCTCTCCTTCCTCTGTCCCCAGCTGCAGGCACTGCCTCTCAGTCCTGAGAGCTGTGTACAAGTACACATACATTGCTCTGCTTGGAGAAACTGTTCTGCTGAGCAGTAGATGCTAGTTTCTTCCATAGCCCAGCTTTAATTTGTCATTTACAGGTTAGCTGTCCCTTTTGCTCCATTGTTCTCTATAGTCTTTTAAAAACAAAGTTAAGCTGGTGTTATCAGCATGTGGAAAGATTCAGAAACTACCAGCCTTTTTAACACCTTGTATTAGTTGGCTGGGAGAAGCAAAATCTTAACATGCAACATATCAAAACTGTGAAAATATGCTGCAACACAAGGCAAATTTTTTCAAGTCAGTTGTCCCTCTTTTTGCTGTTGTCATGCAAGCTGTAGCAATGGACCAGAGAAATGGCTGCTTTGGGCTGTACCTTGCCTCCACTGGACAGCATCTGTCAGAGATTTAGGCAGAGGTGAGGTGCCAACCAAGCTCTTTCTTCCATTCATCTGAATGGGGAATGGAGAGAGTAAAAGAGATCTTCCTTTGGTCTGCCTGGGATTCAGCTCTACTCTGCTGATGAGTGAAGTGCGAGCTTTTACTGTGTGGTGTAGTCATATGCACTCCTCTTCCTTTTCTAGGTTCTTACTCTGCTATTGGAATCAATAATGTTCTACTGTAAATTATTTCCATGGATTTGGTTATAGGAGTAAGTAGTGTGTTCTTAAATAAGATGCTAAACTTCAATAATCCAGTGTCCTTGACTTAAGAATCCCTGCATGGAGTTTCTCTTGTTTTGGGTTTTTTTGTTTCCTTCTTTCTTTCCCCGCCTCCATTTGCCTTGTGGTGGATGAAAGCACTCAGGCTGGCAGCAGCATGGGGAGCGGAGTGTGGGGTGGTGGTGTGCTAGAGAGTTCTCAGAAAGGGAAAACTTACCTAATTGGCTTTTGATGTTGGACTTTTACTGCAGTGAGGAGTGTTACGGTTCTCCTTCCCATCTTTCATGCTGAAACAGAGGTTATATCTGTGGGCCACTGCCTTTGGCATGGGGGTGTTTAGCTCTAGGAGGTGCCTGCATAGGATCTGTATTTGGCCTGCAGGCTATAATTTTCTAAGCTTTTTCAGTCTTCAGCTCTTTTCCTGGCAGAATCATCTCGGCTCACAGTGACAGTAGATTTGGTCCAAGCAGGAATTGCTCAGCGGAGCATGGCGTGGCAGCTCTCTTTACACGGAGCTTGGACGTGCCGCCGCACTGATGCATAGCAATGTGTGCCTGTTAAAGAGCGACTGATGGTCATCAGGCTGACCCCCTTTCTCTGGGCGCCGGGAAGAACGCTTCCTTGTCAAGCCTGCTGTCAAATAGCTGCAGAGCTGAGATTGCAGTAAGAGGAGCTGCAGTATCACAGGACAGAAGTATAAAATATCTGCTGCCCATCAGTACTCCATCAGCAAAACTCCTCAAAACTTGTGAACTCATCTCTGCCAATGGCGATTCCGCCTCTCGGACCTGCCAGAGGAGTTGTCCAAGGCCAGCAGCAGCTCAATAAGGCAAGATCACCCTCTCTCCATCCAAAATGTGAGGCAGCAGCATTTGCTGTCCCCTGACAACATTTCAGCAGGGATCAGCACCACCTCCCTGTGGGGCCTCCCAACACCCTGCGTGGCACCACCATCAGCAGCAGCAGAGGGGTCATGAGGGACGTTTATTCTGCATTTCTTGTACTGACACAGACACTGTGGGTAAATTGCAGATATTTGGGCAGAGAAGCTGGCACCTCTTACTAATTCGCTTTGCTTTAAAGTCATGCTTTAGAGCTGAGAGTACTGTGAGGACACTTGGAGCAAGCTGCTTTTTTGCTCTGCTCGCAGCTGCAATAGTGAAGCATCTTCCTCATGAGGCTTGGAGATAAAGTCCATTCACTGCAAAGGGGCATCGCACATTGGGAGTTTCAGTCTGAACAGACTTTGTCTCTGCAGAGGTGGTGTGTTTTGTACGTTCTGCTGTAAATAAATGCAGTGTTGCACACAGAGAAGCAGAATGGAGGGTGCCCAATAATAAAATATGAACCTGTAGTTTGTTCTTGACAGAAAGAATCTATTGTAACATTCTGGGAGAACAAAAAGAGCTCAGCAGAGGAGGAAGCTTCAGAGTTTCCTTTATTGTTCAGACTAAGCAAGTAACGCGCTTTTTGTCCTCTTTTTGGAGCTGCAGCCGCTGCAGTCATCTCCCCACCCTCAAGCTGTCTGCTGTTTACTGACGAGCTTTGCCAGCAGGTTAGTGAGATAATGTTAGGCTTGTTTAATGACGAAAAGTACCTAGAAAATATACATATGTCAATTTTATGTTTAAATTAAAAGACGTACATGACATGCCAGTGATGTGATTGGGAGCTTCCAGGAAACAACAGAAATTCAAGGCATCTCTGTGGGTGCCCAACCATGAAAACAAGGACCTAATTTTGGCTCTGTTTTCGAAGACCAGCATGAACAAACATGCATACAAACATGTTGCTTGGAAGATGTTGTGCCTCTGAAGAGGCACTAAGGCTCACAAAGAGATAGGAGAACAGACTACAATGCTGGAGGCTTCCAGCAGGCCCACATTCCAAAACACAGTCAGCAGGTAATGCAGCAATGCAGCTGCAATGAAATGGGTGCGCTCTCACGTCTCTGCCACAGTGGGCATCCTGGCCAGGACACATTTCTCAGTCTCTACCTGCTGGCAAGTTCTTTTGGGAAGAACTTGAGGAAGCCAAAAGAGGGAATAATTAATAGGATTTTCTTTACTGCTTAATTCCATTCACAGGCATGCACAGCCACAGTATTCACCGTAAACCAGGTACTTAGACTCCCCCTATACTCCAAGAAGTTAAAAGGAGAAAATCTAAAGGTTTTAGGTTGAACTGTCTTTGTGAGCATCCTCTGTAGTTGCTGTCAAAGATCCTGGGATGCTTTTCCTAAGAAAGTGTGTGTGTGTGTGTGTACGTGTGTGGATTGACTCCTCTATTCAGCCAAGATCTTTATCAGGTAATTGCATTCTGTTTTCTTCAAGTCCTGTGTTTTTCCAGTTCCTTGAGTTCTCTGTAGCATTTCTGTGCTCTGCTGAAGGCTGCCTCCTCTTACTCTGGGTATGGGTGCATGTGAATATAGGGGAAACTTTGCAATTGTGGAGTAGGCCGAGTCTTCAAATGAAAGTGGTAGAAATGTCAGAGTGCAGGACACAGACGTTCTCTTCCCTCTGTAGAAGACAACTTCAGGTTTCTGTGTTTCATATTGTCAAGCAAATTCTGTCAGAAGTCTAGCATAAAATGTTTCAAGTCTTCCTCTGTGCCCTCACATCTCGGAGCTTCTTGGGTTGTAGTGACCGGGTAGCTCAGCAAGGGCACGGGGTTTGCAGGGTCAGGGCCTAGCATTTCCTGGCACTGAGGGCATTGGGTTTTCGCAAAGCCTCAGGGAATTCTAGTGCTAAATGCTACAAGAGTGTTAACCTTTGAAGGTAAGCAGTTGTGCAGTCCTCCTGAGCCGGGAGGTGTCCTTGCGATGCAGGGGATCTCTGCGAGCTCTGGGGAGGGGACCGAGCATCCTGCTCTTGGGGGGTTCGCACAGCCTGTTTGTGGTTTGGAATGACTCCCTCCTCCTCCGCCTGCGATGCAGTGGCAGATGGGGACAGCGTTGTGCTGCATGTTACTTGGCTCTGCCGGCTTCTCTGGGGCCTGTAACAGCCCTTCCCAATTTCCCATTAACTGCCCTGTGGCTGCTACTCCTGAGTGCTCAGCTCCCAGCGCTTGCTGCCGGCGCTGATAACCTGGAGTCACAGCATCTTATTTTTGAATCATTGGGGGGGGGGGGGCAAGGGGATTTTTTACTAACAACCCAAATTACCCTGTGAAACAGCAGCTTGTCTGATGTTAAATATTAAACTCCACTAAGTGGGTGAGCCGGAGCACAGAAACAACAGCATGCTGGTAACGACTTGCTGTGAAAGGAGATGGCAGTGGTGCCTGCCAGTGTGCATTTATCCTTGCTCCTTGGAGAGTCTTCCATCTTCAGGGCGGTCAGGTGCTCCTCCACGCAGCTCCCCGGCTTCTGAATGGCATTTTGCATGCTTTAAACAGATCAGCACATCAAAGGCTGGCGGATCCTCTCTCTGGCGTTGCCATGGCAGCAGCAGCTGAGAGGATTTGGATGTTTCTGGGATGGGATTGTGTTGCTGGGTGTGTTGGGGCAGAGCAGGGATGCTCTCCATGCACCTCATCCTGTGTCATTGTGGACACGAGCCCACCCGGAGCTGCCTGTGGCATGTGGATCTCTTGCCGTGCAACGGGAGGGTCTGCCCCAGCTCAGGGATGCTGTGGTCCAGACCTCTGCGTCTGAGCCGCTCACCCCAGCTCCCTGCAGTCAGGGAGAGAAGGAGGGAGCCCTTCCCATGCTGCACCGCACGTGGAAGTAGGTCAGATGAATTATACCCTCAGAAATGCTTGTTTCTCTCCACCGGCTCTCAGGGGAGCCGAGGCAGCAAGCCCTGCTTCAAGTGTTGACTCTGTGGGTGCCTAACGCTTATGGTGAGCCTGCCCTTGGGATGTCTGCCTCAGTGCCTCTTCTGTCCCCTGCAGCTCCGCACACGTGGATGCAGTGGATTTCCAGGCATGAACATAAAGCTGAGCTTTAAACACAGTGAAAATATGACATTGGTCTGGCTGTGGAGAGGAGCCGTTGTACTGGTGTTTTGCAGGTGGCAAAGACACCCCCACACTTCCTGTATGGTGGCTGACAGAGCTTTGAGGGGCAGGTTCCAGAGAGGCTTTGTTCCCTAAATTTTACTGCTGAGGCCAGGGAAAAGTGCTGATACTGCAGACATTCAGCGGAAAAGGTCCGCTGGGAGAAATAAAAGAGTTGATCTCCTTCAATTTTAGAACAATAGTGAGGCTCCTGTTAGATCTGCTAGGTCGGTGGAGCTCTATCCTATGTGGGGATAGGAGCTCACTCCTGTTGTGCAGAATTGCTCACTTTCCAAAGGAGTGTACGAGTGAGTATTTCTGGGACTCTGCTCTTCTCATCCAGAGGCATCTTATGTAATTGAATTAGACCTTAGGAAAAGCTACTGTGCGATGAAATCATCCTAAATGCTGATCAGCGAGAGCAGGGCTGTGGGCATACAACAGAAATGTGCACATCTCTTCTGAATCATTCATTAATTACCCTTAAATGGAACTCATGGGTTTCAAGTGGATTTTCTGCAGATATGCCAAACTGTTCTTCAGAGCATTGCAGTAACTGGAGGAAGGTGCAGGGTGTTGTACTGTGAGCAGAGTGTGGAGTTTGCTTTTGGTGGAACCTGAAGTCGAAGAGTTAGTGCTTTTTTTATTGTGGGGTTGGTTGGTTTTCTTTTCTTTCTGTTTTGTGGGGTTATTTGTTTGGTTTTTTGGTGTTTTTGTTTGTTTGGTTGGTTGGTTTTGAGTTTTTTTACACAGGAGCCAGAAAAGCAGAGATGAGTCCTGCTCTGTGAGCTGCTGCAGTATAAATATTTCATCATAATCTCAATGAGTCTCACTGAACAATCCCCAGGAGCAAATATTAGTGACAAATGGGTTTTGCTAGTGCTTTATAGTTTCACACACATTCTTTGCAGTGCCTATTATGGATTTTGTTGTTGATGGTGTAACCCAGTTATTGCTTATCCAGCTCCCAGGAGGGGGGTGTCTAAAGACTCAGATCAATTAGAGGTACGCAGAGAATGGAAACTTCCCATGACTTGTTTTCCTTTCATTGTTCCTTCACTCTGTGACCACAAATTCATGGTAACCTGCAGCACGTCACTGCCGCTGTCACAGATGTTGCCTACAAATGGCTGGGCTGGGCACCACAGTTCCACCAAGCTTCTTGCTGATCCTCCTAATTTTGTTAATTCTGCCCAGCTGCATGCCAGGTCTGTCCAGGGGAAAAACTTGAACGAGTTGCAGCCGACTGTGGTGTGAACATTGATTAGAATTAGTTTCATTTTTGGTGCAAACATTCCTGCCTTGTTATTGATATCTGAGCCCGTCATCAAACTCCAGAGAATGTCTCTGTCAAATCACAGGTGTACAGCTAGTTTTGTTTCTTGCTGTGAATGTTAAAATAGAGACTTCCTCCTCTCCTCTGTGAGCTCCGAGCAGAACTCGAAACCTGGCAGGCCTGCTGGAGAAGCAGGTGACAGGATATACCTCGCAGAGTGCCTGGAGGTTGAAGGCTTTTCTTGCTGATACAAGCGCAGAAGAAAATATTTTGACAAATCTGAAGAGAAGAGGTTTACAGAAATGGTTTCTAAGTTCTGAACTAACATGACTGAGCAAGACGACATTAGTGCAGACCACAGCGTCTAGGTATGTTGCAGATCCCGGAGACCAGGTGACTGCTGAGAATAAAGGTACATTGAAAGTGTGGGCTTAGATCCGAGTTCTTGCTCTCCCGCTCGACGCTCAGCAGCAGAGCAGAAGGTTTCTTTCCAAGCGGAGCAGAGTGCAGCCTGCCAGGTGGGGACTATGCATTCATCTGCTCTCACAGGAGGTCAGTCTGCACTGCCTCCAGGCATGCACCACAGCCAAGTGCTGGATATCTCTCCATCTTGAGATCCCCAAATAGACATAACATTGAGGTATCTCAGTGGATCCATGGTCTTGCAGATACGATAGGATCAATAGCTGGAGGGGATTAACTGCAGCCTGAAAGGGCCTTGTTACGTCTTTCAGATTGGTACCTGCCTGAGTGAAAGCAGAAATCTGCACCATAAGCAGTAATTAAGAAGTGATTTGCCCTTGGCCCATATTGTGGGCATAATGCCAAACTCTGAGTTCCCAGAGCTGGGATTTTTCAGATTCAGGCTGCGTTAGGTGATGTTTTTGCTCTCAGAACTGCCTGGTCTCTAACAGGGGGAAAACCAGTGGATGTTGATCCTGTGGGTGAGATGTCTTCTGGTCCATTGGTGGATAGGAAAGCTGGATGCAGAGGTTGCTGAACACTTTCTATCTGTGCAGAAATCTTCTTTGCAACCAGGATAGCACAGAACTAAGCCACAGCATAAACAATAGGGTGTGAATATTCCTTTCCTTTGGGACCTCTGCAACTCTTTCATGTCTTCACTCTGAACCTGACTTCCTGAGTTTTTGTGCCTGAATGAGTATAAATAAGATAAATTGGTGTGATGAAATTTCAGTTGTTTTGCCTGGCTCATCCAAATGATAAGCAAAAAGAACACCTTATGACTCATAAGATGCCAGAGAGGCACATGCTATGAAGCTGGCTGTCTGCTCAGTATGCGTCCAGGGAGGGGCAAAGGGCTGCCTAAATGTCCTGATTTTGGGCTCTGACTGCTTCCTCTCCAGGAACTGAACCGTGGTAATGCTGGTACAAGGTAGCTGGCTCTTGGAGTAAGAGCGCAGGCTGCTTCATCTCCAAAATCATGCCTTTGGAGGCAACCGTGCACAGTTCAAGAAACACAACCTAAAGAACATCTATTCAATTTGTATTTCTAGATTTCCTTTGGGAACCTCACAGCTCAAATAGTTCTGAACTGATGGATGACTATGAAACGGTTCCTTAGATCAGGGGTATGATGGGGAGAGATTTCTTATGTCTATTAGCTGCTGAGCTTTGCAAACCCAGTCCACTGGATTTCTTGCAAGTTTTCATTTGTCCCATGCTTCTGGGTGCTGCTTTTTGGACTGATTTGGGGAGAAGTAGTTGTAAATTGGCTCCCCACCACCCCCCACCCCTGCAATAAAGGAGATGCAAATCTTTGTCCCCCTCCCACCAGATAACATCGAATAGCTCCTCCTCTGACAGAAAGCTGCAGAGCAGGTGTCAGTGTGGACCTTTCACATGCTTCCTCTGTTGCTCATGGCTGATGATTCCAGCACGTTGGAAGCTGAGGATTAGCCATCTGAGAGGTGAGGCACCAGCAGCTCCTGTGGACTTCCTGTGGAATTATGGATCACCATGCCAGAAACCACAAATGCCACAGGAAGGCAAGCCTCAACCTTGCTGTGCTCAGACAACTGCCTGCCCTGAGCAGCCTAGTTCAGCACTGCAGAGCATTGTTATCTGCTTGTTTATGCCTACATCACTGCTGTTCTCTCTTAACAGGAGGAAGCAGCGTGACAGCGGCACTGTTTTTCATTCCAGCTCTCTCCTTGCGTGAATCTGAGTACCTTCCGTTATCCATGGCTGGGCAGCAGGAGCAGAATTGCTAAGGATTTAAATTATTCAGCTTCTGTTGCTGACGCAGCTTTAAAACTGCATCAGATTTCCTAAGATAACAGCTTGTTGACCAGAACCAGGGAGCCTGGCTGCTCCTGGAAGCCTCAGCAGGTGACAGGAGCACAGGGAGTGTTTTCTTCTGTAAGCAGAAAGGGGACATGCACCCCGTGTCCTTGTAGCAGGAGGGCACCGTGAGAGCTCAGAGAGGAGCAGCTCTCCTTCAGTGACTTCAGGCCCGGACCTGTCCTGGCATCATTTCTTTAACTGCTGAATGCACTTCATTCCCTGAGCAAAAGCACACGCAGTTTCCTCAGCATATTGAAGCCCACTGTTAAAGAAAGTTATTTACTCTTCTCCAAGGCAATGTGCTTAAGGTCCTCCGCTGCGCACACTATTCCCGTAAATGAAAGGAAAAGAACAGCTGAGGACAGACCAGCAGCAGCCAGCGAAGTGTCTGGTGCTGGGAGATCACTTCTCTAGTTACATGGAAGATAACGACACAGAGGAAGGAGCCTTGCATTCCTTCACAGCTACATCATAGTGCAGCTGAAGAGTTTCTCCAAAGGTCAGAGGCAGAATTTTGTATCTTGAAAAAGCAAAACTTTTTTGTAGCTGAAGGAGTAGTTTTCTTTAGAGACCTCCTCTTCCTTCTCAATGTCTAACAGAGAGCTTCTCTCTGCCCAACCAGCTCTTGTCTGCATTTGCTGCTGGAATTCAATGTTTTTATCTCGGGTATAAACCTGGACTGCAGAGGCGCTGAGGCACCAGGGCTGCTGAGCCCATCCCAGGAGCCATCTCAGGACAGCAGAGGGAGAAATTATTTTTCCTGTGTGTATGATAGATATTATAGCATCCAGGGAACAGCACTTAAGACAATACTGGAACCCTGGCTCACAAAAATCCCCTGAAGCCCGTGAGGGTGCACAGTGGCTTAAGCAGGAGTTGACAGCTATTATTCACTGTAACTCTTGGCCACTTTTTCTCAAAGTGGATTTACTCTTTCTTAGAGAATATTCCTGTTGTGTCCATCGTGAATCATTTCCCTTTGCAGAGCTCTAATTTAACTCTGTGATAGCTTTTGTGAGTGCAACATGACACTGACCTGTACAATCTCAGAGGCCTTTAAGGGGACATTCATATGCCTAGATGTCAGTAAGGAGAGGTGCCTGAGGTAGTAATGAGTGAATGAGACCAAGTAGAGGGATCAGTGGGAAGTGTTCAGAAAAATATGATTAATGAGGGACAGCAATTAATGTAGCAAAGAGACCGGTTCCCTTAGAGATGGAGCCTGCACCAGCTCCACAAACAGCCAAGGAAAGAAATGGTTACTAGTGTATTACATACCTCAAGGCAAAGTCTTGAAGTCTGTTCTCCCCCTTCTTCAGGGAAGGGAGGCAGCAGGCAGGTACCTGCCACCTCACAGGGCCCTGTTCACTCATGCCCCTGATAATCACCTTCACTTGTAGAGCTGTAGGAATGTGACTGACAGTAGCGTTAACCCTGTGAGCTCCGTACAGTTGCCTCAAGACACATACCTAGTGCCCTGTCATATGCCTCGGATGCAGATCCGTGGGCCTGACACAGTTCGGTACCTGCCAGCCTGCGGATGTCACCGATAGCCTGGGGTACCTGAGCTCTTGCTGCTGCCAAGCACCTCCTCTGAGGTATGGAGAAGTCGCTGAAGGGCTGTTTGAAGGCCAAACTCCAGGTCTCAGGGGGGAGCAAAGGCTTATGGCTTGGCCAGGCTCACCAGGACCGTGCCTGGTTGTTTTGTCCCTCAGAGGAGCTCTGACCTGCCAACATCCCTGTCGGCAGCTCTAGAATTTAGGCACTTTTCTCATTTCTCACGGCTGCAGAAAGGCTGTGCCTCAGTGGTGGGGACCCTGGGGTAATTCCTTCTTACCGCCCACCACGCGGCCTGTAGGCATGTGCCAAAGCACCCTGTGACCGCCATTACAGGACCCCACAGCACCACAGCCGTTTCCCTCCCACGGCCGTGCTGTGGCTGTGGGCGTATGATGTGCATGAGAGACTCCTGGCCTGGAGCCAAAATGTGAGGCCACGTCCCCTCCTGCACCGTGCAGGGCTCGCCTCCCCACCCTCATGGGAGATGTGGCATCGCCGCATGTGGTGGGCACCTGTTCAGCAAACAGGTGGAGCAATCTCACGGGCATCTTTACACTGCTTTGCCCCAAGGTGTGGCAGGAGGTAACCCCAAGTGGATTGGAGGGCACAGGACTTCTTTCTAGGGCTTTGTCAAGTGTGTATGTTATCCTGGTGGCTGCACAACCTGGGGAAAGTTTGCATTATGCCGAGGCAGCAATTTTGAATAGGCTCAAAAGCTCTGTCTGGTAAGGTCCTGTCTTCAGGGTGCAGAGGACTCGTATTTGCATTCATGACATGCAGTTATGCGGGGGGTGGGGGGGGAAAGCAGGATCTAAGACATTGATGATGTTGCTCTGTAGGTTCACTTTTTAGAGCAAATGTAGTGTGCCAGCTAGCAGTTGCAGTGCCCATCGTTTTGACAATTAACATTTGAGCTCTACCTGAACTGGAGGTGGAGTCTATTATAGCTGAAATGCCAGAGGGATCCCAGACTTCCAGGGAAGTGCTGAATTGCACTGGACAAGGGGAAGGTGTTTTCCTTAGACTGAGGTAAGGACTACTTTGCTGCAATGCTTCAGCGTGGCCTTTGCTCAGTATAAAAATCTCAATTTCTATGTAATGCAAAGCTTTTTTTCATCCTAACAGGTTCTCTTGATCTACTTTTCCTGCCTCCCAGCTGATATATTTCCCAGTGGTGGGCTGTGCTGTTTTATAGGAATTCCCTAGGGAGATACAACTGGCAGAGCTGTTGTGTTTTCTCTCTGAAGTTGCAATGTCACAAGCCGTATTTATCTGTATGCTGCCCAGGCCTTTCCAGGTGTGATGACCTCATGGCCCCGCATTCACTGCTTTGCCCCCAGTGCCTGGGGGGAAGTGCCTTGGCCTTCTTGAACCTCTAACTGGCAAAGAGGGCCAGCTGAATGGCAGCCAGAAATAGAAACCAAGCTGTGTGGCTCCCCTGCAGTCCCCCGGTGCCTTGTCAGGATGGCCCCAGTTTAGCGTCTGGATCCAAGGTGGGGTTAGCGAAACACCAGCAGAAGGATGGCTCCTGCCAGCCAGGAGCATTGCCCTGTGGTATGGCACCCTGAGCCGGAGCCAAGGAGAGGGTGGGACGGGAGTGGTCTCCAGGAGGTCTGTTCCTTTGAACAATCGGTGTGACTCCCTTGCGTGTCTTTCAGAGAGGGCATGCACCAACCACTGTGGACCCCTTGCCTTCTTGCTGCAAGCAAGGATCTCCTGAAGGGATGCTGGAGCAGGAGTCTGCTGTGCAGGTAGAAGGGGGGAAGGGGCGCGTTCATTGTCTTGCAGCAGGCCCCGGGCCCTACAAAGGGCCTGGAGCTGCTGTCGCTAGACCTCATTTGCCACTTCAGTTCCATCTCGGTGTCCTTCGTTTGGGACTGTGCCCAGCCAAGGTCTGCAGAGACCAGAGAACAATCCGGGGTCTTCTGCTAACTGCTTCTGGCCTGGCCTGCTTTGCACAGCACAGACCAAGAGACAGCGTGGTGCTGGCCACTGAGCTGTTTCATTTTGCTTTGTATTTCTGAAGTTTCATCTTCCCTCGTACTGCTTGAAGAGCAGGTTCATGCACGTGGGCTCCTCCCTGTTTACAGCTCGCAGACATGTTTATGCAGTATTCTGGGGCATGGCACTGGCCAAACGCTTCGTGTCCAGCCTGGCAGCTCTCCCCAGGCCCCTGACGTGGAACAACCTGTAATCTCCAGACTCCAGGCAGGACCCCCCCCGCCAGGCCGGCATGTAGGCCAGTGACTGCAAGTGGTGATAGGGTGCAGTCCTGCTGCTGATAAACCTCTTCCAGACGGGCTGCTCGCACTTGGTGGGGCTGCAGTGTTCAGTGTGAGCGTGCTGACCAGCGCTGCAGACCCTGGCTGCCTGGGGCGGGCTGACTTCCTCCTGCAGCGATGCCATGCCTGCATTACTTGAGGGTGAGTACTTGGGCATGGTAAGGGGCTCGCTAGGCAGCACCAGGGGGAGAGGAATCAGCTCAGTTCTCAGGGTGCTGGTCTGCATGCGGGAGTTTAGATATGTCCTGGCCAGTAACATGGACTTAAGTCTGGTGCAGAGAAAACGTCCCTTGTCCTGAAAAGATTGCAGCCAAATGGACCATAGAATGGCAGGAAGGGTTTTCTGCCCTTCTTAGTTCGCTGGGAACTTGCCTAAGGTCATGCTGGGAGCAAGTGGCAGAGCCTGCTGTTGAATCCAGAAGGGCTAGGTCCCCGTGGTGCTGTACTTGCCCTGTCCTTCTCACCGCTGCTTTGCTGGCAGAAGGAAGGTGCCCTCAAGTGGTTTTTTTGCACTATTGTAATGGTAAATGTTGATTTCTGTGTTGTCATCTTTCTCATTTTCCCCACACGAAGCTTGGGCCAGGTGCACGGGATGACGTTTCTCTCTGGGCACAGTGCAGCACAGGCTCTGTGGAGGAGCAGGTGGCTGTGCTGCGGCGGCTTTGCTGGCGTGTCCTCACCAGGGAGCTGCTGGCAGAGACACATGGCCAGGCCTGGGCTTCAGGTGCTTTCCTGTCAATGCTTTCTTCCCTGCATGGCTTCCAAAGGCTGCACCCTGAGTGCTGGCTGGACCAGCCTGGCTGAACACTGCTGGCAGTAAGTCCATCGCAGCCGTGGCACAGGGACTGTTCTGCCGCTCCTCAGCGCATGCGGGTCCCAGCAGAAAGCCCCCTTCTCGGCACTTTTGCTCGTGCGGGCAGAAAAACAGGTGTGGATCAGCTCTGCTGAAGCAGAGGCAGAGAGTGAGTCAGAACAGACTGCAGAAATTAGGAGCGGTTTATAGGCATCACTAGAAAAGATAAGTTTCTCCAGGAGGCACCAGGACAGACCCTGATGGCACAGTCTGGACTCCAGCACATCTCCTGAGCCCCAGGGCACTGCCCAGGGCAGGCTGGAGGCTGGCCTGCAATGGCTTGCGTCAGGCAGGCTCAGAGCATGTCTTTGCTTTCCCCTTGCACTGGCAACCTGCTAGAGCCCTCTCAGCTCCCCAGTGTTCAGTGCACACACCTGCCTGAGCTATGTCACGGTCCAAGGAAGGAAGTGCATTAGGAAAGTAGGAGATAAAAGGCAGTTACAGTGCTGCTGCATCTTTCTCAGCAGCTGTAAACCCTGTTATGTTGTTAGAAGAGGTGTAGTGCTGGAGCAAAAAGCTCTCGTGTGTTGTCTCCAGTCACAGTCTATATATTTTCTGGTGAGGTAAAAATAGCTTTTCTTTTTCAGGATATGCAGAGAGCAGAGGCTCCTGCTAACATCAAAGGAGAGTGACAGCTTTCCCCTGGGTGTGCGTGGCCTCAGCTGGCAGGAGCATAGATGTGTTAATTCTTGCCTTGCTTTGGCTATGTCTGAAAGGAACGATGTCCTGGTCACCAGCTCCCTGCTCAGACCTCTTGACCAGCCCCTGTTCCTCACTCCACTCACTGCTGCTGGACCCAGCACCGTACTTCATTAGAGAAGTGGTGGTTTGCAAATGACAGAACAAGATCTTGATATTACTACTTAGAAAATGCATTGATAGCAGGTGGGAACTGACAGAGGCAACCTTTCATAGAGCTGTAGGCTGTAGCACCAGGGGATCCTTATCAGAAGGATCAGTCTGCTGTGCAGGGGCAGCTCCCAAGTCCTTGCTCAATGCAGATTAAGCTGTTTCTGATATCCACCCTGCTCACAGTCCTGAACCTGTTCCAGCTTCAGCAGCTAGCAAAGGGGACCTGTGAGGGGGGAAGGAAGGAGCCAAATGGCGATGTAGATGCTGTCTGTATCTGAATATGCTCAGCAGGGGCCGAGTTAACCTTGGCCCTGAACTGCACCGCCAGTGACAGTCCAGAACTGCCTCGCCTGTTAAAAGAGCCTAAAAACAGGCTTTCCGAAAGCTAGTTACTCATGACTATGTAATGATGGAGGATCGTGCATGATGGAGAGGCTACTCTGGTGCCTGCCCATGAAAGCTTGCCTCTTCTTCAGTACTTTCAAAATGCTAATTGACAAGTTGCCTGCCTTCCCACAAACCTGCCAGGGGCCCTCCTTCTTTTGCTTTGGGGTTTCTCCTCTGCCCGCTATGCTGAGTGCTCTTCCAGCTCTAACAGCCCCGTGCCACAGTAACACGAGATCATCTTTAATTTCCTGCATGCTCCGATTCAACTGCTGCAAGATGGTTGGGCTCCCCCTTGCATTCTGGTCTGGGGATCTCTGCTGGGCATATAAACCCTTGGGCTCTGTGGTACTGCCTTGGGGAGGCCTGAGGCTATTGTGAAATCTCCGCTCATCAGAAGGGGGCGTGGGGAAAGGGTTTACTCAGGATGGTGCATGAAATGGGAACAAACTCGCTTGGCAGATGGCTTCCAGAGATGACCTCTTGTGCCTTGACTCTCATCAGTCCTATTAGGATCTGCAGACCTGTCCTAAATCATGTGGGCAGAGGTGCAGATGATTAGAGAACAGAACTTGGGCATATGGATTTATGTCTTAAATTGTGTGGGCAGGGGACGAGAATGACGAGAGGACAGAATTTGGGTATATGGGTTTATCCTTTTATCTGATGAATTTTCCCAATGCTTTTGCTATTCTCTTTCATCTGGGTTTGCAGTATGTGCCTGGTAGCCTGTTCTCCGTGCTCCGCTGGCTGCCTGCCTGAGGCTTTGCTACTGTGGCCTCTCTGGAGATGCCGTGCTCTGCTGAATGCTGTCTTCTGCTCTGGCAGAAGACCTGCCAGTAGGTTTTGTTTCCACTGCAGGCACCACTGAGACTGTCAAGTTTCTGTGAATAGGAGAGAAAGTTCCTGTAAGGCAGACAGCGTGATTTCTGTTTCTGGGCATTGTGAGTTGAATCTCTGATTCAATTTTCCTGATCTTCCCTGATCATGTTAGACAAACCCTAGGTGCCATCTTTGATTGCTGTTTCCAGGACTGGGATATTCTTCTTATCTGATGAGAAGGGATCCATGTTATCACCTGCAGACCTGGGCACGTGATGTCTGCAAGGCAGGGAGGTCCAAATGAGCTCTGGCTCCAGAGAAATCCCTTGGTTAGGCATAAAAGTAAACCACTGAGGTAAAGTTTTGCTCTCTCTGCTGGAAATAATGCCTCAAAGGTGGGGATCGTGCCCACTACTGGACACAATCCCACATGGCAAAGAAATGTCACAGCAAGCGTCAAGGGCTGTTGCCAGGTTTATTGCACTACCTCTCTGGCTGGCAGCGCCAACCTTAGGTTCCAGCACCCTGGCATTGCAACTGGAAGTGGCTGGATGATCTCCTTGATGCGAGTTAGACCCTTCCCCACCATCCAGGTGGGATACCCATAGCAGTACATGGCTTTGGTGCTAGGCTTCAGGTTTGCATCTCACTGCCAGTTGTGGCTTTTGTTTGTTGGAGTGATTGTGTGGTGCCCAGCCTGCCCTGTCCTCTGCTCCATGAGCCTGTGTCAGTCTGGCTCTTGTTTCCCCCTGTTCACCATCACACTGGCCACATACAGGAGGGTGTGTGTGTCTGCTTGGCAAGGCCAAAAGCCACTGCTGCCTCCCCAGACAGGGCCAGTGCTAAAACTGTGCCTCCCCCTTAGCAGCAGCACATGATGCTCAGGAGGGATTGTGGCCCTCCTGCTGCTGTTTTTCTGCTGTTCACACAGTTTGCGCTCCCAGTTTGCAATATGCCTCAGCTGACTTTGCTCCTAATGTATCCCAGAGAAAGGGTGGCACATGTTGCTTCTGGTAAGGGGTTTCGACAGTGTTGGAACAATGGAGCTGCAAACAGATGCCTGCAGTGTGTGGAGCAGGAGCTGCTAAGCTCCTTGCTGGAAGGAGCACATGGCTTCAAAAGAATACAAAAGAGACAAAAGGGTTTGAAGATGCAGAGTTATCATTAGTGGCAAAACTCAGGAGACAGCAAGAAACCTGCGTACTGGTTTAATTGGGCGTAGTTGCTTTCAAGATCTTTGCTACAGAGCAGCCACAGGAAGCTTTCCATGCAGCAGAGCCTGCTGCTCTTCACTGGCAGGCCTGGAAGAAACACACCTGAACGAGTGCAGGGCTGGCAGGAGGGTGCCTGCCCCAAGGACGATGTACATGGGCCTGGTCTGCATCCTGCCTCCGGCACGCAGGGACTACGGCAAACCCACCACGCAGCCAGCTTCCCTCCCTTCACATGCAGGCAGCGGCCATGCTGCTCAGCAGCAGAGCAGACCCAAAATTGCTGGCCACCGGGTTTGCCGTTTGGCAGAACGCATTTTGCTCCCCAAGGCATAGGAAGTAATTTGTTATTTGAAGTCTGTATCGCAATTCCTCTTCTCTGGTGTTAAGAGCAGCACTGCTCTTCAGTGAGGGCAGAGGCTCTGAAGATACACGGCAGAGACCAGGGAAGGGTAAAGGCAGGGACCGAACCATCTGAGAATTGAGACTCTGGGTTCCCTGTCGCACCACATATTTCGATTGCAGAGCAGGTCTGGCTGCGTGGTACCTCTAGGTAGACAGTGAAGAAAATACAGCCCATTTCAAAAAACCTCAGTGACTTCAAGCTCCCCCACTCTTCCCTCTCTGTAACTAGTCCTTGCAGCTCTTCCAATGGAGCAGGGAATCAGCTGGTTTCAAGCATGAAAGCTCTGTGTTTCTGCAGGCAGTGAGATGGTCCCGTGGATGCCCGCAGCCCCTTGGGGGGGGTGCACTGCCCTCACTGCCTGCGTCTGTGCGGCATGGGCAGCACTGCTCTCCGGGGACGGCTGGAGTCTGAGACCTGTTGGAAAGGGCACTCAGTCCCTTTCTTTTGGCATCTTTGGCCCTCTCCATAGCAGGACACCTTCCCAGGCAGTCACACGTACCAGCGCGCGCATCCCACCTCCTCTGGAGCTCCTCAGCAAGAAGCTGGCGCAGCCCTTCCTCACACCGGGCGCTGTATGAACAGCCAAAGGGTTGCAGTCCCTGCTCAGGCTGCCTTGTTGCTCCAGCAGAACTGCAGGTAGAGGAGGCAAGTGGGCAGATGGGGTAAAGAGGGCAGTGTAGCAGGATGCACATGTGCCTTTTGCCAGTCTGGAACAGTGTGGCGACTTGCCTCTTGCCTGTCTTTGTTTCCCAGAAAACACTGTGAGATCAGCACAAGTCCCTGAACTCATTTGCGCTTGGGAATCATCTATTTGCAGCATTTAGCAGCTTGTACACAGTGGGCTCCTGACAAAAGTGGCCACCTTTCCCAGAAGGAGGCAATGTTGGGACCCTCCCTTGCTTTATCAGTGATGTGCAGAAGGCGCTGGCGGCAGCTCCTCCCTGGGTGGGAGCGAGAGCCTGGCACTGCCAGAGGAGATTAGAGCAGGACTGCGACCACAGCCAGAAGACAGAGCAGGATTACCGAACCTCGGACTGCAGCCCTTGAAATCCAGCCTGAGCTTCTGGTTTGGCAGAATTTCCCCTTTGCTTATTGCCTTAGCCACGACTGCAATGCAATGGGTTTGGTCAGGGCCAGGCTTCTCATGTTGGGGTGAGGAGCTGGGAGATTCATCCACTGGCAGTGATGCTTTGTGGTGCAAGGCTGTGAGAGCAGGAGGACATCTATGAATAGGAGCAGAGGAAGCCACTAATCAGGGCCAGGAGAGGGAAAGGGAAAAATTTAGATTGTCAGCAGACAAGGGGAGCTTTTTCCTGAAAGAAGAGAAAGGGAAGGAGAATAGAAGCACAGTACGATTGCTGTGCTATGTTTTTTACTTTAGAAGGTCTTGGAGCACTTTGCAAAGTCCTAATCTGAGGCTTCTCTCTTGGGGAATTGCTGGCAGGAGCCTCCTGACACTTTGCAACTCAAATGTCCACAAGTCTGTGGAGCATGACACCTGTGTGTAGGATTTAGCATCTGTGTAGGAGTGCAGGAGGTACATAATAGCAAGAGAGGTGGCTTATTTTCTCCCCTGGAATAACTCCTTCATGGAGGGCAAAGGAAAATGGAAAGAAACACTACAAACTCCAAAGAAAGGAAAATGAGTAGAGGCAGTCTTTGCATCTGGAAGCAGTTGCTGTGTATCCTAGGGCACGTGGGTAGCAAGTGACTGCGTGTGCACATGTGTACAAATACCGGGGGGTGCATGTAGCATGCCCATGCCACGCTTTGTGCTTAGTAGTGGATGGTAACTGTGCGATGTGTGTGTGTCTGTGTTTAGGGACACTGGTGGTGTGCTGACTGGGATATCTATCTTTTTGATATGCACATCTACTTGTGTCCATCAGATCTCTGCATTTCTTGCTGTCACTGCTCCCTTTTGCTGAAACTCAGGAGATGGCAGTGACCCAATCTGTACTTCAGTTTGGGCTGAATCGCTGGCTAATCAAGTGTTGTCTTGATCTCTGTGACACCCCAAAGTAAGGCAAGCTGTTGTGAACGAATGCCCCTGAGCGATAGGTAGGCAGTCCCAACATGCACACTGACATCAGAAGGGCAGTGTGACTGCAGATCTATTCCCTTGCTTTTACCATTTGAGCTGAGCTATCCCTTCTTCCGTGGCTGCATGTGTTGTCTGTCTGCTGGTGCCTGGTGTCCTGCATCCCTCTGTGCATCTCTAAGAGCTGCCTGCTGAGCACGGCCAGCAGAAGGGCAGGACCTCTGAAGCCTCAGCATCTTCGCCGAGGCCCTGGCCCCAGCACCCAGCGGGGTGAGGGGGAACCGCGACCCCTCTCCTCCATGGCAGGCGTTACCTGTGAAATACTGGGCTCCTGGGCACGTCTGCAGGGCTGCTCTGTCTGTGCTGTTCCCGAGATGGTACCTGCAGCTCTGACCCGCTCCCTGCACTTGGCAGCAGTCAGCTGCTTTCCGGAGGCGGCTTGGTATTAAATATCCTGTCTGACACAGTAATGGAGAGAAAATGAACAAATTCCATTAGCGGCTGGCGATCCCTGCAGGGTCTGCGTTGGAGCGAGGAGGGAGCCTGTATTTTTAGATAGAATGCAATGTAACTTACTGGCTCTCTCAAAGCTGGGGAGTAGATAACCAAGGAGGGAGAGAGGGGACACCGGGCTCAGGTTTCAGCTGAAGTGAGGACTATGGCAGCACGAAAGGGCAGGTCCGCTCCAGACGTGGCTGTGAGTATACAATGCACTTCTCCTTCGTAACGTCGGAGACCTCCGCTTCGCTTTTCTGCTTGCTTTCTGCCTGTAGTCTCTGCTGGTGGGCATGCTGGGGCTTCAGGAGCCCCTTTGCTGCTGGAGCTCGTACAATTTTACCATTTTAAATCTTCTCAGCTCCACGTGTGTCCCATGGGTGGGAGAGCCTGGCTGAGCTGTGCTTTGATTTTCCAGAGGGTTTGCTGTCGAAGGTCTGTGCTGTGGCTGGCATGCTGGCAGCGCAGCTGAGGTGCTGCCCTGTCATTGATCCTCACCGAGATGTAGAGGCTTCTAGCAGGGTCTGGAGTTGGAAAAGCTCTTTGCATTCAGCCTGTTGCTTGAAGCTGTCGGTGTTTCCTCGCTAGACCCCAGATAGCACTCAGGGCTCAGAGTACAAACGTGCACTGCTAGGGACAGTGCTGGAGCTGCCTTCTGCCTCCTACAGCAGATCGTCCTCTACGAGCAGAGCACTGAGGTGCCACATCGTGTCTCCTCTGTGCCTACAGCCCTCCTCAAAGCCGTCAGCTCTGCCGTGAATCTGGGGGTTCTCCTGGATGGACAGGGCTCTCCTCTGAGGCGGCAGCCAGTGGAGCCAGCTGGCAGAGGCGGTCTTGCAATCGGCACGTGTTCCCCCCGCACGCGGAGCCTGCGCGCCGGGATGGGGCATGGTGGTGCTGCCCTGCTCCGCCTGTCCCTCTGCCCCAGGGGCGGCCCAGGAGGGGCCATGGCACCTGGCCACTGCTGCGGGAGCCTGGGCCCACCCCTGCAGGGTGTTCCTGGCATGGTGGAGACCGGGACACCCTGTCCATGGGCCTGGCTGCTGCAGGGTGGTGGGCCCAGGACAGGGCTGCATTTCTTTGTGGTAGGAGGGTCAGACAGAAAGGATGGGCTGGGGGAGGCAGACGGAGGAGAGCAGAAAGCGGCTGAGTTGCGCTGCTCCAAAGTCCGAATTTGGATAGTTGAGGCTGCAAAGAGAAGGGAAGAGAGAAACCCTGAACCCATTTGGTGCATCATCCTGCCCAGGTCTGCCTCCAGTCCTCTGTGCTCATGCTGCTTCCAGATCCTCTCCAGGAGCTTCCTCATCCTGGGTGCTCCTCGGCATCCAGGCTGTGGGTGCTACAGGGTGGCCTGGGATGGCAGGATGTAGGCTCTCGTAGCACAGGGGGTCCTTTGGTCAGTCCCAACGTGAGTGGTACAAGAGGGGTTTTGATTTTTTATTGGAGCTGAAGGCAGAGGAGTGTGTCCTGCGCCCTTGCCATGGATGTCTCGTGGCTCTTTCCTGCAGATAGCCCTTTGGGCTGGACCTAGCAGGCAGGCACCAGCTCGTAGTTACCAGTCCAAGGTCCCAGCCTCACAGAGCCACATCACTGCATTTCCACCTTGTTGTTCTCCAGCTTCTGGTGAGCCATCCCATGGCCTTCATTTGCTGCCTTACACTGCTAAATAGCGTGGCTTGAAGTATTGCTGTGCCTTGCCTGTGGTGGTTATGTTTTAGTGGTGCAGGCAGGCACGGCCTTGTTTCTGTTGGAAACGAGAGTTGTGACTTTCCTGGCTGCAGGGTGCTCGGCCACAGTCATTCTCCCCAATGCTGGTCCTTGAACTCCCCGCCGCGGCTACCCAGCAGTTTCTGGAGGCCCGCAAGGGTGTGCTCACCACAGCTGCATTCTAAGCCTCGTCCATCTCTGCAGTCTCTCAGCCAGGACACGGAGGCGCTTCCTAGGCCAAGGGAGGCTGCCATGGTTGGAGTCCCCTTAGAGCTTCCTCCCTACTGCACCCACAGTGCTGGGACGAGCTGCAGACCTCGCGTGGCTCTCCTACCCCATCACCTGGATGCTCTTCACTCTAAGTCCAGGTCCCAGCCCTGCTTCTTCCTGTCTAATTTGGGGCACCTTGGTCTGTCCCAGCAGTTCCCACCTTGACCTGCCTAGCCTCTGCCTTTTCTGCCTGGTCTCTGTAGTCATGTTCTCTGCAACCGAGTAAAGAGCTGACCCTGTGCTGGTGATGGGGGAGAACAGGGGGACTCAGTCTCATGCTTTTTCTTTTTTTCCCCAAGGCCGACGCTGCAACCAGTTTCTTGAGAGCTGCAAGATCCGGGAATCTGGACAAAGCCTTGGATCACCTCAGGAATGGGGTAGATATTAACACCTGCAACCAGGTAGGTGAAATCCGCAGGGCTTCTGGTACCACCTCTAGTTCATGTGAAAATGTGCCACGCGGTGGCTCCCCCAGGCCCAGCGACAGTCACTGCTCCCCTTCCGTACGCTGCTCCCATAGGATGGAGGTTCCCCATGTCTGCTTGCTTGCACTGCTCTGCGTATCCGATTGGGAGCACCTGCCCTGATCCCACAGTCCTACCTGCCATGGAGCAGGGTGTAAGTTGGCTGGTAATAACTTGCCTGCCAGAGGAAGTTCAAAAACTTCGTGGGAGAGGCTGCCTGTCCTGACCCTGCTCCCCTCCCACGCCTGATGTGCCTGGCTCCTGATGAAGCGTCGAGGGGGTGAGACAAAAGAGGTGCCCGGCGTGGTGGAGGGCAGCAGCAACTCTGCTGCGCGTAGGTGATTTCCTGGGGACGATCTGCTCTGCAAAGGCACTGTGCAGTCTCCAGGCATGTGTCTCCGGAGCTGTGGAGGGCTGGGTTGGGTGCGCAGAGGTGTGGAGGGCTCAGGGCTGGGTGCACAGAGCATGGAGCCGCAACCACCGGTGTGGTGGGGGATCCCTGGGGTGCAGAGGTGAATGTGCTGGCAGATCCCATCCTGCTCTCATCTGCACCACCCACTTGCCAGGCTC
This sequence comes from Rissa tridactyla, assembly GCF_028500815.1. Taxonomy (NCBI): domain Eukaryota; kingdom Metazoa; phylum Chordata; class Aves; order Charadriiformes; family Laridae; genus Rissa; species Rissa tridactyla. The sequence continues at coordinate 3,603,116 of NC_071485.1, forward strand.
CAGGCTGCTGGCACAGGGGCTTCTGACCAGAACTGGGCTCAGGGAGAGGCCACGCAGGGCAGACCAGCCTGAGAGCTGCCCCTTGCTGGGGAGGCTTCCGCAGCTGAGCTGGGTGGAAACTGGTCCTGTGCTGGGGAGGAAAGCGGCTGACCAGAAGGCAGATCTGGACCGAGTGTCTTTGGGGCAGGGAGGGCAGCAATAGCCATAAAGACCTGGGGAGCCTGGCAGTACCGGCTGGAGCGTAGCAAAGGGCATTAAGGTGTAAGCAGAGAGGGAGATCTGAGGCTCCTGTAGGGTGACAAGCAACTGGGACACCTGGGAGGGGCTCAGCCGCTTATCAGAGGGCAGAGCAGATAAGTAACTGTGAAGAGTGGAGCACAGTGGCTGGGTTGTCGCAGGAATCACTCTTGGGGATATTCCCCTCGCCTGCAGTGCTCAGGCTTTAGATTCCCAGAAGCTGCAGTTTAATAAAGCAGGGGATGTTTGCAAAATGCCAGTCTTGGTGGGTTGGGAGGTGTTGGGCAGGTGGAGCCCCTCCCAGCCCAACGCAGACAGGTCTGTCCCAGGAAAGGAGAGCTGCAGGCGCAGAGGAACTGTTTGCACATAAGCGACAGAACATTTTGTATCTGTGTAGCTGCCAAATGCAAGTGGCTCAGCCTGAATTGGGGTAGGTGCTGTAGGGAGAGACTCTGGGGGCTTGGGCGGAGCAGGGGGCACAGCAACCGAACCGTCAGCTGCGTTCCAGAGCAAAGTGATGCTGCGGGGGCTGACTCGGCAGGTAGCACAAATCTATGTTCACCTGGTTCAGCATCAAGTCCCCAAACCAAGCGTAGTTCAGACCTACTGATTTGTGCACTGCAGTGGCCCGTGCAGTTACTGCAGACAGGTTCCCCCAGGAAATGTCACCGTCTCCTTTTCTTTTCTTAGTGATGGTACCATGCAGGGATGCTGGGCTTCTGCAGACCCCTGGGGCACACTGCAGCTTGCATTCTCCTTTCTGGGACACTAGATGGGGTTTGGGGAAAGCTCAGGAGATGCTCGTTTTGTTCATCACTGTATTATCTGCATTATTAATTCATAATGAGCATCCAGATACTCTCACAGATTTCTGTCCTGGGGCTGTGCGGGGACATATGGGATTTAGATCAGAGGGGTCTTGCAGGGAGAAGAGGTAGAAGATTTTCAGTTTCAGAGTCCTTTGAAGATGAGCTTTTCCATAGGGTCCTGTTGGTGGCTTAGAGGCTCTGACCCCATAACCATTTTGGAGATGCACAGGGTTTGAGAAGAGGAGAGGCCATGCAGCATGCTCTCAGCACTGGGCTGCAGGACTTGGCCTGTGCTCGGCACTGAGCAGATCGCGTGTTTGCACCTGGCAGGATCTGCCAAGTTGCTGTGCTTCATTTCAGAATTTGGCCCAGTCATTAAACCCAACTGCTGCTCCTGTAGTCTCTCCTGGGGGAGCAGAAGCCCCTGTAATTGAGCCACAGCAGCAGGCCAGTCGCTGGAAGTGAATGAGTCATGCTGCTCCTGCTTCCGAACGCTTACCTACGAATGAGCAGAGACAAATAGGTGTTTAATGCACCCGCCGCTCCCTTACAGGCCTCTGGGAAAGCAAGTCGACGTATGAGGCACTTCTTTCAGTGACATCTTTGCGCTGGTTCCTGCCATCTCCCTGAGGTTAGATGGCACTTTGGGGTTTCCTTCTGAGGAATATCAGACCTGTGGGAAAGGTCCAACCTCACATGTCCTGTATAGAATAAAGAGGGATATATGTGGTCAGACCTATCCCACAGGCCCTGTATTCTTACTGAAGTGCAGAGACCTTGACATGCCATCTGATCTTCATCCCGCCGATTTCATCGCCTTCATTGCTGCCATCTGCATCGCTGTCTTCATCATTCACCTCTCTCGTGTTTTGAATTCCTGCATGCTCCCATCTCATCCATGAGGAGCCGGAGGCCTGAGATGAGCGCGCCTTGCTGCCAGGACCCTCACTAGCAGGGAACAGCGCTGTGCTAGCCGGCAGGTCTCTGTTGGGGTGGCCACTCACAGTCCTGATGGGCAAGCCAGGGCCAGGTCCCGCTTTGGTACAGGCGAAGTGCAAAGTCCGCCTTTTGTGTTTTCTGGGCTGCGTTTGTCAGTGACATTGACAGCCAGTGACTGGGATTTTTGGGAAGCATTTGCGGCACTTAGTGAGGAGAATACAGCACCTTTCAAATTAAGCACATCCTGTGGCAGTTTTGGGTCAGAGGAGCTGTCAAGCCAAGGGAAATGCGCAAAACAGCCCGCATTGTTCCAGCAGCAGAAATATCGATGGGCCGCTGGGAAATGATCTTCTGCAAACATTGTGCTTATTGCTGTAAGGCCAGAGAATAATGATTCCTCACAGGTTTTTAGCATTCAAAAGGTTATTTATGAATCCCCTGTGTAGAAGGGCATATGTGCTGAGGAGAGGAACCGAGCATCTGTGGTCTTGCACTGCAGGCGTTTGTTTTGTGAGTCTAACTGGGAAAAAGCGCGTGTGTCTGTGGCCATATCCAACTTGGGAGGTCACGAAGATGAAGGTGTCAGTGACCATCTGCATGGAGTCGTGTAGGTGTGTCTTAGTCAGAGAAGCTGGGCTTGACCGAGGTGATGGCTCAGTGGTTGGGGAGCATTTCTTTTCGGTGGCTCTCTTCTGTGGGTGTTGCAGAATTCTCGCTTCATTTTCCCTTGGAAGCAGGCCTTTTGTGCTTGAGGCTCTAGGAGACTTCAGAGTTGGTATGCTGAAGAAGCCTGTGGGTTTTTAGGATTTTGCTCTTTGTGGTGTAATCAGAGTTGAGCAAAAGAATCTGTGAGTCTGACTGTGATCCTGGATAGCCAGTGCTTTGAGAGAGGGTGGAAAACCTTTTTCCAGTACGGTAACAGTCTTCAAGCTGTTCTAAGCATAAAAGGAGTACTGAGGGCTGGAACTGGAGCCTCCCTGGGAATTTTCTGCTCCCCTACCTATATTCAGGTAGGGATGAAGCAATTCTGTGACGTGACCTTCCAGTACTCTACAGGAGCCGAAGCAGATGGTTGGGAGGTGGAGTACTTGGGCAGGACTGTGTGCTCCCAGGGAGCTGGCGGCTCTGCCGCGCGACAGCATTGCGTAGGGATGAGTAAACATAGTGCATCCACCTGGGAGAAGTGAGGGACACGGGAAGTTTGCCTTATGGGGAAAAAGTGACATCTGAAATCGCCTGCAAGTATTTCACCTCTTTGCCAGCAAATATCCCAGCCCTTTTGTTGACATCTGGGAAGCAGAAGAGAGTGTCAGAAATAATGGAGCAGAAGCTGTTTTAGCAGCCTCTGGGGCGCTGACTGGCCTGATACCTCCTTCTGACAGCCCAGAGATGCTAAAAGGGCACTGGGCAGCCCTTTGCTCCTGGAGCACAAGTTCCACGTATAGGAAAAAGGCGAGCTAAACTGGGGCACACGCAGAGATATTCCTGAGAATTCACTTCAGTTGTTCAGGAGGTTCCTGGAGCTGGTGGAGCGTAGCAGTGGCACAGCCAACACTTTCTCTGCACCCTTTGCTGCAGCTAAACTCCGAGGGAGCAAAGCTGACCCTCTGCTGAGCATAGGCTGCAGGATGGGGCTGTTGGTGGGCAGTCTGCGAAGCCAGGAGGAAGCTCCTGAACTGGTGTGAATTAAATTCGGCTGCTGCTTGATAAAATCATTGTCCCAGGCAGAGCTTCTTTCACTCACTGCACTTCTGCCTGTGTAAATGTTAAAGTTTAATGTTTGTATGCGCACTTACACAGGAGCTCTGGTCCATCCTCAATCTGGGCCATACACAAAGCTCTGCTCCGTGCTTTAGGTTTGGAAAGCCAGGCTGCGGACAGGCAATCGCAGGGAGGGACACCCCAAGGAAAGTCACCTGAGCAAAGATGGGAGTTGACATCAGGGATGTACCATGGGCAGGGAGGACTGAAACGGTGCCTGTGGCATCAAACACACACGCTGAGCTGTATTGCCACCCACCCGTAGGAAATCATCTACAGGGGCTGCATGTTTTGCTCGTGAGAAACCTCCAGCGTTAGTCAGCAGCTTAGCATTCAGCACGCGGTTGCCCTGGCAGCGTGGAGATAACCATGGCTGGTCGTGCTGGGTGCCAGCACAGGGCTCGGGGGCGAGGTGAGGGCTCCTGCTCCCACCAACCTGCACTTTCTCCAGCGTGGGCCAAGTGCCCACAGTTGTGTCTGAACAGGAGCTCAGAGTAGGGGGTTCCCTGGAGAGCCCCAGCCCCAGCAGGTGACTAATGCCCCTCTCCCACCTTTTCTCCCTCCAGAATGGGCTGAATGCCTTGCACCTGGCCTCCAAGGAGGGCCATGTGAAAATGGTGGTGGAGCTGCTGCACAAGGAGATCGTTTTGGAGACAACGACCAAGGTGAGGACAAGGGATTCTGGTCACATTAGTCACAACGCCTCACCCTGCCATTGCTGGCAGACACGCCAGCAGTAGCTGAGCGGTGAATCATGCTGTTTGCTTTCAGCCACTGGAAGGGCTGTGCTGGTAGTGGTGCTGCTGGGCTGGGCCTGGAGACGTGGCTCTGATTTCAGCCCAGTGGAAGCCGTGCTGGGAACCTCCAAGTGGGTGGGAGGTTCCTCTCTACCCATGCCTCTTCCCCATGTGGGCAACGGGGGCCACTGTGAGCTCAAGAGGGGAGTAACAGAAGCCACAACACGTGCTAGCGCTGTCTGTGCTCGCATCCCCTGCTGGCACTGGCTGCCAGCTCCGGTCAGCCCTGTGTGCTGCAACACTGAGATGGTCTTGGTACCGTTGTCGCAAGCCCGGAGAGCTCTGGTGCTCCGTAAATAACATATCATTCTGTCCTTGCATCACCGCGGCGGGGTGTGGTTCTTGCTCAGTGACAAGAGAGACAATGCGCAAGCGAGCAGGGCTGACAAATGAGCAGCCTCCAGCACCATCTGAAGGGCTGTGAGAGCAGGAGGGGGCCTGGCTTCCCACCTCCCCACTGCTCTGGCAGCGCTCAGGGCGCGGAGCAGAGCCTGGCATTCTGCCACACCACCCAAAGGCACAAGTTGGAAGAGCCCGTGTCTGCATTTTCCATCCTGCTTATCATCCCTTAGCTCTGCTGGGGTGCCTTGGCTTCCAGGGCGCACACTGCAGTTTTGCCTGAAGATTGCCAGCTCAGCTCCCCCATCCTCCCTCCCCTCCTCGTCTCCTGGTGCTGGAGATACACAGAGCCTGACAGTGCACACAGCTTTTGCTGCCAGTAACTTCATGGGAGAGATGAAATCACTCTCTTCCCTGGCCAGCAAACGAGAAGGGTAGCTGCCTGCTCCGTAGCAGGGATGGGGCATGGAGCAAGGGCTGCCTGGCCCCCAGGCTTCCCCTGGCCAGCTGCTGTTTGCACGTGTGTTAGCACATGTCAGGCCCATCTTTCCCAGCGCTGTGGCTGCTCCAGCTCCTGAGCGCTGCCCTGTGGTGTCTTTCAGAAGGGAAACACAGCCCTGCACATTGCTGCCCTGGCTGGACAACAGGACGTGGTCCGGGAACTAGTGAACTACGGGGCCAACGTCAATGCGCAGTCACAGGTAGAGTGACCTGGGCTGGGGTGGGAAAAGCACCCAGCACGCTCGATGGTGGTGTCCTCATGGTGGGAGTTGTGCCCAGCACGGACGCTTCAGCAGCCCTTTACAGTTCGTCTCTAGTCCTGTTCAGGGGCAAGGACTGCTCTGCCAGAATCCTGAAAGAAGACGAGTGTGTGAGTGTTGGGGAGGGAGTCTTGAGGGATATTGGGAGACCAGCTTGGTCTCTCTGCTGAGGGAGTCTGTGGCAGCACACACAAGCACGCTGAACTCATCCTGGCAGGACTCGTGGCCGATGCCTCCCTGGCACAGCCATGAGGTCTCCAGCGACCCCTGCAGCTCTGCACGCTGTGCCTCCTTCTTTCTTGGGCCTGGTGGGGCTGCAAGCTCTTCAGCTTTTGGCTGATGGGAGAAACGTCCCTGAAGCAAGGGACAACAGTGGCAGTGAGTGGAAGGCAGTGTCTCCTGGACTGACTGTTGTGAAGCATTCCTCTGGTTCTTTCTGGATGTGGGGAGCCTTGGACTCCAGCTCCCTGTGATTGTTCCATCATTGCCAGTTTTTTCCTTTTTCCCACCCACACTGTGTATGCATTTGCCCCAGTCCAATGAGCTGTGAGTGTGGGCGTTGATGGGGTGTAGGTCTGCAAGGAGCTTGAGAAACTCGAGGAAGAGTTGTGTTGATGTGCATGGCCTTGTGTTTGCAGAAAGGCTTCACACCCCTCTACATGGCAGCGCAGGAAAACCACCTGGAAGTTGTCAAGTTCTTGCTGGAAAATGGAGCCAACCAGAATGTAGCCACAGAGGTGAGTTCCTTGGGGAGGACCCCAGGGCCCTGCTTGTTGGGGCTGCTGTTGGGTGTGCCAGGGGCTGCCATGGCTCCTCGGCTCTCCCCGTCTCACCCACCTCTCCGTGGCAGGATGGCTTCACGCCACTTGCTGTGGCTCTGCAACAAGGGCATGAGAACGTGGTTGCTCACCTTATCAACTATGGGACAAAGGGTAAGGTCCGCCTGCCTGCCCTGCACATTGCAGCCCGCAACGATGACACTCGCACAGCTGCTGTGCTGCTGCAGAATGACCCCAATGCTGATGTCCTCTCCAAGGTGTGTGGCTTTCCCATCCTGTCTCTGGGAGCTTTCCCACATCCCCAGGGAGAACAGCAGCTTGGTATGCTGTATTTATCCATCATTTCAGCAGGGAGCATGTGTCTGGCTGGGCTGATCCCTCCTTCTTTCTCCTAGACTGGATTTACCCCCTTGCACATTGCAGCCCACTATGAGAATCTCAGTGTGGCCCAATTACTGCTGAACCGTGGAGCCAGTGTTAACTTCACACCCCAGGTGAGTGCAAAGTGGGACGTCTGCTGGGACTGGTACTGCTGCAGCACCAGAGGAGCCGGCTGTGCCTCCTTTCCATGTAGGTGCCGTGCAGAAGGTACCACAATGATGTATGTCTGGGGAGCTGCCATTAATAACCAGCCTTTTCTGCTATGTCTCCCCTCTGTCGGATGCAGCCGTGCATCTGATGTCGGATGCAAGCTCTTGGGAACCTTGTGTCCAGGCTGAGGGAAAGCTGGTGCTGTCACTGTAGGGCAGAGCTTATAGCCCCTGCAGTTCGCATGCCTCTTCCAGTCCCTTGGGTGCAGCTTCTCTCCACAGCCTTTAGCTGCAGGCAGGAGCAGGCGCTCACCCTCTCTCCCAGCCATGTGAAACAAGCTGTTCCCCCGCACTGTCCCTGGGCAGGGATTTAGCTCTTCCCTGCCCTCTGTCCTTTGTTCGCCCCATGTCTCCTTGCAGCCCCGTGGAGGAAAGAGAAGGGGTTGCTCCCTCTAAAAGACTGCTGTTCCTTCTCTCAGAATGGGATCACTCCACTGCACATAGCCTCCCGTCGGGGCAACATCATCATGGTACGGCTGCTGCTGGACCGTGGGGCCCAGATAGAGACGAGGACCAAGGTGAGACTGCTTCTGAATCACCAGCAAGTATACAGGTCATCTCCTTCCCCGAGCTCCTTACGTCCAGGGAGCACTGCCCAGTGCATGCCTTGTGAACATCTTGCTGGGTGCATGAGGGAAGGTCCCTGGTGCACTAAGGGGATGGACTGGGTTTTTTGCTGCTGCATGTAGAGGTGAGAGGAGGCTGCATGGCTACAGTGGGTGTGCCCTGGGGGCCGGGGGCAGGCTCAGTTTTGCTTTATTTTGCCAAAATAAGTCCAAAGTCCCTGTTACTTTCCTGCCTGAGGGGAGCCCTGCCTTTTCTTGCCCATGACGAGCCCTTGAACCTTTCTCTGTCCCCAGGACGAGCTGACCCCTCTCCACTGTGCAGCTCGCAATGGACACGTGCGAATTGCAGAGATCCTGCTGGACCACGGGGCTCCCATTCAAGCCAAAACCAAGGTACCCGTGGGACTCTGTGGGGTTGTGCTTGGTGCCAGGTCCCAGGGCAGCACAGGGGTGTAACAAGCTGTGCACAGTTGCTGGATGCCACCCGTGGCTGGGCTGGGGCTGAGTTTTTGGCCTGCCAAGGGGCAAGGAGCTTCCTGACCTCCTCCTTGGCCCTAGCTGGAGCCCTTTGCCTGAGGGCTGCATGCTTCCAAGGGACCAGCCCTGAGAAGGGGATGGCCTGGACACAGCCTGCCCCATGGCAGCAGCTCTTCAGGCCCTGCCCTCTGCTCAGCTATAAGTCTTGGTGAGGGATTTCGGAGCTCCTTTCTGGTAGCACCCTGGGGAACATGCCGTCTCTTCTGCCCCAGAGCTGTGGCCAGGGCAGTGAGGCAGGGGCTGGCTGGGATGCCTGGTCCCCTCCTGGCCCAGCCCTGAGGCCCTGCTCCATGGTTGCAGAACGGCTTGTCGCCGATCCACATGGCAGCACAGGGCGACCACCTGGACTGTGTACGCCTGCTCCTGCAGTACAGCGCCGAGATCGACGACATCACCCTGGACCACCTAACGCCGCTGCACGTGGCCGCACACTGCGGGCACCACCGGGTGGCCAAGCTGCTGGTGGAGAAGGGGGCCAAGCCCAACTCCCGAGCCCTGGTGAGTGAGGAGGGGCAGGCAGGGATGGGGTGGGGGAGAGGGAGAGTTCTCTCAAATGACTGTCCATCTGTCTGTCTGCAGAATGGCTTCACACCCCTCCATATCGCCTGCAAGAAGAACCACATCCGGGTGATGGAGCTGCTGCTGAAGACGGGTGCTTCCATCGATGCCGTCACGGAGGTAGGTGGGCTGCAGCGCAGCCCCAGCTCTCCTGTGCGGAGCAGGCAGCGCTGCAGGGGATGGTGGCCCTAGTGCCTTGTCTGGTCCCCAGACACTTTCTTCATTGCGGCTTAGGGCTCTTTGCAGCTCAGGACCTGCTGAGCCTGGCAGCGTCTCCCTACAGGGCAGGGGGACTGCAGGGGAGGCAGCAGCTCTCCGTGTTCCCCCCATCTCACCTACCAGGGTGCTGAGGCTGGGCTGGGGACCCAGAGTTTGCCTCTCTGCCCCTGGGGAGGAGGAGGGAGCAGGAAGAGATGTTGGCAAGGCCATCAGCCCCAGTCCCCAAGCCCTGGCCCCTTTCTCTCCACAGTCCGGCCTGACCCCCCTGCATGTGGCCGCCTTCATGGGGCATCTGCCCATCGTCAAGACCCTGCTGCAGCGTGGAGCCTCTCCAAATGTGTCCAATGTGGTGAGTCCCACCCTGGCTGGGGCTGTGAGAACTCATCACGGTGGGGTCCAACAGGAGGTGGGGGTTGCCCGAGTCCTGCTCTCCTGAGCAATCCCTGGTGCCCCCTGCTTTGTGCTGGCAGGAGGCTCTGGTAGGGGCCAGAAAAGGTTGTGGGCACTGCTCTCCTGTGCTCAGACCAGAGGAACGACTGCAGGAAGGCGTATCCCCTCCTACGGCCTCACCAATTTATCCTGTCCTTGGTGCAGAAAGTAGAGACGCCCCTACACATGGCAGCCAGAGCTGGGCACACGGATGTGGCAAAGTACCTGCTGCAGAACAAAGCCAAAGTCAATGCCAAGGCCAAGGTAAGTACAGAGAACTTGTGGGATAGTCCACCTCCTGGTCTGCCAGGGGCTGTGCAACAGCAGGAGCAGGGCTGGGGTTCCTTCAGCATGGCAAGCAAGGGACTGGTCCACATCTGCCAAAACAGCTCCTCTGCCTCCCTCGCAGGATGACCAGACTCCTCTGCACTGTGCTGCACGCATCGGCCATACTGCCATGGCCAAACTCCTGCTGGAGAACAACGCCAACTCCAACCTGGCCACAACAGCGGGGCACACGCCCCTGCACATCACCGCCAGAGAGGGGCATGTGGACACAGCCCTGGCCCTGTTGGAGAAGGGGGCCTCACAGACCTGCATGACCAAGGTAAGCTGCTGTGGCCACCACCACTGAAGGCATGACCTGGCTGGGCTGAGGCTGGGCAGGCTGGCAGCTCAGTGTCCCTGTCACAGGAGGGCAACCTCCTCCCATGCCACAGCATCCCTTTCTGCGCATGTGCCAGTGCGCTCCTCCTCATCCCTGTGCACCCTGTGATGGGCTGCCTTTCTCCTCAGAAAGGATTTACCCCTCTCCACGTTGCAGCCAAGTACGGGAAGGTGGATGTGGCAGAGCTGCTGCTGGCACGTGACGCTCACCCCAATGCAGCAGGGAAGGTGAGTGCTGCTCCTGTGATAGAGGGAAGAGTGGTGTGGCATGTGGTGCGGGGAGAGGCTCTGTCTCACCTGTCTGTGCCCTCTGCCCTTCCCCAGAACGGCCTGACCCCACTGCACGTGGCTGTCCACCACAACAACCTGGAGATCGTCAAGCTGCTGCTTCCCAAGGGGAGCTCCCCGCACAGCTCAGCCTGGGTAATGCTGGACCGTGTGTCCCTGGGGATGTGGGGATGTATCCTGTGGCCAGTGTGTGCCAGCCTGGGGCCAGCATTGTACCTCAACCCTGGGAGTGTACAAGGGACTGATCACCACCAGCCGCTCTCCATGCCTGCTGCTCATGCCCGCCTGTGCCTGGCAGCAGCACACGGGGCAGGCAGGGGTGCCGGGCGTCCTGTTCCCGCAGCCAGCCTGTGTCAGGATAGTCCCTGCTGGCAGCTTTGTGGCTGTTGCTGGGGGATGTGTTTCCATGGCAAGCCCTGCTGAGCAGCGCTGTGGTCTGGCAGTTTGGGAAACCACACATGAATGTTTGCATGCAGCTGGGAAGCAGTGAGTCAGAAAACCCACGAGCTCATGAGAGTCGCCCCGCTCTGCCTGAGCACAGGGAGCGTCCCCCACAGAGAGCAGACCAGCAGCCTTGGTTTTCACGTTGTTTGCAGAAGCTGCATCCTCAGAACAGACAAGTGGCTGCTGGTGCTGGCCCTCCCCATCTGGCGGTTCCTGCTCCCCCGGCGCAGGCTGCCCGCAGACTCGCTGCGCAGGCGTCGGGAGCAGCCGGTACCGGCGCCAGTCCCCCGTCGGTCTGCGTCACCGACAGCCTGCGCGTCACCCTGGGCACAGCCTGTCTGCCAGCTGCTTCACTCCTGCAGTGTGGCGGCAAAGGCAGTGCGCAAGGCCCTGCAGTCTCTGCATGAATACTAATCCTGCATATTGCTAGTTTTTCCCCACACCTCAGCCAGACACGTTCTGGGAGGCGTCTGTCTGCCCTGGCCTCTCACAGCTCCAGGTGGCTGAATGCTGCTGTAGCAATTCATGTGTGGAAAGCTCCAGGACAGCTGATCCCAGTCAAACCTGAAGCAGGTGGTCTTTGAAACCCCTGTCTTGGCTGGAAGAGGGATTTGGCCTCAGCATCTGGGCTAGTTGCTGTCAGGGAGATGGTTTGGGTGTGAGCCCGCATCCCTGAGCTCTGGAGGCAACTAGGAAGGGCAGGCCTGGCCTGGGGAGGCAAGGTGGCACCTTCTGTCCCTGCTGGTCTGCTCAGCGGGGGCTGAGCACTGCAACGAGCCTCTCTCCCCGCAGAATGGGTACACCCCCCTGCACATCGCTGCCAAGCAAAACCAGATGGAGGTGGCCAGCAGCTTGCTGCAGTACGGGGCTTCTGCAAACGCGGAGTCTGTGCAGGGAGTCACCCCACTACACCTGGCTTCCCAGGAAGGGCATGCGGACATGGTGGCACTGCTGTTCTCCAAACAAGCCAATGGTGACCTAGGCAACAAGGTAAGTGGTCCCAGTGCATCCTGCCAGGCTGGAAGCGAACACCCCAGCAGGGAGTAGCAGACAGGGTAGTAGTCCAGGCCCCAGTGCCTCCCTGCATTTGGGCAGCAGTGTGCTGGCCAACGGCACAGTGCCAGTCAATTTGCCAGGTTGGAGACCTGACTTAGAGTCTCTGCTGGTAGAGCTGCAGCGGTGGCATTGCCACTGTACTGAGACCTCCTCTGTTTGCAGAGTGGCCTGACTCCTCTCCATCTCGTGGCCCAAGAGGGGCATGTGCTGGTTGCTGATGTTCTGGTGAAACACGGAGTCACGGTGGACGCAACAACCAGGGTAAAGTAGTGCATTAACCACGGCTGTGGTGAAAAATGTGTAGGGGAACTACCTCTGGGCCCACTCCAGGAGGAGCATTGCTTTTCTTGTTCTTTGTGCAAGAGTCTGCCCTCTTGCAGGCACATCTTGTCTGTGTCTTGGGGTCCCTTCCCCCCCTTCCCCCTACCTCCCTGGAGGGATGATTCTTGCCTGCTCCCACAGGTCACCCCTATACCCCTGGGCACGACCTGGTGTCATCGGCAGCGTGCCCTCTGCTCGGGTCCTGGGCTCTCAGGCAGCACCCATACACATGTCCCATCCTTCATCTATAGAAGCTTGCCCATGAGATGAGCATACCCAACCCAGAAGGGCAGGAAGCACCGCTGAGGGCGGACTGAGACCTGATCTTGTCTTTCAGATGGGCTATACCCCGCTGCATGTGGCCAGCCACTATGGGAACATCAAGCTGGTGAAGTTTTTGCTGCAGCATCAGGCTGATGTCAATGCCAAGACTAAGGTACAGACATGTCCTGTGCTCCAAGAACCCTTCTGCCCTGGGCAACAGCATGCAGGTTGCTGGGGAACGCTTAGCCTCCCTCCCTGCTTCCACTTCTCCCCACCCTGCTCCACATAGCTCCAAGCCCTCCTGTCTCCATGGCTGGAGGCTGCTGTAGTCTAGCTACAGCCCCGAGCAAGTGCTGGGTTCTGCAGAACCCTTTGCTTACCCTGGAAAGGAGGGAGCTGCCCCTCGTGCGCCAGGCATGAAGCACAGTGTGAAGTCTGGGGCATTTCTGGGTCAGCAGACTCCCAGAACCGATGGCAGCACCCTCTGTCCTCCCTTGCAGCTGGGATACACCCCTCTGCACCAAGCGGCGCAGCAGGGACACACAGACGTCGTGACACTGCTGCTGAAGCACGGTGCCTCTCCCAATGAGATCAGCACAGTGAGTACGGCGCTCGCCTGCACCTCCTTGCCCCATGGCAAGCTCTGGCACCTGCCTGGGCTTCCCCATGGCTGCTGCTGACCCCGTCCTTCCTCCCCGCACAGAATGGCACCACTCCTCTGGCCATTGCAAAGCGGCTTGGCTACATCTCCGTCACAGATGTGCTCAAGATTGTCACAGAGGAAACTGACATCCCGGTGAGCCCCTGGGGACTGGGACGGGACCCTGTGGAGGAGGGCTGGGGCTGGGAGCAGCCGGGCAAAGGTCCAGAGGGCGCAGCCGGGCAGCCTGAGGCAGAGGCAGCTGAGCCTGGGCGTGAAGAGGGGGCTGTGGGGGCTGCACAGCGAAGTCACCTCCTCTGACTCTGCTCTGCTCCCACAGTCAGTCGGTGACAAGCACCGCATGAGCTTCCCGGAGACTGTAGACGAGATTCTGGACGTGTCGGAGGACGAAGGTGAGGGCCCCAAACAGAGATCTGCTGGCTGGGCCAGTGTGGCAGGCAGCAGCCCCGGGGATGGGCACTGGCATTCCTGCTGGCCAGGGTGGGGGGGATCTGTGGCCCCGCGGTGGTCTTGCGGAGAGGACGCGGGGAGCCCACCAGACTCCTGGCATGCCACCTCTTGGCTCAGGTGCTTCCCTGCGCTGTGCAGGAGGGATGTGCCTGAACCTCTCTATGGTCCCCCAGGGACAGTGTGCAGAGAGCCCTTGGCATGCAGAGCCCCCCACTGTGCCCTGCTCCACGGGGTGGTACCAGCTCCCAGCCCGGCTGCAGCTGGTCCGCTCCTGCTCCCTCCCACCAAGACCTCACCTTTGCCTCTTCTTACTTTGCAGGCACTGCTCATGTCACAGTAATGGGTATGAAATGTGTCCCCCTGCCCCAGCTCAATGGCCCATTTCACCCCATGGCCACTAACCATCCGCACGCCACATCCATCTGCTGAACCTTGCTCTGGGCTGGTGCTACCCAGCGCAGGCCCTGCCATCGCGCCCTGCCCATCTGTGTCCGTGCTGCTTGTTGTGGTGTGGCTGCATGAACGGGGCCATCCCCCCACTGCGGGGGAGCCCTGGCTCCCTGTGGGCCCCAGGCCCTGTCCCCAGTAGGCAGAAGAGCCTGTTTTTGTGACAGACTCCGGTGCCCCTCCACAACCGCCCTGTGCCGTCCTGGACAGGCCAGGGATGAACCTGAGTGCTCTAGCATCTCCGTGCTGCTACAGTCCCCTCCCCATCACTGGGGCTCTCTCCCTGCTTTGGGAGGTGCTGGACTCTCTCCCTTAGGGCATTGGCAAGAGCCGAACCCTGGTGAACTCCTTAGAGGGCGTTAATTGGGCCAGCAGGCAGTGCTGGCTGGGCTTGTGCCTCCAAGGCGGGGTGCGGATGCACTCTGCAGTGTTAGGGCATCCTTCCCATGTCCGCAGCGTTGCCTACTCTCCTGTCCCGGCATCCAACGGCAGGGTATCCCTGTCAGGCTCTGCTCTGTGCTTGGTGCTGTGGGAAAGGGGTCGGCTATCAGCCGAAGCGCCTGTCCCACTGACCCGCGGCACGGGTCTTGCGCCTGCCAGCAGACCCCGTCTGGCAGAGGGCAAAGCCGCTCCGTGGCCAGCTGAGACCCAGGGGATGAGTGTGTGTAGGGAACAGTGGGAGCAGAGGTGGGCCCTGGCTCCAGCCCTGAGGAGGGGTGGGGGCAAGGTCTTGGACGTCTGTGTGCCCTTGTCCTTCTGCCTCCACATGCTGAGCCAACTCTCACTTTCAGAGGAGGAGCTGATTGCACCAAAGCCCAGGACACTTGATTCCAGGGACCAGGAGGGCAAGAGGGAGATGCTAGAGTTTATGACCACAACGACACTGGAGCAAACGTAAGAGGCACTGGATGATGGGGAGGGAGAGGGGACAGGGGACTGGACCAGACTAGTGCTGGACAGGGATCCCAGCAGGGCAGGGACATCTCTGGCCAAGGAATGGATCATTGAGCCCCCACTGGCTAGCGTAGCAGGCAAAGATAGTTGGTGTTGTTCCTGTACCAGGACACGGGTCCGCTGCTGAGTTTGCCTTTGTCCAGTGGTCCCGGGACTCTTTGGGGATGGCTGGGGGCTGAGGGGCCCTGGCCTGGCACTTCAGTGGCTGTCACTGCCCTCTCTTGCCAGGATGGAGTCTCCAGCGGTCCTGCAGGTCCCCTGTGTCCCACCTGAGACTGTGGTGACCAGAGCAGAGGAGACTGAGCAGGTAGGACCTGTGGAGACAGAAGCTGAGCAAGTCAGCCTGCTGCATGCACCCTCGGTGTCCCCACAGGAGGTGAGCGTGAGACACAGCCTGCCATGGCCCCCCCAGGCGCCAGGCATTCCCTGCCAAGGGGAGACCCCTGTCACCACAGAACCAAGACGTGGGGTGGGTGGTGGGGATCAACCTGGTGGTATGGGATTGCCCAGGGAGGGTTGCGAGGCTGTGGAGGAGTAGGCAGGCTTAGCACCTCCAAATAGGCCGCTGTGCCCATGTAGGGTCTTCCATGCTTTACACAGCCCTCCAAGGAGTTCGATGAGGACTCCCTGATCCCCAGCAGCCCCGCCACTGAGACATCAGATAACATCAGCCCGGTGGCCAGCCCCGTGCACACAGGGTGAGTGCCCAGCCCGTGCAGCACATGCACGCTCTGCTTGTAAGCTGGTTGCAAGGTGCCCACCTGCCCCTGCCTCTGCCCGCTCCAGGTTCCTGGTCAGCTTCATGGTGGATGCCCGTGGCGGCTCCATGCGGGGCAGCCGGCACCATGGACTGCGCGTGGTCATCCCGCCCCGTGCCTGCGCAGCGCCGACCCGCATCACCTGCCGCCTGGTGAAGCCCCAAAAGCTGCCTGCACCCCCATCGCTGGCTGAGGAGGAGGGTCTGGCCAGCCGGATCATTGCCCTGGGGCCCGCTGGCGCCCAGTTCCTCAGGTGAGCACAGCTGGGGACAGAGCAGATGGGACCGCTGGCACCGTGGCCATCCCTCAGGACTAGGGATGGATCCGTGCTCCTCTGGAGTCTCTGCCAGCTGCGGCAAGACTTACGTCCATCTCTGCTTCTGGGGGTCTGGTGCAGGAGACATCCCACCTCTGGCCAGGTACAGCACGTTTCTGGGGTGGGTTTCTCCAGCGTAATGGAGCAGTGGCTGTGCTGCAGTAGGAAAAGCCCTGACCAGTATGGTCCTGCCGCGCACAGAGCCCCGTTTCACAGAGAGAGGGGAGTGAGCAGTCCTGCCTTCCTCCTCCGGCGGCTGTACAGCATGGGGAGGTGTTCTGCCCAGGGCCACCTTGCTGCCTGTGTGTCCCAGCGGCAGCATGTGGGTGAAAGCACCCTTCCTCTGCTGTCTGCAGCCCCGTCATTGTGGAAATCCCGCACTTTGCCTCATATGGGCGCGGAGACCGCGAGCTGGTGGTGTTGCGCAACGAGAACGGCTCTGTCTGGAAGGAGCACCGCAACCGCTATGAGGAGAGCTACATGGACCAGCTGCTCAACGGCATGGATGAGGGTGAGCATGACAGGCAGGGGGGGCTCAGCGCCATGCGGCTCCCCAGAGGTCTGGAGGGTGGGATGGGGCTGAACGTGGCATGGTGCTTGACAGCAGCGGGCTTGGTGTGTGAGCATTGGTGGCTGTGCTGCCCTTGCAGAGCTGGAGAGCCTGGAGGAGCTGGAGAAGAAGAGGGTCTGCCGCATCATCACCACCGACTTCCCTCTCTACTTCGTGGTCATGTCCCGGATTTGCCAGGACTGTGATCAGATTGGCCCGGAGGGAGGATGTTTGAAAAGCACACTGGTGCCCATGGTACAGGCCACTTTCCCAGACACCGCCGTCACCAAGGGAGTGAGGCTGGCCCTGCAGGTGAGCCCTCGAAAGCCCAGCCCGGGGGTCAGCAACGGGCCCAGTCTGGGCTGGGCCAACGGGCCCCCCCAGCCAGGGGGCCACTGGCCCTGACGCCCCTGCTTGTGCCACCCGCAGGCGCAGCCCGTGCCCGATGAGTTGGTGACCAAGCTGCTGGGGAACCAGGCAACCTTCAGCCCCATTGTCACGGTGGAGCCGCGCCGGAGGAAGTTCCACCGCCCCATCGGCCTCCGCATCCCACTGCCACCATCCTGGAAGGACAATCCCCGAGACAGTGGCGAGGGTGACACCACCAGCCTGCGCCTGCTCTGCAGTGTGATCGGTGAGGCTGCCAGCCCTTGCCAGGCAGGCAAGCGTGCTCTCCGGTGGGGGCAGGCTGGGTCACCTTGGTGGGCTGCAGCTCCTGGGAGCTAAGGACAGGTTATGGTGGTGGAGAGAGCAGGTGCTGGGGGGATGCAGACCCCAGGTTTATGGAAAGGCAGCATACTCACCCTTGTTCTCTGCTGCAGGAGGGACAGACCAAGCCCAGTGGGAAGACATAACAGGCACCACAAAGTTGGTCTATGAAAACGAGTGTGCTAACTTTACCACCAACGTGTCCGCCAGGTGAGGCCTGGGCGAGCACGTGCTCATTTGGGGACATCTGCTGCTCCCTGGGGGCTCTTGGGGGCCAGCCTGTGCCAGGAGGAGCCTCCCGCCCCTGTGCTCACTGTGACGCTGCCCCGTTCCCACATGTGGGGCAGTTGCCTCCAGCCTTGAGCCCCCCATGCTGCCTTGGCATGCGTCAGGGAACGCTTATGCCAACTGGGCGTGCAGAGCGAAGGGGCCATTCTCTGTGCTTGGGTGGGTCCCCATCACGGATGGGGGTCCTCTTCTACCCAGAGGTCCTGGGGCACCCTCTGCAGTGCAGTTTGCTGTCGGGGAGGGGGGCAGCTCTCCTGGTGCCACTGGGGAACCTGCCCGGCAGTGCCCCGACCCATCCCTCCTGCAGGTTCTGGCTGGCCGACTGCCCGCGCACAGCCGAGGCCGTGCACTTCGCCACGATGTTGTACAAGGAGCTGACGGCTGTGCCCTACATGGCCAAATTCGTGGTGTTTGCCAAGATGAATGATTCACGGGAAGGCCGGCTGCGCTGCTACTGCATGACTGATGACAAGATTGACAAGACTTTAGAGCAGCATGAAAACTTCACTGAGGTGGCTCGCAGCAGGGACATTGAGGTTTGTCCCTAGCAGCATGTGTGGGGGCCAGCAGGGAGAGGGGAGACTGATGCCAGTGGAGCGGCCTGGCCCTGGCCCAGGGAGGAGAGTCGGGGTCACTTGCCCTGTCCTGGGGCAGGGGAAGCAGCTCTGCAGAGGGTTTGATCCTGTTTTCTGCTCCCTGCCAGGTGGTGGAGGGGATGCCATTGCATGTCGAGCTCTCAGGGAACCTGGTGCCTGTCAAGAAGGCCACTCAGCCCCGCACCTTCCTCTTCCAGTCCTTCCGGGAGAATCGTCTCGCCATCCCCATCAAGGTAATGGCAGGGTGTAGGGCTGGTCTGCAGCTGGGCCCCTGTGCCTGCCCTGTGCCAGGCCACCTAACCGGGCTCTCGGTGCTCAGGTTCGGGACAGCAGCCGGGAAGCCAGTGGCTCCCTGTCTTTCTTGCGCAAGGCCATGAAGTATGAGGACCTCCAGCATGTGCTCTGCCACCTGAACATCAGCATACCACCCTGCACTAAGGTCAGTGCCGGGTCTCTGGCACCTCTGGGAGGGGGTAGTGGGGGCCCATCCCTCCCCCAGGTGCAGGAGGCATCACTCGCTGGCAGCTTTTCTTCCTCGGCTGCTCTACATGGCCATGCCATATCACTCTGGGGCTGCGGGAGAAGCAGTGGTGCCAGGGCAGAGCAGCTGCCCTCTTTTCAAGCTGGTGACCCTTTGATTTTTCCCCACTCTCACAGGGAAGCGGCAGTGAGGAGCGGAGGAGGACACTGACGCCGTTGTCTCTGCGGGAGCGATACAGCATCCTAAGTGAGACCAGTTTCGGTACGCAGCCTGCTGGGACTGTCCAAGCACTCTCACCACCTGCACTTGGAGTGCCCAAGCACAGTGGAAAGGCTGGGCTGACCCTGTCGTACTTGCGCTCGTGGCAGCTTCCCTTTCCCTGGGGGGTTCCTTGATCCTGCCTGCAGGGCAGTGCCGTGCCTACGGGGCTGCGAGACCCCTGCAGCCAGCACCCCTTTCCCCTCCCAACCCTGGTGCAGGGCCCCACGCAACTGAAACTGTGACCCTCTTGTCTCCTCCAGGCTCTCTGAGCAGCACAGACAAGGCAGACCAGAAGATGGTAGACATAGCAGAACAGCTGGGCCTCAGCTGGGCCGGTGAGTCCACACCTGACGGCTCTGAGGATGCACAACGCTCCTTGGAAAGCCGACTCTTAGGAAGTCTGGAAACAGGCCGCAGGGTGGAGTGAATGTGTTTTACACTGCCCAGGGAGCTGGGCCCTGATGCAGTAGCTATGCATGCCCTCTGCGCTAGCCCCTCTGCAGGCTGGCCTTGCCTGCCAGACCTTCTGTTAAACCGAGCATGCCATGGCACTGAAATGAACCTTCTTGCAGCTGTATGTGCATTCACACACACACGCACAGATGCCAGGCTGGGGTTTTGTTCCGAATTGTACATATCGCTGCTGTTTGTGGAGGCTCATCCCTGTTGTCGCAGCCACGCACCCAACGGCAGCTCCCGCGCTTCTCCTTAGTGTGAGACGCTGCTACGCTGGTCACAGCCAGCCTGGGCAGAGGCGCTTCAACCTCTACCCCGTCCCAGCTCCTGCTCCTGCATGTTCTGCCATGTTCAGTTGTATGTGACATGGGGGACTGTTCCGGGTCCGGCTGAGCCCTTCACAACACGCCTAGCCTTTTTGGCTCAGGAGTTGGTGATGGGCACCGGAGGGTGCGATACTCAGATGTGGTGTCTCCTCCAGAGCTGGCACGTGAGCTGCAGTTTGGGGTGGATGACATCAACAGGATACGTGTGGAGAACCCCAACTCCCTACTGGAGCAGAGCATAGCCTTACTCAACCTCTGGGTCAGCCGTGAGGGCAAGAGTGTCAAGAGTGAGTATCTGCAGTGCCCTGTTAGAGGCATGGAGGTGGCAGGGCTGGCTGCGCAGAGCAGCATGTGTGTGCTCAGGTGTCCCTGACTGGCTTTACACCACCGGTTCGTGCCCACCTGCCTGCCTGGAGGGGGTCTGGGGCATGGCTGTGTTCCCCCAGTGACCAGTTTGCTGACGCTGGTTTCCCCCTGCAGTCGAGAGTCTGTACACAGCGCTGAGGAACATCGACCGCAGCGAGATTATCAACACGCTGGAGGGCTCCGGCCGGCAGAGCCGCAGCCTGAAGGGCAGCTGGCGCTACACGGACAGAGACTACTCCCTCTCGCCGTCCCAGATGAATGGTGAGTCCCAGCTTCTGGCAGGGACTCTGCAGGTGGGCCCTGGGGGCAGAGTCCATGCAGACAGATCAGGGCCGATATCTTGCCTGACCACAGTGCACCAGTGGCCTGCTGGGAACTCAGTGGGCACAAGGTGTTGACAACAGATGTGGCCTCTTCACCGGGGCTTATGCTGCAGGAAGCTTGGCCCTGCTATACTGCCTTCTCAGAACCTCTCCAGGTGGGGTAGACACACGTTCCTTATCCTGATGTGCCAGTGAGAGGTGCCTCTGGCTGTGTGAGCTGAGCGGTGGCTGGGAGCTCACAGAGTCCTGCCTGTCTGGCTGTGGTGGTGCAGCCAGGCTGGGTCCCAGCCGCAGCGTGCCTGGGTGTGGGGACGCAGCCGGGGCCAGCTGCAGTGTGTGCTGCGGAGGAGTGAGCACACTGGGCGGGGACAGGGCTGTGTGCTGCCACAGTCCTGCATTGTGGCACCGCCTGGGCAGCTCTGGCTCATCGCTCTCTCCCTCTCTGTCTCTCCCTTGTTCTGCTCTCTCAAACATGCCACCTAGCGCCATCAGGTGCGGGCACTCCTGTGGGTCACTTCTTGCCACCTCTCTTCTCTGAGCTCATCCTGGCCTCTCCTTCTCTCATCTTCCTCCACTGCCTGTCTCCACTGTCTCCACCTCAGCTGAGCCCTCCGGGAGCCATGTCCTGCTCCAGCGACTGCATGTCACCAGGGACTGCCCCTCTCATGGCTGTCATGCTTGCAGGCAGCCACCCCCAGGCCTTCTCCTCCTGCACTGCCTGCGCTCTGTCCCTTGCTGGCCCTGCACTGCTTGGGCACCCACACAGGGGAGAGGTGCCCTTCCTCTACTGGGGGTCCCAGCTGTCCCCAAGCCTTGACTGTGGCTAGCAATCCCTGGCTGCCTGGGGTGCAGAATGCGTTCTCTGCTGATCTGCGAGGGTAGAAAAGGGGTTAGTGGCTCAGAGCTGAGAAAGGCTGAGCAAAGCCACCTGTCTGGGTGGGAGTGCTTGGCTTGGCTGTAGTCCATATTGGTGTCCCTGGGCTGTGCACGTGGCCCCAGGTGATGAGGACATGACAAATGCTTGTAGCCCTGGAGACACCAAGGGGATTTTAGGGCCCTGGCTGCATCCTGCAGGGCCTTGGGATTGCATGAAATGGACCAGGGCCATCCTTTCCTGCTCATGGTGCTACTTCCAGCCTGCTCCTCTGTGCTGCGGAGAGGGGTCGACTTTGGGAGTCAGTGCCTGCCAGACTTGGCCACCTGAACTCCTTGGTGACTGTCAGCCAGCCGATGCTGGATGGGGGCTGTGGGCAGGGACCTGGGAGCTGATGGCACAGGGTAGCAAAGAAGGCACTGTGTCCTGCAGTGTGGATGGGGCATCATATGCACGCCGGGCCAGTCCTCCCCGCAGGGAGCGGGCAGTCCCAGGGCCAGCCCAAACCAACCCCAGGACTCAAAGGCAGGCATGGCCGCACTTGCAGGGACCGTGCAAAGGCAGCAGCTGCTGTGAGCGCAGCCCTGCTTAGCCCAGCCACTGGGGTCTGTGGCATGACTATTGCTGTCCTTGGGGCAGGCACCCTCCTGGAGGCTGTTTCCCTTCTTGCCTCCCTGTGCTTGTGCGCGTGTGAGACGGCTGCTGGAGATGTCGCCTCTGTCTGCCCATATAGGTTACGCTTCGCTGCAGGATGAGCTGCTGTCCCCCGCCTCCCTGCATTACACGCTGCCATCCCCGCTGCGTGCCGACCAGTACTGGAATGAGGTGGCCATCATGGATGCTATCCCCATGGCTGCCACCGAGCAGGACGCCCTGATGGAGATGTCCGACATGCAGGTGTGGTCCTCGGGGCTCACCCCCTCACTGGTGACTGCTGAGGACTCCTCTCTGGAGTGCAGCAAGGCCGAGGACTCAGATGCCACAAGTGAAGGCCGGTTCCCGGGGCAGCTTCTGGCAGATGCACATGGCCCGGACCACATGGGCTCTATGGACCTGGTTGAGGATGACACAGTGGACTCAGATGCCATGAATGGCCTGATTGACCTTCTAGAGCAGGAGGAGGGGCCGAGGCCAGAGGGGAAGACGCCAGCCAGTGATCACCAGCCAGGGACCGGGGAGCAGGACCTGGAGAGTGAAGTCTCTTTTGTTTCAGTTCAGCAGAAGGTGCAAGCCAGGATCACGGCATCACCTCCCGTTAGCCACATCGTGGAGAAGAGCACAGACAGGTACTGCGGCCTGGGGTGCCAAGATGGCCGTGGGAGGGGAGCAGAACTGCTTCGCCAGCTATTGCCCTGTGCTGGGCCAGCTGCAATAATCTCCCAGCTTTGCTTGCTTCTCTGCTGGTCTCCAGCTCTGGAGCCTGGGCATCCCCGGCAGACAGAGCAGTGGCTTTGGGCTGAGTGCCTTGCACCTCTCTGGAGATGCTGTGGGAGGCTCTGTGCAGGGCACCTGGGAGGGACCCCCGGCAGCCGGCCAGGCCCTGCATGTAGGTTGTGCCGACCAGAGCCGTCTCAGCCTGGGCTGCATCCTCCTGTGTTCCCAGTGGCACCAGTCCCATGAGGTCCCTCGCAGAGCCTGGCGATGCTCCGTAGCATTGCCTTAGACCTTTGCAGCCAGGCTGCGAGGCTGTGGGATGGGCAGGGAGCGTGGCAGGGGAGGAGGCCTGTGCCCTTTGTGCATCTGCATTTTGTGCTGCTTGTGCCGGGTGCCCGGCAGCGCCGTGAGCTGGGGAGCCCAGCGCCTGGCAGGGTGCAGGCTGCGCCGGTGTGCCTGCCGGAGGTAGGCTGCTGCTCATGGTGCAGCACTCCACGGCAAAGCTGACTGCCTCTCTCTCTCTGTCTCTCTCTCCCTGTCCCTGTCCCTCTCCGGTGCCCAGGCTGAGGGACTGGAATGCAGAAGGCTCCTTTATCTCCTGCCTACAGGACCTGACAGCGGGCTCCTGGCAGGAGGGGGTCACCCGAAGGCTGCTCCCGATGCACACCACGGCCTCTGGGGCACAGGGCCAGGAGCAAGAGCTGGTCCTGGCACCAGCTGTGGAGCTGATGCGGGTCAGCTCCGCAGAGGACAGCGACTGGCAGCCCCAGCACCCCACAGGCGGCTGGCAGGAGGAGGCAGACAGCCGCTTCTTTGGCCAGGTGAGGATAAGAGCAGGGGGACCCGGCCCCACAGGAGGTAGGGACCCTATGGACAGCCTGTTCCTGAGCCTACCGCAGGGCCAGCCGGGCAGACCAGGTGCTAGCTGAGGCACAAGTCTCCTGGCACACTTCCTGCCCTCTGCCCCTGGGAGTGCCTCTCAGCCCAGAATAGCCTGCTGCGCTTGATACCTGAGCTCTTGCTCTCCATTTATAACCCAGACAGCCTCTCTGACTGCTTCCTTATTGAGTATCTGCCCTGGCCACTGGCCCAACAGCCTGCTGGAGCCACAAATAGAGCTGGTCTGGGGGCCAGGCTGGGTGGTGGGCACCCAGCCACGGCCACATGGAGCTGGCAGGTACAAGGTGAGGGTAAGCACCTTTCCCTGGACAGGGCATGCACAGCCATGCCGGCAGCGCGGCCATGCTTGGAGGTGGTCGCGCAGCTCTGCAGTGCGTGTTTCCTGAGTCGCGTGCAGTTCCAATGACACCCCAAACCCCTGGCTCCTGCCCGGGGCTTCATTTGTCCTGTGACAGAGGACTGCACGCTGCCCTCCCCACCACAGCCAAGAGGACAGTTTGTTGGTGAGCTGTCGGAGAAGGGGGACAGGGCTGTCCATTTACTGCCTGGCTGGGGACAGGTGGTGCTGTCTCGGCCCTGGCCCCATGACTTTGACAGAGGCTGTGAGCCCAAAGGACGCTCCACCTGCCCGCTCCCTTCTCGCCGCCCACAGCCAGCTGAGCTGCGGCGGCTAGGGTTACAGTGTCCTCCCGCAGAGCCGGGGCACCGTGCCGGCAGCCTGCAGACCCGCAGGGCTGCTCCTGCCCCAGGGGCTTTGCCCGTCCCAGACGGAGAGCATGGCCGGGCTCTGAGCAGCAGGCTGAGACCCGCAGGGCAGACGTGCAGCTGTGCGCGCTGAGGCGGGATGTGGGCTTTCCTGGCCCAGCTGCTGATCGCCCTGGTGCTGCTGGCCTTCTTCCTGGTCAGCTGCCAGAACGTCATGCACATCGTCAGGGGCTCTGTCCGCTTCCTGCTCAAACACGCCCACCGTGAGCTGGACAAGGAGCTCGGGGAGAGCCAGGGGCTGGCGGACGACGAGGAGGCTCTCTCCACCAGGGTCGTCCGCCGGCGTGTCCTTGTGAAGGTAATGAGCAGGGAGCTGAGAAACCAGCCTGGGGCAGATGCAGAGGAGAGCAGTAAAGGGATGGGGCAGGGCGGGAGACAGAGGCTGTGGAGTGCGTGACAGGCGTACTGTTCTGCCTGCAGAGGGGCTCCCCTCACCCCCCTGAAATGCCCTGCTGTCCCTCCTGTCACTGCAGGGGAACGAAGTCCTTCATCTCCCTGGAGAGCAGGTCACTGAGGAGCAGTTCACAGATGATCAAGGCAATATCATCACCAAGAAGGTGAGTGATCAAGGGCATGGTGTGGGCAAGGGCATGCTGCAGCCTTTTTCCTCTCCCCTCTGCCCGGCTGCCGGGCTCCTCCCCGCAGCCCAGGGGCCCATGCAGGGCACCCGTGTCCCGCCGTCTTCGGTTACGGTCACGGCACTTCGGCCAGACCCTGCGCATGGGACAGAGGCTGCACACCACGTGTGGTCCAGGGCCAGACTGGGCGAGGAGGGAGGCACAGTGCCTGGGGCAAGCTGTGATGCCCGGGGCTAGCTGTGATGCCCATTTGTGCGGCTTCTCTGCAGGTCATCCGGAAGGTGGTGCGTCAGCTGGGCCCTGGTGACACGGATGACAGGCAGGAGCAGGAGGAGCTGATTCTGGAGGGCTCTCTGCAGGAGCCCCAAGACCTGGAGGCTGAGGACGATCACTTCATGAAATACTCCATCCTGCACCGGGACGGTCTGGGGGCCAAGGTAAGGTGTGGCTTATAGCCCTGCCTTGTAGGCGCCCTGCCTTGTAGGCACCCTGCCCAGGGCCAGCGCCACCTTTGCAGGACTCACAGGCTCTGGGGCTCCGCCACCCTCTATCCCTTCTTCTGCCCTGCTCTCCTTTCCTCTCCTGTTTCCCCTCAAAGGCTTCTGGGGCAGCTCTTGCCCACTGCACCAGTCTTCTTGCTCGGTGTGTTCTGCCAACTGACTCTGCTTTTCCCTCTCCTGTCCTCTTCTGTATGTCTGTCCGTTCGCCTGGGTGATGTCCTGCTTCCTGCCCCTGCGGCTTCCTCAGGAGGAGGTGCGAGTGCGTGTCCCGAAACCGGAGGTCTGCGGGGGCAGAATGGGGGCTCAGATAGTGAAACGAGCCAGCCTGAAAAGGGGGAAGCAGTGACCCCTCAAATGGCCTCTTTTGAGGTAACCCCACCTTTGCTCTCCCTTCTATCCCAGCTCCCCGTGCTGCTGCCTGCACCGAGCTGTTGGTTGTGCACATCCTCCTGGGGAAAGTATGGCAGGGCTGTTGCCAGCTCTTGGCCTGCAGAGAGGGGTTGCTGTGCTGCAGCAAAACGCTGAGGGTGGGCAGCGGCATGACCATGCTGCTAACCCATTCCCTGTCCCAGGGCCCGGGCGCAATGGGCACGGGGTGCCCTGCTCTGCAGCGATGCTCGGCTAGCTGCTGGCGCTGGGTCAGCCTCTGCGCTGAGGGGGCTGCTGCTGCAGTCACAGCACCCTGGGGGCCTCAGGGCAGTGGTCCCCAGTGACAAGGCCACGGGGTTGTTATTCCTGGGTACGCTGGGCTACAGCAGAGGGATGAGCTTTGTCCAAAACCGCTCCAGGGAGTGGACGGCATTTGTGTGGGGTCTGAGCAGAGCTGTCCCCTTCATCCACGAGCAGTAACTGTGCAGCCTTGTGGCAGATGAGACCAGCCCTTGGAGCCTGGTGCCCCTGTCCCCCCTTCCCCCGGGGTGCAGCCAGGAGCCAGCTGAGAGGTGTCACAGTTCTGCAGGGCCACGGCCGGCTGCCTCCGCTCTGCAGCATTTCTGCTGGGAGACGCAAGTGGAGCCGCTGCCAGCCATGCATCGTGGCACGAGAGGGCGGCAGTGAGGTCTGCTGCAGCTCCTGCGGCCAGGAAAGGGGGTGCAGGCCATGGCAGGGTGCTGCTGGGGGACATCAGGGCAGCAGGGATGCCGGAGTGGTGGGGTGCAGGAACATGATGCTTGTAGGGGTTGAGGGCAGGGAACCTGTCTTGAACCGGGACATTTCTCCCATTGAGGCCCGGTGTGAGCACTGTATCATCCCTTGGGCGTTGTGCATGTCCTGCTCCCCTGCCTTCCCTGTTGGGTGGGACTAGACCAGGCTCAAGGCAGGGTGCTTGGCACAGCGCACTTGGACCCAGCTGCATCACTGCTCTCTGCACGCTCGCTGCTGGGCTGGCAGCGCAGCACTTGGGGGAAGGTGCTGCACGCGTGTTGCCAGCTGCCAGGCGCTGCTGGGCCAGGGAGGAGCTGACAAGCTGTACGTGCATGGCTGTGTCTGTCCCCTGTCTCCCTCCTCTCTCCACTGTGTTAGTCGGTTCTGTGGGTGCATGACAGTCAAGAGGCTCGTGCTTGTGGACACACATTCACACAGACGGTGTCCTCGCACGCACTGCCTGCCCCACTCCCCAGACAGTCCCTGGGTCTCCCTCTTTCTGGGGCAGTGCTCCTGCTGCTTTGCTCTCGCTGTTTGCCATGGTGTGCTGAAGTGCCCCAGGGTGTGCATTAGGAATGTGTGGGGTCCTACCCGCTGCTGTGAGAGTGAGGTGCAGTCGGTCACCCTAGTTGAGGCTGGAGGCTCAAGGCTGGCCGCCTCTATCCCAGAGCCTACAGCAGCCCTCCCAGCTCCTTCCCAGTGCCACATTGCCTTTGGTGCAGCTCAGCTCCTGCTTTTTGCTGCTCTCTGCAGCTGGGACAGCACCACCAATGCCATCTATGCCATTGCTGCTGGTTCCAGGCAGGGCAGTTACTGGTGCTCTGTCAGTGTCTCTCTGACACCCCCCAAAACTTGTCTTGTGGTATCTGGGCAGGATGGGTGCATGTGGGTCAAGCACCGGGTGTAGAAGGGGCTGGGACTGCACATACCCTTTCTCCTGGCCACTATGAGTGTCTGGTAACCCCATCTCTGTCTCTCTGCGTGTCTCCAGGATCTCACCTCAACACCAAACCACTGAACTCCACACACGTTCTGACACATACCTGAGAAGAGAGGAGAGGAAAGCAGAGAGTGGAGGGGAGCAGGGCTGGCTGTACATGTTTCTATAGGCTAATGGCATGATTTCTGTATGAGACATACTTACCGTCCTATCCGCATGACTGACTGACTGCAAGACGCATGAGCTACAGTACTTAAAACCGACGGAGGGGCCTCCGTCCCTGCCCCGCTGCTGCCAGGAGCCCAGCGACAGCAGCACGCGCCAGGGGCATCCTCTCAGCAACTCTGGGAGGCAAGAGCTGGACTGGCGGAAAACGAGAAGGAAGGAGACTCCACCCTCGTGCATTTGCGTGTTTAAATGCATCCCCCCACCCGTGCTCCAGCTGCAAGAGGAAAGGTGGGGCAGCACAGCACTGCTCACTGTGGAAGGAGAGGGGCTCGATGCCCCATTGCCCGTGCTGCCTCTGCTGGACTCGCCTCTCATCCCTCTCAGTGAGTGTTGGGTTGTGGGGAGGGCAGCGGTTGCCAGGGGTGTGTGAGATGGGAGTTTCAGGGAGCACAACTGCCCTGGGCAGAGGGGCTGGTGCAGGGCGGCCCTTCCTCTCCCCAGCACGTGCAACGTCTCCTGCCCGGGCAGGGCTCTGGGCTGAGCACTGAGCTCGTTGCTTGTGTTGAAAGTGTAAACTGTACAGCAATCAGCCTTGTGTATATGAACCAATAAATACTATGCAAACCCCTAGGGACACTCTAGCAGTATGTACAAAGCACTAACAGCTCTGCTCCCAAATACCTCTTCAGGCTGCAGGATGGGCAAAACCTTTGGAGTAGGTGAGCAGCTCCGGTGAATGGAGCTGGGAGGCTATAGGAGTAAAAGGGCAGCAGACAGTGCCCTGTGCCCCTCTGGCTGAGCCTGGTCCCTTCCTGGCCTGAAGAGGGGGGCCCACAGGTGCAGTCCCACCAGCCTGTCCATGGTGCAAGCCCCAGTTTGGGTTAGATCCCGCTGGGGTGAAGCTGTTGGCCTGTGCTGAGGTGCTTGGGGCCCAGGGACGGTGGGTAGTGAGACAGAGCAGGGGATGCTTGTGCCATGCAGGCGGTTGTGCCTAGGTCTACTCAGCACAATATCTGCTCAGGAGATGAGCCAGCAGCCCTGCACTACGCACCCCACGTAAGGGCTTTGCAGGGTCCCCTGCCTCCCTCCGAGGGCACAAATGAGCGTAGCCCCTTGGCCCGTGGATGCTGACCCTCCCAGGACCAACCTCAGAGATGTGGGGGGCTGCTCCCCCGGTGGCTGTGCTGTGGGCAGGTGAAGGCCCCGCTGCAGCAGCCTGGCCCAAGCAGTCACCCTGGGAGCCAGGGCAGCCCTGGGGCCAGCTGCTGCCCGAGCAGGCGGCCAGTGGTGGGCAGAGCTGCCCAGGAAACGCCGAGGTGTGCAGTGGGTTGAATCTGCTGCAATACTTGACCCCAGGAGGGCCAGATGCAGGCAGTGGCAGGAGGTCCCATGTCCCCAACTCCGTCCTTTACCTAAACAAGGTGGGGGCCTGGTCTTTGTAGCACAGTGGTGTGGGGACCCCCTGCTCTTTCCCATGGAGGTGGCCATGGACTTGTTTCGCAGGGCCCGAGTTTGCTCTCTGTGGCCATGTGCAGAACGAGCCCACCTCCAGCTTCAGGCTGGTGGCCCTGGCAGGGCAGCCCTGTCTCGCAGAGGGTGCGCGTCTGCCGGGAAAGCCCCTGGCTCCCCTGCAGTCAGGAAAAAGCCTGGCTGCAGCGAAGCAACTGACCCAGCTTAGCCTTGGAGAGCAAAGCGACCCCTTCCCACCCCAAAGTTGAGCCATATAGGCACAGACTCTCCATCCATCACCCTCGCTGTGTACAATAACCTCCCTAGACCCACTGCGACAGCTGACTCCGTAGCATCACCGTAGAGTTGTATGTGGGTCCTGTGCTTTGGCCTTGTATACGCCTTAGGGAATGTGCTGTGCTGCAACCGTGCCGGGCACCTGCAGTGACATTGCTTTGCGCTCGGATTGCTCGTAGGGCTGGTAGGGGGAGGCTGCACCCGACATTGAGCCTAGAGAATGCTGCAGTCTGCACACTAGAAGCTTTTTAGAAATTTTAAAAATTACTTTTATTTCCTTTTTTTAATTGTTATGGAAAGAAGCCTTTTGGATCTCCCTGTCTTAGCCCCCGATGTATAGATCATTTCCCTGTACACCAGCTATCAGACTATGAATTAATAAAGAAACCAACACAGACCCTGTCTCGGCTCTGCTTTTCTGAGCGCGTGGGGAAGGCTGAGGCTCGGGGCGGGGGGCCAGTGGGGTCCCCTCTGCCCGTGCCCCGTTGCCAGGAGGGCGGGGGGGACTGCCAGCTGTAGGAGGGCGCGCACCCCCGCTGATCCCACCGGGCTCTCCCCGGGCGGGTGGGGAAGCAGCCACCGGAGCCCCGGGGGGCGTCCGCGGGGGGGGTGTGTCTCCCAGCCGCACCGGCGCTGCCGTGCCTCGGCCCGGCTCATCCCGGCCCCGCGTCCCACCGCATCCCATCCCACCGCATCCCATCCCATCCCATCCCATCCCATCCCATCCCATCCCATCCCATCCCATCCCATCCCATCCCATCCCATCCCATCCCGGCCCGGCCCGGCCGCGCTGCGCAGGTCCCCGTCGCCCGCGCCCCGTTCCGTTCCGGCCCGGCCCCGCCCCGCCCGGCGCTGTCCAGCGCGCGCCGCGTCCCCCCGCCGCCGCCTTTCAAAGCGCAATTTGTCTGGGCTGGGCCAATCCCGCGCTGGCCCCGCGGCGCAGCCAATGGCGGCCGAGGCGGCGCGGAACCGGCCAATGGGAGCCGCCACCTGCCGCCGCCGAGCCAATGGGGGCGCCGTATTCTAATAGCCCTGGGCTTTATCAGAGAAATGTTGGCTCGTCCCAAGCCCAAGTTGGGTCCGCAGCTGGAGCCACCTCGGCGGGGTCAGACGGGGCCTGGCCCTGCTCGTGGCCACCTGCCCGCCCAGGACTGGCCCTCTGACAGGGCCCTAGGGCCACCCGGGTGCTCGCCAGCCAGGGTGGGTGCCAGGGCCCAGTAGCCCCCGGGCCAGTGGGGATGGGCCAGCCATCACACCCCGGGGGACCCGGGCTCTGAGGGCTGCCTTGACACCAGAGCCATGGACGCCAACCTGCCGGGAACCTTCCTGCTCAATGGCCCCTCACTGGGCCCCTTCCCCGAGGCCAAGGCACCCGTCTGCCAGTACTCGGTGCAGAGCTCCTTCTACAAGCTGGGCCCCCCCGGGCTTGGTGCCCAGCTGGCCGCCGGCACCCCCCATGGCATCTCCGACATCCTCAGCCGGCCCGCGGCAACGCCGAACAGCAGCCTTCTCCCCGGCTACCCCCACGCAGGCGGATTTAATGGACTGAGTTCCCCGGGCGTCTATTACGGGCCCCAGGTGGGGGCCCTCCCCAAGGCCAGCGGCGAGTACCTGCCACGGGGCCGGAGCTGCTGGGCAGAGGCAGCCCCAGACTGGCGGGGCGGCCGGCAGTGCGGTGGCCGTAAGTACAGCGGGGCCGGGGCGGGAGGGCGGTTGGTGGGCGCCGCAGACGGCGGGCACCCCACAGAGCCCCGACCCACCGGCACCAGGGCAGGGACATGGGTCAGCTGCCCAGGACACATCTTCTCAGCTGGTCGCCCTGCAGGTGGCCCCAGGAGGGTGGGAATGGACCTGGGGTCAGGGCTCCTGGACCTCAACCTGCCGCAGAGGTTTTGACTCAAGAGCAGGGGCAGCTCCAGTGGCAGAGATTAACTCTGCTTAGCGCCCAGACAAGCCACAGCTGGCAAGGACAGGCAGAGCCTGCCGCGCGGAGATCCCCCGTCCCTCCGGCAGCCGCACTGGGGTCGGTGCCTGGCCCAGCTCGGGCAGAGACAGGCAGGATGGCTGGCCCTGGGCTGGCAGTGCTGCCTGCCTGGTGGAGAGCTTGCAGGGGGATGGCAGAGCATGTTGCTGCCGTGGCAGAGGGTGGGCAGGGTGGGTGCACCCACCATCCTGTGGGGAGTCCTGGGAGGCTCCGGGCACAGCTGCTCAGAGCCTGCAGCCGCAGTCCCCTTTCCCCCTCTTCAGGTGATGCTCTCAGAGCAGACGGGTCAGGCAGCGCCACTGCCTGCTCCCGGCGTGGCTATGAGCCCTCCAGCACTGCCTGCCTTCCCGTCATGCATCCTGCAAGGTGTGGGGCATGGGGGCACGGTGTTGCCGGTGCTGCATGGGTCTGGGGTCGTGCACTGCTGCTGGCAACGCTTCCCTCTCTCAGCACAAGAAATTAGCGCTGTCCCCGAGCAGGAGGTGCACAGCTCTGTCTCTGTGGGGCCGGCACAGGGGGCAGCTCAGCCCTCCTGGGATGAGGCTGAAGCCTTGAAGCCAGACTACGGTTTTAATCTGGAGGGGAGCCAGCGTGGAGGGACTCTGTGGGTGCTGAGGGCTGGTGCCATGTTCGGGAGTGGGGGAGCTGCCCAGAGCCATGCACTGCGGCGAGCCCGGGGGCTCACCCGCCTCCCTCCTCTCCCGCAGCCCCGGCTCACCTGACCGACAGCATCCACAAGAAGAAGCACACGCGCCCAACCTTCACGGGGCACCAGATCTTCGCGCTGGAGAAGACTTTTGAGCAGACCAAGTACCTGGCAGGTCCGGAGAGAGCACGGCTGGCCTATTCCCTCGGTATGACTGAGTCCCAGGTGAAGGTGAGTGTGGGTCCTTGCGTGGCACGGGGCGTGTGGCGTGGTGGCTGCTAACCGAGCCGGTCCCGTGGGGCGGCAGGTCTGGTTCCAGAACCGACGGACCAAATGGAGGAAGAAGAGTGCCCTGGAGCCCTCCTCGTCCTCACAGCGGGCGGGGGGCTCTGGCGGAGAGCGGGCAGCCTCTGAGACCGAGGACGACGAGTACAACAAGCCCCTGGACCCCGACTCAGATGACGAGAAGATCCGGCTGCTGTTGAGGAAGCACCGTGCGGCCTTCTCGGTGCTGGGCTTGGGCACGCACAGCGGCTGAGCGTGGCACAGCCCGCCCCTCTGGGCCATGGGGCACCCAGCCTGGCCACCTGCTTCCTGCTGGGGGGGTGACCCCCCACAGACGCCCGGCTGTGGGGATGGGGCGGCTGCCGCCCCCCCTCCTGGTGGCTCCTGCCCAGGGATCGTGGCTCGCAGGGCTGGGAGCAGCACGTGTGGGCAGTGTCAGGCGCGGCCGAGCTGTCGGCACTGATGAAATAAAGGTCCCAGCCATGTCCCAGCGCTTGCTTCGCGGGCGTGTGGTCCAGGGTGCCCTCATGAGGCCGGGCCGGAGAAGGGGCTGGGATGGCGCGCATGGGGCAGGGTCTGCGTGCAGGCAGGGGAAGGGGCCGCGGCTGTGGTGCTGTGCGTGGGGCAGGAAGAGCCCACAGGAGCGGGGCAGCCCTGGGGACGTTTCCCAGGGTTTTCCCCATTTTGGGCGTGCACCGGCAGCAAGAGGTGCTGGTTCAAAAGTCACTCGTTGGGGCCTCTTGTTGGAACCTATTAGCAGCAAATAAATATCATTTATCTTAACGGTGTGAGTGAGAGCCCATTCACCTGTCGGGGTTGCAGGATTGATGTGGCATCAATAGCCCCTGTGTGTTTGCTGCCAACCTGGTGGGCCTCCCCCCCGCCGTGCTGCACCCCGGTGCAGCGGGGGCTGCGTACACGTGTGTGTGCACGTGGGTCTGCACGTCCCCTGCAACGGCTCCCCCCAGCTCAGGCCTGGCACGCCAAGGGTGGGTGCCACAAGGGGCTGTCTGTCCCCAGCCGCTCAGGACACCAAAGGGGCTCCTGGTGGCACTGGCACAGTGTTGGGGGCCTGGTGAGCGCGGCAGTTGTTCAGCCGAGAGCCAACTAAGCGCCAGCCAGGTGTGAGCAAACAGACCAGCCATGTCCTGGGAGGAAATCGATAGGAGATAAGGTGCTGCCGGCCCATCATATACTGATTAGCAGCGTGGCACAGGCATGGAGGAGCTGCTGGGGCTGCAACCCAAGCTGCCCTCCCGTGTGGCCGCAGGGACAGCATCCAGGGACAGGCCGGTGGCCAAGTCCACCCCTGGAGGTGGCCAAAGCCCCCAAAGCACTGGGGCTTTGCAGCAACCCGGAGCACCAGCCTTGTGATGGGGAGCCGGGGTGCGGGGCTGCAGATCGTCACCGTGCCACCTGTCCGCCTGGGGCCTTTGGCCTCAAGTCCCCTCCAATCTGTCACTTTCCACCACGTGCTGGGCTGGGGGGACTTTGCAAGGAGCCCTGATCGCTCGGCAGCACTTTCCCAGGGCTTAGGGAAGACTGATCTCCCCCACAGGTCCCTGTCCAGCCCCCTAACGAGCGTGGGGTGCTCAACGCTCCCCCCACCAGCCACGCAGCCCCTCCGCTCCCTTGGTGGGACGACTGCCGCAGGTGCTGGAGCTGAGGGACCCTTCGCCAGGTCCCAGCGCAGGGCTGGGGCGGAGGCTGCGTCCCCCGTGTCCCCTGTGCCCGCCGCAGCGCTGGGACAGCCACGTCACCGTCCGTGGGCAGAGCCAGCACTCGGCAGGAGCCAGCTCCGCACGGCAGGAGAAGTGCGGGGCTGCTGTCGGGATATTTTTTTGACATTTTCTAAGCTGCCCAGCGTGGCTGACAATTTTTAATGTACTAACTGCCTGGTCCAGTGAGCTGATTAATTGGTGCTGTGGAGATCAATACAAAACAGAAAATTAAAACAATTTTAAAGTGATTAAGTAGTTTAACACCTGTCTGATGCCACGTCAGGGCTGGGAGACAAATAAAGCAGGTGGCAAAGGGCCTGCAGCAGCCGGGCAGAGTGACAAATCGCAGCCGCAGCCCGGCTGCCCCGAGCACCCCCGCGGCCGGACGGGTGCCCTGAGCTGTGGCCGGGGCCCTCCTCTGCCCACCGTGGCTCCTGCTGCCCACGCAGATGGCACCGGCCACTGAGCCAGCCTGGGGGCTCGACCCTCGCCTGGCACATGGCGAGCGACAGCTCTGCCCTTCCCAAACCCGCCTTGTGCCCCGCGGCAGGGGCTGGGCAGCCCAGGGGCATTCGGTCAGGGCTGCGCCGAGCGCGGGGCCGGCTGCTCCGGGGGCGTGTGGGTGCGAGCGCGGGCAGGGTGGCCTGGCAGGCAGATGGATAGCGGCTCCGCTTCAATTCTGCATCCCTTTTCTCCCAGACAAACCCCGTCGGATTTTCATAAATCAAAGCGCCACACTGTTTAATAAAAATTTATTGACTTACAAGTGATTATTTATCAAAAGGCCATTAATAGCGGCTCCGGGAATGATGTGCTACTGGGTGGTGCGTGGAGACTAATAGCAAATCAATGCCAGCATCCGGGCAGAATGCATATGAGGGCCCCCGGCCCCAGCGGGCTGCACGGCTGCGGCAGCCAGCGCCAGCAGCCCCTACCCCGTGGGCCGCCCAGCGCTCCCCCCGGTTATTTATCGCTTACAAATGAAATGATCGATACTTTTAATCTAGAGCTAAATTTATTAACTTTCCCATCGGAGAGAGACATATTGACTGGGGGGCATGGGAGGGGGAGCCGAGGAAAGATGGATGTGTGCCTCCTAACCTGTCCAGCCAGCTCCCTGCCGGCTGCGGAGCATCCTGGGATGGGGGTCCCGCAGAGTTGGGGCGGGGGGAGGCGGCCTCCTACGCATCACCATGGCATCCATGGCAAGGGCCGGCTGGGGGGGGGCAAACTGTAGGGAGAAAACTTGCGGGTGCAGGGGGTGCTGCCGCCAGCACTGGAGCACGCGCGAGCCTGCCCAGGGAGAGCATGAAGGCAACGCTCTGGTCCAGCACCGGCCAGACCACGGCACGGTGAGGGGGGGGTCTTAGCCCAAATGGCCCCCCGGGCACGAGAAGAGCTTTGCGAGCATCGGGGCCAGAGCAGCAGCACTCAGTCAGGCCAAACGGGGGCTGGCTCAGGCCGTCAGCCCAGCGGGGGCTGCCCAGGTGCTCAGCAGTAGCTTTTTGGGCAAGTGTGTGGCTCAAGCAGGTACTGGAGCAAATACAGCTTGTAAAAATGTTATGATTAAATGGTAAAAGCCAGTACTGCACGGTAACACACACCTGCTCGGTAACTGAAGCTTGACCATGCTGCAGGTTAACTCCCATGAGGCATACGCTATACCCAGCATCCCTTATACAACTTAAAGGTGATGGTCAAAACCTCTGCATAAATGTAGCAACTGCTGACGAAATAACGGTTGCACTTTCCTTTTTTTTTTTTTTTTGAAGTAGCAAAACAACGGCCCCATCGGTTAACAGACACATATGGAAGATTGGTGAACTGGTGTTAAGAGCTGTGCCTAAGCAGTTGGGTAAAACACGTAACCCAAAATGCTGGTGAATAGACCCTTAATGCCACAACAAACTCCTCATGAAGGAGGGATCTGTGCCGGGGTACCTGATACCTGTTAGTAACGAGCAGTTGTCTTCTGTCAGTAAGCGTAAGCAACGCACTTCAACCCTGTAGGTGTTGTTACTATCTCCTGCTTCAGCTGCTTTTGTTTTGTTATCTTAGGTGGAAAGGAAAAAGTACCAGGCTTTGCGTCTTGTTCTTTTTTTTAATCCCCCTAGATTCCTCATCATAGCTGAAGTTGGGCAGAGACAAGGAATACAAAATTGGGGTAACTGTGGAAAGCCTGCAGCCAGTAAGGGTGTCTCCATCACCAAACGAGAGCAGCCTGGTGGGGCCAGGGGTAACAGACCACCGACAGCGCCGGTTGTGCAGGTCATGTGTCTGTGTGGCTGGACGCGTAAAGGAGCACATTTCAAGCACTACAAGAAACAAAGGTAAATCAATTCAGTATAGGAATTGATATTATATTATATTATATTAATTATATTATATTAATTATATTATATTATATTATATTATATTATATTATATTATTATATTGAAGAATATATCCCATAACTGTATGTTAACAGATCATACACTATTAAACGTAGCTTCACATCCCTGTGAGTGAGGAAGACCGTCCCCTCTGAGGTATTGTCCTGGGAAGTTTAGTTTATTTGTGCATAAACTGGTGGTCCTGGGGTAGGTGGAAAATAGCACACCGTGAAGACAAGTTGTGCTCATGCTGCTTCGCACAGTCTGTGAGCAGGTAAAGACCCGACGGACCCAAAAGAAGGGGTTTAAAGCAAGGAGGCTGCATGGAACCGACTAATTTACGTGAGTGGGCGCATTATGTCTCTTGGGAAAGGTCAGGGCAGTGTGCTAACTTGGTAACTGAAGTTTCTGGACTCTCTCCCTGTTGCTTTATTTCTTGATATAATGGTGTTTAACCCAAATAAAAACAAGCAGGAACTAAACTACCTTGAATCCATGCTGGTAGCTAGTGCAGGGAAATTCAATTTAAGGACGCTTAACACCGAGTAGCTGTCCTGAAGTGGGGGTAGCAGATGCCCTCCCGCAACAAACACCTTTGTGCCTTGGGGAACAAAGGAGGCATTTAAGTATTGGCTTCTCCAGCGCTCCAGCAAACGCAGAGGCTTCTGCAGGCAGCAGTGAAACAGCATTTGCTTATAAGAGCAGGCAGAGGATCCAATGAAAGTGCTAACGTTTGTAGGAACATAAGGAAAATTGGAAAATACAGGGGATGAATGCTCAAATGCAGATTGTTTTACTGAATAACACACTTGCAGAGATGAAGGGGAACGCAGTACCACCTCCAGCACAAGATTTCCGTTTCCTTGCAACGAGCCGAGATGATGTATGTGCATGTTGGTCCGTAACAAGATCAGGTCCCACCGTTGCCCTCAGGAGACATTTGAAAGGGGATGTCCTGCCCAGCCACGGAGTCTCAGGACTCTCCTACCCACCCTGGGCTCCCACCACAGCACATACAATTCCTCAAGAGCCCCATGTGCCACACCAGTGACAACTGCCCGTCACCTGCAGTTCCAGGGGACAGAGGGAGGCTTCCAAGGAGGATGATCCTCACCACTTCAGGAACCCCAGCAGAGGCTGTTACTCAGGTGCTGGAGAAGCAATGGCCTGGGTCAGGCTGTGACAGAAGGGTGGTGAAAGGAAAAGGAAAGGTTTCTCCTGGAAGTAAAGCTGGAGATGGTCTGAGAGACCACATACCGCTCCCAAGAGGTTTATGCTGCAGACGTGAGAGGCACAGGCTCATCAAGACTCCCTTGGTTGTCAAGGCAGCTAATTTCAGCGCAGCTCACCAGTCTCTGTGCCGTGGGAGACTTGTGACTGACACACATGCACATCAACACCCCAGTCCTCCCCCTGGGCCTGTAAACACCATATGGAAGCATATGACACCATAAGTGTTTCATTTAATATTGCCCCTGCAAGGGGCTTCACTGTAACAGTAACGAGAAGGCATCTTTGCCAAGAGCTGCTCAGGGCCTAAAGACTCTAGGCAGTAACAGTGCCTCCGGGAAAGAACAGCCAGAGGATGAAGGAGCAAGTCCAAGCAGCTCTGGGGTAGCCAAAGTCCAAAGATTCAGAGCCACTTCAGACAAGCCCTGGCTTGTGCTGGAGGCAGAAGGGCTCTGGTCAGGCCCAGGAACAGTGCTGGCAGCAGCGGGCTCAGGAGCGGCTCCGGTCTTCATGGTTGCCTACAATCATTTTGCTGTAGAGTTTCTGTTGCTCCTCCTTGAATGTGTCTTTCACCTTCTCCCTCTTCAGTCCTCCATCCCTGGGGAAAGAGT
Source organism: Rissa tridactyla (assembly GCF_028500815.1). Taxonomy (NCBI): domain Eukaryota; kingdom Metazoa; phylum Chordata; class Aves; order Charadriiformes; family Laridae; genus Rissa; species Rissa tridactyla. Next base: position 3,641,255 of record NC_071485.1, read on the forward strand.
CACATCATCAGAGGAGCTGAAGGCGTGCACTGTCTCAGACTTCAGCTGGGGCTCCTCAGAGCAGGTCAGAGCTCCAGCAACAGCTGGACACCTACAGATATACCGTGTGTCGCCAGGGCACACTGCAGTGCAACTGTCCCCAAGGGCAGTTACTTTCACACCTTGCTCTGCCAGGAGCCGCACCCATGGCCCCGCACTGTGCTCAACACGGCAGCTCTACCAGAAGTGTGAGCTGCTCTGATACCACTACAGTAGACAGTCCCTCTGCCTCCCAGGCTCTGAAGATCTTAGTGCCTGAAAAAGGAAGTTCCCAAGCTCAACTCACTGTGTTGAGCAGCATCAAGTCAGAACCAGGGCATCCCAGTGCAAGCTGGAATCACAGAATGAAGCCCTGGTGCCCAACACACACAACAGAACGAAAGACTTTGGTCCCTGCTACAGAAGAGCAGGTTTGGAGGTCACAGCCAATATGTACCTCCATTTCTCCATAGGTCTACTCTGCCCAATGCGGGACACAAACTTAGCTCTACAAGCACGTACCAGGACCCAGGAAAAAGGAACCCTGGCACCAGGAAGAGAAAAGCCTGCCTGGACTCACCAGAGCAGATCCACAAGGCCTCCCTGCCTGGCAATGGCTGACTTCACTCGATTGGCAAACTGGACAGCATCCTCTTCAGGCTGTGGCAAAATAATACTGTTCAGCAGGAGCAAAGGGCCAAAGAGGAAGCAGATCAGACAGGCCAGGTTCACCTTACTTACCTGCCTGGTCATTGGGGGCAAGTACCAGACACTGCAGACAATGGCCCAGCTGGTCATCATCCTAAGGAGGTAGGTTACCATGCCGTACTTGCTGCTGTTCCAAAAGGCATCTCCAAACTGCGGGTCATACTACGGAGGCAGAAGAGCTCACAGAAGTCAGGCAGCGGCTGCACCCTCCCTGAGGCTCCAAGTTCCACCCCAAGCCCAGCTACAGGCCAGCCCTCCCACAGGACTACACGGAGTGACCTCAGCGTCCCCGTGCCCTCGGACCAGGCTGTTGACCCAGCAGGGCCAAGACTGGGCTGCCAAGACTGAGCTCTCACGCAGAGAACTACTTGCGCTGTAAGAATGTTTGCCTTCTCATACCTTGATGGCCACAGGGTAGACCGTGGCTCCAATTTCAAAGCTCCCCTTTTTGAACATCATCACAGATGTGTTGTTGATGCAGGTTCCTGTAAGAGACAAGCACAATCTTCTCAACTTCCCTTTGCAAGTCAGTTCAGAAGTCTAAGGGTTAGGGACCGGCACCCAGCACCTGCCCCCCAACACGCACTCCACAGCCTGCTCTCTGTGTGCACAGGATGTGTCACGTCATAGATCTGACTTCCACATTCTGGGTTCAGTCAGCTCTAAAATGCAATATCGCCTTTGCCTCAGTGAAGGCTCTCACGGCCCTCGGCTGCTAAGAAGAGAGGGAACAGAGAGCTGGTGCTCTCCACCAGCTGCTTGTGCGACCTCGCTCCACAGCTCACCTTCTGGGAAGATAAGAATAGGCAGTTTGCTCTTGTCCTGGACGTGCTCTGTGAGCCTAAACGGAAGAGTGTCACCAATTAGCACAGGGCACAGAAGCTGTCATTAGCAATCCACACAGCATACAGTCCTTATCCTGCAGTCACCAGGGACTATCAGGGTGCCGCAACAGTGGCACCGGCTCCCAACAGCCACGAGGCAAGCCAGCGTCCTCACCCAGGGGAAGTGGGCAGCCCCCCCTTTCCCAGCCTCCAGACCCCCCCCTGCAGCCAGCAACTGTCACACCTTCTGGCGACGAGGTGACGATCTTTGACCTCAGAGCGTTCAAACCAGACGTGGGGGCAAGCTTTCACCATGGCTCTCTGTATCACACCCATGAGCCCTCCGTGGATCTGACCCACCTGAACAGGGCAAGAAGACACAAGTTACAAGACCTGGCGACACACGAAGGCCGAAGCAGCTCCTCGCTCCACGGCCAAGTTGAGGTTCATCTTTCTACCCCTGCCCCGGAAAGGCTGAGAGGAAAAGTCCCAGGCTCTGACTGGAAGGACAGAGGTAGCAAGCCCCAAGTGCTTTCCACATTGCTGGAGGCCCAGCTGGAAAAGGGCTCTGCTCTTCCATGGACAGCAAAGCCCAGAGCTCTACTTGCCAAGCAGTGCCCAGAGAGCCCTGGTGCTCCGAGTCCCAGGGCAAGCTTGCTGGAAAGTCACACAGAACAGGGTCTGAGAGAGCCCTGCGACGTCACGTGGGGAACAGCAGTACTGCACGCTCAAAAGCCTCCTGCTGCCTGCTCCTTGTCCCATGCAATATGCCTGCTGCTCCCACCACACATGCGGCCGGGCCCTGGCAGGCAGCGCTGGGGCAGGGGTGCAGACCTTACCATTGCGTAGTAGCCATCACTGGCCAGGATAATCACATCGATGGGAGATGTGTGATTGGCCACGCAGATGCCTCCATTTCGGGGTCTGTTTTCTCTAAATGCAAAAGAAAGGCACCGATGAGGACGGAGGAAGGAAGCGCGAGGCCTGCAAGAGGCAGGGCATGGAGCAGCTGGTGGGACGGGACACTCTGAAGCAGGCAGTGCCTCCTTACCGGTCGTGGTAGGTGATGATGGCTGTGAGGGCACGCACACAGATCCGGTAGCACATCAGGTGGACATGCTTGCTCAGGAACTCCTTACACCTGCAGCCCAGGACAGAGACCATCACCCCCCAGCCCCACGATCCCCCCTGTAACGGCGCCGCCCAGCCCAGCTGCCCCAGGCCACGAGACCCAACCGAGACTTCACATCTCTCCCACAGAAACACATCTCATCCTGGGTTTTGCTATCATCTTATGACCGCTGATTCTTAAATCACGAGAACCAAACTTTGGCCTTTGCTATTTTCTGTTCTTCTTCCTTTCAGAACCCAGGGCTCCGCCTCAGGCTTAGTGCTCACATCTAGGGCCTTTGTCTGAAATTACAGGGTGTCTGTTCCTGAGAGGCTACAGATGCCAGGACCACCTGCCTTGCCTGCAGCAGGCAGAACAGACAGGCCTTGCAGGAAAACTTCAGGATTATCAGGTCTCAAACTGCACAGAAGGCTCCCCATCCCCTCTTCCCTCAAAGATGAACTCACCTTCCATTTGGCAAATATCCCACCACTGTAGTACCAGTCACCAACAAGCTGATGCCAGTGAACGCCAGAGCTATCCTGCAGAAAGAGGGAAGCCACACGCTAGCAAAACCAGGCCACGGGCCCTACTCATCAAGCAGCCTGTCTCTCCTGATCGTCTCGAACAGGGTCCGTGGGGCTTGGAGAGCAGTGGCACTTGCAGGCAGCTCCTGCAGCAGCACTCACCTGAGGGGCAAGAGGAAGCAGTAGCGGATGAGCACACCCAGACCCCAGAGTATAGTGAGGCGCAGGCTGATATACTGGAAGTTGTAGTTGGTCCTGCTGAGCAGATTCCAGGACTCCAGCTCTTCAGCGGAGAACCTCTTGGTCACTTCATCATCCATGATGGTCTCGATGCCTTTGCGGCAGAAATAGAAGATATCTGAGAGCTCAAACTCAGGGGTGTCCAGGGCTTTGCCGCTGCCGCTCCGGCGGATCTCCTTGATCTCCTCTTCCAGTGATGTTGGCTCCTTTGCAATGATACCTGCAACATACCACAGGCAGCTCTGAGCAACGTGTGACCTGCCCGCTCACAGACAGCTGAGAGCGGGGGCCTGCCCTTGTCCGCCCACCACAGAGCCCCCTTCCTTTCTCCAGTCCAGACAAGTATAAACCAGTCCTCCCAACTATCTAGGAATGAAGCACCCCCTGGATGCTTCCCTCCCTTTCCCCACGAAATGGACCATTGCTTCCTCCAATCTACCGACATGGAAAAGGCTTCCCAATATCACTCGCTCAGAGACACCACATTTACCCTGATCTCCCCAAAGGAATTTTGAACTTTACATATGCCCATGCAGGGCAGGATCTTACCATTGACATAGGGCTTGTATAATGGATGGTTCTTCTCCTTGGCACCACGCTCTATTCTCAGGGTCGCCCACTGCAAGAGACACACATGACGAGTAAGATTCACAAAGCCTGTAGCTCCACTTCGTACTATCCCTGTTTTACAGTCGACTTCCAGAGGCGGCCATGGTTAAGGGGGACAAATGGGGCTAAACCAGGAGGCTTCCGTACAGAACCGAAAGTGACAAAAACAGCTGAACCGAGGTGGAAGCAGAGACTGGCCCGGGAGGAACATTTTTACAGCAGAGATTTGTCTGCAATGGGACAAGAGGATGCAGGCGGAGGTGACAGCCATGACGTGCACACACACATGTGTGTGCCATTCTGCGCGGCAGAGTCCCAGCGAGTGCCAGAGGGAAGGACAGTGCTCAGTGGTGAGATGGCACAGCAAGATTTTCTGCAGCCTCCGTGTCCTGTAGGCTCTGTTGCACCTGGCCCGTGGTTGCCACTGCACAGCTGCTGGGTAGTCTGTCTGCAACACAGCGCTGGAAGCCGATCATGGCACTGGTGCCATTTTTCAACCCTCATTTCTTCTCAAAAAAATGCTCAAAGCAGAAACTGTGTTTTTGGGCTGCTGCTAAAACCATCAGGTTGATGATGGGATGGGACCCTTCCCTCCCTGATTCAGCTGCTTCTCAGCTCACCAGTCAGTCCAAAACAGCAGCAGCAAGCACCCTCAGACGCCTCTCTGGCAGCTGGCTGCCAAATCCCATGCCCAGGCTACCTGTTGTCCACAGAAATCTCTCTCAGCTGTCTCAAAGACACCAGCAAAAACTGCTGGCCATATTTCTGGACAGTCTTCCTGCCTGCCCTCTGAGTAACCCTCTCAGCCTCACACTCTTCTGCATTATACAGGCCCGGGAGAACAAGCTTCTTGTGTTCTTGTGTACAACGTGCTTATTACTCCAGGCTAGCTGCTCCATCAGGGAACTGTGAAGAAGGGGAAACCGCTGGGAACTCCCAGCATCCCACTCTCAGCCCATCCCAGCATCAGAACAAGAGGCAGCCATGTGAGAACGCTAATTGCATATGGAGTGCCTGGCTCATCTAGAAGCATCCTCTGCCAGCAGAAGGAACTGCAGGATTGCAGATGATTGTCTAGACATGCCATCCCAGGAGAAGTCAGAAGAGGAGCTCTGACCCCGCAGCAGCTGCGCAGCCCATGGAGAAGGTGTTCCTCGCAAGCCCAGCAGTCTCTATCCCGACTGCAGTAGCCGAAAGCCCAGACTCTCACCTGGGAAGCTCCAGGCAGGTCCCTCACCACCAACAGAGATGCGCAGCCACCACTCGGGGATGCAGCTCTGGCCGTGTCCCACGAGATGCCAGACTCGAATGCTGCCCCTCTGGGCGAGGTTCGGAACACTAGCCGCTAGAGCTGGGAAAATCTTTCGGGTAAATACCATTCCCTAAAAATAAAATTCTGAATAACCAAACCTAGCAACTGAATTTTCCACCAAATCTGTGAGCAGCTGTGCCAGAGTGCTCCTCTCTCCCACCACAAAGATTCTCTGATAAAAGCTGAAATAGACTTCAGAGTCTTTTCAGGAAAATAGTTTCAAAATTAAACACCAAAATAGGTGTGGAGATTAAATGTTCCTGAATCAAAGAAAGAAAAAAAAAAAAAAGAAAACAAGGTGAAAAGTTCCATTTCAGGTAAACCAAACTTGTTATTAATTTTTTCTCCCAGTTCAGTCACTTAATTTGAAGTCAAGTCTTCAGACATCTGTGTTAACGAAGCACCTCACAAAGCCCAGGGTCTTCCCATTCACACCTCAGGCTTTTGGGAGGACTTGGAATTTAATGAGCTGAACGTTGCAAGTTCCATGGCTGCCTTCCCAAGCCCAGCCAGTACAGAGATACTCCTGGGGAAGACCAGCCCTATTCAAACCGCAGTAGCTGTACCATGAATCTTTTCACAGCTTGAACTCCACGTTTAAGAGCCTAAAACCTCCCTATCAAGCACAGGGCACCCCTTTTCCTTTTGCTCAGGCTGCCAGGGTAGGGTGGTGTAGGCTTTATCTACTAGGAGTTTGGCAAAAATTCTGGTCTCACCAGGGACTTGCTTCAAGGAAAATATTGGCTGTGACGCAGCCCATAAAATTAGTCGGCCAAAGGCAGGCAAGGGAACAGCATGACCCCAAGTTGGAAAATTCCACTTGGCCTCCCTGTGCCAAAAGGGTCAGCAAGGGTTGCTTGTCGTCCTCGGAGGCTGCAGGTCCAGACACGGCTGCTGGACTCTGCAGATAAGCAGGCGGCACTCCAGGACAGAAGGGCGTTGAGAACTCTGGGTTCTGCCCACAGACCACTCGGGGCTCGCAGTACAAAAAGTCCTGCCTCACCTCCTGCTTTTGCTTCATCCAAACATGTGCTGGAGAGGAGGCGCCCGCCAACTGTAGCCTTGTCCCTCCCCATCACACCCTATGCCCCTTTTGGCTCCTTTCCTCGTCCAACTGTAACAGCGCTCTGCCTTGCCTGGGACATTAACCCGTCCAAGCACACACCTCCTCTCGGCGCATCTACGGACCCTACTGTGCTATCGTGTACCTACGGACCGCACTATCCTACCACTTTACTTGAAGACTTACTGCATTAATCACAGGGAAAAAGCAGCCCACGGAACAGAGGTCTAGTAAACTGCATTTGGCTGAGATGACCCAAACGGGTCATCTGGCACCAACACGTCACCAACAAACCAACCTCCCACCCCAGCCATCTGTAATGCTCTGCTGAGGGGCAAAAGCACAACCATGCTTGACAAGACCCTTGCAAACACACAGAAAATTCTCAAAACATGACTTACCTGAAAAATCTTTAATAATGTTTTCATGTAAACCTTGCGGATGCCAAAGGAGACTCCAAAAATTGCCGGCACAATGATGAAAACCAGAAGCAGAGTGAAGAGGACAGTTATGGAAATCCCCAAGAGGTTAACAACCAGGCTGTCAAAGGGGAGCAGGAGGAACATGGTGAAGGGCCCAGGCAAGGCTGGTGCCCTGCAGCCAGACAGAAAGGCTGCCCGCGGCAGTTAACCAATCCTCCTGTTATTCAGCAACAGTCTCGCACATGCACCGAGTCCGCAGCCTGCTCACAGACCCCATTCCAAAGTTCACATCCTTTTTGGGCTCTGTGAGAGAGGGAATGTAACAGGATCAGGGAGAGCCGTTGGGAAAACAAGCAAACAATCTGCCCGGAGCCCAGGTGAGTTCAGACAGCGCGGGCTGAAGAGCTCAAAGAAGACGGAACACGCACACAGGTTCCTCCATGGGCGTGCAGTGAGCACTGCAGTGACACATCTGCGTGAACGGGTATCCTCCCAAGGCGCTGCCGAGCAAGTCCTGCTGTGGGGCAGCTTGTGAAGAAGCTGGCAGCAGAACCCCCTCCTGACTGCTGAGAGCATGCAGAGTCTCTTCACAGGGACAAGGTGGAGTCCATCCCTGAGCCTGCATTGGAGGAGATCGAGGGAGTTGGCACTTGCAGGAGCCTACCGTATGTGGAGCTATTATTGTTGTTTCCGTGAGGACACAGGCACCAGCGCAGGTCCTTGCATGACGCCTGGAACAAGTTTAATTCTGGAGGCCCCTGGCATCCACTCAGGCTTAAGGGTCGTTACAGACACAAATGAAGCCTGTGTCCCTGGAAAACTCTTCGAACAGCGCGTTGGCTTCTTGGCAGACGAGGCACTCACATGCCACCAGCACTAGTGGAGGAAAGAGAAACAGAAGTCAGGCAAGTCACACCGCTTGGAGAGACGTCAACTTGGAGGGTGGCAGGAGGCCAGTGACAGTGGGCTCTGGAGCCTGGAAGGCAGTGCTTGGGCTGAGGTCACATCACTCAGAGCAGCTCCGGAGGCACAGCTCAGACTGGCACCCTCCAGCTGCTGCCGGGCACTGTCATGGACTTGGGAGTCACCCCGGCTGCCGCTTGTCCTGTATGTCCATACCGTCCGCACCTCAGGCTGAGCAGACTCGTCCAGAACTGCGCCCAGAGCACGGGATGCTGCAATCAGGTCCCAAGGACAGGAAAGGAGCCAATGGAGTGACAAAAAACCCTTCCTCATGACAAAGATTTTATTGCCTCTCTCATTTCAGAGGCATCCGAGTGCACTGAGCCAGCCAGGTATCCAGATTCCTGGGAAGGAATCACTTCCTCTCTCCTGTACACACACCTCACCTCAGCCTCCCAGGGCAGGAAGCTAGCCCAGGGGGAGAATTACTGTCGATGATTAGCTAAAGCGGAACTCGCTGGGGCACGGGGAGCAGCCAAAGGTCAGGCACCCCAGGGGAGGAGGCCCTCTGCAGCGTGGGCACACACAGGGCCATCTGAGGCTAGCGGGAAGATCCTGCCTGGGGGAGACTTTCCTCCAGATACCACCTTCCCCTGGCTACGGAGCGTCGACCCGAGGGTGGGATCTAACAGGAACCCGACAAGCACACAGGGGCAGAGGAGAGGCCAGGAAGATCCTCTTGCTGCCCTGCTTAGCGTGTGTCCCAGCCGCTGGCGTAGCACCGCTGCAGGCGTGAGCAGAGTACCGTCGGTGCCTCAAAGAACACACGCGGTGGCACAAACCACATCCTGGGAGAGGCAGCTCCACAGCCACACGCCGAACTGCCCATTACGCCGGACCCGTCACCCCTCAGGACCGGCACTCCTGCCGGGGAACTGGTCGGACCGGCCGCCCGGGCCTGCACCGCTGCCCTGTGAGGGGCTCGGTCACGGCATTCCTTGTCACCGCGCCACGGCCTGCCGCGCACCGGCCTGTGGCAGCGCAGGCCCTGCTCGAGGCCCGCAGCCTCCGGGGGTCACGCCGAGCCTGTCCGGCCCCGCCCCAGGGCAGGGACCGCAGAGCCCGGCGGTCGCATCCCGCACGGTGGCGGTGGATGCCCCGCCCCGCGCTGAGCGCGGCCGGGAGCAGCGTCGCGTTCCGCTTTATTCCCCGGGAGCCCGGCGTCGCACGGCCCGGGGCCGCAGCGAATCGGGGCAGGGCCGGGGCTCGGCCCGGCGACCTTCGGCCTCGGCGTGTGCGGGAGGGGCCGCCGCGCCGGGAGGGGCCCCGCAGGGCCGGAAGGCCCCGCGCTGGGCGGTGGCACCGGGGGGCCGGGCCCGTCCCGCCCGGCGCGGGGGGGGCGCTGCGGCGCGGTCCGCAGCACGGCGGGAAGGCCGCGCTCCCCGAGGCGGGCTCCGGTTAACGGTCCGCGGGGCGGGGCGGGCCCTGGCTCGGCGGCGCGGTCCCGGCAGGCGCAGCTGGGGGTGGTGACGGCGCGGGGCCGCGCGGGGGGGGGCGCCGACGAAGCGAGGAGGGAGGGTTTGGGGGGGGGGGGGGAGGGTCGCAGGACCGGTCCGGTCCCGCACTCACCTGCCGCCACCGCCGCCGGGCCCCGGCTCCGCCCCCGCCACGTGCCGTGCGCGCCGCCGCACCGCTCTACGTGCGCTGACGTCAGCGCGCCGCCCGCGGGGCCGCGCCCGCAGGAAAGCCCCCCCCACCGCCGGAAGGGGGCGCCCCCCGCCGCCGCGCGGATACCGGGAGCGTGCGCGGGCGCGCCGCAGGCAGAGGCGGGACTCCCGAAGCGCCGTCACTTTATTGTAAACTCCCCGGTACAGCACCCGCCACCGGAGCCGCCCCCGCCCCGGCACCCCCCGTGAGCGCTCCTCGGGGCCGCCGGCAGCGCGGCCTAAGCCGCCACTGCAGCCCGGGCTCCGCCAAAGCCCCAGGCCCATGGAGGGGGGGGGTGGGGCATGCCCCCACCCCTGCAGCTCCGAACAAGGCACTTGGGCAGCACCGGGAGGCCGCGGACCACAGGGCTGGCTCCCGCCCGGAGCGGCTGAGGGCCACAGACGTGTCCTTTGTCGCTGCCCTGCTCTCCAGGACCAGCAGGCCAGGGTCACACCATGCAGCAGCTCACACCTCTGCGGCATTGGCCAGCGCTGAAGAAGCTCCCGTGGGGACCGGCAGCTGCTCGTACAGCAGTCAGCCAGACCGACAGAGGAGCCAACAACACTGTGAGCGGCATCTGCAGCTGAACCCTCCCCCCACACCGCTGGGGCGCAGTCAGGGTGCGGAAGGGACCTGCAAGTCTCCACACGCTGCTCTCCTACCAATACGGGGCCTGGGTCTCTGAGCGGCGCCAGGTCTGCAGGTGAGAGAGGACCAGTGCGGCCGCCCGAGAGGTGCCAAGATGCTCCCAGGCCCTGTTGGCGCTCTTCATGGCGTGGGAGGGAGGGCGGATCATGCCCACATGGCAGATCTTGTAATTCTTCCCATGGTTGTTGTCCCAATAGGTCTTCTGGCCACACAGGAAGGAGATGCAGAACTCTGTGGCCCTGCGAGAGATGGACGGCTTGGGCAGGGCAAGCTCAAAGGAGAAGGTGTCTGTGTCAGCCAAGCTGTATGTGCTATGCATGTACTGGCAGGGGATGTCTCGGAAGCTCTTCCAGCCATCGAAGGTGATGCGGACCATCACTTTCTTCTCGTACTCAATGTTTCTGACCTTCACTGTCCCTGACAGGGCACGGTCCTGAATCACGCAGTTCTCCAGGCAGACAAGGTTGCTGTGTAGGCGGCTGCGGAAACTCACGTAGTCCGCAGAGGGCTGTGGGAAGTCCAGCACATACCTGCACACTTCTGGGCGTGAGTCCCGCGGCTTAGGTCGGAAGCAGGCGAGGTCAGACAGGGCGTGCTGCAAGTCACAGAGGTCCTCCTCGATCTTTGAGAAGAAGCGGACAGCTGTCAGCGACAGCCCCTTCATGTCAGCAAACACGACTCTCTTCTTCTTCTGGCCCTTGGAGCTCTTGGTGCTGTCTCGCCACTCGGGCTCGGGTTCTGCACTCAGCTTCTGGTTGAGACAGGACCGGAGGGGTTTGCACCCCCGGTTGCCCCGCAGCTCCTCATAGGAGTTCAGCAGCTTGCGGATGGGGGGTGAGTGGCTCAGGCAGAGCCGCACGGCCAGGTCCACGGGCATGGCTGGGGGGGCGACGGCCCGGGCGCTATACACCTGGGAAGAGCCTAGAGGCGAAGAGGGGGTCAGGCGGCGAGCCCCGGGCCCCGGCCCCTCAGCCCGCCCCCGTCCGCGCTCACTCGCCGCAGCTCATCGCCGCCCGCCCGCTCCCCTCCTCCGGCCGCGCTCTCAATGGAGCCGTGCGAGCGCTGCCGGCCAGGACACCCCGCGGCCGCGACGGCAGCCAATCGGCGCCGGAGACGCGCCCCGCAACGACCAATAGGGGCGCGGAACCACCCCACCCCGCCCCGCCCACCGGCCCCGCCCCGCCCGCCGGGGAGCCCCCGAGCGAGGGCGACAGCGGGGACCGGAACGGCGGAGCCCCGGGAGGCGGGCAGCGACCGAGCCAGCCCAGAGACCCGGTACCCGGTCCGGGCTGCGGCCTGCTCACCCCTGGGGCGAGGGGAAGGGAAGAGCCTGGCTGTGAGGCGGGCTAACCGGAGCAGCAGCACAGAAACTGCTCCTAATGCCAGAAAAATGCAAGTGCTTTTGGAAAATCAACGTTTACTGAGCTATCAACGCCCCGAGGGGGCTAAAGGAAGAAGAGGAACGTGTTCCTCTCACGTTGTCTTTAGTGTTGGAAGGTCTGAACTGTTATTACACATCCCTTTACAGATGCTTGTCTGAAGACAGCTATTTCCAGGGCATCCAAGCACAAACAAAATCCTAGACTCGTCCTCTATCAAAAGTGAATCTAACTCAAGTTTCTCACCCCGGTTCCTTGCCCTGAAAAAGAAATTCACTCACGCCTTAGCAGACAAGAGGCACCGCTGTGTCCCTGACATCTATATTCAAAATCACCTTCACTGTTTAGCTCACATGTGACTCCTTGACAGAAAAGACTGTCACCCAAATCAGATCACCCCTGCCCTGTACTACCTGCTAATCTCTCCAGAGCCGTCTAGCCATTTATGTTAAGCAGCCCTGAACATTCCTGCTGACAGCACAGATTTTCATCAGCCCATGACACAACCTACCTATCGGTATTTTTACGTGGCTTTCCATTGCCACCGTGTCCACATGTCTCCAGCACAACGCAGGACGCCTCTCGTAGGATGGCCAGGAGAAGCGAGGCTGAACCCAGCATCTGGCTGGCAAAAAAACTGCAGTTCAACCCTGCCCTTGGTCAGCAAAAACATCAGAAAAAGCAGCAAGAGAGTCAAAGTCACACCGTCCCCTAGAAGGACGTGTGGCACTTGTGTCACTGCTGGCTCGATGCTCCTGCCCGGGGAGGAGCAGGACCGTGATCTTTGTGGGTGACCAGGAGCGAGATGCGCTCGCCTGGCCGGGCCTGCAGGAGCCAGAGGTGCCTGTTGTTGGCCAGTGCTCCTGGCTACCAGCCCCCCAGCCTGGCCAGCATCGCAGCAGATCCCTCTGCTGGGCCCAGGCCCGAGCTCCTGCTGTCAGCACATGGCCGACACGCTGCGGCAGAAGCCTCGAGCTGAAGCCCTGGCTGTGCCCACACTCAGGCCCCAGCTGGAAGCAGCACTCCATTTCTGAGGCCACGTCCTTCCTGAGGGCAGCTGGAGGATCTGCCACATCATACGCCCCCACCAAGGTCCAACTGTGGCTGCAACTGCCCAAGTTACAAACCCACGCGATATCTCCCGAGGTCATGACAGTAAACTGCCCCCCCCCTTCTCTGAACTAAGGGTTCTTGCTCATGGTCTCGCACGTTGTCTGCTTTTGAACCTCTGAACACTTGCGATGAGTCAATTTGCAGCATTTGCTTTTCGAGAACCATCCTTTCATCACTTCCTCTCACGCTGACAGCGCGTTTTCCCCCCCACTTCAGTGACGTGGGGGAGTCAGCACAGACGTGAAAGAGGGTTCCTAGCAATGAGACCCCTTGCCCCAACTTTCTCCTGCACTCAGGAGAGCAGATCCGGCTCAGGCTGGGAAATCACAGCTCACCATCAGTGCCCTCCTTGCGACCTCTTTCACCATCCACCTACTTTGCGTTTAGAGCTAATCACCCAGTAAACCAAGCTATCTCCACCTTGGAGGGAGCTGACAACAGGGGATGTATTTGAGCTCAAGCCCTGCAGGAGACCCCATGGAAGCTGGAAAAGCGGCTCCCACTCTGCACATTCCCTTCCAGAAGCCGAGATGGATCAGTGGGTCTTCTCCTCCATCTAAAAGCATGAGCCAAAAGCATCACTTCCTTGACAAAGCTGTGGACACTTCCCCGTCCCCTGACACAGACAGAACAGAGGCACAGTGTTAGCGTGAGGCAGTATCCAGTCCCAGAACTGTCCCGGTATTTTGTCATGGAAGGCACAAAAAGCACACAGTGGCATTTTCAGGTATGCCAAAATGCAATCTCACTGTTAGCCTGACTGATTTCAGCCTATAAGGCATCTTCAAGAGTCCTGCAAGCCTGGGACGATGTTGCCGTGTGCCAGCCGTCGGACTCCAGAGAGGAGCGGTACTGAAGGCACTCTGGAAAGAATCAGACCCCCATTAGGAATCAGCTGCTGGAAGAGGACAGGCACCCTGTATGCTCACATTGCTGCAGCCACGTGAGATGCAGCCATGAGGCAGGTACTAGCTGCCTGGACAATTGTTCAGTCAAACTTAATAGGGCCAAGGAGAAAGTCTGCCAGGCGTGCCAGCTAGACATTCTCCAAGCAGGTCTTCTACAGCACACTTCTGCAGCAGCGGATTAACGACGGCTTTGGCTGGGAGCTTCAGTCACCTCTGTGAAGCTGCCTGGGCTGTAGATACGGGCAAGCGCAATCCACAGCCTTTCCTGTGGGGCTGTGCAGAGGTATGCGCTACTGATTCCTAAGGATTAAACCCAGCCTCCTCTTAACGTCTATACTTAAAAGAATCTTCTTTACCTAAATGGATTCATCAACCACACATGCAAAGCCACTCACACTACAAGATGCACTGTCACCCCCCACCGGGCAGAGGAGGGGGAGCCTCAGGGGGGCACCAGGCTGCCCCTCACACACTCACACAGAGCTCCCTGCAGGGAGACCCTGCCCTGAAGGAGAGCAAGCCACTGTCTGTCCATGCACCTGACGGGCACCGAGCTGAGGTAGCACGGCACACTCCGGCTTCTCCAACTAGAAGAGGCACACACAGGTCAACAGGGACAGAGGAGCTTTTCCTCTGCGTGACTAGCACAAAGAAATTGCGTGTCACTCTGGCCCCAGCAGCTGTTTCAGCAGAAGGGAGTTTGATAGTTTCTACCCTCACAACCACAATCAGCTGTACCAGAACCCCTCGCTCTGTGGAGGATGGCCTTCAGATCACGCACGGCAGAAAGCTGCTTTCTCCCAAACCCACGATTATAGTTGTTCTAGTTTAGTGAAACTGGCCATGACTGGTCTTAAATAAGGTATCCCAGCAGCTACACACTGAAGCCCTCCAGAAAAGGCCCTCCGACTTGTCACTTTGCATTTGTTCTATTGATCCAAGTCTCCCCGCACAGGGAGCTGAATGCTCTGCTGCAGAAATCAAATACAGAATGCTGGCCTGATAGGAAGCAGTGTGAGTAACACACAAGTAGAAACCGGGGCAAAAAACCCCCTCCTATTCTCATCCTGCAGCAAGAGACTGTTCTGGGAAAGCTCTGCCAGCCTCATGCTCCAATATCTTTCAAAACAACATGAAGGCACCACAAGTCCCTACAAGGTCACAAAATTCCTCAGAGTTCTTCCACAGTGCTCAGCTGCTAATCACGCAGACCATCCTGTACAAAGGGTCCTACCTGCTCTGGAGTTCACTGACCACGGCAGCCTTGAGGATTAGCTGCAATAGTGGTGTAATCTCCCTGGAGTCAGCCAGTCCAAAGCAGCAGGTCGGAAAAGGCTGGAAAAGCAGCAAGGTCTCTCAACCCCTTGCTTGATCTACATGTAGAATTTCAGGCAGTGAAATAGCAGCACTTAAACCCTCTGTGCAGAGTCTGCTCTAGTGTTGGATTTACACGTGTAGCAGAACAGCAGACCTAAACACAAATTTTACATGGGCAGCATGAAGACCCCATGGCTCTGGCACAAACACCCTCAGCATGAACCGGTTGCTCTGGTTAGGAAGAAGCTTATGACAAACTTGCAAATGCTGTCTGACATTTCCAAAGCTCTGATCATGATCGCACCATGCACAACCTGATCAGAGACAACACAGCTGCCTGTGGCTCCTGGAGCCACTCGCTCCTTGGCCCAGGACAAGAAATGCCACTATCAGCACAAGGTCCAGGTAGCAATTCCAAATCCAGGCCTACTCTCCAGGCAAATCTCAGATACCTGTAATGGCAAGCGTGGATATTTTACAAGGATAGAGCTATTATTGCCAATATTCCAGGAAAAAGCAGCACAACTCCTCTCTGGCCATATTAGAAGGGGCTGTACTGACACAGCTGTATTCACCCTGGGACACAGGCTGCATAGGCAGACCAAAGCTCGTGCAACCTGCCTTCCCCAAAGGCTGGACAGACTGGCTGTTTGACCCACATAACAATGCTTCAAGGGAGAAACTCAAGGCAAGTAGAAACCCTGAACTCCTGAGCTCATGGCTACCTCCCAGCTGATATCACCAGAAAGACAAAGGGAACTAACTTAGCAAATTCATCACCCTCCCTTCCCACTGCAGGTAACGAGCTGGTGCTAAGCACCTCACACAGGACCCTATGGCTCTCCCCTGCTTGCCCGTGACGTTGCCTCTGTTCTGAGCTACAGTTTCCATCCTTCACATGTTCCCAATCCCTCCTGCTCCTTCTGCAAGAAGCCAGATTTGCTCTGCCAGAAAATATCCTTATGTGTGGTGGTTTTTTGCTCAACAGATCATGTGGCAAAGATGGCGCAGAGGTATTCCCCCAGTTCACCTCAGAGCGACTGGCCACTTGCACAACATCCAGGGTTGCACAGACACTGCAACGAGATCAGAGCTGATGGGGAAGGTGGAGTTTACATAGCTGGTTGCCACACCATTTGGTCAGTCGGGTTCCAGTCAATAGCCTAATTTAAAGAACAGCGCTAAACTGGAACAAGAACGAACACACACCTGCAGGCTTAAAAAGAGAGCACCCTGCTATTTACAAAGGCCTTTGAGGATAGACGTGCTCTGTCCACATCTGCTGTCAAACCAGCTGGGAACTGGAGAGGCAGTAGCTACACTTGTCCCTCCCTTCGGACTCCAAGGGGACTGTGTCAAGGCTGCTGCAGAGCCTTGTTGGAGGGAGTGCTATGACACAGACTGCCCTCGCTCAGGAGCACCAGCGAAAGGAGTGTGGCTGTATTCCAGACGTGTCATAAGCAATTAGGAGTTTGATGAGTGGTGGGAGCAATGAGCTCCTCTGCATCAGCAGAGGGAAAGATGTCCTGCTGTTTTATGTGCATGCTTTCAAGGGCACCCCTTCCAACATCCCTGCCCATCCACACCAGCTCCGAAGGGGACATGGCCCAGCCCCACGCCACCTCCGAAGGTGACACTGCCATCCCCACACCAGCTCTGAAGGTGATGCTGCCAGCCCCATGCCAGTTCCGCCGCGCCGCCCCAGCGCCATCTGCTGTTCCACCCTGCCGGTACGGCGGGACACACCGGTGGTGGCCCCCGGCGACACGCAGCCCTGGCCCTGTGCTTACCGCTCGCCCCTCAGATGAGCTGCACGGCTCCCGAGGCCACCAGCGGGGCAATGGTCCTGTAGCGGATCAGGTGCTGCGAGCCCTCCTCCAGGTCGATGGTGTACTCCCTGCCAGAGACCGGTGACATGTTACACTGCCGCTCCCGTTTCGCTGGAACCCACACCGCTTTTGTGAAATGAACTTACTTATGTGCACTGCACAGGGAAGCGCCCACCTACCTCTGCTCATCTGTCTCTGGCTCGACCAGGATGTTCTCCTGCCGCTCCAACACCCGGAGGAACACAAAGGAGTCCAGGTTGGGCTTTGGAACTGCAGACAAAGGATTCAGAGCGCAAGCTCAGCACTCACTTATGTTCCTCTGCAGGACACTGAGCTCACAAAGGGGTATGAGGGACAGCAGACTCAAGGCCAGTAAAGGGAACGTCAGACATTTCTGATCAGATGAAGTGTGCGCTGCCTCAAGGTAAGACAAGACTCGATGGCAGGGGCTGACATGGTCCTGACAGGGGCACCAAGTGATAGCAGCATCATGCCACGTACCACACAGCAGAGCAGCGTTGTGACACTGTCACCACATCGTCTTTGCTTCTACTAAGTGCCAGCTGGAGGACCAGCCCTTAACATTTCATGCTCCCCAGAGCTTTCCCCACACCCCTGCTGCTACAATGTTCAGATTACCTGGAGTTTGGATGTACTCACCTGATTTTAGGAGCGACACTTTCTGCAGGTTGGGTGGCATGTGTTTTAAGGCCACGTTTTTCAGATAGGTCTCTGTGTTTGCCATGTACCTGAAAAAAATCACTGGAGCATTTACCGGTTTAATCAAATACAAATTTATAGGGAGAACACTGAGTGAAAACGCAAGCGACATCTCCTGGTCCCACAGGCATGGCCAGAGACAAGCATAATGGCTTGCCCTGGTAACTGGCTCAGATTACCAGAGTTATTTTACTTCAGGTCTTTCCTTATTCATAAGGAAACGTCCTGGTAAACCCCATGATTCTTACTGCAAACCTGTCTAAGGATAACAGTCTCAAGAACTGTTCAGCATAACACATGGGAAAGTTCTATAATTTATATAAAGGGAGAGAGATGCACCCAAAACGTACTCACTCTTTAGCAAAAGCAAACTCCTCTGGTGACAGAATGGAAGGCTCCCCTTCGGCTCGAGACTTCTCCTTCTCCAGTACATGGGGGAAATACTTCTCTATCTGGTATTGGAACAAAATCCCCAAGACTGTAACAGACCTCTCCCAGTAGTTCAGTGCCTATAACCCCCACTCCCAAGAGGCTTCCCCTGCAAGCAGCGGTCACTGCTGTACTGGTGTATGCAGCAGCCACAGGCCTGCCTAAATTCCTGCTCCTGAATTAACAGGGATATGGCCAGCTGGGGTCTCCACGCTGCACAACCATACATGTACGCAGCAGGACCCAGGCAGAACGTGCAAGCATTCAACTCTGCCATCCTGGGCTCAGAAAACACTCATTGCAATGCTGTGATCCTCCATCACAACAGAAAACTGTGTCCAAGGAACGAATTCCTTTGGGTTGTACTTCAGAGGACACAGAAAGACAGCACGCTTTAACTAAGCGCCTTGCTGAAGCTGGAGGCATTGCATGGTTAAAATTCACGCCTGAAGTCAGTCTTTTTCATCCCCTGGGCAGCACTGCGAGAATTACCTTCACAAGCCTACACCGCAAGTAGCTACTGAGCACATAACGGATCCTTTCAATCTCCATGCGGTGAACGCTGACCTTCAAGTCTCCCCTCTTCGCCCGCTTCAGGTTTGCCTCCTACAAGGAAATGCAAACAAAAGTTAAACAGCTGAAATGTTAAATAACAAGAACCAGAGAGGAAGACATGTCTTTTACATAGAGTCCACAAAACCAGACTGCAGCTGCTTTTGGTGACACAAAGCACACTGTTTCTTTGTTTCTCCCAGTCCCCCCTCCAAGACAAGCCTGAAGAAGGTACGCAGAACAGCCTTATCCCAGGGACAGAGCAGCAGACAACCCTGCCATCCCCAGGTGTGTACCTGCCAGGTCAGGTAACCACAGCCTGCCTGCACCACCACCCCAGCCCCGCAGAACCTACCATGTGGTCCAGCTGCTCCACGACACACTCAATGATCTCAGGTTTGCTCTCCAGCAGCTCTGGGGCAAACTTCTCATTCAGCCAGGCCTGGAAGAAGGCACACTGTGGGTAGAAGCGAGGAACGCACCTGCTGTACGCCCCAGCCCCCGGAGAGACCAGACACTCAGCCTTCCCCACCTCCCCACCGAGCCCAGGGGCCCGGCCCCGGCCGCCCCACCTCTCCCCAGAGAGCCCAGGCCCAGCTCTCGGTCACCCCCAGACCTCCCCCAGGAGCCCCGGGCCCGGCCCCCGGCCGCTCTCCCCAGCTCACACCACCTGCTCCAGGCTGCGGATGAGCTGCGCCGGGGTGAGCACCAGTTCCTCGCTGCCGCCGTCCGAGTCCGCCTCGGTCCCCTCAGCGCCGGGCGCCGCCATCTCCCGCCACCGCCTCCGCGCACGCGCCGCCCGCCCCACGGCGCAGGCGCTCGGTGCCGCCCCCAGCGCGCAGGCGCCCCGCGCCCAAGATGGCGGCGGCGGGGCGGGGGCGGCGGCGGAGCGCGGTCCGTCGGAACCGTGAAAGGCGGCGGAAGAGAAGAACGCGGTTATAGAAACGGGCAAAACGGCTGCGGCTTAGAAACCACGTCTGTCTGTGGCCACGCAGTTTTACTGTCACCGTGAGAGAGGAGAAAGTCCGAGCAGCGCCTGCAGGGCCCTGCTCATTAACCTGCTCATTAACCTGCTCATTAACCAGCCCGGGGAACGCTGCGCCACAGAGCTCAGGTCTTCGGTTGTGAGTGGCCGAGATGGAAAGGGGAGCAGGTTACAAAGCCGCCAGCGTTACAGATGTGCTTTTTATATTCTCAGTCAAACACTCTTAATTACAGGCTATAAACACAAGCTTTACCTGAAATAAACCGCGTCAGATGAACTGATCTTGAAGCAAGACTAGCTGTTTTGTTCACAGCCCCGATCCTGCTGCTGCAGCAGTAAAAATCTCAGCGTAGCGCTGCTTTATGCAAAGCGGTGCTATCAAGTATGACACAGACACAGTTTAAGAAAAAATTTACTAATCCATTAGTACTTCTGCCAATATTGCAACAGATGTGAAAGGCAAACACTATTACAGTTTAGAAAAAGCAAGTTTTATACAATTAAAATATTAAACAAATCTCAAAAAAAAAAGTGGCTGAGTAATAAGCCTGGAATTTCAGATCCAGAATTAGCACCTACAGCACCACCGAAGCCAAAACTCGATCTCTTCTGCGTGAGTCTCCTTTTCTAAATTCCTGAATTCCTTCTACAACGGGACAGTGACAACCTAAAGCAGGACATCCTCGCTTTCAGAAGGGAAAAGGATACAAGAGAAAAATATTAAGCCAGCTTGGTTTGTAGGAACTTCACTCTTGCGGGTATTGCTGAGGAATGTCGATGCATGGGGGATACTAAATAACGCACAGTTCTACGCTTCAATAGTGTGCCAGCAGACAGAATTAAGAAACCATCTTATACAACATCTAACAGTTTGTCAAATCAATGTTTTCCTATAAATTATATATAATAAACCCATAAAGAAACAGTTTTACACTTCACATATTAATCAGAGTAGGGTAGGAATTGTTATGTTTATTGGTTCAGCATCCATTTCATTGTACTTACTGTTCCATGAATGAATAGACCCCCTCTTCTGGTGAGCATTGACAGATGCAGTAACAGCACAGATACAGTAGTAGAAAAAAACACCAGTATTAAGAGTCCAGCTATT
The DNA here is from genome assembly GCF_028500815.1 of Rissa tridactyla. Classification (NCBI taxonomy): domain Eukaryota; kingdom Metazoa; phylum Chordata; class Aves; order Charadriiformes; family Laridae; genus Rissa; species Rissa tridactyla. The sequence goes on from NC_071485.1 coordinate 3,661,690, forward strand.
CCTCCCCCTTCTAGGAACAACCAAAACATTTGAACAAATAACACTTTGCCTTCTGGTTTTCCACGAGAATCAGCATGGGAAGCATAAAACGCTCATTGCCTTGAGTCCCTTCTCGCCATGCAGAGGCACTGTGTCTCCCCTCACTCCAATACTGAACGGGAGGGAAGGCCTCGTTTCTGGAAAATTCCCCACTCTGACTTGTAGCTTCCAAAGCCTGATTGTTGTACAGAAGGGTTTAACAACTAGGGAGGAACAGCACTGCACTTATGTGACTAAAACTAGACTTCTGTCGGGCTAGGTGCCTCGTTTCTTTCAGAAGAGTACGTAGCTTTACCACTTCTGCTTTTTCTTGAAAAAAAAAAAAAAAACTAAGAAGTTTGCCACAAAATGGATGCTGACCAGCTAGGTCACCCCATGTGGAGCAGTTTTAGGAAGTTAGTCCTTGTAGTAGATGGCACTGTGGATCTGGCAGCAGAGAAAGGAATGATGCTCTGAAGTAGGAGGTAGGGGAACTCTGATACAGCAAGTCCACTGTTGAGCTATCTGCTAGAAAAGAAGTTTCATATTATTAGAAACTATTACTAAATAAAACCAACAAAACCCTACACAAACCTCGACACAGCTATACTTTGTTATCTTAGGAGGTATGCAGCAGGAAAAGCAGCGTTACCATGTGCTGTGGCGAGTAGCAGAAAGAGAAGCCAACACTCTGGATTTCATTTGTCCAACAAGAAATAAAGACCTTTACTTTGTTTCTCTCTGCATAACAGGCATAAATATTTCCAATCTCTTTTCTGCAGACATTGCCAACAACCTAGACTTAGACTGCCATCCCAAGGTCTGGAGAGCACCTAAGAAAAGTTCAAATTTGAGCTTTTCAAAATCAAAGCTTAATGAAAGTTCAATAGGTATTCTGCAAACCCAGGGATAGTAATTTTGTAGCTCTATACTGCACGCAATTATAGTGATCTTTATTTTGGCATCTCACTTTAGAGTACTCTAAGCACTCTCTTCACTTTGTGACTCTGCCACACAGTGTCATGAAAACTAGGTGTCTTTCAGCAACTTTTCCATCACAAGTAAAGATACTGACATGAGAACTGGAACAGCATCCATCTGAAAAACTGCAATAAGAAGTTTTTGTATGCTAGAATACACTCAGGGACATGCAAAGATTTTTCCACTTAAAACTATTGGGTAGGATAAGATCTCAAAGACAGTAGCGGATCTCAGAGTTCTTCTGAATTTACACAGATGTTGCAGAGACCACTAGAAGTCCTGGCTCCCTAGCCAGAGTCCAATCCTCTACCACTACACAGGACAGAAAGACAGTCTGCGTTTTGTAGTGCCCGTGTAGGCTGCATTCACATTCTCCAGGACAGTGTGCAGGCTCCAAATGACTAGGTGACAGCTGAGGAGATGAATACCTAATACAGTTCCAGTTCCAGATATTAGGCTTACTTGGGTACTCATATGGCTTTCACAACAGTGTTTACTGATCATAAATATTGGCAATTCACCAAACTATCCAGAACTCATGACACAAGTCTTTCATCATTTTTGATATTTCAGTTATTAGCATTCATTGACATAATGCCAAGTATTGAAAAATATTCTGTCTCAGCATGACAGAATCTGCCGCTCTGAGCACAGAAAACAGGTTGAGACTGATCCAGTATAAGGTTAACATGTACCTGAGACTCCACAGTTTTATCTTCCGCTGGTCATACCTCTGTCTTCATAAATGGTAATTTCAATCTGCACAGAAAAGCTGTTAAGGAAACATACTATAAAAACATTATTAAAAAAAGGCAATAAAATATTAAGATATCAGAATCTCATTTTTCTGCTCCATGCCTGCTGTTTCAAGGCTAGTTTCAGTGCTACAAAGCAAACAGAACACCACAGATAAGAGACGCCCTGTCAGGTCAGTCAGTGGTCTGTCCAGCTCAGGACTGTTCTGACGAGAACAGGAGACGCTGCGCGTGGAGGGTTTGTGAGCCTCGACACCTCCCGTTACATCTCAGGAGAAGCAGTGTACCAGACACATGTTAACACTTCGACAGCTCAGCTACTAAGTCACTAACCAAACTGAAAATGCTTTTAATCAAGTTTAATGTTTTGTGTTTTTTTAGGAGGTGTATGCATAAAAAAATGTGGAAAACATATTCAGAATAATGAAGTCGTGTAGGTGACAGCTATGGGCTATATAGACAAATACACATATAACCCAACTGCAAGGAGTTGGCCTTAGTATGCATATAATTGGCATTCTGTGTTTCAAGATGCTTTGGTTCCAATATTCTCAAAAAATGATACATGTTACTCATTCTACCCCCAGATTTGCTATGCGAGGTCTTTACAACCACTAAGGTAATAACTAGATAAAATCCCTGCAGTGTGGTTCAAGAGTTGAAGAAAAAAGGTTGAACTAAGCCATGCTAGAACCATGCAAGTGCCAGGCTGGTATCAACTTACAGAGATGACATATGGTGAAATCTTCACCAGAACCTGAGCCGAGGGTTGCAAATTAAACAACAGCCACCTCTTGCTTTCACATCATCCATTTCTGTCCTACCAAGTTGGTCACTTTTTCCCCCCTAATCGGACAAACTGCATTTTCAGTCGTCACTGAAACAAAGGAAGCATCTGAAGTGTAGAAGTACTCTGTTTATACATGCTGTGTTTTCAAGGAAGTCTGAAAGGATGGATTCCAATACTGCACTTTCATTGTCTTTCGATGTGACAGATCTTAATGTACTAAAATCTGACCAGAGAACGGTACACAATGGAGAGTAACAAGACTAATCACATATTCTGCGTATCACAGGTCAAGCATGAGCAGATGGTGCCATACTGAGATAAACAGGTAGCATCTCATAGATTGTCTCCTGCTTTGTCCACCTAAGAAACCACAGAAGGATACAACTCTTAGTCCTCTTTCAATGGGGTCTGTCAGAAGGAGGCCCTGAGGAGCATAAATCTTCTCGTTCTGTTCCTGAATGAACTTGGCAATTTTCTTTAGAACCTGGTAATAGAACAGCAGAGAAGTCAGAGTTTCAGGTTTTGCTACATTACAGTTAGAGCCCCAGCAACATCCCACATACAGCAACATCTGGAGGGCCTAGCACACAACTAGAGATGGAACTTGCATTATTCCTCTGAAGTACAAGCAATCATTTCATTACTCAAATTGACTAACATAGACAAGTCTGTCTGATGTCTATGTGAAATCACTCTGCAGTAAGATCCAGAGTCTATACGGAATTTGTATGACAATGGTGCAAGTCACAGAACACCTACCAAGAAATAAGTCTTTGACTGAATTCTACAAGACATACTGTCTTCCGAGTAACAAGGTAAACAAAAGACGTGCACCTTTTCATAATGCGTTTCCATGCACAAGAAGATGGTATAGGCAGTCAGACAGGCGAGGCATCCTTCCAGGTAAGATTGGCCCCCAAGTTTTTCAGCTTCTGCATAGAGGTTATTCAGTGTTCGGACAGTCTCTTCAAACTGCTGCCTATCAATCTGCAAGAGAAGTCAAGTTTAGCTGCCGTGCCCTGTACATTTCAGAACTCACCGGTATCTTCAGATATCTACCTTCATTTATTGCTTATTTGCACTTCCACATTTTCCAGCTACTGCGTTTAGAGCCAAAGTCTGAAGGACACTTTGAGTTACAGACCTGTAGTTCTTTGTTAAATATCCACCCAGTGATTAGACCAAGTCTGAATTCCAATACCATGTGAACACAAAACAATGAAGAGTAACATAACTAAACCAATGTGCAAGTCCACTGGAAAAAAAAAAGCTTAAATCACATGCAAAGAGATCTGCTAGATTAAAAAGAGCACTTAGGGAGTGGATTCACAGAGCTAATCTTAATATCAATAATGCCTTGCCGCTGCTACAGTACTGGTCAAACAAGCTCTGAATAAAACAATACAAAACAAACGAGGAAGAGAAGAAAAGTGCAGTGAGAAAAAGAAAAGGTGTTAGCAAAGAGTATTTGTTTTGCCATCAGTTGAAGATATTACATCTGACAGCATTAAAGTACTTGAGACAGTACTTGTGAGGCCACTGAACAGGCTCAGCAGAACTGGCTGGGCTCCACAAGAGAGGACAGTGTCAATGCACCACAGTACAACAACGCGCGCTTTATTCTCACCGACATAATGAACACATTCTATTTTACTGCTACAAAAGACAGCTGCCTTCCTCACAATTAAAGAAAGCACAAAGCACCAACATTTCATAAACACCGAAGAGAAACATTTTAAACTATTTTTCATGCAGCTTTTCACTGCAAATTAGAAGTATTTTCTTAGTGCAATTGATCAGAAATGCTATTTGGACAACAAACAACGCTTTTATGCCAAAAAATAAACAACATCCAAAGCAGGATATGCCTTTAAACTTTGAAATCATGCCTCTAGCACTATGCGTAGGGCTGAAACAAAAAGAGAGGATTAGGAAGCGCCAGCCTCCTTAAACTTACAGATATGAGACCTGAGCACCGCCCTGCCAGGATGCCGGCGGGAGCACTGCTCCCGGAGACGGACACGGAGGAGACCCGCCGCCTCCCTCCCGCCCCGACCCTCCCTCCGCGGGGAAAGAGCGCAGGTTTGCGCAGGAGACAGACGCAGAAGGGGCTCAGGGCCCCGCAAAAGCCACCCAGGCGCCACCTGGTTCCCGTCCGCAGGCCCTTCCTGGGCCCAGCCCTCCCCGGCCGCGCCCCGAGGGCCGGGAGCGGGCCCGCCCTGCTGTACCCTGTTCTCCAGCTCAGCCGGGAACTTGCTCTGGAATTGGCACCGCGTCCCGCCGCTGTAGTCGCGCTGGATGAACACCTTGCCCGACACGGGCGCCTGCTGCGGCCTCATCGTGCCGCCGCCGCCCGCGGCCCCGCCGCCGCCCACTCCTCTCCACTCCGCCGGCCGCCGCCGCTCACTTACGGCTGTCGCAAAAGCGTCGTGACAGCTCCGGGCTGGGGAAAGGGCGGAAGCGGCAGTGCGCAGGCGCAGCGCGGCCGGGACGCTGAGGGGCAGGGCCCCGCGCGCGCGTGCGCGCCGGCCAGCCTCCCATTGGCTGCACCGCGACTCCTCCCTCCCACCGCGGGCGCGGTCAACCCCACCCGCGCACCGCGTGGTACAGCCCACGTGACAACTCCCCGAACACGCGGTACGGGTGGTGCCGCCGCGCGCGGAGATGGCGGAGACCGGGGGGGCCCGGCGGGGGGCCCGGCGGACGCCCCTCAGCTCCCCTCCCCGGCCCCCCTCGGCCCCCCGCCGGGCCCCCCGCCCGGAGCTTGCGGCCCGCTGCAGGGCCGGCCTCGGGCCGCGCCGGTCCCGCCGTCTCTCCGCGAGGCTGCCGCCCGGCAGGCCGTGGGGGTCCCGGCTCCCTCCGCCCCACGCCGCCTCAGGTGTGAATTCCGCCATGTTTCCCTGGGAATCGGGGCCGGCGGGGTCTGTTCCCACCGGCTGGGATCGTTTCCAGGCCACTTACCTTTGACCCGCAACCTTTGGCCCTGGCAGCCATGCTTCCACAAGGCCAAAAATCGCTTGGTTTAAGGAAAACCTGAAAGTTCTCGCCAAACCCTGGCGAGCAGCGAGGGAAAACGCTGACCACCGACCGCCCCACAGCACGATTCCCTGCCCTCTCCGTCTCCCGGTCTGATGCTGGTCACCCCGAGGCATGGGGGCAGCTGGCGGGGGACAGACAGTGTGTGGCCGAGCGGGATGGCCCCGGCACTGGTCCTTGCAGCCCAGGCAGTCCCCGGCCCTGCCACGCCAGGACTCCTGAGCTCCCGGCTGGGGCTCAGGGGTGTTGCTGCAGGGCTGCACGGGAGCTGGCACCTCACCCTGGGCCCCCAGGCCAAACGCAGTTTTGGGGTTATGTTGTGCCCTTTGGGGCTCACCGTGGAGTTTCGCTGCCTCCTCCTGTTTCTGTGGCACTCTGTGAAGCTGCTTTGTCCTGCTGGGACAGCGCATGGGACAGGGCTGGACTGGTGGATCCGAGGTGCTGAGCAGGGAGATGGGGACGCCGGGGGCAGCACCCTTCTGCTGAGGATTTCCCACTTTTGCCCATCGCTGAGCAGCTTCAGAGCTGCAGCAAAGGGCTTGAAAGAGAACCGTACATTTTCCAGAGCCTTTGGGAGCCTGGTGGGGTGTGTTGTGGGCAGCAGGACATTAGAATTGCAACGAGACAGCTTAGTTTGAAAATTCTTTAGACAGCGGGAAAGTTCACATGCTGCAGCTAAATGGCTTCTGGATCTAATGACACTGTTAAAAAACATTTTAAATGAACAAAACAAGGCGAAGGTGAACGTTCTCAGGAGGTGGAATGCTTTGGTTCAGTGTAACGAAGTGCTGTGGCCTCCACAAAACCCCTGAAAAATGACAGCAGCCTTTCAGCTAATTCAGAAATCCAGGAACTGGAGAATGATACAACTAATTGAAGATTTCGTAGGTCTCTATGGCAAGCTGTGACAACAGGATTAAAAAAAAAAAGCAGACTCTAATTATGGGCACAATTACTGAGCCTGGGCTGCAGCACAGTCCTCAGCCAGTATTTCCTGAGGTCACACACGGGAGATACTAGCAGCAAGTCTTTCTGCAAAAGCTGTCAGTGAATCATTTAGTGTATGTCTGCGTTAATTAATGAAGTACTTCCACAGAAGCACTGCAGGAGCTTCAGGTCCAGTGGCGGCAAAGTCTTACAGACACACCATCAGCCAGAATTAAGAAACGTGTATTGGTTGGATCCTCCCCAAGTAATCCTTGTTCCTAACACTGTGACTTGTGCAAATGAAGCCGGTCTTTTGCCTTCAGCATTCCCAAGAGTCTTTCTCATCTGGCAGTTGTGAAATCAGATGATCAGAAGATGCTGTTCCAAGGTTCAGAAGAAGCTAGCTAATCAGTGACATGTTTATTTAAACAATTATTGGAAACCATCACTTGGTTTCACACAAAGTGAAGCAAAGCATTTGGGACATGTAGTTCCGTTACTTGCTTACTGCAGCTGCTCCTTCTCAGTCTGCCGAAGCTCCCACTTAGGAGATGATGTATGGGAGGAGGGTTCCCCAGCGTCCCAGGGAGGAATGAACTCCAGTGCAGACACGCTGGCCCGGGCCACGCTCCATCCCGGCGGGGTCAGTCTCAGAGCACATCGCAGGGGGCCGGACCGGCTTTCCCCCAGCCCGGGCACCGCAGCTGTGCCGGATGGGGAGGTGTCCCCACTCCTCACAGGGCTCACGGAGCGAGGACGCGCTGCCAGGCTCCCTGCCATGGGACCTGCCGGGACACTGTGCAGGCAGGGAGGGGGTCGGACACGGCTCTGCTGGCCTCTGCCCACCTCTCCATGGATCTAACCTCCCTCGCCGCCTCGGCAGGTGTTCCCTGAAACTGTCTCCCTTCAAATCATGGTAAGACTGGCAGAGTGCTGCTGGGTGGGAGAGTCCTGCTGTTCTGGAGCCGAAGCTGTAGGGGAAGAAGGGGGTGCGCATGGGTGTCTTCCTTTGCCCAAGCACCAAAAAGAAACATGCCCGTGTTCTCCTTCGCCAGGCGGCACGGTGTTCACCTCTCTCTCTGCAGTGAGGTCCGTGGGTCGCGGGCTCACCCTCTGTGCCCCTCATGCCCCTGCAGTGGTTTGTAGGGATTACTTCTCCCTAAACCTCTTTTCTCTCACGGGAGGATGACAGAGTTCCCAGCCCTGGAGCACAGACCCTGAGCAAAGTGGGAGCTGTGAATCCCAGGGATCTCAGCTCACCCCAGAGCTCCCGGTGCCCGGCTGCCTTGGGGCCGGCACATATGGGAGAGGAGAGCCAAGGTCTCTGTGATGTCCAGGGCTCTCCTAAACCACATCATGGCTCTGCCTGCGCCTTCTCACAGCAGTGCTGACAGCTGCCGAGCGAGACAGACGGGCCTGTGCTGGTGGGGGACAGGGCACACCTCCAGAGAGTGGAGATTTTGGGTAAAGCTGGGAAAAAAGACATCATTGTACTGGTTAAATCAGTCTCCCGTTTTACCTCCAAAACTCTAGTTGTCTCAGTTGATGAGAGCTCTGTTAATAACTCTCAGTGTGGCTCTGATGTTATTACAAATTGGGAAATAAATAAAAAATGTCTGATGTTTGAAAACTTGAACCCCTCTTGAGCACGTGTGCATGAGATGTGTTTGGAGGCAACCCAGCCTGCGCGGGTCCTGCCGTCCTGAACTGACGTGAGCCAAGATTTTATCGGGAATTGTTGGTGCACTTGTTGGCACATCTGCAAATGTAGAGGGAGCCGAGTGCCACAAATGCAGAAGCGAGCTGACCCACCTCTCTTGAGGAAACACTCTCTCTTCATTAGTTCTTGGCATCATCCTGGTTAAAGCACTTCCTGTTTTTTTTTCTGAATCTTTTTCATTCTTGCTGAGAAAAGGATTATGAAGTTTTACAATGCAGTAATAAACTATTATTATTTATTAAATAAGAAGGCCCTGTAAAAAATAGAAGGAGAATTCAATCCAGATGCTATCTATTGCAAGGGCATTTGAAATTCCAGATGTTGGTAGTAAAATGTGGTCTCTAATTCGTGCTCTTACAGACAGAAAATGCTCCTGGCTGGGTAACCTGGCCCTGCTTAGTGCGGCTGGGTGTTTTTCCACAGGCCAGCCTGGGTTTAGAAGCAGCCGCAGTATCTGACTCTAGGGTTCAACTTTATCCCTTTGCTGAACATGCTTTTGTGCATTTTTATGGCTAAGAGCGAGACTGTAAGCATATCAGATCAATGTTGTTCTTGTTTTATGAAGGTAATAAACCAACGGCTGCAGAACCGGGCGGCCGTGAGCGCAGCAGAGCAAAGGGCTCAGAGCCCTCGGGCGCAGGCACTTGCCCAGACCTCAGTGGCCAGTGTCGGGAGAAGACCGACAGCAGCACGTTCAGGGCTCTTCTATCCCCCGCTATTTGCCACTTGTTTCCTTTGTGCCCCTCGAGCAAGCCTTTTTCTCGAGGTGCTGTGTCATGTTTGGTAATGGTCACCAGTGCCCCGGCAGCCGGAGGGATGCTGATGGCTTTTCAGTCCCAGACCAGCCGAAATGTCTCTCCCCCCACGGTGTGAGACGGCCTTTCCTGGCTCAGGGCCGCAGACCTCAACACTGCCGTAAGAGGAAAATCGTTTGATCAGGTTTATCTTTCAGTGCTGATGGCCTCTCAGCTCTGCAACTGTTTGGAAAAGTTTGACCCAGCCCAGACTTTTGTCTGCGGCTTTGTCTCTAGCTGTAGCTACTGTAAATCATCCCAAGGGAAAGGGCTGAGCATACCCAGAAAGCACAAACTTGACAAGGATGGGGTAGACGGGCACCGTGGTACAGGTGGCTGCAGTGCCTGGCTGTTGTGGGTGGTGAGTGATGGGGAAAGATTAGCGCAGAGCATCGGCAGTGCCAAATCAATGGGTCAGAGGCAGTTTGATGATATGGGGAAACAGCAGATAATAATAGGTCTCTCTGGGTGTGGAGGCTACAGAGATCCCAGGCATCAGGCTTGGGTTAACGAGGACTAACTTTATTTCCTGTCACCGCAGATGGTTTTTGTCCTTGCTATGTGTCCCCTAGGGCCACCCCTGCATAGAGACTGCAGCCATGCCCTGGTGTGCCGGGAGCTGACAGCTTCCCGGGACATCTGGGTTTTCATACCTGCCGAAAAGCGCTTTGTCTTCCCGCAGGATTTATGTAAACTGGTTACAAAATGGGACACATGCAGTAATGGTAAATGTCAGGTTACGCGAGTTCAGCTTTTGCCTGCAGGAGTGCGGCTCCTCAGCTTGTGTTCATTGTTTAGAAATACAACACAGCAGTGGGAGAAAGCGTGTTGCAACCCAAGGTATGTGCCAGGCTTTCTCGCATCCGTGGGGAGGCAGCGCTGGGAATGGCCGTGAGCCACTGTCCTTGTCCCGTCTGGGAGGCCCCTGGCCAGGAGGAGGGGACGGAGGGGCCCGTGCCATGGCCATGTGCTGGGAGCGGGGTTTGCAGTGCCGGGGTGCGGGGGGACGAGCAGACGGTTGGACTCTCTGTGCACATCCCCCAGGGAGCTCCATTTCCTTTAAACTCGCAGACGCTGTTTCTAAACTTCATGCTGGAATTATCAGGGGAGCCGGATGCCTAAGCGCTTGCACATTGGGTGCATAATGGCTGTACAATTAGTGAGGTCTGGGCCAGCCCTCCGAGGCCCGTGGGAGTTTTCCTGGGAGGTCCTGGCGCTCCGAGACCCCCCACGGGCCACTCCGGGGGAGACATGTTGAGCCCAGACCCATCGGAGCAGCGTCTCTCCCTTCCTGTGGCCACTCTTGGGGTACGGGACAGTGTCGGACGATCTCAGGGCAGAGTTCCTGCCGAGACGGACTTCTCCGCACAGTAATTTGAAAATGCTAATGCTTCATGCCCACCCTGCAGGGAATCCCTCTTCAAAGCCCTCGTGGAGCTGCGGCACTGACTCCTCTGGGGGAAGCTGCAGCTCCACAAGGGAATCGCCCTCCTAAAGATCACACAGAGTGTCTTTTAAGTGGAAATGACTGTTTTTTTCACAATTAGGTGGAGCAGAAATAATTAAGCTGGGCCACAGCCATTGTTATCTTGTACCTGGTTGCCAGAGTTCGGCCTGGCAGGGATTTACTTCATTATGCTTTTCTGCCAGTTTTTCATTTTCTTTTGCTAAAAAGCTGATAATGTTTGCTCCTCCCAGCACAAGGGATATAGAAATCTGTTCTCAGAGGAGCCGCTCTTGCACCCCACGTCAGTCTGTGGAGTCTGTGGGCAAATAAATCCCCGGAGTGGCTGCTGGGCTAATACACAGAGGGGTGGCAGACGGGGCTGTGAGTGTCTGGGTGCGTGTGGAAAGGAAACGGCTCAACACCATTTTAAAGATACCTTTTTCTGTTTGCATTTAACCTTTGTCTTTTCACTCTTGAAGTGGAAACTGCGCTAATTCGTCTGGGAGGCTGGGAAGGTTTCTGGGAGGGGATGCATCCAGCAAGGGTGGGTATCGCCATCCCTCTCCGGTCATATGCTGAGCACGGCTTGAGGAGCTGGGGGGCCCAGGCTGCGGCTTTCTAAGGCTTCCATGAACCCTACGTTTTTAGCATTTGCAATTTCCCTGTGCACACTGGCCGAGCCGGGCTGCTTCATTCACATCACACCAGAGCCTGGTGCAGCATTGTGCTTCCTCTGCAAGAGGACTTTTGATGGCCAAGATGAATTCAGTGCCAGTGGAGCAGCAAGAAGCATTAACCCTTAATCCTCGGCTTGGGGGGCCACCGAGCAGTAAGAGGACCCTGGCTGGGGTGGTAGGACTCCTTGTTGCCAGGGAGGGCTCTACAGCAGCCTCTTGGCTGTCTACGTGCGAGGACTGGGATGGCCCAGGCACAGGGACGCTTCTCCCAGATCTGCTGCCCCAAGGGCATCCAGCACCAGCTGCCTCAGAGGGATGCAAGGGGCAGCTGGGACGGACTCCCCCCTGTCGTAAGCACGCAAGAAGAACCCAGGCTCGTCCTTCTAGCAAGGCAATTCTGGGTTTGGATTTCTCTCCACTGTTGCAAGTCGATTTCAGCCTTCCCTGGGGAGAAGGGATGGATTCCATCCTGCTTGGCTAAGAGCTGGCACAAGGGCTTGCAGGTGTCAGGACGGCATGGCTGATTTGGGTTTGCGAGGTTGCAAGTTACCCCTCTCCCATGGTCTGCAAGTATTTACAGAGGGAGCAGATTTCTGGTAAAAACAGATAAAAATGTATATCTACCGAGGTCAGCTGGAAGCAGAAGCTAGAAGAACTCAGCCTTTAATGGATGGGTGATTAACTGTCGAAGCAGCTTGCTGGTGGCCAGCAAGCATTCCCCATCACCCCTTGTCTCCCTGTTTCCAGGTGGAGCAGCCGTAAGTGGTGGGTTGGTGCAGGAGCCCTGCGGGGGCTCTCTGATCTGCAAGGGTTCATCATCCTTACATCCCTTCCGGTGCCGAGACTGATGAATCGTTTGTTGTCCCCTGCACCGCAATTCAACAAGGAAGAAATAAACACAAGAATGATTTATTTAGTTTAGTTTTTACAGAATATAATAAGCAGCCTCCATGTCACGCTCTGGTCAAAAGCAGCAATTTTGCAATAATATAATATGACAAACAGTGCTGTCACTGTCCCCAGACAGGCTCCAGGGACACATCCGCGCCCGCCGGCTCCCTGGAAGGTCTCCCGGGCCCGTGGCCAGGCTGGCGGAGGCCAGGCTTGGCTGCAAGCTGGGGAAGGGACACCTTCCAAGGATGCCCTCATTGCGCAAGCGTCACCTCCAGGAGAGGTACTCACCATCCTCAGAGGTTGCCCAAAGTCGGATGGCCACAGCCATGGCCATGGGCCTCATAAGGCTTTGGGCAGCTGTAGCCGGGCTCACGCTGAGGCTGGTTGCGACCCTCGCTGCCTCCAGCGCAGCTCCTGGGAGATGGAGCCTCTTCGTCCCTGTCCCCTGCCCTCGCAGAGGAGCTGGGCACCACAGCCTCCCCTTGCCCAGCCACCATGTCTTGCACTAAGCAGTTTGCAGATGTGATAATGAGACTCCTAATGTGCTTAGGGAAGAGGTAAACAGCGAAAAAAGAGAAAAGGAAGAATCCAGGCCAAGCAATGGGCTGCCCTCGGAACCTGGATATTGGCTGCTGCTGATCCTGCCTCACCCTCCTGCCCCCCACCCCCTCCCACAGGAACAGCCTGAACTAATTAACCCTCTAGCACTCCATAATGAAGGCTAATAAACACCTAATGGGTTTGCTTGAACAAACAACCTCCGCACAGGCTGCAGGAAACCCCCAGTCCGGTGGGGTGGGGTGCAGGAAGAGCGGGGAGCGCGAGGCTGGGGCTGCCCCGCTCTCCCCTCCGGCTCCCAGCAGCCCGAGCCCCCCAGACGGGTCCCACGGCGTCTGGGCTGATGGTGGCCTGGCTCCCCCACCTTCTCCTGCTCAGGAGGGGGTTCCTCCAGAGCCCCCCAGCGAGGGCTGCACCTCCCGCTGTACAACCCGGGTCACCCCACTCGCTGTTGGCAGCTCCTGATGGAGCCTGGGGATGGTGAGCCCCTGGGCCAGGTTGCCCAGAGAAGCTGCTCCATCTCTGGAGGTCCAGGCTGGATGGGGCTTGGAGCAACCTGGTCTGGTGGGAGGTGTCCCTGCCCAGGGCAGGGGGTTTGGACTGGATGATCCCCAAGGTTCCTTCCAACCCAAGCCGTTGTGACAGGGCTGCGTGCCCCGGCCAGCACAGCGTGGTGCAAGCTGCAGAACCCTCCCGATGCCGTCAGGTGTCGTCCCGTCTGTGGGGACCTGGGTTGTAAGTCTGGTGGAAACAAACCGGGCTCATTCTTCCTGCCAAGGCGGGGGTCAGCGCCTTGGCCTGTGCGTCGCGGTCTGTCGTAGCTGGGCTTGTACAGTATTATGAACCCAAGCCCTGAAGGAAATGCACTCACAAATATTCTGCTGAAAATGCTGTACCAGATGGACTGCGTTTTCCTAACCTTTAGCTGGTTCCAATGTGCAAACAGTTAAGATCATAATGTTAACATTTTCTCAGATGTTTTATGTGCATATAAAATATTGTCAAAGAATGTGCTTTTGAATGCAAGGTTTTATCCAATTACAATTTTACTAGAGTTTATAAAAACATTAAAAATATGTTTTCAGGGTGTCTGAGATGCTGCTGGCCTTCATGGTAAACTCTGAAGCCCTTGCAGTGGAATATAATTGCTATTGCTTGGGAGATGTCTCTGGAATTTTTAGCATTAGGTTAATGTGCTAATTCTTCAGTCCGGTATCTGGTCGTCTCCGAAAACGGTTAACATAGGGGCAGTTCAGAATAAATATGTTCCATCTCTGCACCAAAACCTTCTTTTGCTTTCTGTCGGGAACTGAAGGCTCGCCTTCTGCAGACGTGAATGTATTTGAATCAGATACTAAAAATACAATTTAACAGCTCAGGGCGACTCTTCAATAGACTGAGTTGCTTACCTTATCTCCCGGCAAGCGTAAGAATAGTTCTCTCTTATCCTCCGTGGCGACTGCAGCCTCTTGCAGGGAGGCTCCTGGAGGTGTTAAGTGAGAATGTATTTCTTCCCTGCCTTAACTGAAAACCCGAATGAAGAAAGGAGGTAAATGGAATTTAATGGACGTTCATGTAAAGACATCTACTGTCGTGCTTTTGGAACAGAAAAGATGGCAAACGCTGTAATCGATGGGAATCTTCTCCATTTGCTGCGTGAACATGAAGGCTAAGCATGGAAATGTTGATCGTGTAATCTGTTTCTGAAAGATCCACGCCTTGCATTACAGCATTTTATGATTCCGTGCGTAATAAGTAGCTCATAACTTTAACAGGCTTATTCCTATTCAAAGATGGTGAATTAGAATAAGCCTGTTAAAATTATATAGCAAGCGTGCATGGAATCATAAAGAAAGGTAGTAAATTACTGCGTTGAAGAGAGAGAACTGGGCTCTGCCTCCAGCCCCCTTGCCCGAACCTCTGGCTCCTGGGGGTGTTCGTCATCCCCAGCCCCCGGAGCCTCGGTGACGGCCTCAGGGACACTGAAACAGGGCGGCAGCTTATCTCCTTGCTGGGAAGAGGTCGGGGAGCGCCTGAGGGGAGCACGCAAAGGTCAGCGAAGCAACCCCAACCCCGCAGCCCCCCATCTCTGCGTGTCCCGAGGGCTGGGGGTGTCCCCGGCCCTGCTCCGGGGGGTTCCCCGTGGGACGGACTGTGCAGGCAGCGAGGTGCTGCCTGGGGAAGGTAATGTGAACCTCTACCACTGGGTACCTCGCTCAGTGTCTGCAAAGGAAAAACAAGCGGAAAGAACAGGATCGCGTTTGTTATTTGTAAGTCAAACCATCTGGGATGTGAAGGCGGCGGGTCCTGCCGCTGAGGAGCACCCAGCGTCACCGCTGCCTGCAGCCGCTTCTCTCCTGGCCTCACCGCAGGGTTTTCCTTGCCGTAACCCCCCGGTCTCCCTTTGCGGGGTCCGGCCGGAGCCGGCAGGAGCACAGGAGCTGGTGGCACCTGCCTCTGGTGCAGCTCAGAGGAAGAGGCGGCTGTGAGATGAGCTGGGACCCCAAAAGCCACAGGCTCAGAAAAGTCCCCTGCCGAGACCCAGGGGCGAAGCCAAGATGCCGGAGGGTCACCAAGCCCTGGCGGTTAATGAGTATGGAGTTTTCCAGCCTGACGTGACCAAACGCAGAAACTCGGGGCTCGTGGAGGAGACAGAAGGACTCAGAAACAAAGAGTCTTTCAGGCCACCTAATGCAGTATAGATCCAAGAGGACAAATCGAATTTACAGGCATAGCTTAGATTGGGAGATATGCTTGCAAAGCCAATTTGTTTCATTTTATAGGCTTGAAAGATTCTAAGTGAGGGCTCCCTGTATGGTTTGAATTAGGTTTGGATAGCAGTATTCTGGAAAGCTAGATCTGGAGAGGTTTTCACTCAGGGCGTTTGTAATCAAGTAGGGGCCATCTAGCATTTCTGCAATGCTTTCAAATGAAATATTCCATGTTTACCCAAAAATGAAGCTTCCGCATGGTTTAAGAAAATGGCGAATACCTGAAAATGGAGGTATGTCTCTCATATTAAATATTTAGGAGTAAGATTCCACATGTCTATCAACAGAGGAAGCGGGAATTTCAAAGGGCGCCGCTTTACACCACGCTGCCACCATGGTTCTGGCACTTCACCGCTCCCGGGGAAGGGGGATGCTGCTCTGCCCACACAGCCCGGGGCTCCCAGCACGCTCCGTCCCACGGGACCCGCTGCATCCGATGCGTCGGCATCACCCGCATGCAGACCCGGTGGTGGCTCATGGTTGTTTGGTTTCCACCATCTCCCCTGAGCCCCCCTGAGCAGCGCTCCCTCCTCCCGTCGCCTGTGAGGAGCATTCGCCAGGACCCACGTTGTTTTGGTGGTGATCTGAACTGGGGTTTGACTGCGGGGCTTGGAGCCGGCGTGTCCGTGTCCGTCAGTCCTGGCGCAGACAAACCCACGGAGATGCTCCCAGCGCCATTCCCTGAGCCTGGACTCCTGCCTGCTGCGCGGCTCCAGCAACCAGCATCCTCCTCCTGGGCTGGTGGGCACCCATTTCACCCTTTCTCCACCACGAGGAGCCCCCATGGCTCCCAAGCCCGTGGGCTCTGGGATGCATTTTGTGCCCTGCAAGCTGAAAGCAGCGAGGGGACCATTTCAGCAGAGGGATAAGCCCCTGGCTCCCACTGCTGAGCTCAGCTGCCAGAAAAGTTCCCCGGGAAGTAGCACAATCTTTGTTTGGTCATTAAAGCAGAAAAAGAGAGAGGGAATCTTAGGAAATGCTTGAAACGATTAGGTGATCTTAACTCTAAGGAGCTAAACAAATGCAAAGCAATTCCCCCCCCAGCCCCTCGTGCTGCTGTAGAATGTAATCTCATTTCTAAACACACAATTACAGAAAATAAAAAGAAAAGAAAAGAATAATTAATTTCTGCTTCCTCATGCAAATCCTCTGACCAATCATTTAGGGATCAGGGGCAATTCAGCTTCTTGTGCAAATTCCAAACTGAAGGCCTGAAAAAAGCAAGTGAATGGATTTACTTTTCTAAGAACCAGAATTAACAAAGGTTCCATTTTCCATGGTTATGTGCCTGGCCAGACAGCCCTTGCTGACAAGCTCTCAAAAAACATGTGTTGGCCTGTTGAAAAGGCCCCAGTGTTGACTGACAGACAATCGAAGTGACAAATTGTTTCATTGTACTTGGCAGGGAGAGCGCTGTATTAGATAATTATGGCGAGGAGGGAAGCGACAGGTCACAGGTCAGAAGACACGTCTGACCCTGTTTTCTGAAAGCCCTGAAAGGAGCCCGCGCCCGGGAGAGCAGCGTGACGCTGCCGGCGGGTTCTCTTTCTGTTGCGATGATTAAGAGCTAACGAAGATGGAGCGGGGTCGGGCCGGCTCCTGGCTCGCCCCGCTCCTGGCTCCCGGGGAGCGGGTGCCAGGGTTCGGCAGTGGCTCGGTGCCCGGTGCCGGCACACAGTGCGGGAGGACGAGCTCTGCCGCGGTGCTCGCACCCTTCAACGGCTCCCGCGGTGCCCGGTGTGTTGCCCGATGCGGCACCGCGGTCCTGGTGATGGCTGTGTCCCACCGCAGTGTGGGTGAGTGGCGTTCCCGGCACAGCGCCGGGTGAACTTTGGGGTCGGCATACGTGGAAAGATGGGGATCCCATGGGAAAACAGAAAGCAGAGCGTAAACGGCCAAAACGGGCTGAGAAACGTGGTTCTTGGCTTGGCAACCTCGTCGCTGCACCTCGGCCCCTCCACGTTGGGCAGGTGGTTTCAGCACCTCGAGGTGCAGCATCTTCCCGGGCGGGCATGGCCGCAGCCAGCAATGGCTGCAGCTGAGACATCGTTAACACCCCTTTAATTGGGGGTCTAACGGCTACCTCTGTCTGCGCAGGGCAGCTCTGCCCCGGTGCTCCCTGGCGCAGCCCAGCCGGCAGCGTCGGTCCCTGCCCGGCAAAGGCAGCGGCCACACAGGAGCCTCCCAGCAGCACCGGACCCACTCGCACCGACAGTCCCTCCGCATCCCGGCAGGTCCCCGTCTTGAACTGGCAGCAAAACGCACAATATCCAGCCCTGAATCCCGTCCCAGGCGGGTCTGGCTCGGGCACGGACACCTTCCTCCTCCAGCTCAGCCCTGCGCAGCGGGGACTGTTTTCTTGCTGGCTGCACAACTAATAATTATTGAAGCTTCTCTCCCACCATAGAAATAAAATATGGCATGGAATCCCAGCACAGCTACTCCATTGAGAGTGCTGCTCAACTGAGTAATACCAATAATTCAAAACAGATGAGCCAAAGGCTCGAACACTATAGACTCAGTATCCCGGTCTGCCCTGACCCCTGGAACTCGCTGAAAGTTACCTTGAGACTCGCCAGAGCTCTTGGTAACTTCTGTGAGGGTTATTTATTGCAAAGTCATAAATATTTGTTATGGATTTTCTCCATCAATCTACAAAATGAATTAGGTTAGAAAAAATTTATGTACTTGGATTTTGGGCATGTGTTTCTCAGGCGAGGGAGAAAAAGTAGGATCTCCATTGTGCAGAGGACGGGCTGCTGCAGAGCTTTGGGCTCTGCTGCCTGCGTTAATTAATTCCCTTCCGCAAACGGCTTAAAATGCACAGTACAGTTGAGAAGGCGGGGAGGGAGGGAAGAGGTTCTTCTTTAAATCTCTCTTAAAATCTTCCATAAAATTATTTATGGGGGAAGGAAAAGTCTATTTCCCTCTCCTCCCTCCCGGATGCCCTGCCAGCCCATTAAAAACCTGAAATTCAGGGGCTGTTGTGCCCCAGGAAACCAGCCTGAAGCCAACATCTCCCTCAGAATCGGCACCAGCACCAGGCGGGTGCAACAGGGACGGCGGGAGAGGGCTCAGCCTCCTCCCTCCCCACGCCAAGGGCTGCCCGGGGCAAAGCCTCCGCGTTTTCCCCCCCCTTAAAGAGAGGGCGCAGGAGCAGGGCTGTTCCTGCCCTGCAGGCACTTTTCTGGTGAATTAGAAAGTTTTTATTCAGGAAAGCGCTTGAGCAAGACCTTAACCTCAAGGATGCTCGGAAGCCCCAGAGATTCCGGGTTTGCAACAAAATGGCAGCTACCATGTACCAGAGCTGCTTTTTCATGTCCTAATGTGAAGTGAAATACATATTTTTTTTCTCTTCAGGACTCAGGGGCTGTGTTTCTTCTTTGCATTAGTTTTACAGGAACCCCAGAAAATCCCAGAAGACCCCACAGGATCCCACAAATCATGCCGACACTTTTAAGCTGTTTGCACTCGGGCTAATGAGCTGCTATTTTAAGAGGTTATTGCTAACAATTAAATCTGACTGCTTTTTTTTGTTGTTGTTGTTTGTTTTAGAATTGTTTGTAGTAGCTGTGCTTGTCCTGTATGTAATTTCCCAGGAGGGAACCTGCCTGGGTTCTCTGTGCTGGCCTTTCCCGGTCCCCTGGTCACCCAGTGTCCGTGAGCACGGACCGGGATGGGGAATGGGAACCTTGCCGGCAGGAGTGACCTGGGCAGGCTGGAAGCCGGGCAAATGCTCTTCCAGGCTGCGTTCCCCCGGGTCACGGCTCGCAGTGGGATGGCAGCAGGAATTCGCCCCTGCTCGCCTTCTGGGTCGCCTTTTCCAAGCTGCCCCCATGGTCTCTCCTCCCCTCCTCGGACATCGCTCCGTGGTGATTCGCGGAATCACAGAATCAAGGAATGGTGGGGGTGGGAAGGGACCTCTGGAGATCATCCAGTCCAACCGCCTGCCAAAGCAGGTTGGACGGGAACACACCCAGGTGGGTTTTGTGTGTCTTCGGAGAAGGCGACTCCACAGCCCCTCTGGCAGCCTGTGCGGGTCTCTGGCGGGTGTTGGTCCCTGCACCCTCATTTTACTCAAAAGCCGCTGTGCGTGCAGGATCCCACACCCCCCTCCAGCTGCTGCAGAGGGACCACAGGGGACCCGTCAGCCCGTGTGTCCCTGTGGCGACTCGCGCGCGGACGGTGAGTCCCGCTCTCCCATGTCTGTCTCTCCAGCCGCCCAAACGCTCTTGAAAAGGATTGAATGAATGAGCTGATCGAGCTTTGTTTCTGCTCCTGTGGTTTGCCCTTTACCCTTTGGCCTTTGCCCAGCTCCGTGGCCAGGGGAGCGAGGGTTTGGCCACAGATCACTGCACAGCTGGCCAGATGCTCTCTCAGGAGCACAATGAGCCATGGTGGGGGCTTGCATCTCCTCCTGCTCCCCAGCCCCAGGCACCAGCATGCTTGGTAAAACACCAAACACAGCATTTTTCTCTGGTTGCAAGGAAGACTCCGGTGTGGGTCTGGTGTGTGGGGATGTGCGGTGCCACCCCAGCGCTGGGGGAGAGGGATGCTGCCTCCCACCGCACTCCTGGTGCTGCTCCCCACCTCCCTCCTGCTCTCCATCTCCCTCCTGCTCCCCTTCTCCCTCCTGCTCCCCTTCTCCCTCCTGCTCTCCATCTCCCTCCTGCTCCCCATCTCCCTCCTGCTCCCCTTCTCCCTCTGCTCTCCATCTCCATCCTGCTCTCCTCCCACCGTGCCTGTGCTGGCGCAGCAAACCCGGGGCCGTGCCAGCCCTTGGGGTGAGCCCTTGGCACCAGGGAGGGTCTGGCAGCTCCCAGCCGGTGCAGAGGGACGGTGCCCGTGCTGCTGGCTCTGACGGGACGTCTGTGTGTGTCCCTTGGCTCATGCCAGGCTGCAGGAGGGAAAGAGCTGTCCTCTTGGGTCTGGCGTCATCTAGCACCCTTATCTTGCCTGCTGGTGGGGCTCCAGGGTCTGCAGTGTCTCCAGCGGCAGGGATGTTCTCTTGGTGCTTTTCCATCCCCCTCGCCCCACCGAGCTCTGCCCTCAAGCCTGAAGCCGGCTGTAGCGATGGCCGGTGCCCAGGAGCGGGGCACGTCC
Organism: Rissa tridactyla; assembly: GCF_028500815.1. NCBI lineage: Eukaryota > Metazoa > Chordata > Aves > Charadriiformes > Laridae > Rissa > Rissa tridactyla. The sequence continues at coordinate 3,682,161 of NC_071485.1, forward strand.
TGTGGGCCGGCGCCTGCCAACTGTCGAGCTTGCCGGGAGGCAGCCGATGGGCTGGTGAAGGCATCCCAATTGCCTTCTCCACTCTCACACACATCCCCAGGAAGGAACAGCCTCCTCTCCTGTTTCTTCCCCATTGTGTAGGTGGCTGGGACCGTCCTGTGCAGTGACACCTGCTCGTAGGTAAGGAATGGATCAGCCGGGTGTGCCAGGGACCTGTGTGTGGTGTCCAACAGCACCCAGATCACAGTGACAGCCCGGGCTACGCCTGCAGATCCGGGTACGTGCCCGGCAGTTTGCTGGGGCACGTGTGGAGCTGCCTGCCTCGGGCTGGAGCCGCTGAAAATGGGGTCTGGAGCAGATGATTCTGTGCTGAGTAACATAGTAGTGGAAAAAGTTGACAGAGGGAGCATGACACCAGAAGCTATTTCTTCAATCAATGATTTACCAGATGTGTACACTGTACTAAAGGCTTGTAAACATACTTTAATGGCCAGCTGTAAATCCAGGCAGTAGCGGTGCCAGCTTCATCTCCATCGGACGTGTTTTAGGAACAGCGGCGTAAGGGCTCTGAATCACTTTGTTATAGGCTCTGTCAGCTCTGAAATTGTGCATGTTAATCAAAGAACCAATGTCCTCAGGTCAAAATTATTTGAATGTCAGGAAAGGTTTTATGACCAGCAGCTTTTCCTTTTCTGGGTTCCCGTGCAGTTTCTTGTCTTCCACAAACGGCACCTCCAGAACACTGGGTTTCCGTCCCAGTGCCCCAAGTGCGTGGCTGTGTTTTCACTCACTGTGTTGTAAGTCTCTTTTGTTAATCACTGAAGCAAAGCGTCATTAGTGAGAAGTGCAGAGTGTACACAAAGAGGAACTTGCCAAATTACTAATAAGCAGAAACTCCATCCATCTTAATGAGACACGGTTAAGAAAATAGCAACCTAGAGTATACACAATGGAGCCTTTCCGTGCTGTTTATTCACGTTAGGAAGTTGTTCAGGACTCCATCTCTGGTGCTGCTCGGAGATGGTCACGTGGTTTCCAAGCCACAGGCTGCTTATGCTGTTGCAAACCATTAAGCGTGAGAAAGATAAATAAATAAGTGGATGGATGGCTCAAAAAATTATTAGAGGGAAGACAAATATCTGGTCTCCAAACAAACGAACGAAGCAACCACACAGCTGAGTTCTGGTTCCAGGCTCTCCACTGCTGAGCAGGTCGGGTTTGCACCGGGCGGCAGAGGAAGGGAACGCTGACGGCGGGGTGAGGAACGCTCCCTGCGGGCTGGGGAAGGGACGCCGCACGGTGCCGGCGTGCGGTGCCACTGAGGCAGCGCCTGGCGGGGGCAGCCCGAGCTCCTGGGGTGCTGCCGCCCCGGCAGCTCCAGCCTTGTGCTCTGGACACCTGCCGCCAGGGCCATCCACGCTGGGAAGAAGCTTTCATTTGGGGAAAGTCAGGGAAAAACTACAAACCCATTTATTTTCTGGATTTTGTCATGGAGGGTCCAAAGAAGAACTCCCAGAAACACCATCCAACGGCTTTCCTTCAAGGCCGAGAGACCCGCTGAGCTCTCAGACCCCCTGGATAATTCACGTACTCGCCCGGTGACCGATGTGGGCGCCTGTTAAGGAGCCTGTAGTCCCCCTGGGGTTTGGCCTGCCGTGTCTGCAGGACCAAAGGGAGAGCAGTGATGGGCTGGTCCCTCTGTGATTGCTGCTGACGCTGGGGGTCTTGGCGCTGGAGACGACCCCTCCGCACGCGGCACCGCTGGGAGCTGCTGCCCAACTGATGACCTCGGCCATCTCTGGTGATTTCAGGGTGCGGTATGTTGGTTCCTCAGACAGAGGATTGCCGCAGAGTGAGAAGTGTGAGGAGATGTTTCCCCATGGTGGGCAGGTCTCCAGCTCCCCTCCGTTGGGGTCCCCTCCAAAGCAGCCAAGGGTCCCTGCGTGCCCAGTCACTGCGGGGCTGCTCCTGGGCTGAGGCCCCCATTGCATTGGCCCGGTGGTGTGATTTATAGCTCCCCGGTGAGCTGCAGCCCTTCCCTGGGTTACTCTGGCAACACAGGAGGGGTCTGCGCCCACGCCGAGGTGCCTGCACACCTGCGCTCCCCAGCCACGCTTCTCTTTGTTGGGTAAGGAATGACTTTCACGCAAGCAGCTCAGCTGCTGGCTATTTTATTGAACGCCAGTGCTCGCTGTATGTTATTCAGACAAACTTTATACATGCTACAGACCCTCTCAGCAGCCTGCACCTGGTCCAGGGCAAAGCTGAGCCTCATAGAGAAGAATGTGCTGTAATGCAGCAAGTTATTACAGGATAAATATTTATAAGCCCCTGTAAATATTTGCCATCAGTTCCCTCCTGGGACTAGGGGCAGACGGTCAGAGTTTCAGCAGCGCTGAAGGCATTAGCTGTTGTAGTTCTTTATATGTTATCTCAGCTAGTAAACCCTTTGTTGATTGTGTTTAGTTATAGCATTTAATGGTGCTAATTTCACACTAACGGGAGACATCGGCAGGAATTGTTTCGTGCCTTGATCCAGGCCAGGCTGCGGGCTGGCTCTCGGTGTCAGCATCCCCTGCAGCGCGGGGGTGACGGACACCGGGCTGGGGCTGCGGAGATTGTCCCCACCGCTGCAAAACCTCCCCGCGGGGCGAGGGAGCATTCCTGGCTGCACCAGTGTTATTGGAACCTTGGAGCTCTCTGCTGAGAAAACCAGAAAACAAACACGGCAAAACCAACATCCTCCTCGGCAGGCTGACCCCGCAGGGGCTATCGGCTCCCAGCTGCCCGGGGGGTGTCTAATCTAAAGCAAATATTCCCTGGGGGTGTCCAGGAGCTGTGCTGCTGCAGGAGGTGACACGGTGGGGTCTCCGTGCGGGGACATGGGGGGTGGGCTGATCCCACCAGCCCTTTCCGTCCCCTCCTTGGTGGGGGCTCGGGTGCCCAGGGCAGTGCAAGCCTGGGGACGAGTTGGTGGTTTCTGTGTGGCCCCGCTTGGGGCAGGGACCGCGGGTGCCCGTGGCCAGCTGGTCGCAGCTCCCCCACCACCGCCACCTCTGCTGGGGCTGAGACGGGGCTCGGCAGCGGTGGGAAACCGGGGAAGAAATGCCAGGGCAGGCAAGGCCATGACTCCTCCATGCCCTCAAATGCAGCAGTAAAACAATGGGTCCTGGGCAATAGCGCTTGCCGGATTGTTGCATGGGACTATTTGGGGGCTCTACTTTGCTGCTCATGCACGAAAGCCAGTCATTTGGCAAAAATCAGCTCAGTTAGCAGCCATTGTTCGTAAAGAGCCTGGGGCTGAATGGGCTCAGGGCTAATATATTCTATTATCCCACGCCTGCCGGTTTCCCCGGCGGCATAGAGGGAAACCCACATTCCAGTGCCGGGCGCCGGGGCAGGGCAGAGCGTGCCCCGTGGTGCTGCCCGGTGGGCAACATGGCTGGGGGGGCCGGGAGGGGCGGGAGGGCATCGCTGCGAGGTGGGGTGTCGAGGGCGCGGAGGCACGTCACTCTCCCGCCATCCCTTCGAGGCCCAGTGCCCGCTGCGGGGGGATGTGGCGGAGGGCAGCCACGATGGGCAGGGGAGGCTGCGGTGGGGCCAGAGCGCACGGTGCCGCAGGCTGCGGGGATGGACAATGGGGCCAGAAATAAGCACGGTTAATTGGGCTCGGCTTTTCAAAGCATAGGAGAGGATGGGGGATAGCTGAAATTGTGCGTCTCACAAAGCATCTTGTTATTCAGTAAGAATATGTTAGCCCCTGTGGGAGACGCAGCAATAAATGGCTATAAAGCAAAGTTAAACGATGACATTAGAGACTATGCAGAGATTTAAGAAGCAGTGGGCTACACAACTATGAACGGAAATGGCTGCACAGGCTTCACTCAGAAAAGTTAATGCCCAGTTTGGAAGGGGTTTGCTGGAAGAGCAGCCTTTCTTGGGCAGCTGCTATTTAAGAGGACTTGTACTGTGTATTAAGCAATTTAGTGGTCTAGACCAGAGCTGTTGGCTTTTTGGCTTCTTTTCTTTTTTTTTTTTTTCCTTCTTTTTAAAGAAAAGATGGTTTCCTAGGCAATTCTGTTTCAGTTTGCAATTCGCTCTTGGGTTCCCGTACAGGTGCTGCTGCTGTGAATGTCGGTATCAGATACAGAAGAGAAGAGAGCCAGCAAAGACCTTCCCTGGGCTGAACTCAAGAACGGTCCATGCTTTGAGCGTGGATGGATTTAGCAGCCAGGGCACACCATCTTGCAGCTTTCCCGCGTGGATGAAGGGTGCTGATGTGGTGGGCAGCCCTTCGAGCTGAGCGACTCTGTACGGTGCGACAGGGCTGCAGCCAGCCCGGTAACCAGTGTGGGATGCTCCGGGTACGTGGTGGCACACGTCTCTGGAGAGACCTTGACGGTGCTTACCCTGCTCCATGTGGTATTTGCTGAGCTGGGGATAACCAGGATCCCGACGGTCATTTTATCGCAGTGTTACTGCGGCTGCCTTTCGGGACCTCCCCAACTTTCCAACAAGAGTTTCCTACGTCCCCGTCTTCCCTGCCCAGCTGTGGGAAGGGCATCTTCTGTCCGATTCTTCTATCCTGGAACAGAAAGATTACAGCAGTCCCAAGTAAAACACGCCCATTGCCACTCTGAAAATGAAGTTGTGAGACTTTCCTATGATCTTGCAATCAAAAATGAAGAGTTACTTGCACAATTTGGTTCTGAGTACCCCAGATGTGCAGGGGTCACGTTCCAACCAGAGGCTCATACCTGAGGATGTAACACTCGGGTGCAAATAAAGATTCTTGAGAGAAATTCATCCCAACGGCCCTCGAGTGGATCAGTGCCCTGTTCTGTACATCACGTTACAGCAGGACACTGGGACACTGCGGTATTTTCTACATTCTCAAAACGAGATGTTTCTCTGTTTCTAAACTAATTTTGATAAAAGCAAATCCTAGGTTGCCAGATTTTCCCAAGGGATGAGAAGTCCATTTTGCAGCTGTTTCTCAGTGCAAACAGCGATCAGTGCTTTGCTACCATTTCCTGAGCCCAAGCAGCAGGAGAGGGCCTGCTCCATCCAATTGCCTCTTTCACTCAGCTGCTGGCACCTTACGGTGAAGATTTCTCTTGTTTACTGCTGAATTCTCCACTTCATTAGCAGTGCTAACTGGCTTCTCTCTTCGGCTGGCTCTCAGGTGAAAGTGGCTCTTTCACGCTTACAGGCTGCAGAGCCTCTTCCATTCACCTCTCAATGAGGTGTAGTTCCTGTATTAAATAGCACAAGCTGCTTAAGCCAAAGGCAGCAGCAGTAACGGGAGCTCTGTGTGAGTCCGGAGGAGGGAGCTCAGGAGAGCTCCCTTGGACACGGACGCGCGGGCACTTGGGGGACAGAGCTGCTCGATGGCCAGACCTTGTGCACGTGGGGACCGTGCCGAGGGGCACCCCGCTGTGCCGCGGAGCGGCCATCGGACAGCACGCCTGCCCAGCCACAGGCCTCAACGTGTCCAGCTCCTGGCCTTGGAGGGCAGCGAGTCTGTGCAGGCCTTCGGGAGCGCAGCAGCCTGTCCCTGCTTTGGGGACGGGGGAGGCGTGTGCTCCCGTCCTGTCTCCCCAGCAGAGCCTTGCCAAGCTTGTCTCTGAGCAGGACACGCGGCTGTGGCTGGAAGCTGTTGGGCTTGCGGTAGCCTAGCTCCTGCTCGGCGTCGCTGCTGGGAGCAGTCCCTCCTCGGAGCACCGGGCCCACGGCCGGCAGCGCTGCGGGTCTGCTTTACCCGTGCCCTTCTCTTGGGAGGGGAGGCGAGGGACTGGCCCTGCTGGGGGACCAGCGGGTGCTGCTGTTGCACGGCTTCTGCTTCTGCCTCCCTGGCAGGGCTGGAGCCAGGCTTCCCAGGCGCGATACCTCTTTAAGAAACAGACCGACTCTTTCTCGCTCCTGGTTTTTTTTTTTTTTTTTTTTTTTTTTTTTCGCAAATACCATAGTTTTCGTTGGAATTTGTCCACAGGGAAATGAGGTCTGCACGGTCCAGTCCAGGTTCTCAGAAACATCTGCACCTTGGGAATGGCGGCTCAGGAGCGCCTGGGCCCCCCAGGTCTGCCCGGGGCGATTCCTGCCACAGCCCGGACGGCTCGGGCCGCCCATGGTGGAAGCGGCCCGGGGGTCTCCCGGTGCCCCCGAGCCCCCGCGGCCGCCCACGGCAACTCCCGGGCCCCCGTCGGGGCAGGGCTCCGCCGCCCCGCTCCCGCTGCAGGTGGCGAGGGGACGAGCCCGCTCCGGCGCCGGGGCGAACCGGGCTGCGCAGCGCCGTCGGGGCCGCGCCGGACGCCGTCCCGCAGCCCGCGGAGCCGCCGCGGGAGGCGGGTCCCCGCCCGGGCCGCCCCCGGCCGCAGGGTCCCGGCGGAGCGGGGCCGAGTCGCGGCGCCGTCGGGGCCGGGCGGGGCGGGGCGGGGCGGGGCCGGGCCGCGCCGGGGCGGAGCGCGATTGGCTGCCGGGGCGGCTGATTGACAGCGGCGGGCGAGTGCGCGGCGGGCGGCGCCGCCCTGATTGGCTGCCGGGGGCGCACAAACCCGCGGCGCGGCGCGGCGGGGCCAGAGCGGGGCCGGGGCCGGGGCGGCGGCGGCGGCGGGGCGAGCGGCGGGGCGAGCGGCGTCCGACCGGGGCGGCTGCCGGCGGCGGGCACCGCGCACCGGGCGGGGGGTCGGCGCCCCGGGCAGTGCTGGGGGGCCGCGGGCAAGGCGCAGCGGAGGGGGCCGTCGGTGCGGCCGCGGGGAGGGTCCCCGGGGGCGGCCGCCGGCAGCGGGCGAGCGGCGGGGAGCGCCGTCGGGGCCGCCGTCGGCGGGCGCGGCGATGGGCGGCGTGCGGGGGCCCCGCGGGGCCAGCCTGCGGGCGCTGGTGTCGCTGGCCGTCGGGCTGCTGGCCTGCGGCGGGGCCAGCGAGTACGACTACGTGAGCTACCAGTCCGACCTGGGCCCCTACCCCGGCGGGCGCTTCTACGCCAAGCCCCACCAGTGCGTGGCCATCCCCGCCGACCTGCGGCTCTGCCACAGTGTGGGCTACGACAAGATGGTGCTGCCCAACCTGCTGGACCACGAGACCATGGCGGAGGTGAAGCACCAGGCCAGCAGCTGGGTGCCGCTGCTCAACAAGAACTGCCACATGGGCACCCAGGTCTTCCTCTGCTCCCTCTTTGCCCCCGTCTGCCTGGACCGGCCGGTCTACCCGTGCCGCTGGCTCTGTGAGGCTGTGCGTGACTCCTGTGAGCCCGTCATGCAGTTCTTTGGCTTCTTCTGGCCTGAGATGCTCAAGTGTGACCAGTTTCCCCAGGACGACGTCTGCATTGCCATGACGGCTCCCAACGCCACCGAGGTCTCCAGGCCCAAAGGTAAGGCGTGACCAGCGCTCCAGCCCTGCTCCTGGCACTTTCCTCTGAGCTGATGGGGCAGGCGTTAGCTCAGGAGGGACTGTGTGGGGCTAAAGGGGGTCTTGCGTCACGAGGCGGCTCACCTGAGCTCTGCTTCTCGGCAGCAAAACTCCTCCAGCCTCCGAGTGCTCTCTGAGCGCTCCTGTCCCGAGGAAGGCAGGAAGCCCTGCCAGCCCCGTCGCCGGGGGCACGGTGGGTGCATTGCTGCTCTGACCCTGCTGGGCTCCGGCCCCTGATGGACCAGGGTTCTGACCCTTCATCCCGCACATGCTGCACCGCCCTGGCAGCAGTTTCTCTGCCAAGCCCGACTCCCGCGGGGATGTTCTTGGTGGCAATAGGACACATGGTCCCCATGGCAGAAAGTGCTGCCTGACCAGAGTAAATGGTGGTAGTAATCCTGGCGGGGTACCTCTCTTCCCGAGCCATCCTCGGTGAGACGCTGGGCAGGTGGTGGCTGCATGTGCAGTGGAGATCCATCCCTGCCCTCTCGGGTGCTGGCAAGGGGGCACGAGACTTAGAAGGAACAACTAGGGAACATAGATGTGATTCTCATTTGTTTTCATTATGTTCAGCAGCTCTGTTTGGTGTCAGACTGGCTTGTTGGTGCGAGTTGCAATGAGTCCGGCTTGTTGTTGAAAACTTTTAAAATAAATAAATACCGTGGTGTCGCTTCGGCATTCCGCATCGGAGCGCTTTGGAAGGCTGGCAGGAGGGATATTTGCAGAGGGGGAAGGCAGAGGGTATAAAAGTGCAGTGCTTTCCTGTGCGGCGCTTCATTGAAAGGGATGTCGCAGGGGGACAGTGCAGGCGCTCGGGAGCAGCCCAGGGACGGGGAGGCACGTGTGGGGCCGAGCGACTGCTGTGGCTTCTGTGCTGCGTCCGGGGCTCACCGGGAGCGACGGTCGCCCTTCGCTGCGGCCGCTCGCCTGCAGGTACCTTTGCAGACAAAGGCTTTACGTCCTGCTCGGTGGGGAGCCCTCTCACAGCCTGCGGGGACTGCGCAGTGTTATCCCGCTCATCCCAGCAGGACTCGCACTTCAGGGAGTCCTTCAGTTACGGGGCAGGAAGGGAGAGCGTCCTGCGGCAGAGGGGTGACACCCTGGGATGTCCCCAGGAGCCAGTGCGGGGCGCACGGGGAGCGATGGCGTGGGGGGACGGGGTAGTGGCTGCAGACGGGGGGGACACTCAGACTCGACACCTGCCGGAGCTGTACGGGGAGCTCTGCTGCACCTTGGCAGTGGCATCCAGAGGCAGGTGGGGTGTGAAGCGTGTGCCCACCCGGGGGGTGAGGTTTGGCTGCTCCCACTGACGACAGCACAGCCATGCTGCCTTCCTCGCCGCGGCTTGCACTTACTGACGTGATTGCTGGAGGAAGCTCTTTGTTTTCCAGGAAGGCTCAAAAATCATCTGTCCTGTGTGAACCTAGACCCTTGGTCAAGACCGCAGCCGCGTCCTGTGTTGCAGGTACAAAGGTCGCTTTTATTCCCCAGGGACTTGCAGCCAAGCGTGCTCCTGGGGCAGCTGGGTCTGAGCCATTGCTGTAGAGCTGCCCCTTCCAAGGTCCAAGGCAGAGTTTGAGCTGTCGTTCATTTTAGGGACATTAATGACTCAAGACCTGGGAACAGTATTCTAGATGAGCAGCGTCTGCTAAGTTTTGCCTTGTGTGGTTTAACAACTAACTTTCTGATCACCTTTCAGACCTGTCTTGACAGCAGCATTGGGGTGGGACATTGCTGCTTCCTTTTGGTGCTGCTAATGCGCCCATCAGCACAGTATTTGGGCACCGTGCTGTCCTTCACAGGCATCGCTAAAGTGACTTTATTACAAGGAATTACATCATCTCTGGTTTGAGTCCTTTGTGGATCTATTGCTGGTGCTGTTTGGGTGCAGAGAGGCCTCATTCTGCACAAGCTTTAGGGTGTATGAACTTGTTCTTCGAGTGAACTGTAAATCACAGCTGGGTGAGTTTGGCAAGTATTGCAGCCACTCAGATAAACCACTGTCTGCTAAACAGCTTCGCAAAACTTATGCCCCAAGCCCTTTTCAATGAGCAATTTGTTTGCAAGGATGTTTACAGAAAGTAAGTTTTTAAAATTGTTGTGCAAATGTGAACTCTCTTCAGCATTCAGTGGAAAAGTGAAAAAAGTGGAAAAGTATAAGGTTCTTCACATCCCTTGGCTGCTTGAGAGTATTTCAGGAGGAATCCCTTGCGTGTGCCGTAGCTGAGCCCCAGCAGCTCTGGAGGTGTCAGGCCGAGCTCCCCGTGCCCATCGCGCTGTCTGGGGCACTCCTCTGCCAGGGGACAAGCGATCTTGCTAGAAAACGCTTCTTCCAGATGAGGAGGGCAGCCCCCCGGTGCTCTGCTGGCTGGCCCTGCTCCCTTGGGTGTTGCCGCTTTCACGGCGTTAGCGCTGGTCTGCGGCAGAGCGATCTGGCGTGTGTTCTCCACGAGTAACCTTCGGAGGGAGAAGCTCCATGTGCTGCACGTGCCGTGTGCTGGGATGCTCCTGCCCCGAACAGCTTAGAGTGGACAGTGCAAATTTAAAGTTAATTGTGGCCACTGCTGTAATGTGAACTGACGCAGCCGTGTCCCTCGCGCTGGTGCTCCTGCGCTCCATGGGGGATCCGTGCGTGGCGGCTGCAGGGCCGGACCCGGCACGGTGCCCAGCGCTTGGTCCCGGTGCAGATGCGGGGTGCCCCTGGCTGATCCCGCCTGTGCCGCTGCCCTTTGGCCCTCGTCCCGTTGCCATTCCTCCGCTCCGCCCGGGGCTCTGCTGATGGAGACCCGCAGTCCGTTTGTGTCCCGGAGCCCCTTCGGTCTTGGGCACTGGGGTGTGTTTCCTGTTGATTCAAAGAGGGTCAGGACCCAGCAGTGTCCCCCCTTTTCTCTGGGCACTAATAAGAACGAGCCTTTTCAGTATTTTTCCCCATTAACACCTCGAAATTGGAATTTGTTTCTGCCTCTCAAAGAGCTGACCTGCTGAATTCCTTTCTCCTTAAGCATGAGGCGGTAAAGCCTGCAGGCCCACAGGATGCATCAGGGGAGTTGCAGATTAATATAGCATTACACATTCCTTCTCCTGCCCCTGGAGTAAGCTGGCTCTAATGCCAGGCGGTAGAAAATGGTCAGGAGGGACAAAGCGAGCTGGAAGCAGGCGGAGGTTGTGCTTGGAGTGGAGCTGTCAACGGCAGGAGACGGACCCCAGTGCCACGAGCTGTGCCGGGCGCTGCAGGCGCAGTGCGGTTGGGCACATGCTGGCACGGCCACCCCTGGCTGCTGCAGCAGGGACCACCTGAGGCGGGAGGACCCCAATCATGGCTGGGCTTCTTCTTGGCTCCTTCTGCCCGGATGGCACGGGAAGGGGAAGGTGAGGTGCTGGGCAGTGCTGTGGACTGGCAGATGTTGGCCATGATGCCCCGGGAGTGCTAGAAGGGCAGGCAGTTCCAGAATAGCTGTGGTTCCATGGAACAGCAGTTTTCCTGGGGTGCAGAGCTGTGTGGGAGCTGGTCAGGGCCCTGATGTTCATGTTCCTGACCTTGGCATGATGGGGCGTCCCAGAGGAAAGGAGCATTTCCTTTCCTCTTGGCATGGGACAGTGTCCCCCAGCAGCCCTGCAGGCACATCTGTGCTGCGACAGGGTGCGGGAGGCAGGGATGGAGGATGCTCCCCACAGGTGGAGCTGCCCCGGTGCCCACTGCCACTCGCCAGGCCATGGGGGTCCTCCCAGCGTGGGGTGGCATGCCGGGGGCTTTACCCTGGTGTAGGGATGTGGCAGCCTGGCAGGGGTGGGGTGTGTGGGCGATGCCGCTGCTGGTGCGGCGCTGGGCGGCTGTCAGCGCTCACCCTGCGGAGCATCGCGGAGCCGCAAGGAAACTTCTTCTCCGTGGTGAGAGGAGCGTTGGCAGGACGCACCTGCAGCGTGGCAGGCAGACGTGTGCTGCGGCGGTGGTGTGAGGGGAGGGGATGGCAGCTGGCGGGGGTCCCTGCTACCCTGGGTGTGCCAGAGCCTTCCCAGGGGCTGCTGTAGCACAGCTAAAACAAAGCCTGTGTTTTCACCAGGGAGCAAGGAGTCTTATTTTCCATTTTTTTTGGTTTTTTTTTTTTTCTTTGGTTGCCTGGAAAGCTCCTGGGGTGGACGCAGTGGTGGCTTCCACGTTGTTTTCCTGGCCCGAGTGTAGGCTCGGCCGGTCTCCTAGTGTGCTCTTTGGCTGCCGAGGCATATGGAAGGCTTTGCCCACTGGGATGTGCGGAGATGAGCTGACGGATGGCAGGTACCCCGTCTTGTTCCTCAGGGTGGTCCCCAGCACAGTAACTAACTCTTGGCACTGCAGCAGGGACAGACCGCTGGGGCTGTCACCCTCCTGCGAGCATCCCCTCTCCCTCGTCATGAGCTCGTTAAATGCGCAGCCTGGATGGAAATATTCTGACTGCTGATTTTAAAAATAAAGTGCTGGGGATGTCATCACATCCCCAATGGCTGGCTCCTGTCAGCATCACTCTAAGTGAAGAGGGTGAAAGTGGCAATTTCATGTTAGGGTTTTGGAAGAGGAAGTCACGCAGGTGATGGGCGGCTCTCACGGGTACCGAGGTACCGGGAGTGGGGCTGTGGAGTCGTCTGCCGGGTGCTGCGAAGGTTGCCTTGACGCTTGCACATTGGTGCGATGGGAGGCCAGTTGCTCTGCACGTGTGATTAATAAAGACACGGTGTGTGACCCCAGGAATTAGCATCTGGCACAGAACAGATTTGGGGGGACAAGAGGGGAAGAACAAGCCACAGAAAACAAATGTCTCGCCTGAAACCCTGTGGGGCATCTGTGACTGAGGAGACTCGACTCTGTGGTTGGCGCAGGTCACGGCCGTGCCTCCCTCGCCAGCCGTCCTGGCTCTGCACCCCTGTTTCTGGGACACCTTTCTGTTTTTTCTGTGCAGCAACGCTGTGGGTTTTGCTGGCCTGGCGGAGGGCTGGAAGGGCCGGGAGCTCCGTCTGCACGCAGGGACCGGCAGATGTTTCGCTGCAGCGCCGTCCCCGAGAATAACTCCCTTGTGTGGGAAAGAGCCCTCTGTCCTGCTGGACTGGGAACAGAAGCAGCATCTCCCAGCTCAATAAATTCATCTGCCAGTAGCACAAATCTGCGTCTGTGCTGCTGGGTGGTCTCTGCTCCGGCTGGAGACGGGAACCTGGAAACACATTTTTATTCTCTGGGTGAAGTGAGCTTTCCTCCCAGGATGGATCCTGATGAAATGTTCTGGGCTGGCGTCTCCTGAGAGGAGGATGTCGGCTGGCGAGCAGAGCTGTCTCTCCTCCGCTGGAGCCACAAGCTGCCCCACAGGGTGTAGCCGGGCTGAAAACAAAAAAGAGACGATGTCTGCTGTTGGGGTCGTGCTGGAGGGGCCTCTGGAGGGGACAGTGCATGTGGGAGATGTGCGGGTCCGTCACCAAGCAGTGCTGCTCTGGGCAGGGTGGGAGGGGGCCAGCGAGGGCCTCGCCACGCGATGCTGGGCAGCCCGCGAGGTGGTCCCCGGCACCAAGGGCAACCTGTGCTGAGCTGTCTGTGCCCGTCCTGACCCCCTGCCTGGCTCTAGGGTGGCTCCTGGCCGGGGGCAGCCCCTGGGCACCATCCTCCTGCCATGCCGGGGCTTGGGCACTGTGTGCCCGCCTTGTCATGCTGCGGGGAGGGACCATCAGCGGGCTGCGGGCCATGTCCTGCGGCAAGCAGCTCCCCTCAGCTGAGCGCCTGGCGCTGGAAACCCCTCTCCTTGCCAGCCCCGTCCTCCCGCTCTTGGCAGCTGCCTGCCCCTGCCCGTGCCGGCCTCGGGGCCGCTGGCAGCGCCGGAGCGGGGCTGGCAGGAGGCCGCCCGTGGCCAGCGCTGGCCTGTGAGCTGGTGGACGGCTCCTGACCCCCGGCAGCGTGTTGTCCCGCGGTGCTGGGACGCCATGGCAGGGGGCCTGGGCATTTCCCCCCTCGAGGGCGGCCTGTTCTGCAGCGCGTCTTGAGCTGGCTCCTCACCTCCTCTTCTCTCCTCTTGGCAGGAACGACCGTGTGTCCCCCTTGCGACAACGAGATGAAGTCGGAGGCCATCGTGGAGCACCTGTGCGCCAGCGAGTTTGGTAAGGAGGAGTGCTGGGGCCACGGGGTGGCTTTCCTGGGGGGAACCGTGGCTCCTGTCTGGGCCGGGTCCCGGACCACTGCGTTTCCCTGCCCGCCCTGAGAGCCATGTGGCCAGCGGTGTGGCCATGGCTGCATCGCCCGCGGGCCTTCCCTGAGGCCAGTCCTCTAGATGTCAGTGTCGGCACGCACTGAGTGGCAGGACGGGACGTGTCCGGCTCCTGCAGCCGAGCGTGACCTGGGACCAGGGCAGTGGGGTCCCGGCGGCCAAGCCTGTGGTCCTCCATCACCCCGGCTGCGGTGCGTCAGCGGCGCTGAGCGTCTCTCCTGCCCTGCCTGGCGAAACGCCGCGGGACAGGGCCCCCAGGCGCGGGATCACCTGCCGAAGAGGCCGTGCTGCTGCTGCCGCCAGCCCCAGCTGCCAGCAGAGAACCAGATGGTGTTGGTCTGGAGTCTGGGGATGGGGCAGAAGTGGCAGTGCCTGTGCTTGGTGATCTCAGGGGGGTTTGTAACTTAAACCTTGTGTTCCCACGCTCTTGTGTTGCGTGGGTGCCTTTCACGGGGTGCAGCCCTCCAGGAGCAGACCGCTCCAGCGTGGGGAACCTCTGCTCCGGTGCCTGGAGCGCCTCCTCCTCTCCTTCTGCACTGACCTTGGGGTCTGCGGGGCTGTTCCTCTCACGTACTCTTGCTTCTCTCTCCAGCTGCAATTGCTGTTCGCAGTTGCAGGAATCATGCATAGGATGGACCCTTCTTCTGGTTGCAATTGTGAAGGAGCAAACCAGTTTCTTCCTTCCCCCAGACTGCTTGTACCGCTGGGTTTCTTCTTCGCAAAGTTATGCTGCTCTTGTCAAGTCCAGTTGTAAAATCCCAGAGCCAGTCCTTGTCTAGCTAGGGCCAAGCAGTGAGCTTAAATAATGCAGAGCTACTTGAAAGCTGTGTCCTAAATATATTATGACTGAGTGAGTGAGTCAGACAATCATAGGTAAACAGAACTTCATTTAGAAAAAGAGTATCGCAGGGAAAAATATTAGCTTTCTCAGATCAAACCCAGAATTAACTGGTTTTGACATCCTTGCTGGTGTATGTAACTTTCCCGGAAGGTTATTAAAGGCATATTGAACAAGGTGTGCATTCCTCAGGGATTAGCACTTGAATGTGCCCTGTGCCAGAGCGCGCTATGCAAACCCAAACCTGCTCTGCATGCCGGCGTATTACCCTTTCTGTTGGAAATGAATTCCCAACTCTCCTGCAGATTTGGTATGCCAAAAGTCCTAAGTTCAGTGGAGACTTTCTAACAGGGAAAAGCATCAACAGGAACACCCATGTAATAGTTTCCCAGGAATGTGCGTGCTTCCAGCCGGGTGAGGTAACGGAGGCACCGATTCTGTGCGGAGCCCGTCTGGGGAGCGGGACATGCTGTTCACCCGGCTGTTGGGCTGAGTGCTCGGAGGTCGGTGAGACGGAGAACTCCAAGCTCTGTGTCTGCGGTGACGCAGAGGCATCGCCCCGGTCCGGTGGCTCTGGGCTTGGGGACCTCTGTCCCGGAGGGGCACTGGCTGGGTGGCAGCGTCGGCTCTGTTGCCAGTGGGTCACTGCGATACCTGTCACCTCCCCGGAGGCCTGCGAGGAGCAAGCCGAGGTGGTGTCCCGCTGGTGGGCTAGCGCTGGAAAGGGAAATAAGAGTTTAACCACATGCTTGTCATCAGTCTCTGCCGCTAAATATCCTCCTCGTGCTCTGAGACAGTTACACAACGGGGAGCAGAGGCCAAGCCAGAAGTATTCACGGCCTCGGTGGAGTGGCTTGAGACATTGACTTGCCCACAGAGTAAGTTGGTTATTGGGAAATTTTGTGGTGACAGCATCCAGAGGATGGAAATATTTCTTGGCAGGCAGTTTCCCGCGCAGGGCCGCGGCGAGTGGGCAGATGGTGTTACCGTACACTGCGAGAGCAGGGGAGCAGCAAGTAGAGGAGACCTCATCCCCTGTGCCTACCCCCACTCAATCCAAAATGGCTGTGAAGGTTTTCACAGAAGCTTTCCTCCTGCTGTGGTTTGGGGTGGTAGGGATGGGTCCCTGTTCCCAGGCCGGCCGTGCTGGGACAGAAATGGGTACCAGCTCGGCAGCTCAGCTCACCGTGAGGAGCTCCGCTCTCTGCTGCGGCGGGGAGCTCGGTGGTGTCGCATCCAGGTGACCGCAGCTTGTGCAGACAAACGCGGTTAGATTTGAACCGGCTGTTGTGAGCCTTTGGGATGCTTTAGTCGTAGTGTCAGGTGTCACAGCTGTGTCGCTGCACCCATCTGACTCGCCTGGATCACCACGTTTCTCCAGCTTTGTATAAAGTTGCTTTCTCTGCCAAAGCAGAGGCTGATGGTTTTTCTTATCATTGCAAGGGATTTGGGATCATTCTTTGTTCTGTGGATCAGCATAACTCCAACACGTGACTTTATTTTTTAAATGTTTTTTAAGCTCTTGCTTATGCTGAGGTTGCTCCCATTCCTCCTCCTTCCCACTCCTGCTTTCTATTTTTGTGTCAAAAAGAGGTTTTTCATCTGAAAATGACCTACTGTAGAGAAGTCCAAAGGCAGCTGAGCAGGACCCAGGTGGTGTCTGCTGCACGTGAACCATCACTGTCTTCACAAAGGAAAGCTGGTTGTGTCTCGGAGGTACCCTTGTTCCCCCGTTCCTCCCTGTCCCCAGGCTCGGCGGCGGTGGGAAGCTCACTGGCAGGGGTTTTCAGTGCTGTCGCTTTCGTGCGGCTGCATTTGGTGTTTTCTTCCTTCTGTCGCTTTCTCCTCCCCATCCAGGGGGGGTTCCTGGGTGCACCTGGATGTGCCCAGTCTGTAGTCATCTGGGGAGCCGGAGCAAGGGAAGAGGTGCGATGCAGGTCTTACCCGTGCCCCGCGGGGGAGAGCAGTGCAGAGCTCCTGGGGATGTCCCAGCTGCGGAGAGGAGCCAGTGGAGGAGGCGTCGACTGCAGGAAGTTTTCTTAAAGCACAGTGCGTGGTCCTTGGATCTTTTTTTAGTCTTGGGGGGTTACTGTCATGGGGTGATTTCTCAAGGAGAGCTGTTTATCTGGCACTAAAATAAACTCCCAGCCCTTCAGACTGGGATTTCTCATGCACATCCACCAAGGTAAACGCTGGCAGCTGACAGGTCACAGACCCTCATCAAAGCCAGACACCTACAATAAATGTTTAAACTAATGTGTGCTGCACGGGGCAGCTGTTGGTGGGTCCTGCACTGATTCAGTAACGTTACTGCGGGTTTCACTTGCACCCCAATGGCTGGTTACAGACAAGGCGCGAGGAGCACTGTGCCCATCACTGGTGGGTGGCCGTGACAGGGAAGGAGGTGGCTGTGTAACAGCCCTAGGAGCGATGTCGGTCTGGAGGACAGCGAAGGAAGAGAGACACATCCAGCTGTGAACACAGCAAGACTGTAAAGAAAAGGGACCTTTCTTCCCTGGGCCAGGAGAGGGCCTTGGACAAGATGCAGGGGCTCGGAGGGGTGCCAGGAGACACCAGCCTCATGAGCCAGCAGGACCATGGGCTTGCATTCGTTGGAGCAACATTGGATGTGGGCTCCTGGGTGCTGGTTCGAGGCAGCTGTGCTCTCTGCTGGGCTGTGTGCCGGTGCTGCTCCACGCCTGGGTGCCGACGCTGGGAGCAGGCGGCAGAACTGTCGCCCGTGGCTGGGAGCGGGGCTGTGGGAGCAGGGGGTGCCAACGAGTGGTGCAGGGACCCTTGCCCGGGGCACGGAGCAGCTGGCGGTCGGGCCAGGTATGCGTGGGCTGACTGCAGTTTGGGTTTTGGTGCGCTCCGGTGTGCGGGGGGATGCATGGGCGGATGATGAGGGCGTGTGAAATCGCCCTCGGGTGCCCCCGCAGCCACCTCCCCCAGCCCCCCGGGGCTGCAGCCGGGGTTTGTTCCTTCCTCCTCGTGCGGGCTGGGCTGGCCCCGGAGTTCATTCCTCTCTCTGTTTCATTCGGTGATTTTATTTATTGTTTCTGCCCTTTCTCTGGGGTCTGAGGGGATCCTGCTGAACGGGCTCTCTGCACTGGAGACTGCAGTACAATCAATACATGCTGTTTATTTTTTCCCGTGACTGACAGCTCCTTGCCTGCAGCCTTCTCCTGTTACAGCCCTAATGTGTCTTCTGGCAGGTTTCCTCCTCCTGAGTGATTTCTAAAGGAAGGAGCAATGAGGCCGAAGGAACAGCAGAGCTTTCCCCTCTCTCACGTTCCCTTCCCCGCCCCTGAGGTGCTGGCGTGGGGCCCCTGCCTGTACAGGCAGGAGAACAGCAGAGACGGTGTCCCAGTCCCCGGCTCCTGCCTGCTGAAAAAGAGGAGTTTTAGGTGCCTGTGGGGCACAGCCACGGTGGTGGCACGGTGAGCGGGGCGCAGGGGCTCGTGTGTCCCAGCCTGCGCAGCCCCGGGTACAGCGCAGTCCTCGGGGACACGGGGAGCGCGCCCGTCTGGTGCTGGTGTTGGAAGGAGGGTGCTTTGCTGTCAGGAGACAGGGTTTCCGCTTTCCCCAAGCCGGGAAAGCTGGATCTGCAGGGACATGGATAAGAATTGTTTCGAGTTGTGCTTTGTCAGGCTGGACCCCGACCAGCTCCGTGGGGCCTTTGCTGCTCTTGGAGCTGCTGCTGCCAAGAGTAACTTCACTCCGAGGGAGCAAACGCTTTCATATACCATGTTTCATATTAGCAGAAATAAAAAAAGACATTTTTATATCTCCAGCGCTCCCTACTCTCTCTGCATTAGAGACAGCAGAGCTATGCTACCATCTGATACGAGCTGTTTGTAGCTGGGGCCAAATTTGTGGCTTGGTGTAATGGGTGCCTCACCCCGGGCCGGGGTCTGACCCCCTGCTGATGGGCGCTGCGGCTGGCGATGGGGCAGCTGCGCATCCAGAGCCGCTGCGGTCCCTTCTCTGTGTCCGCCCTGGGCATCCCGGAGATGGAGCAATCCAGAGGGAAGCGCAAGGTGGCTCAGGGCTGAGGGGAGGAGGAACTTGGAGAGGATAAGGCTGCCCATGCTGGCCTTCCCTTCCCGACTCCGATGGTCCCTGGTGGCGTGGTCCTGCTGGGTGATGCCCTGGGAGAAGGAAGGGCGGGTTGATGCTGCGGTGTTGCGTTGGGAGCAAGGACGCTGGGGGAAGCGGGTCGTAGCTGTCGGCTGGTGCAGGCAGGCTCTTGGCAGAGTCCCTGCGCTGGTCAAAGGCAGTGCAGCTACGTCGGAGCCTGCGCTGGCAGCTCCCTGCGGCAGCGGGCGAGGTCTGGCGGGAGGGTCAGTGCCCATGCTGGGCTTTTGGCGCTGGCTCTCGTGGCCACAACAAAGCGATGGCAAGCGGCTCGTGCCTGGGCAGACACCAGCTTCTTGACACTGGGGCTGAGCAAGGGCAAGTGTGGGTTTAGCACCCGGGAGGATTTCTGCTGTTGTAAACACAACATGGCTGAGAGCTGTTGAGTCCCAAATTAAACCCTGAAATTTGCCTTTGTTGTGTTTTGGTTTTTCCCTCCCAGCTTGACTAATGCTTTCACTTGTATGTTTTCTGGGAAGAGCCTTTGAAGTGGGCGGCTGGACGCTGGCTTGTGCTTGAGGTCTCCTGCCGTGACTCACCTGTGAGCAGATGTACCAGCAGCGCTCACAGGGAGGGTGTTTTGGGACCACGTACGGCACAAAAGTAAAACGTCTCCCCGTGCCATGCAGGAATCTCCCTCTGCCCTGAGCACCATCAGCTGCATGGCCCCAGGGTGCTGCTGAGGGGAGAGGGTCCTGCTTTGCCGGTCCCTGTCCCCATCCCTGTGGGCATGGATGTCCCAGGGGGGCGTGCAGCGTCCCTGGGGATGCTGCTCCCCTCCTGCCCCAGCACCCGGGGGCTGCAGTCCTGGCATTGTGCTGTGCCGGATGCCGCGCTGTGTCTCGGCAGTGCTGGCGATGTCGCAAGCAGAGATGAGACAATGCCTGGCTGGAAAGGGCTTTCCTGGTTTTATGTGTGGTCCTGGCTGCAGCTGGCCACCAGTGCTGCTGGGGCGGCAGAGAACGGGGCTCCTCTGCCATCACCTCTCTCATGGTGTGGCCGGGACTCGGCCCTGGTGCCGTCGGTGCTCCCCTTCACAGTGAAGTTCGTGGTCTCTCCACAGTCCCCGAGGCTCACAGCAAAGGGAGCGAGGGTCTTTCTGCGTGAGCGCCTCAGCCAGCACCTTTGTGAACAGGGTGACGCTTTGATTAACAGGAGCTTGGATGAAATGGACGGTGTTGAGTGTGTTAGGTGAGGAGATGTGATGGCAATTTAGTGAGGGAGCACAGGTTTGATAAGAGGTTGTTCTGGAACCTGCGTGTATCACCTGAGAGCGAAGGGAAGATGGGCTTGCGGCTGCTGTGCTCCCCTGTGGTGGCACCAAGCCGCGGGGTGGTGTGTGTCAATGCCGTGGCAGTGCCAGGGCCATCCGGGGACGGGGAGGCTGCTGTGAAAACCCTCTAGGTCTCTTCCCAGGGTCACCTCCCTCCTGGCAGCGATGGCTCAAGACAGCCTGCGCCAGCGAGCATGTCCGGGTCTCAGAGGCAATTTTGTCTCTTCTCCTGCTCGGCGCTGAGACGGATTTGGTGTGGCACGGGGGGAGCGGAAAGGCCAGGGCTCCCAGGGAGGAGGCTGTTTGCTTTGGCAGCCCCGTTGGATCCCAGAGCCAAGGCTCAATCCATCCCGCTCGAGCTGTTCCCTGTGGCTGGGGCAGAGGGGTTCCCGGGGCAGAGGGGTTCCCGGGGCCGGGGGGACACCAGGGGAGCTGCAGCCACAGCGAGTTGCCCGATGGCCCCCCCTGCCAAATCCTGTATGTTTTAGGAAGGCCACAAGCCGCTGCCTGGTGGTGTGCTCGGAGCTGGGTACGCAGCCAGGAACGGACCTGCCCTCAGGCACCGCTTTTCTGATGTGTGTGGAAAATGCCAGAGCTGCGCGTCTGGCCCCGCTGCTGTGAAACGTGCCGTTCTGCCCGGGAGTCTCGCCCGGAAAGCGGGCCCGGAAAGGAACGTGGGCCAAGCCGCGGGACACTGGGGACCATGTCACTCGCAGATGGGTGAAAACTGAGCAGTGATTTTAATGCCTTTTTCTTTTTCCTTCCTTGGCTCGTGTGACTGCTCCATCCACAGCAAGGCAGCCGACACTCGGTAGTCCTTGAGCCAGGCTGTGTTTCACCCGGGCAGCGCTGCAAACTCCCTCTGCTGATGACAAGAAGGGCATCACTGCTGTGAAGAGCAGAGTCCTACGCCAATTATCTGCACCCCTGGTCAGCCACCTCGTCGGTCCTCCTTGGCTTTATCTGATCTTGGCTCTGTGCGCTGCTTTGCACGAGTGAGGTTTGCCTGTGTTTTTAGTTCGTGCCTGGGTTTATGGTTCCCCGGGGCAGCCCCCGTGCGCCCTGCACCTGCGTCGCTGGCTGGCAGACGGTAACCGCTGCTGTGCAGGGAAGGGAGCAGCCGTGAGCTGCCACAGCACAGGGTTACCCGGCCCTCTGTCTTCCGTAGGCTCTGATGCTTGGAGCAGAACAGCACCTCTGCTAGCTGCCGGATTGTTTTCTTCCTTTAGCAACAAGGAGCTAAGCTTGCAGCGATCACAGCAAAGCAATCTGCAAACAGGCCATTTTGAAAAAGTCTCTTATTACTGGTGTTATACCATTCCTCCTGCACTGGCAACCACCGCGCTCAGTGCGAGAGTTCAAAGTCGGATAAAGAAATTGAGGTTCATATTGAGGGATGCTGCTGCTGCCCACTTAATGTCACGGAGCTTAGAGCTGCCTGAAAACTACTTGCTCCATTTTCCATACTTGTTGCAAATTGATCTGGTTCAGCGTCTTTAGCTCCTTAAAGCTTGTGTCTCTTCAGCTCCTTAAACATCTTGAATTTGGAAAACAGATGGAATGAAAATTTCAGTTAGGTTTCCAGTCCTGGATTACTTTCTTGTACAGTAACAGTATAACACGACAGAGCCCTTGGCAAACACAGCAGACGTTTTTGGCACACGGGCAGAAAAATACCATTACTCCTGTTGCCAGGGCAGTGGTTGGGAGCACGAGGGTAACACAGAGACTCTGCCGCCGTCTCGCATTGTCATCGGGCTGTCCTGCTGCCATTCGTGTCTGGAACGGCGAGCAGAGCTGCCGTCCAGAAAGCAACGTGTGCTCGTTGCTACAAGTTCCAGCAGAGCAAGACTTCAAGGAACGATGCTGCGGGGACCCGTCTCCCTGCCAGAGCCCGAGGCTTCTGCCTGCCGTCTGCTGCACATGCCCTGAGAGTCAAATGGGAAGGGACAGCAGACAATTAATCACCTATCCGAGCACTATTTATCTGCAGCTCTGAAGTAAACTCCCAAATGATGGAAATATGTTAGTAATTTTTGGCCATATGTGCTTTTCCCCAAAAATGAGGCAGAGCCAAATGGCACAGAAGTGATACTTTAATGTACAACACATTTTCATCGTTTTTCCCATGTATACTAAATTCCTTTTCATGGTCGTGGCAAAGGAACGTTAATTTTTTTTTTATTTGGGTTGCGATTAACTGGGGAAAATGCTGAACCCAAAGAGGAAAATATTTTTCTGTGGAAGTTGTATCGGATTAACTCCCCTCCTCCTGGGAAGGTGCAGGCGTGTGGCAGCTCCATGCGGGTCCCATCGACGCGGCTGTTTGCCAGGGGCTTCGCTGCTCCGTGGTCAGTGCTGGGAAACTTGTTTCACGGGCAGCTGGGGGCCAGGAGTGGCTGCGAACAAATGCTTGAGAAGCCAAGTTGACCTTTCAAATGGCCCTTTCAAGAGTGTTTCCATGCGTGTAGAGCAGGGAAATCACCTCGTTTACCCAGCTAATGTTTTGCTAGCGAAGAGCACGTTGCGGGGGGACCGGGCTCCCTCTCAAATAAAAAGTGTCCGGGTGCTTTGCCGGGGGAAGGGAAACAGAGATGTTGGTGTTTTACCTTGATGCTGTCCCGGGCGCGGGGATGGCTCCGCTGCAGGCACGAGGGTTTTGTGTCGCGGTCAGCAGGCGCCGGCGGGGATGATGGCACCAAGAGGGAGCCGGGAGCGGTGCGGGGCCAGGCGCTGAGCGTCCGCAGCTGGCCCGGGGCGACGACACCAGTGCCCCCTCGCCCCTAGCCTTGCTCAGCAAAGGCTTTGTGCCAGCGAAGGCTGCTCAAGAGTCACTTTGTTTTTCCCCTCTCCCTGGCTTGTCTTTCAGCTCTTAAGATGACCATAAAGGAGGTGAAGAAGGAGAACGGGGACAAGATGATCGTCCCGCGGAAGAGGAAGGCGCTGAAGCTGGGGCCCATCCGGAAGAAGAACCTGAAGAAGCTGGTGCTGTTCCTGAAGAACGGGGCCGACTGCCCCTGCCATCAGCTGGACAACCTCGGCCACTACTTCCTCATCATGGGCCGCCAGGTGAAGACCCAGTACCTGCTGACGGCCATCTACAAGTGGGACAAGAAGAACAAAGAGTTCAAGAAGTTCATGAAGAAGATGAAGTCTCCCGACTGCCCGACGTTTCCGTCCGTTTTCAAGTGATGCGGTGGGCGGCAGGAGAGCCGCCGCCTGGACCTGGCGCAGCCCGGCACGGCAGCTCGGCCTCGCTCCTTGGCAGCGGGGATGCTGGAGACGAGCCCTCCTGCTCCTCCTCATGCTCCTTGGAGCTCCCCTCGCTGACCCCAGCCCTCCCACCTCCCCGCTGCCGGCATTTTCCCGCTCGCCCAGGCGTGCAAGGGTGACACGCATGCACCAAACGGTCGCTGAGGTCACACACGATTTACATCCGCAATATCCAAAGACCTATTGCTGTACGGATATGTACATTCATTTAAATAGCAGCTATCAGGTAAAGAGGGCAAGCGGAGGGGTGTGAAGTTATGTGAAGAGATTACACGATTGCAGAAAGGACCCCTGTGACCATGTTACTCCCGTCTTCATGGCTGCAGGATCACCCTAAATTAATTCCTGTTTGAACCAGAGCCGGCCAGTTAGAAAAACATCCCATCCTCAGAATAAAAGTTAATAAACGAGTAGTGGAGAACCCGTTACATCCTCTGATAAAAGCTCCTAATAGCTAATTGCCCTCACTGTAAAAAAAACCCGTTGTAGTCTAAACCTGCTTAGTTCAAGCCTTAACCCTGGGGTCCTCGTGATCGGCTGGATCGGGGATGCCCTGGATGCCCTCCCCCACCAGCATCCCTTGTAATGTGTCACCGGGACGCCTGCCCTGGCCCCTGCGAGCCGAGCTGGCCGAGCCCCCCGCACCGGGGCTGTGCTGCTGCTGCTCCAGCCTCCCGGTGCCCGCGGCGCTGCCCGGTGGGATGGGGTGGCCCCCAGCCTCCCCCAGCCACCATCTCCTGCGGCAGCGTTCCCGTGCTTCTGCCCAGACTCCGGTTCAGTTTTGGCCACGTGGAAACATGTCGAGTTCACTGGCCGGCCCGGCAGCCCGGGACTCCCCGCTGGGGAGAGCCCTCCGCCAGCTCCTCCAGCCTGTGACACTCCCTAACTTTGCCAGTGATATTTTTATAGTTTCTTCAGGCTGCTGGCAAAGTACCAGATTGCAGAGGGCCGAGAACTGGTCCCTATGGAGCACCATGGGAAGTGCCTCATCTCCGTCTTTCCCTCTTTGCAGTCGCTGTGGGACATATCAATTTCTAGGTTTTTCTCTGTTTGATGTGTGACAGCTTGGCTTTGTATCGTTCTGGTTTTTTTTTCTTTTCCTTAATCAAAATGTCATGTTAGTGTGAGGTCAAATAGTTTATGAAAGACAAAGAATATTGCATCCAAATGATTACATTTATCGACCAAGCTGAAATTCATTATTCCATTAATTGGACAAGTTCTCTTTTCCATAGACCCTTATTGCTCCGCATTAATTATACTATCCTGCTTCCATTCAGTGTTCTCATCAATCATGATTACTCTGAGAGAATGAATATCTTGCGATCTGAGATAATCCTGTTGTATTGCAGTTAAGTGAAATAACAAATCCACATTTTTGAGGTTTAAACCAACCCCACTGAAAGCTGGTAAATTAATTATTCTTTATCTCGGGAGTGCTGTTTATTCCCCACGTGGGGACAGAGCCGCGGACTCGATTGCAGAAGAATTCCGTGAAGAAGCCAAGTGCGCTGAGGAGTGATGTGTCACAGCTAGCAGAGGGATGGCTTTAGGACGTGAACTCTGTAGAAAGTCCCGCTAGGATGTCTTAGACCACCATTTGTAGTAGTGTTGTTTCTTTGATGCAAAATTAATCATTGTAGATAATGTGCTTTATCAGTGAATTAAAGAAATAAATAAACCATAGGCTTTAACATCGCAGATTGATGAGGCGAAGCTGGGGGAGGCTGACAGATGCGGCCCTGACAGGACCGGGCCGTGGCGCGGAGCCGGGACGCGCGGGGCTGCGAGGCTGGTGATGGCGGAGCCCTGCGGGGACCGGGGCAGGACCCCCCGGCTTTACCCCCCCGGCTTTACCCCCCCGGCCCGGCGGCTGCGCGGGAGGAATTGCTTCTGTGGGAGAGGGAGATGCTTAAACATTGAATTGGGCTGGGGATTTCACGCTGTCGCCCAGGCTGCTGGTGGGTGTCCTCTTGGCCACCTCTGGAAACCTGCTGGGTAGCGGGCTGTAGATTTACTGTTTTAAAAACGCGTATTTCAGCAGGAAGCATCAAATCAAAGCGTGAACTTTGCTTAGAGCCACTTGCAGCCCTTGGCAGCCTTCGCTGCTCAGATACAGAGCATGAAGCCAGGTAGGTGAGTTTGTTCATAACCACGGTGCTTTTTTTCTGCACAAGTATTTCAGTCCTGTGACATCCTGCGAGGGCTGTGCGGTCCTTCAGACGGCGTCCCGGGGCTGAAGAACCCCTCGCCTCAGAGCTACCCCTGGGAAGAACAAATTACCACTGTAATTGCCTACTTAGAGCATAATATAATTGTATGTTACTACTTGCTCTATCAGTTTCTTCAGACACCCCTCTGACCCTGTACGTTTGTCCTTGAAAAGCCGATCACAGCAGATGGCACATCGTATTTCAGACGCAGTATTTTGGACGTTTCCATGTACCCGGAAAGTAATTTTACCCCCCTCTCGCCGAGCTGCTCTGTGATCGATCCTGCGCGGATCCAGCGGGGAGGTTGGCCAGCTGTCACCCCGCTTCCCTCGTGCTTTCTTGGTATGTGGAGGCTTTTGGTAAAAATAACAGCACTAAAAGAAATGCCTTTGATGTAACATCACGTTGTAAGCAGTTAAGGTATCTTTACAGTTTGTTTTAATGTGATTTTAGATAGTTAATTTAGAAAAGTGTGGCAGATGAGAGGGGACTGTGTTTCTGTTTGGAAGTTCAGAGAAAGAGAAAATGTAAAGACCAGTGAAAATCAGCACTGCAGAGAACAGCCTTCTCCGGGCAGCAGACAAACGCATGAGGCTGGTCATTACTGTGGCTGGCATGATTTTTTTATTTCTATGAATAGTCTTACACCTTTTAAAGGCTGACAGATATAACGATTAGCAGTATGAAGGCTAACACAGCTCTTACTCCAGAAAAGAAATCTGGTGTGGAAGCACATGCTAAATGTCTGGAAATAGGAGCTTTTTCCCTGTCCTGTTCAGGGAAATCCCCACGTGAGCTTTTTGGCTTGTTCTGCTCCTGCCTTCAGCTCAGTTGCCTTTTCAGTATAATGTGACTGACACAAGGAGAACTTTGTCAATCCTATCTCCTCATTGTCCTGTTCTCTTCGACTTCATTTCAGTGAAAAGCACGGGGGCTTCACTCTGCTCCTGCTTAAGTTTCAGTTTATTGAAGGAAGACTGCCATAACTTTTCAATAGTAAGATATTGGGACAAAATCTGGCAGTTATTGCGTTCACGAGAGTCCATAGCCCCGGTGTGAGGGGCAGTGCCTGGGGTTCCCTCCCTGGCTGCAGACACTGCCTGAGCCTCCCGCGGTCCTGCGTCCAGACAGCGTCCTGCTGGTGTGTCCGTACGGCTGTAACCTTCCGACACGGGGAAGATGCTTTTCACGGGACAAGCCTCAGACTCCCCAGTGATCCACCCTTGCTGCGGGAGCCAAGAGCGGCAGACTCTGTCCTGCAGAGCATCCTGCGCTCGTCGGGCTTCCGAGGAGGTTTGGGGACGCGAGCGCTGCGCCGGGCAGGTTGTGCGGGATCAGGAGGGAGCCGCGCACTCTCGCCTGAAGGCTGCCTCCAAACAACGTGGGCAGTGAGTAAGGGACAGCTGTGCTCCTAAATGCTTTGGCGCTTGTAATTTTGCTTAACTTCTGGGGAATGGGCTTGGCTCCCGGGCTTCTGGGGAGGTGCTGCCAATTGGGACCGACGTGCAGGAGGAGATAACAGCGGCAGGGGCAGGAGGGCGGCGAGGGCAGGGGTGTGCGTGGGTGGGGAACAGCCCTGTGTCCCCCGACACCCCCGGTCTGTACAAATGCACCGGAGGGGATTGGGAGGAAAAGGGGCGGAGGGGCTGGTGCGTGCTTGGCAGAGCTCTGCGCTGCTGTAAGGGCTTTGCTTGCCTCGTTTGCCTCGGAGGTGCGAGGAGAAGAGCTCAAGCTACTTGCAGACTATTGCTTGAAGGGCAAACGCTCGAAATACAACGGTGATGGAGCGCAGAGAAGCACACAGCCCGCTAAGGATCGCTGCTCGGCGCAGGAACGAGCAGGTGAGCAGCGCGAGAAGACCTTGCTGTCTGTGGGAACCTCCGGCCCGAGCACGAGCCTGGTGCAGCAGAGCGCGGCCGGCTCTCCTCACGGTGTACTTTGACGAGGAAATCTGTACTTGATTGTTTTACTTTGTTTTAAACTTGTGGTTGATATAAACACATTACGGCCTCTGTTTTCTCTCTTCTATGATTGGAACAAGAAACCCCTCAATAAAGTGCCTTTTTTTCTTTGAAAGTTGTTTTTATTATTGCCTTTTCCATATCAATTGCATTACTCGTTCCACGTGGTGCTGACATCCCGTGGCCCCAGTGCATTGTCTCCTTGTGAGACACAGCATCCTGCCAGTGCTGCCTGGCGAGGGATGATGTAAAAGTTTAAATCTTGTATCCACAGTGTTGGAGGCAGAAAAGTCTACTGTCAAATTAGTACTGCTGGACTAGAGTGTTTTATCTGTGCAGTTGTTCCCCACTAAACACCCCTGTTGTACGCCAAGTAGCTGAAGCTCATTTTAGCAGTGAATGAGAGAACATCACAGCAAATGGTGCTTCTGCAGGAATCATGTTCCTGTTACCTCCTGGACAAAGTTTTCCATGGCTGTAGCTGGTGGCAGGGAGAGCAGGCACGATGCCTGGAATCCTCCCATCCTTTTCGGCCAGCCCACCCTGCCTTCAGCCCCCAGGTGGTTTTGATCAAAGTACCAGGTGAGGAATGGCTAAGTGGTGTGAATGGGTCCCAGCTGCAGGTGGGAGGTTTGATAGCTCGGGGGAAGGAGCAAGCTCCCCATCCACGATACTTTCGGCCAGGGACATGGTCTGCGGCAGCACCGTCACCGCAGGAGAGGTAGGGTCGGCGCCGTGGGTCTGCTCCTGGGGTCTCCTTCTTTTCCCAGTTCAGAGAGGGAACTCTCGGAGGGTGTCCGGGGCGATTCAGAATTTGGGGTGAAGGTTGGCTCTTTGCTTTGTGCTTTCCTGCTGCTGGCGTTTTACTGCTGGGTCTTCCATAGCACTAACCAAAGCGTGAGCATCAGGTAGGTTTGAAGAGATGCAGGAGCTAGACAATGTGTTTACTGAAAGCTTACAAACTTGGTCCCTTTTCTAGTGTCTAGTATCATCTGCCTAGAAAAGGGAACGGGCAATTCTTGAAGTCTTTTTAGGTCATGTAAAAAGTGAGGGTCATGGTCAACTGTTGTGCGTGGGTGTATTTGCTGTCCTTATATCTGTTGTCTACTGAAGCCTGAAATGTGGCAAGTGTGAATGCCGGGGAAAGCACCCGAGAGATTAGAGTCATGCTCGTGCCGGGCTG
This sequence comes from Rissa tridactyla, assembly GCF_028500815.1. Taxonomy (NCBI): domain Eukaryota; kingdom Metazoa; phylum Chordata; class Aves; order Charadriiformes; family Laridae; genus Rissa; species Rissa tridactyla. Next base: position 3,710,664 of record NC_071485.1, read on the forward strand.
TGTGGAGGGGCAAACAGGCGTTTAGGAAATAGGAAAGCTGGAGAGGCTGCTTAAATCAGAAACTGGGTGTCTGCTGATTTGGCGTTCCCAGGGAGCGGAAAGATCGGTGTCTGTGCAGTTCATGGGTGCATTTTACACTATAGATAGTTCAAAAACTGATTGTTGTAATGAGTTCTCATTTAAGTTACAAGCATTTGCTTAAATGTCCAGGTCTAAACTAAGACGTGCCTGGTTTTGCTGGGAGACAACCTCTGATTTTGCCTTGGTGGGGGCCGCGGGATGTTCCGAGCGATGGGAACGTGCTGTCTGTGGGATGCGATACTCCGATGGTACGGTGTTGTTTGCTGGGGCTCCCAGCACTGCATGAATGGTGGCTCTGGGTTATCCCCCATGGAAAACTGCTTCTGACTTGGGTGGGGGTTCCGACAGCGGATCTGGGAGGACAAGGACACTTAGGTTTGCTAGCAGCCTGGGCTTGTCTGAAGTATTAATCTTGCATAAAATAAAATATCGTCCTTTTGTGACTCAATTTATCCTTCCAATAATGTTTATCTTCTTCGCTCCAGCGTTCCTTCTGTTGAGTACAGCCTGTTAATTGAGTTTCTGGCCTCCAGTTTGTAGTTAAGTTATAAACAAATAGAGTTTTCTTTCATGCTATACGAAAGTCATCTTCCATCCCTCAATTAATTTTTTACGTCGCTGGCAGTCTGCGTTCTGCTTTGACCCCTGCTGGGAAATGCAAGGCTGGAAAGAGCAGTTGAGCAATTAGGGAGGATTTCTCCTGGAGAGGAGCGGATACCAGCCTGGTGTGTCTGACGCGGAGCTCCATTAACGTCATGCCGGAGGAGGGGGTGACGCGCCCCAGCTGCTCCGGGCAGCCTGGGGACGGTGTCCCTGCCAGCAGGCTGGTCCCTCAGCGGAGCTGCTGCTCTCGGCGGCTGGGCAGTAACTCACATCGGAGCCCTCCTGCCTTTGGAGATCCTCAGCCTTTGCCTGGGCACGCGCCCGTGCTGCAAATCACCCGCTTTCCCTCTTCACGCTCCCGACCGAGGATCTAACGACTCCCGGGAAGGGCAGGGAGCTCTGCAGGTCACCCTCACTAGCAGGGAAGGTGCCTATGCTCTAATGTGGAGACAAACCCCTGCAAAGGGGGTGTCTTTCTGCGTGTGGCCACGCGAAGCACAGAGCAGGAGAGAGGTGCAGAGCACGAGCAGGGAGCTTGGACTGTCCTGAGGTGATGAACAGAGCGGGAAGGGGGGGAGAAATGGTTCCTTTCCTTCCAGACGCTTTTGTGGAAAAAAGATCCATCAAGCGTAGATGGATGCGAAGGTCCCACCTCCGGGTGGGGCAGCGAGGGGCTGCTGGGGGAGCAGCGGGGTCTCTTCTGAAACGTCCTCCAAAGCCGCAGGGAAACGCTCCTGTCCCTCCCCAGCCCCAGGAGCACGGCAGAGAAGATGCCCCACTGTGTTCCAGTGGCTGCTCCCGATTTCTCTCTGAATCGTGTTGGGCGACCCTTAAAAAGGACACGCACACGCGTGTAATTAAAGCCAACCTCCAGCCCAAGGCCAGCGCTGTGTTTGGAAGCCGATGTTCCCTGACGCAGAGCCTCTTTTTTCCGTTCCAGCCAAGCCCCGCAGATGCCATAGTGGCACCGCCGCAGAGAAGGGCCTTCGTTAGATCAAGTGGGTGCAAAAGTCTTCCAGCATCTTTAGCAAGTGCTTTTAAAATCCCTGTTTTTGCGAAGGAACAGACATTTTTTTATTACTATTTCTTCCCCAGCTAATCCCGTCTGAGCCTCTGAGCACGCTACCCGCTGGCAAAGCTGCTGCCTTTTGATAGTCCGTAGGTGTCTGAGTCACGCTCGAATGTCCTTCTTGGCTGGGGCTCGGGGCTGGCCGGGGCTCTGCTCCATGGGGCTCCTCGCCCGCGACGCACAGACTCATGTGCAGGGTCCGGGGGCTCTGCAGCCCGTGGCTTCCCTAAGCAACGCTGCATCCCGGGGAGCTGGCGGGGGGGAATGCGGATCAACCTGCCAGGGTGGCCGGCTGCTCGGTGGAAGCCTCCCAGCCTCTGGAAAATGAGGGCTTTGTTTCAAGACCTTCCCAGCAGAGGCTGGGATCTCGGCTGGACGGGCAGCCTGCCGCAAGAATGCCGCCTGCATGGCGGGAGCCTCTGCTCGCCCCTGCTGTCGGCCGCAGGACGTGCCGGGGACCGTGAGCGCCGGGGGGGGCCTGGCCCGGCTCCTCTGGGCGCATCCGAGTGATGGATCTGCCTGCGCTCACCGGCGCCCGGCCGCACAGCGGGCTTCGCTCACAGCCTGCCAAGAGCCCCGGAGCTGCCAGCAATCGGCAAACAGTCCCGCTTTTCTGCAGAAATGTGCGCAGCCTGGAAATTCGCTGCTGTCTGTAACGTTTTTTCCTTTGGAGACAAAGAGGGGATGTTTGCCAAGCAGTTGCTCTGGGAGGGAGGAGGAGGGAGGCCAGGATGTGGCTGGAAGGAGCCGTACCTGACGGCGGCCAGCGCGAGCCGGGGCTGCTCGCTGTCCTTGGCATCCCGCTCTGCGCTCCCGTCCTGGAGGTGCAGGGAACGGCTCTATTCGAGCCCCCGTGCGGCTGCTTTGCGTGCGTCGGACCCAATTTACAGGAGAAAGGTCTGTTGGGGGCAACAGAAAGCAGCATCTGATGATCCGGTGGGTGGTACGTTGCAGAGTGGTGTTTGTGGATGTGCTCTGCCTTGATCCAGTGCCCACCTGGAGAAGATGCTCTGACTTGCCCACCCTGGCTGCGTTTGTGGGATCTCGTGATTGTTCGAGGGCGTTGTTCCCTGCAACGGGGACAAAAAGTGAAGTGGCCGTATCGCGACTGGTTTCCTAACTGATAACCAGTGCCCCGACACAGTGCTGTGGCCGAGGCAGGGAGCGCGTCTCTGGTTGCAGCCAGGCATCCCCCGTCGAGACAGTGTCCCTCCGGCGGCTGTTCTCAGTGCCAGGCCTGGCTGTGCTCTGGAGACTGAGCCGCCGACCCATTCTCCGGGCTCTGACCCGAACACATCCAAGTTCACGCATTGTTATGGCCAGGATGGGCTGCTCCCAGGCTGCAGCCTGTGTTCTGGGTAGGGGCATGTGCCACAGAGCAGCTACAGAAAGGGCGTGTTGTGCCATGATGTGGTGTTTCACAGCGAGCAATAGGGGGGATCACAAAACCAGAGACGATTTTCTGGGTGCTTGTGTGCGTGTTTGGGTCCAGTGCTGCTGGCGAGCAGATGCTCCCTGTGCTGCTCCGGAGCCACTGCCAGCAGCCCTCAGTGTGAAGGTACCTTGGTACAGTTACCAAAAATGTTCTGCTTTTTCTTCGCTTAGTTCAGCTTGGGGCACATCACACCATCAGCAACCTCTGCTTTTGCAGTTCGCTACCTCGACCTGACTTCCTCCAAACTCTTGAGTTATTTATGTGGCTGAGAGATTAATTTACTAGGAGGTGTAGTGTTGTGTATAAATAAATTATAGCCCCCGAAGCATGGTGGAGACCAAATATCTCTGCTGTTACTTGAAAAGGAATGAAGAGATTGGGGCATTTGTCTTTAGCAGGCTAGTGTGCTCGTGCACAGTCTCTCATGTACCGTACCCGGAACTACGTTAAACACCACAAATAACAAACTGCAGCCCCTTTGGGCAAAGGCAAACGCGATGCCTTTAAATCAGTCACCCTCCAGGGTGGGTGAGCACACCCAGCGCGGTCTCCCTGGTTATGTACAGCAGGGGTAAATGACTGACTTGGAGGAAGTTGGGCTCGTTTGTGGAAGCTCCCAGGTGATTTGACATGTGGCTGTGCGGTGGCGGTGGCCGGGCTGTCCTTGCTGAGCCAGGGTGCTGGCTGGCAGGGGACCCTGTCTGGTCACCGGCTGCGAGCCCAGCACCCCACTTCTGCTCCACGACAGGCGGGATTTCCCCAGCCCCCTGGAGACCCCCGTTCCCTCCTGGGGCTGCTGTGGGCGAGCGAGCGGATGGGACGGAACCGCTGACCCACGCGTGGGCTGCCGGGGCGAACACGGGTCTAACGCCCACGGTCCCAGCCTGGGATGGGGAGAAACCACGGCCGGTGCGGGACTGTGGTGACCCAGCTCTGCCGAGCCGGCACGCTGTGTCTGCAGGCAGCCAGGACGGCGTCTTTAATGTTGTATGTTCGGTGGTCTTGATAAAATGTTAGTATCAGCCTAAATGTCTATAAAAGTCCCTCCCCTTGAATTAACGCTTGCTGGAGAGATGAGGCATAATTATGGGTGACACTAGTTTAATTATTGAACATTGTGCTATCCAGTTGAATTGGTGCAGCCCCTGACCGCCTGCTCCAGAGTGTTTACACTTTCTTCACCATTTCATATTCCTTCCTCTCGCTCACCCTAAATGTTTATTTACTAATCCTGGAAGACCTTTTAAGCTTCCTGGGTTTAATGTTTGCTAAACACCCTGTCACTTCCACTTCTATTGATAATCCCGGGCTGCTGCAGAGTAGCTGGGCTCCGTGCTCTGTCCGACGGGGCAGCCCCCAGCCGCGCATCCCCGGAGCCGGGCCCTTCACCGGGAACACGACCAACGGGGGGGCTCGGAGCCGCCAGACCCACTGGGGTCAGGGCCTGGGAGCCGCCTGCCGTGGTCGGTGACGCCTGTGACGAGGGACCCAGTGGCGCCTGCGGGGCTGGGGCTCAGGGACCCGTCGGGGTCCCGGGGCGGGGGGAGCTGGGGGCGAGCGGCTGCGCCGTCCTCGCTGGTTTCCACCCGGTTTCACCCGTGCTAACACAGACATCCGAAAGCCAGCACTGCGCAGACAGCATACGCGGAGGGCGAACGCCAGGACTTGTCAGCTGGATAATCTCGTCTTCGCGGCGCGTTAGCTCCGTCTCCGAGCTCTCCTTGGGCTCTGGCAGTATTAGTTTCAGCAAATTCATTTTCCTTCACAAAAGCTTTTGGTTACTTTGGGATTAGGGACTGTTTGGAGTTCATTGTTTTCCCGAGCTGCCTTGTTTTGCTGTAATGCTTAGAGGCCTGGTCTGCTGGAACTTAATCTCCCTCCTCCTCCAGCAGTCTTGTTCTGTGAAAATCTGTTCTCTGCTTTAGTGCAAATTGTTGATGGGAGATAGCAGCGGGTCTTTCTGCTTCTATTTAACGTGTCAGCAGAGACAGACATCTGCTTGCAATTACGGGCACGGCCTCGCCGAAGGATTGGCGTGGTAGATTTTATAAGATAATAGGAAATCTTTATCAATTCATAATTCCTTGTGTCATACAAAGGAATATATTTCATTTAAAATATTCATCTTTTTTTATTTTGCAAAATTAAAGGATAAGCCACGAGATTGATATCGAGGGAAAATGCCTTGTGCTCGGCACGGAGCGAGTCCTGGGTTTCCCACACGAAAGCCTCTGGGCGAGTGCCGGGCTGGGGAGCAGGAGGGCTCCGAGCTGTTCCCCCGCTGCCTTCTGCGACATGCCCGGAGAGGCAAATCCTGTTGGAAAAGATTTGCTGCTGGCTTTACAGCGTGCTCGGAAACATAAAATTGTCCCCGACGCAGCACTCAAAGCCCCCACATCTCTTGGATGGGGCGAGCGGCTGCTGTGGACCGGCACCTCTCCTGGGCTGGCGGGGCAGCCCCTGCGGCGCCCGGCACGTCCTCGGCGGCTGCGGGAACAACCGTGGGACCAAAATGCTCCATTCTGGCTTTCCCCAAGCCCAGAGTAACCGGTGCTGGTGGAAGTGGTGGATGTGAGGGGCTCCCACCGTGCCTGCGCGGTGCCCGGGGAGGGGAGCTCGGGGGGCTTGAGGTGCTGGGACAGGCTTGTGGCCACGGCATGGGGGGCTTGAGGTGCTGGGACAGGCTTGTGGCCACAGCAAGGGCGGTAGCCCCTCCGTCAGCGCTGGAGGAGTCCCCCTCCATCCCTGGCTCCTGCCATCCTTCCCGTGGCGCAGAGGGAGCCGGGTGGGAGCCTCCTGCCTGGGGCGCAGGGAAGGGGCTGCTCCGCTCCCTGATCCCTCGTCTCCCCTCCAAGGCCGCTCCTGGCAGCCGCTGTCAGTGCAGCTATTCTTGGCCTTCCTCAGCCCATTCGTCAGCCCTCCGGGAGTCTGCTGTAATCTCCTCTGTGATTAAGGGTCCCGGAGCATGTTCAACATCATTAAAGAAACAAGAAAATAATAATAATAACGATCTGTGCTCAGGAATGCTCCCGAGTGGAGTCAGAATTGCATTCAATGCCTTTCGGCTAAGAAAGCTATGTGTGTTTCAGCCTTAGAAGATTAACAGGGGCCGCATCCCCTGGCTCCGAGAGATTTCTGCGCTCGCTCCTCCTGGCAGCACCCACTCCTGCTCCCCACTGAACGCTCCTCTGCTTGGACGTGGGCCTTCGCCTTTGGGGAGGGGCGGAGGGATGCACCACAGGGACCGTGGGTCTTTTCGGTGGATGTAGGAGAGACACAGATGCCTGTTGTCAGAGAGGTCGCGAGGTCCAGGTCCTGGCAGCTGGTCCCCTTGCTGGTACGGAGATGCTATCCTCGTTCACAGCGAGATAACGAACATGGGGCTGAGACCCTGCCCTGGGACAAGTACGTGGCAGGTCTAGAGCACAGGGGCTGCAGCCGTGCCACGGTGTGGACGCGAGGCTCCTGTGGCTCGGTGTCTCCTTGCTGCAAACCTCTCCTTCCCTGCCTCCTGGCTGGATCCAGCTCTGCAGCGTGTGGGCTGGTGTAGCAGAAGGCGCGCAAGGATTATGTGAACAGCAGTGGGTGCTGGGTGCTGCCGTCGGGTTGCATTTTTCTATATCCAAAACAAAGGGTCTGGTGGGACTCTGACTGCGGGAACCTTTGAGCGCCTGGCGCTGACAATTGTGCTGCGGCTCCGCGGCGCTGGGCAAAACCACGCTATGGCTGGGTTTAACAGCTTGGGAAGACCGGCCGCTCGTCTGCGGGCGGCTGTTTGTGTGCTCTGCGGAGGTCTGTTGTGCCCGTCTCTGCCATGAGCGAGGGTGTCCCTCCTGCCATCCTGTGCCAATGGTCCCCTGCTTCCCTGGCCGCTGGGCCGGCAAGGGGCTGCAGCTTGGCCCCCTGGCTGGGTTTGCAGCACATTCCCATCGATGGGAAGGACACCAGATGCTGTGTGGGCTGGAGGGAGCTGATTGTCGGGCTCCAGGGGCTCCTCACAGCCCCTTCTCTCGCCCTCCAAGGGCAGGAGATGCTGCTCAGCGTGGCGGGGTCTGCCTGCGGGACGGTGTCCTGGGACGCCCAGGGAAGGCTCTTGGGAATGGGAGGTAGTGGGGGTTTGGGATTGTTCTGCCAGAGCATCCCCTCTGCTCCGGGGATGTGAAACATGTCCTGGCCCCTTCACTGACAACGCTGCCAGTGCAGGTGTGTGAGAATAAACAGGCTGTCACTAGCTCCTGACTGGAAAGCCCAGGAAAAACCAGTGAGCAGCATGCGATTCAGACAGACTTGAGAAGGGTGGAAAATCCTGGGATGACATCTAAAATGCCATGAATTTCTGGGTGCTGCTGAAACAGCCACATCCTCACTAAGGCACGGAGAAAACCTATGGCAGGGGATGCAGGCAGAGTCCGGGGCCTCGTCCCACGGCAGAGGATGGCAGCCGTTCGCCCGGGGCTCCCCTCACCGGTGCACCAGCTCCGTGTGCCGGGGGCTGCTGGGCTCCCTGGGCTGGGGGTGGGTTTGCTCCTTGCAGAGGAGGAACGGTCTGGTTCCATTTTAAGCTCCCAGATGTTGGTCATGTTACCAACATTTCTTTTTGCTGAAGCAAATTCAAAACATCTATTTTTCTTTTAAGTTCTCAGACAGGAGGCGTGGGGAAGTTCACTTCTGTACAGCTCCCAGCCCAAAACACGGGTCGGCGCTGGCCTGGCGGGGACGTGCCAGGGACCCTGCTGTGGGGCAGACCCTTGGTCTGTGTGTCCGGGTGCCTCTGAGCCCGGGCTGCACCCAGACATCTCTCGGGGACACCAGCTCTGGTGGGCTGGTGGCTCTTGCCTCTGTGGGCAGCCAGACAGACGTGCCACCAGCGCTCCCCTCCGACTGCGGCTCTCCAAATGCCTGTGTGGCTGCCAAACAGGCTGCAAGCCCGGCCCCGCAGCTTGGAGCTTGGCTTGCGAGCAGGGGCCTGGCTGTATCCGGGGGTGTTCCCATGCTGCGGGGTGTCCCCATTGTCCGCGTCCTCCAGCCGCCCCCCGACAGCACCAGGAGTGGGGTGAGGTGCTCTGTGGGGTGGCATGACTGCGCCGTCGATGTGGCCCACTGTCACCTGCCTGGCCTCGGTGGTACAGCGAGGGAAAACATGCCAAGAGCTCTGCTCATGTGAGCTGTGGGGTTGTTTTTGTGATGCTGGGGATGTTGGTGGTCATACGGGTGCAGGAGAAGCTTTTGGAGCCCTGGATGGCGGTTGCTGCTGGGGCTGGCTGCCATGGAGGATGAACGTCCTCCTTAATCACCTCAGGTCTGCGGATGGGAGAAGCAACTTTTATATTACAGTGTGAGGTGTGATATTTTTTTTTTTTTTTTTTTTTTTGCTTAACTTAGACTTCCTGAGCTGTTTGATCTTGATACCACCAACACAGCGCTGGAGCACTGGAGTTTCTTGCTGCTAAGCTGAAAAGTCCCTGAAAAGCAGAGCAGGTTTAATGTTCAAAGGGAGGGTGAACTCTCTCCTGCGTCGCTTACGCCCAGGCACGCAGCTGGCAGGGCTTCCTTCAGGGCGCAGAGTAGCCAGGTTTGGGCAGATTTTCATTTTTTATCGTTTAAAAGAGAGGAAGACTGGCAGTTGCTTGCAGAGCTCAGCCCCACGCCTGCTCCCAGGCGGTTTGCTGGGGACTGGGCAGGAGCTGGGCAGCAGCTCCCGCGGGATGTGGCTCCAGAGTTGGCCTGTTCGCCCTAGAAAGGCGACAAAACGGGGCTGCGTGGTCTGGGTTGCACGGTCCCCCCCGGTTCCCCCCGTCAGAGTGGGGCCGGGGTGTCCGTCCGCCCGATGGGGACGAGCGGGAGGCTGGGGGCGATGCGCCTGGGATGGCTAGTGGTCTCCTGCTGATTCGGAGCATTAGATTAGGCAGGGTTGGGTTTGATTTCTTCCCCCCTCCTCGGATTTTTAGTAGCTGACAGTTGTTACCAGCGTGAGGTACTAACTTTTTATTTTGAACGCATGAGTTCAGGCTCGTTAATCACTTCCAAATGCCCTCCTCTAAAGGCTATATTGTTTCAGCATTCAGCCACTAATTTTTTGAAATCTCTGAAATAAGACTCTGCTCTTGAACATGTGCTGGAGAGTCGTTCCTTTCCGCTGTATTTTAAAAATATACATGTGGTTTAATTCAACAACAGGGCTGGAGGGGACATTTTTCCACCAGTTTCCCCCCCTCTTTTTCTGTAGAGCCGTATCTGCCAAACCGCCCGGCTCTGTGCCAACAGCAGCCCCTTGGATGATCCCAAATGCATCTGGGGGTAAAATAGTGTGTTTCCGGGCAAGCCCAGCATCGCTGCCTTGCGGTGCAGACCTTGAGGTGCCCGGGGGCTGCTGACGCTCGTCCGCTGGCTGAGGGCAACTGCCACCAGCGCTGGGGTGTGTGTAGCGAAGGGAGACAAGGAGCAGGGCCCTCGGAGGCGGTAGCGCTTCCATCAGCTCGGCAGCACGTCCCACCTTGCAGGCTGCGTGGCTGGAACAGCTGGACCAGACCTGGAGCCGGGCTCCCCTCGCATCCCCCGGGATGTGTGTCCCCTCTGCCAGCGCTGCTCTGCAGGGACGAAGCCGATGCGAGAAAAGACCGAACTCGAGGGCTTCGTGGTGCGGGTGCAGGTTTTGGAAAGGCAGCAGCTTCTGCAAAACTAGAGGAGAAACGGCAGCGCTTTTCTGTGAACGCTCACGGCTCCGGCAGCCACTGGAAATTCACTGACGTATCAAAGCAATGGGATATTATGATTCAAAAATGTGAAATGCAGGGAGGAGTCCTGCCAGGCCTAAAACCCTCAAGGAACTTGGTTGTGTCTGGGCTCGGGGATCCCAAGGAAATGTTTATTTCTGTGACTGAGCTCGTGCTTATGTGCCCGAGCTTTGGTAGGACGCGTGAAAAGGTCCGGGTGCTCCCTAGGGCCTGGCAGATACAGGAGCTGCTTTAAACCCAGCCATCAGTCGGAGACCTCTGTCTCCAAGCAGAAAGAGACATTTTTACATTATTACTACTTGATTTGTAAAGAAGAACAGGACAGGGAGGGGGAGATGGGGAAAAGCTGTGGGTGCAGCAGCTGGTGGAAAGCAGAGGAAGGAGGATCGTGGTGCCCATGCCCTGGCCGTGCAGCCGGCTCCCGCCAGTGTGGCCACTGCCCATGGACACCCAAGCCCCATGCCCACCGGGGGAAGGGGCCACCGTGGCCTCTGGGCTGAGCCGCGTCTCCTGCGCCTCCGACCACAGCCTGAGCCACAAAACCCTCTTGCCTCTGCCAGGGAATTGCTGCTGGTGGAAACCCTTTTCCGTCTGAAGCTCTTGGAAGCTCTCGAGCGTGTCTGAGGCTGTCATGTCCTGTGGTTTTGTTGATATTATAAATAGATGTTGTAAGTGAACATGAAAAATTTGTGCTGACCAAGGGTTGCTCTTATTAGAGGCGATGTATGAGGAGGGGCTAATTCCTGCTGGGCCCCGTCCCTCACGTCATGTTGTCCTCCGATGGCCCTCGTGCCCCACAGCATCCCGAGCTCCCCGCAGGTGCTGGGATGCTCCCTGCAGGCTGGCCATCGTGGTGGGACCCTCTCCCTGCCCACCTCAAGGCCCCAGGCTGTCCCTGGGGAAGGCATTAAATGGGCAATTGGGTTCCTACAGGCTGATGTGAGTCTCAGGAGTAGCTGAAGCCCCGGCTCTGAGCTGGGTGTGCGGCTCGGCATGGCCTCCTGTAGTACCGCAACCCAAGGACCCGTTACAAGCCATCACTGAGATCGCCTGACGTGCTGTTTGCACAGATCATTAAACAGCCTGAGGGCTGGGACCTAGACAGCACGATATCATCCCGTTGGAAACGCGGGATGTCTTTCCAAAATGCCCAGTTTATGTTTCCCTGCAAATTGCCTTCTGGGCTTAAGCATCTCAGTCCCTCTGTACAGGCTGGTTTCACGCTGATTCCTACAAGCTCCCTGCCATTAGAAGAGCCAGAAAGGCTTCCCTTCAGGTGCCAGGCATCCAGCATGTCCTCGTGAGCAGCCTTTTCCCAGTCCCCCAGGAACATGCACAGGTTTGTTCAGGCTGAAAGGAAAGTCAGGAGGGAGTCAGCCCTAACCCAAAATTCAGCCCGGCCCTTCCAATTTCTGTGCTTTCCCAGCAGACTCTGTCTTTGCTTGGCCTGTAGCGGATGCAAATGTCATTGTTTATCTCAACGGGAGGTTAAGCACGAAAGAACCGGTTTAATGCATTTCGCCGTGGCTGTCTGGGCTGGTGTGTTGTGCAGGCAACGCGTTGTTCCCCGGCCAGAGCACACCGGGCTCAGCCCCGAGCCTTACTGCCCTTGGCCCAAGGAGGAGACTTTTCAAGCACTAGGTTTTCCTCGGTAAATGTCTGAGCTGTGCTCGCCTTTCTAATGCACCGGGGATGTGAAGCTGATGCTGCCGGTGCCAGGGCCACCATCCGAGATGCCTGTGTGCTCCCCGCCAACATGCCCTCCCGAAGCCAGCCCTTGCGGGAGGGTGCTCGCGGCAGGGATCTGCTGCAGGGGAAGGCGCAGAGGGAGATGCCAGATGGCTGGATGTACCCTCAACCGGGCAGCTGGTGGCACTCTGGCAGCCTTTCCCTGAGCACGTATGTGGCTGTCCTGTTGTCACCCTCTCCAGTTTGGTCAGGAAACTCCCAGGGCCTCAGCTGCTGCAGGCATCTGGTGCAGGAAATCCTCATTTTCTCTGTTTCCTAGAGGAGGAAACTTCTCCAGCAGGAGGGCTCTGAAAGCTGAACAAAGTCACTCAAAGGTTAAAAGGCAAAAGATGAATTTAAAAATATATCGGATTCAGGATTTTAAATCAGTTTTTTGAGTCTAGAGGTGCTGGTTTGTGTCCTCCAAGCACCTGGATTCAATGTATGTGACTAAGCAGGCGCAGAGATGCTCCCCCTTTCCCCAAGGTGTTTCTTGGCTCCCAGAAATGCAGTTTAATGGCTAGGGTGCCTGCTGCCAGTGGACGGTGTCTGGGATTGAAAGCATGTGCCTTTTTTTTTTTTTTTTTTTGCATTACAGGAGGTTCACACGAGACCCCTCAAAGGTAATTCAAGCAGAGGAGAGGGGAGCTTTTGAGCGGAGTTGTGTGCGGTTGCTCTCGGTATGATCACATTCGGGAGCCAGAATACACACATTCCCACTAGCTTTAACCGGAGGAACAATAAACACGGGGATTAAGTGGTCCTGTGCGGGGACAGCGTGCCAGGCTCTGCCGTCCCGGGGCGCTGCCGGACAGGAGGCGGTTGGGGCGGTGTCGGACGCGGCGAACTGCGGGGAAGCGGCTTCTGCTCGGCCGGGGCGGGAGCGGGGCCGGTGCCGCTCCGCCGCGGGAGGCGGGTGCCATCTCACGGTGGCGGAGGGGAACGGGCCGGGGGGCCCGGGGGCACCGGGAGCAGCATCCCCCCCCCGGAGCATCATCATCCTCCTGGGAGCAGCGTCCGCCCGGAGCATCCCTCGAAGCCTCCGGTCGGTTTTGCTCTGCGTCGGCTGCCGCTCCTCTGTTTTCTCCCCGGCGCCTCTCGCCAGCGGCGGATGGTCCTGCCTGTGGATCCTCCAGGACGGTGCCGTCCCTGTCCGCTGCTGCTGTCACCACGTCTAACCAAAAAGGCCCTTTCTCTAGTAGATGGAGAGCCGGAATGGCTGCTCCGCGCACAAGCACGGAAGGTGCTGCCCCGAGCCCCAGGCTCTGCGGTGGCGGTTGCTCTGTCCTTCGAGGATGGAGATGTGCCCTACGGTGCGTCAGGGCACGGCTGCAGATGCAGCTCCTAGTAGATCTTTCGGTGAGGAGCGGGTGGACAGCATTGTTTAGCAGCTGAACTTCTAAATGGCTGAGCAGCAACGACCAGGATTTTAACCATGCAATTTCAAGTCATTTGAAGGGTTAATACAAAAATCTGCTCCATATCCATTCCTGCAAAATGACCTCTGCAGGGCCCTCCCAGAGATGCAGCTATCTTGTCTCCATGCTCGAGGAGACAGTACTTACCCTGAGCCTGACAGTTCGCTGCTGTCTCCAGACACTTCCTCGGCAGCTGGTTTTCATTATCGTCACTATGTGGTACCTCACCTGCTCCTGCAAACTTGGCACCGTAAGCTACTGAGAGATTGAAGGAGTATCACATGGCGTCCCCACCAGCTTGGACAGGAGTTATTGTGCTGGGTGTCAGCACGGGAGGCTCTTTCTTGTACAGCTCCTCTGTGCGCTGCTCCGGCTTATGCCAGGTCTAGATTTGGCCCCATGAATGGGAAACATCTGCAGGAAATGCTCTTTTTTCCCCTCCTGCAGCACTAGAAGCGCACAGGGTTGTGCAGTTCACTTCTGTGGAAATTTAGAGCTGGCTTGTGCAGGGCTGTGGACTCTGCTTGGTCCGAAGCAGGGAGAGTGGCTGATGGACGTTCACAGCTCCTTCCCGATGCCCCACTTTGCCGCATGGCTTTTGGGAGCTCAAAATAAGGTCCAGCCTGGAGGAGAGGGCCCTTCACCAAGCAGTACCGGGCGAACCAGGTCCCTGGTGGGATGCTCATGGACGTTCCCCGTGGATCAGCCTTTTCCGTGGTGCCAGAAGCCTTTCCAGTGACAGCGCGGTGCTGCAGCCACCGCTGAGGTCGGACCTGGCCGGGGCGGTGGGGCCCCCCAGGCAGTGGTCAGAAGGCAAAGCTGCCCATGGTTCACTTTGCAGGCCCAGAGGCCACTTGTTTCCCACGGGAGAGGCGCAGCCCAGGGCCCTGCTCCTTCCTCCCCGCCTGGATGCTGGAGCTGCTGACCGGGGCACGGGGTGCATCATCCCAGTGATCCCCGCTGCGGGGACGCAGGAGCGCTGCGTCTGCAGTGCAGAGAGGCACGGCCGTCTGCTAGTGCCTTTGGATATGTGTGTTTACACCAACCTGTCAGTTAATAGTGGCCTTGAAATAAGGCAAAAGCATCTCAAGCTGAGGAAGGGAAGGACCCGTTCAGTGAAGTTCACATTAGTTCCGCTCCCTGGAAAAGAAACAAAGCCCCAAGCCACAACCAGCACACTCGGAGCCTCTTGGTGACAGAATCCAGACCGCGTTTGTTTGGGAGCAGAAAACACACTGACAGGTTAAAACAAATATTACAAGAGGGAAACTACTCATCACAGGCTCTGAGTGCTGAAGGTTTCTTCCCACTGGTGAGAGCATCTTTCTTTCCTGGACCCCCAGGCCGGACAAGCATCTCTTTCCTGGACACCTTTTCCATGCATTGCAGGGTCAGCAGGGGCCGAGTACTTCCCAGCTGCGCGGGATCTGCCCTGCTGCAAGGATCTGGCCCAGCCACATCCTCTGAGCTCTGACCCAGGGCTACTTCTCTGGTCTTCCTCGCTAGCCAAGTCATGCCAGCCTCAGCCCTACTCTACCTGCAAATAAGGGTCACTGATGTGTGTCTCCAGTCAAACTTGGGTTTTTAGCTGCAGAGAGCAGCAAGTGAAGTGGTTTTCCTGCCCCCGTGTCCAGGGGCTGTGGCTGGAAAGGGCTCTGCTGTCCCAGTGAAAGCTGGGTGCGAGCTGAGGGAAAACAGATGGTTTTCAAGATCAAGCCCATCATGTGAATGAGAAGCCAAACTGCTGATGGATGGGGCAGTGTTTAGCTCAGGCGTGGAGCCAAGTGTAATGTTGTCCTTCCCAAACTGTAGGGTTGCTGATGACCAAGAACACAAGCCCTTGTTCAGGTCCAGAAGAGCCGGGCTATAAACAGCGCCTGCCCAAGCTGGAGTGTGCTGCGTCTTTGCATTTCGCTCTGCTGCAGCATCGTTTCACAGCATAGGCGTTTAATGTATATTTGCATTGTAGTTAAGTGGTAGCAGCTGGTGCTGGCCCGTTTGAGGGTGGTTTTAACTGCCCAGTTATGGCACCGTGGCTCAGTGTTGGCTGCTACACTGTGTGGGCTCCCCCCCCCCAACAAAAAAAAGTCTGGGTTACGGGCCCACGGTGAGCTCTCAGGAGCAGCACTGGGTAGTCTGATGGCAGCAGAGATAGGCCCCAATTTGTCTTCCTTTAGCCCGAGTCCCACTGCAGCCCCAGCCACCGGCAAAACACCCTCCTTGGCAGGGGAGTCAAGAGGTGGATGAAGGACAGTGCTGTCACCTCCCCGAGACTCAACTCTAGCGCTGGAGGCACATCCCGTTGACTTGGTTTCTGAGGTTGGAAGGACCAACGTGTCTCTGAAAGACCTGTCGCCTCCTGGGATGGGACGCCTTTCTGCTCTTCAGTTTTGGAGGGCTAGCAAAACTTGATCTGGGAGCTGAGCTGTGGCTTTCCAGAGGCTGCCACCACCTTGCTGTCCAGATGCAGCCTCCTGCACTTAGAGGTGTTGGAGTTTACAGTTTCTGGTGGACTACACAAAGCGAAGGGAGCAGAAGGGGCCGTGTGGCTTTGGCAGCCTGTTGATAGGCATTGCAGGCTTTTGTGGGCCAGGGAAAAGGCCGACTGTGTCATGTCTGTTTGAAAAGGCTGAGAAAGGTGCTCAAAGATGCAAAAATAGGCACTGCAACCCCGCAGACCCTTTTGCCTCCAGGCTGCTGAGCAGCAGGGGCATTGCGGCACCAAGGCCCTGGCTTAAGCTGTGGCCTTTAGGAACTGGGAAACTGCCCCCGTTTTGACAAACACCAGATATTGCATGTGGGATACACCGTGCAGCGATGAATCCTTCACTCCTGCCTTGCTGCAGGAAGGCTACTGTGAAGGCAGAGAGACAGGAGGGTGATTCTAAGGAGAGAGGAGGAATGGTTTAATTCCGCGCAGAGCCTGGCTGTTTTCCCACTGCCCACATGCCAGAGCAATTAGTGGGCACAGGGCTGTTTTCAGCACATCCCTGGCTGTGGCAGAGCCCGCGAGAGACATGGGATGTTGATTGGGAGGGAGGTGCCTGAACGCTGATATAACACATTTGCGAGAGTGAAGGGAGTTGCAGCAGGGCGTAGCGGGTCTGGCCGTTATGGTGGTGGAAGCGGAAACCCTGGGCTGAAATGGAGCTGCAGGGAGGCAGGGGTGGAGGGATCCAAGGCAGGCGGAGGACCGCATGCCCCGTCTGCCCCGGGAGCTCCCCGGTGCCCGTTGGCAGCCCCTGGTCCATCGCCCCGGCTCCGCTCGCAGGAGCGGCCGCGGCGGTGCGGGGCTCTCGCCTGCTGAAAGAGCCTCTCCCTCCGCGTGGGCAGAGGCTGTGCCCTGCCCGGGGCAGGCAGCGCGGCAGCGGTGCCCGTCCCTGCTCTCTGGTAAAGAGCCTGAATTTGGAGCCCTGAGCTGTGCGCCCTGGGAAAACATGACCTTCCCGAGGCTCTGGGTTGGCAGTGCGGTTGGGATTTGAGGAGGGGGCAGAAAGGCCACTCTGCCGCCGCGCGTGGCCGTCCTCTGCGGTGACAGACGCCTGGATCAGGCGGCGGCGCAGAGCCAGGGCTTGTGCTTGCTCAGCAGTGCTTTCACCCCTCCCACCCCCCGTCTCAGAAAATCTGTAAGAGGAAATTGGATTTAAAATCGTTCTGCCTGGCTCCTGGGAGAAAGTCCAGGAGTGAAGGAGGGCCCAGGGAGGGGTCACTCATCACCAGCTCATTAAAGGCAGAAACCCAAAACCCTGGGGAGCGCCGTGCTCCGAGACAGCCCTCGGCAGCGGGTCATCTGCACAAACCCCGCCGCAGTTGCGGTTTGGCAGTTGAGAATGCACATTGTGCTATGCCCTGAAGCCATGTCCAAATCGGGACACTTTTATTATTTTTAGCATCGCTTACAAAGTATCTTCTACTTTCATCCTGTAGGACCGAATCCGAGGTGTTGTTTACTTTCGGAGATGGAAAGGCTTTGTTTCTGCAAGGTCTCTTGATGGAGCTGTGTCGTATTTTCATTTGCATTTTTCATGTATAACTCGTTATGTGAGTCATATAGAGAAAATGAGCTGTGTGCGTGGCCTGGGGGGAGGAATGTCCCTGGATGGGAAGGGAGCGGGATGGTTGGGTGCAGCCCGTGCCACTGCCCGCTCGGGCGGGGGGGATGCGCCAGGGAAGAGGCAGAGCATGGTCATGGCAGTTCTCCCCCAGCATCCTTTCCTAGCAGTGCCAGCATCCTCCACCTGCAGGGATGCTGCCCTGGGGAGGCATCCCACTGAGCTGTCATCTCCGGTAAAGGATTTCCCCTTTTCACCGGTGAGCATCGCCCTCTTGCTCCGCCCCCGTGGTGCAGCTGCTTATTTTCCAAAAGGAAGAGGGATCCAGCCGTTTGCACCCCCAGAGCCACCCTGCATCCCTTCTCCCCACCGTCCCGATTTGCACATCAATGTGCTCTCCCTTGTGGGGTGAATTCAGAAAAGCCACATTTGCACTTGAATATCCAAATAACATATGGGCAGGCGGTGGATGTCTCAATCCATTTCCAAGGCTCACTACTGTAAGCACTTAACTTCACCCTTGCCCAGATGTGTGCGCGTTTTATGTGCTGTGCATAAAAAGGCAGAAATTGCACAGGGTGGAATGTGTTGGAATTGGCACTTTGGAAAATGCACACTCTGCTGGAATGTGCTAACATCCAGCTCGCACAGAAGGGCAATTAACTCTATTTATGTTCATGAGACTGAATCTAAAACTGGCTTCAGAAAGCAGCTCACTCACATTAAAGGGCTTTATAATCGTTATGCTAAAGCATTTCTTTTGAAAACATTTTCAGTTTCTTAAGCAGTTAGGATATTTATAAAATATGGCATCAATTACTACATATTTCTTTATTCACACTGATTATACAACCTATAATTATACTTAAGCCTCTTATTTGTATATCACGGCAGCATTAAGAAAAGCTCTGTGATTTGTCTGCATGTTATTCTTTCCAAATAGCGCAGAGGGCTGCGGTCCCTCCCCTCCTTTAGGGAATTAACGTGGTTGTGTTGCCCAAATACCAGCACGCCAGGTGTCTGCTCCCCCCAGCCAGTCCCTGGCAGAGCGGGCGGGCTGAGGCTGACAATTTATCGTGACAGGTAACACTCGGCTGCGTGGTGTTTGGACTCGGAGCGCTGTGTTTACAGCCAGCTTCTCACAATCGTTTACTTGTGGGAAAACATTTTCCTGGATCCCTTTTGCTTGCTGTAAAACAGTCAGCATCGGAGTAATTAAACTCTCTCTCACAGCCCATCACTGATGAAGGTGGCGTGGACCCCGCTGCCGTTGTCTATGCGGAGCTGGGACCCTGCGCGGTCCCGGGGACTCTGCTCCCTTGGCACGGGGCTGCAAGGCAGCGACGGTGAAAGTGGCGTTGGTCATCGCTTTGAACCTCCTCGTTATAAGTGGCTGGAAGTGAAGGTCCTGCTCGAATTAGGAGAACGGACGGTGCCCTCTGGAAAGCATCACTGGCCTGGTTTGGAATACCTCGGCTCTTGTCTTATCTTCTGTTAGGGTTTCACTCAGTGTTGAAGTCTTACTGCTTGTACCTAATTCCCTCCTGGAAAACCCCTTATTATAGATGAGGCAGGTCCCCTGGCTGCTCCCGAGCCAGAGCCGCCGATGGCACGAGTTCGTCTCTGGCATTTGGGGTGGCTTGCAGGGACCTGGGGGAAGAGCCGCTGCTGGGGGAGGGGAACGCCACGGCTCTTTCCGTCCCGCAGGTTCCCCACGCCACAGTGGAAAGAGCCTGGTTTGCCTGCACAGGCTGGGACTACGAGCCAGAGACCCCTGAGAGCGAGCTGTTTGTGAAGCAAACCCCGGGGCAGAGGGTCCCCGGGACCCAGCCCCAGCACGGAGCCCCGCTCCCAGGAGGCTGCTCTGTGACAGCCTTGCTGAAGCCGGTGGCTGTCGAAGCCCGAGGCTTTGCAGCTCGCACCATGGGGTCCTTCCCGGGTAGGACATAAAGTGTGGGGCAGCGGGGAAAATACCTGCTCAAGGATTGAGAGCGTGTATATTAAAGGAAACTGCCTAGAAATAGCGACGAGCTTTTTCTGAGAGGTGCAAAGAAGCCGTCATGTGAGGGGAAAGTCTGGATAATAATTATATGAACCGTGCCCATAAATTACACTAATAAATCTGCTGAGGTCCTTAGCTTGTTTCGAAAACTATGGGAGCAAGTTGGTGTTTAATCAGATGTCAAACCAAGCTCTGTCTGGGATGACCGAAAGGTGTGGCAAGACACAGCAGATGCTGTCTTCGTTCAGAGTGTGGGATCAGACCGGACAGATTTCTTTGCTCGGGTGGACACCAGTGGGAATCTGTCTCTGTAGATGCTACACGCTGTCACGCTGTTCCAGTTAAGCTGGTACCGCGGCGCACGAGCACATTAATGCCTTTTAAGGGATTTTAAGGTAAGGGTCCTCCTTGTGGAAAGGAGGCAAAGAAATGTCCGCTTGCCCTACCTCAGTTCTTGCCAGTTTTTCCTGTGCATGTGCGTGGCTCTGTAGGGGTTAAGAGAGCAGAGCATCGAGCTGTCAGTGCATAAAGAAACCCCCTTGCAGTGGATGAGGCAAAGAAACCCCCTCGCAGTGGATGGGGCGTGCACACAGCTCTCCTTGTTACGCTTGACAGATGTGCAACAATAGACAATGAGTCAAAGTGGGGAGCCAGAAAAGAGTCAGGGAAAAGCTGCTGGGAGTTACTGGTGTGGCTGGGAGAGCAAACCCTTCCTATAACAGAGCATTGTTCTCCTGGATATAAATCTCAGCTGAAATATGAACACCAGGCTTCCAAGGACTTCCCAAAGCTGGAATGTGCATCATCGATAACCAAACCCAACGTGCCCTGTGCAGAATCCTATTTATCACCTTTCTGCTGAGGCGTGAAAGCCCTTCCCTGCAAGGCCGGGATGACAGACTGGCTTCCCACCGGTGGTAAAATCAGGGTCAAGCAACGGGAAGGGCGGAGGAGGAGGTCGTGTGCTTTTCTTGGTGGAAGCAATGGCCGGGACGTGTGCCTGCAGCTTCCCTGCAGCTCACCAAGGCCCTGACAAGCACGTCCTACACAAAGCTGTGCGTCAGAGCTCGGCTACGTTCACCAGATACTGAGCGTATGGTATGGGGACAGGAGTGTGTCGTCTCTGGAAGCACGGTGCAGCATCACCCCTGAGCCTTCAGTGGAGGGTCTGCCCTTTATCTTGGCTGTACGGAGGAGCTGTGCCCAGCTCCATTTCTGCTAAGCGCTTCCTCCCTCTCCATCGAGGAGCCAGTGCCTCATCTTGCTGTGAGCGCAGCTTTCGCATGGCCTTTGTCACCTCCACGGCACAGGGGTATTTCTGTACTCAGCCAGGACAATGAAACCCACCTCCACTTGGATAGCGGTGTCGGCTGAGAAAAGAATGGCAGCGAAAAGCACACAAGGTGCTACCCCAAGGCACGGCGCACCCTCCTCGCTTTAGCTGAGGAGGAATTCCCATTTAGTCCCAGCGCAGCTCCTGCAGCGTATGGCTGGAGGTGACTGAATAACGAACCCGGTGAGAACGGGCACTATCTCCGCTCCTCCCGTCAGGCAGGGAGCAGCTCTGCGTCGTGCTTCTGCTCCCAGGTGGCTGGTGAAAGTTTTCCACGGGTCAGCCCCGCGCTGCGGCTGTTTACAGCCGGCGGCAGAGTGACCGTTCCCAGGTGGCAGTCTGGAATTCGTTCTGTGCTGGCAAGTTATAAGCTATTGTTTCTCTCCTCGACAGAACGGCTGTGCGAGTCCCAGCACAGCATGGGCTGTGGATTTTCTTGTTCTGTTTATGACTGTAAAGTTCTGCATTGTTTCTGCTGACCTCTGTGCTCGAAATACTTCTCCACTCTTGGGAAACTGGTGCTCGCCTTCTCAGAAAATTTGCAAGATCAAGAAGGCTGTACAACGGGTGACCTGAAACCCAGTTTCGGTTTTTTTCACCCTACTTTTCTTCAGTGGTCCTTCTGTTCCACTCAGTGGTGAAATAGTAAGTTTGATAAGGGATGTATAACAGGAGCAGACAGATCGGTCCGACTGAGAACTTGAGTCGCTTCCAAAAGCCCTATGGTATATTTCCCAGGCCCCATCTGATCCTTGAAGCTCCTCATTCCCTGTGACTGCACCTTCTTCGTCATTTATGGTCATCCTGTCTTACCTGGGGCTTCTCCCAAGTGCCCTTTTTACCGCTCTTTTGGCTCCTGCTGTGCGTGTTTGGTACAGGCTGAGATGCTTCTGGGAAGGAGAAGGGCATCCCCCGCTTACCCAGGCCCACAGAAAAATGCCCTTCCCCGCCTGAGTGAGGTCCTTGCTCCCGCAGGAGCTTCATTCTGGCTGGGAGCACAGAGGTCCTGCTCTTTGATAAGCATCTCATAATACCTGAACTGTTTCCTCAAAGTAAAAGGGACTTAATAGCAGGACACTTGTATCATTCTTGTGCAAATATCAGATTACAGTCTAGAAACCAAATTGTCTGCAATTACATGACTGAATTAAAGGGAAGATGGACAGCAGCATGTAAAATATGAACAAGGTTCATTGTTTGCCTGCAGATATTAAAATTTCTTCAGTTCAGTCTCAGAACAGCACTGTTGTGTATTCCAGAGTGGTACAAAATTTGATCTGCTCCCGCTTTCAGCTTTGGAATGGAGTCCAAAATTAATTCCCGGCGTATCACCTTGCTTTATGAACAAGAGGAGCTGCTCCTTGCAGTGCCTGTGCTGAGAAAAAGCAGGTGGGAATGCTGCTGGAGCTGCACGCCAGGACTGAGAGTGATCCTGGAGCTCGGAGCCGCTTCTCCCAGCCTGGCAGGGTGCTGGCTGGGGGCAGGTGCTGGGTTGTGGATGCAGCTGGTAAACTGCAGGAAAGCAGGATGCCCCAAACCCTCTGGTTTATACTTGACCCTCAAAAATGCAGTTTTCCCCTGTTTAAGGCCTGTAGGTGGAGGAATTCTTTAACAGCAGGAAAGCGACTCGGGTCCCTTGTGCGGCTGGGACCCCTGGCGCCCCTGGCTCCCCCAGACCCCGCTGCAGAGACCCGCTAAAGGGCTTAAGCACCGAGGCCGGGAACTCGGGTCGCGGCTCCGTCCCCGGGCCGGGTCCCCCTGCGAGGCTGCGCCGGGCCCCGCGGAGGCACCTGGGGCTGAGGCCGGCCCCGATGCAGCGGCTCTTCCCGATTCCCGAGGCCGCAGCTCCGAGGAGCCGCGGAGATTTTCCAGGTTTACCTCTTTCTTTAGGCTTTGGTGCCTCCTGCTGACAGGTCCGACAGCGGCGCGTCCCGGCGCTGCCGGGATTTTTGGGGTGCTGCTGGCGGAGCTCTGCCCCCCGGGAGGTGGGGGACACCCCCCCTGCTCTGGCTGAGCTCTGGGGCTCAGAAATCCTTCTCTCCTCAGCTTGCAGCCTTTTAAAATTTTTTTTTATTATTATTTTTAGTTGCAGCTCTTGAGAGAATCTCTGCAAGAATTCATTTGCCCTAAATACTGATTTATTTTTTTATTTTAAGAATAATTCAAAATGCTAGGAGCAGCTCTTTGCATGTCCTCTGCCCGGATAATAACGTGTAAAATCATTTGTGCTGGGAGTGTTGTGGTGAGAAATTGCTTCTGAATTTTGTACGGCTCCTGTTTTGCAGTATCAGGTGCAGCAGTCAAAAGCTTCCATTCCGGTCCAATTAGGATGGTGCCTCTTTACGGCATAACCAATCTGGACATACAAGCTGCTGCTTTATTCATTTTGCTAATTACTTGTGGCTGTTAAAGCTTTTCCTAGGTTAAAAAAAAAAAAAGGTAAATCTCAATCTACAGAAAATTCAGAAATTGATAGCAGTCTCTATGCTGGAAGGAATGGAGATGAGAAGACTTTTGATTTGTAATTTGTGGTCTAATAAACCAATTAGGAAGGAACAAAAAATAATGAAAGCTTTGCTGGCTGTTTTTAGCATCTAACAGACCATCCAAGTTGGTTAATTTTTGCTATGTGGCTTTAAATGCTGATTGCCTGGTGAGTGCAGCCCTCCCCATGGACAGCTGGAGGGGGGACAGGGCTGGGTGAAAGGAGGGATGAGGGGTGGTGGCCTCTGCCTGGTGTGATGTCCAGGGCCCTGCCCCAAGGAGCTGGATGCTCAGTGGGTGTCTGCCCCGTGCCGTGGCAGAACGCGCGGCGATGGGAGCCCAGGGCTGGGAATGGGGCTGGTGCCCCTGAGTCTGTGAACCCCCGTCCCGCGGGGGCTCTGGCAGCAGCCTCCACGGTCGCTGTGCCCATGCCGCAATGGGCAGGGGATGTCACGATCCATGCCCAAGGCCACCACGCTGCTGTGGCTGCCATCCCGCCACAGCCGGCGTCTTTGGACGGGTCTCCAGCACATCCTCACCCCGTAAAGCCTGATGCGTAGCTGGGCAACATGCTGGAGCATCCCTGCTCCTCCGACATCCCGTGGGGCAGCCACCAGCCCAGACAAGGAAAAAAGCTCGTCGTGTGGGTATAGTACATCGAATTATAAGACCCTGTGAAAAAGGGAGGGCAGCCCCTGAGACGTGCTGTGATTTTGATCCTTATTTAGCATCGTGTGTTGTTTCTCCTCACCCCATCTCCGATACAAATGTGCTCTTCATCTCCTTGGTGGAGAGCAGGCTATCGTACCAAAAGTCATTAAGTTATGGGGCCTGCAGCAAGGCTTAATGACAATTTAAATTAGGAACCTGAGTTGTGGCATGGTAACACTAGAGCGGATGCTATAATCAGGAAGGCAGTGGTTTCCCTGTGACCTTTTATTTTTAAAGTGTTTTAAAGGGCCCGGTCTCGTCTGCAAAGCTCCCTCCCTCCGGTAGAAGTTTCTCTCTAATGTGGGTCGTGCCTCTGCTCTTTGCAGGTGGCTCAGTACAGAATCTGCATTTTGTTTTTTCAAAGTTAAAGTGTCTTTGAAATACGATTTTGCATCTATCGCAGAATGTAATAAAAAGACTTTAAAGAGCTGCTGACGCCTCGTGGAAAACTGAAAAACATTCTGTTGAGAAACAATTCTGCCGGGCTCTCTTATCTGCTGTTCCCTTTGCTCATTTTTGATAGCAAGGGGCACTATAAATATACATAGTTATACATAAAAATGAGAAACCTTGGCAACCAAAGAGAAGGTTATGTGTCTTCTCGTGATCATTCACTATGGGCAGGAGGGTGAGGGGAGACGGGGTTCATCAGTTGGCGTTTCACCTTTACTGCCACCGGCCTCCTGCTGAGTGTTGGACTCAAAGGGAGTCATCTACCAGAGGGTTATTTTTTCCTAGAGGTATTTGTTAACCCTCTAAAAATAGTGGCAGTGGTTTCTGGGGCGCTCTGACACGGTTGGCAGCGGAACAGAAGTGAAGTGACACTCCGGAGCCAGAGGACAGGAGCCGCTGTATGGCGATGGGGACCGAGCCCTGTGGGGATGTGTCACCGCTCCCTGGGGACGGCAGGAGCGATACGGCTGCGGGATGGCTGTGGGCGGCTGCCCCTTGCGCTCGCTCGCCTTGACCCCGAGCAGCGCAGCTTTCCCAGGCTGCCTCGTCCCTCCCCAGCATCGCCCCGGCTGCTCTGACCCGGCGGTGTCACCAGAGGTGACACACTTCCCCGTGCCGACATCCAAACCCCACGGCAGTTCCTTTAACCTGAGCTGCAGGTCCTCAGGTATTGCCGCGTGGAACTGATAGAATTGTTATTGCTGTAAATTAGACACGACAACGGGCAGGATCTCTGCCGCAAGGAGTGACTTGTGCTGTTTCCAAATGACTGGGCAAAATAACTCGCCTGATCCCCTCCCTTCCGATAGCTCTTGCACAGAAATGCTGTTTCAGAAGCCGGCGGGGTCTGCTGGGGGGTGCTTGCCCCCAGCACAGGGGATGCAACAACTCTCTCCTGGAGCCGGGGCAGCTTGGGAAGCCTGGGGACCTGCACATTGACACTTCCAGTGCTGCGGTTGCTGAACCGAGTGCTCCTTGGCTGTTCAGTTTTCCAGTAATTTTCCCAGGCAAATTATGCACCTGCCATGGTCTCAGGAGAAAACATTTTTTTTGCCGTAGCCATCAACCGTTCAGAAAACAGAGAGTTATTTTGGCTCCAAAATACTATACTCCCCTCCAACGCTGCATCTTGTTCATGCTGTTATAAAATAGGAAAACTTAAAATGCAGAAGGTGGACTGAAACTACCATCAGGTGTTGCAAGATGTGCTTTCCTATTATTAGCTTTTTTTTTTTTTTTGGTAAAGTAAGAGCCCTTCTACAGAAATTCTTGTGTGCGCTATCGGCAAGTCATGTGGAAAAGGAATGTTTGGACAAAGGACAATGGGTTTTACGGTGGAACGTGAGCAGCCGAGTAACGGTGCGGGGACCCGTCCTGCTGCGGCCCGGGGAGTGCAGGCATGTGGAAAACGCTCCTTTTCAGCAGGACAAAGCAAGCAGTTGCCTGGTAAATAAGGCAAGCCAATTTAAAATCCAGGGTTAATTGGGAAGCTGATACGAAGCAGGTTCTTCTGTATGCTCAGGAGGAGTGGTACAAATCACAGATAATGTTTACGTGGGAATGCAGCTCTGTGAGATGCCACCCAAACCTGACAGGATTCCTTTTAGTAACTCGGAGTGGGTACGGTTTCCAGATGTGTCTTATTTAATATTAAGAAATACCTTTTTTTTTTTTTTTTTTTTTTGCTTTGGTGCACTTGTGACTTGATATTCCTTGGAATTATGAAATGACGTAGGGGTGTGCTCTGCAGAGAGCAATCCAGCCATGCGCTGGGTGAGTGGGCTCAGACATCTGCACAGTATCATTCCCCTGTCACCAACTGAAGTTGGTATAATTAGAGAAGTCATTAATCCTTGCTCAGCAGTGCTAGAAACTATTTATAGCAAGGCAGACAAACAGTACCCTGCACGTTGGGCTAGGGCGGGTATGGAAATGGCTCCTGGTGCCGTGTGTATTGTGGGGCCCCAACCAGAGAAAGGGATTTGCTGCTGGGAGGGAAATTCCCTTTTTGGCCAAGTGCAGACAGATGCAAACTGTCTTCTCTGACCAAGGTGTTGCCCTCTGGACTTGCCACAGGGGATCGCTTTGGACATGCCCTGCAGGCTGTCACCATCCTGGGTCCTGTCCTGCCCCTTTCCATGGGACCCTCTGCCACGGGCACTGACGAGCAGCCAACGCAGAGCATGGGGCTGGGGCAGGTCTCAGCCAAGGAACAATAACGCGTTGACTCAGCTCTCCTTTTCCTCGGTGTTCCTGGGGAAAGGCACGGAACCCAATCAAAACGGCCCTTCTGATAAATTAGCAGTGACAAACAGTAGCTGACAGCCCGTTGTTAATACTCACGCCTTGGGACTGGGCTGGCTGTTTGCTGATACGTGTTCATCTCTTGTCCGTGGAGCTGGAGAGCCCTGGTCTACTGGTTTCAACAGTGCTAGACAGCAGCAAGCACCCTTGGCAACTGGTACGCAAAAGGCAAACTTGGTAAATGCTTGAGCCTGCCTGGGGAGGATGATGGAGCAAGTGTTCCGGTGGCTGCTTGTAAAGCCGAATTGCTGTGCCACAGCGACGGAGGTCCTGCGAGCCTTGTTTGGTGTTGGGACAACCCCAATACTGGTAACCCAGTGACAGCGGGGCCCTTGGGGCAGGGCAGTGCATGCGGAGCTGGTGTCAGGTTTTGCACGGAGGGGTCTGGGGGCAGAGCCCCGTGCTGCGACGTGCTCCGTCCCCAGCCGGGCTGAGCAAGCTCTGCTGGTCCGTGCTGGGGTGATCCTCCAGCAGCGCTGCAGCCCGTGTAGGGTGACCAGTTCCAGGGTAACTGGGATCCATGTAAGCAATTAGCAGCCCGCCTTCCCTCTCCTGAGCTCCCAGGTGCAACCAGGACAACCAGCACCGGCGTGTGTGCTGTCTGCTGGGCTCATGTGGGTGCCTGCCCAGCTGGTCTGCATCTCCCATCCCCGTGGGCCCTCCTGGCAGATTGCTGGTAGCCACTGGCCGGATTTCCCCCAGCCCAGCTGCTCCTTGTGCCGGCAGAGCTCAGCAGGGGAGATCAGAGCGGGGAGCGCACCTCTATGTCTGTGCTCGGGGCTGGCAGCCGGTGCCCAGCCTGTGGCCACCGTCTCCTCACGCCTGGTCTCAGCCATCAGGGAGTTCTCAGGATGCTTTTGGCAGGTAAGGGTTGTTACTCACCTCTCCTCCCACACAGGGACTCCTGCGACAGCCGTATCTGTGTTATCACTCTCTAACTCCAGATTAATGCTAGCGGTGTGGGCAGAGAGATTGCTCCCCGTGTCTCTAAGCCAGAGGAAAAACTGGGGCGTTAGCAATGCTTAGAGAGCTCCAGGCCAAGCAAGGCTGTTGTTTACAGGCTTCCGAGATGCAGCTCAGCCTGGGCTAAGGGCCACGTTTTCCCTGTGCAAGAGCCAACCTCTCTGCCACGCTTTACGCTCCGGGGGGCCCGTCTCCGCTGTCTCCCGGCGCCTGGGCTCTGCCCTCTGTGCCAGACCCCGGCTGCCCGCTCCATGGCTCCCTGCGCGAGGGCTACTCTGCTGTCAGAGGGGGTGGGAGAAACAACAAACCTCCCGGAGCAGGGAGACGAGCATGTAGTGAAGAACTGCTGGATGTTAACTAGTGCGTGAGGAGCCCGCAGGACTGGCGCGGGGGCAGCGCTTGCTGGGAAGCCAAGTGTCGCAGGCAGCGGTGGGTGCTGGCGAGGCGCTGGGGACCCTGCGATGCCGTGGTGGGGTCAATTGAGGTGGCAGCGATCAGAGAAACGCTCCCGTTGTCAACTTAAACACTTGACGGGGTTTTGCCTACTGAGGCACAAATTGCATGTCTGTGCGCTGGCAGTCAGGCGTCAGGGTAACCACAGGGGAAATATGCTTCTGTCTGGCCTCGCTGCGTCTTCCAGGCTTTGCTGTGAGGATTTCTCAGAAGGAAGCGTAAAATTGCTTTAGCCTCTGCGATGAGTGGACCAAGCCTCCCCGTCCTCAGGGGGAGGACTGAAATCCCTTGCTGTCGGCAGTGGTTCCCCTCGGGTCCAGCGGCGGGAGGTGGGACAGGACCTGTTGGAAACGTGGCCACCTCCGCTCTGTAATTGCGGGAAGTCCCCAGTGCCGGCTTTGGCTGACAAAAGCAGCGCTGAGGCCCTGCGCTGCGCCTATGGTTTGCCTGGATGATAAAAGGTGACCTCGGAAATTGCATTTCCAAACATCTTCCCCTATCTGCGAGCGATGGCATTGTTCCCAGTGTTTCAGGCTGGGACTGCCTGGGGCTCTTTGTTTAAGCTCCCTGGGTGCTGCGATTCTTATGCACGGAGCTAAAGATGCTCCGCCAGAGCCTGAGATCCTGGAAGGCGGCTACAGTTCAGCCTTTTGTTATCCCGAGGATTAAAAGCTGCAGTTGAGGATGAGCTAACGATATCAAAGTAACCTATCTAGGGACATCCCGCGGGCTTGTTTAACAGTGTGATGGAGCCAGGGTCAGCCGCTGGTTCAGGCTGTTTCAAACACCACGAGCTGGCAGAAGGGCCCACGAATCTCGGAGAAGAGGCACGTACTCCTTTAAACACGCTTCGAAAACTTCGTTTTGCAAAAAAACCCTGCTGCTGCCTGCTCTAATTTCACCACTGAATGTCAGGAAAGGAGAAGTCTAGAGGGCGTCAAACCTCAGAAGAGAATCTGAGCCGTCACCATCTCAAAGGAGGGGGGACTGCTGGGCACCGGAGGGTGGGCTCCTCACGGGGAGCGTGGGCTCCTCGCTGCACCTCAGGCAAAGCTGGGGAGATGCTGAGGCGGCTGCGGAGCTGCGGGGCAGAAAGAGCCTTGTGTGGGGCAAGCGTAAAGCATCTGGTCAAGGCACAGCCCCTTCTGGTGGGAACTGGAGGGGCTTCTCTGGAGAGCCTGAGTGCGCTGGTCTTGGAGCCCCTGGGATGCCAAACAGCATCTTCTCCCAGGGCAGCTCCTCTGCTGCTGACGGAGAGGGGCAATGGCGGCAGCACAATTAGGGTAACATTTTGCCCTGCTTTAGCTCGGCAGGCTGGCCTTGCTAAAAGAACGGCCTCACACTGCCTGCGCGTGGCTGTGGGGTTTGTCAACCCCGATACGAAGCTTTGCTCCAGCCTGTCTCTCCTTTCTCCAGATACATGGAGCTGCTGCCACTCCCTGAGCCAGCGCTGCGCCGTGCTCTGCATCCATCTGCAATCTCTGCTCCTATCGGGAATGGGAATTAGGGTGGCAGCAGAGCTGGAGGCCGCTCTGGCGACTGCGGCAGCATCACCTGTGCTGGTGGCACAGCAGGGATGGGGAGCGCCGGCAGCTTTGTGTGTCCCCGTCTCACCGGAATGGAGGTCCCCGTTCAGGCAGAGGTTGCTCCAAGGATGTCTCATAGACACCGCGCGGGTGACTGTGCCTTTGCCTATGGTTTCCTCTCCTCTTTGCTCCCCTGTGTTTGCCAGATCAGAAAACGGAGCGTGGATGGGACAGTACAGCCCAAGGGAGGGAAGGGAAAGAGCGAGTGCCAAGAGGAACACCAGATGTTGCTGCATTGCACCATAGACCGTCATCTATCCTCTCTCCGGAATTTGCTCTGAATCCACAAGCTGACATTCAATTAGTGCCATTTCAAGGGAGGGCCTGGAACGATGCTCTTTGCTGTCCCCTGGACAGCGTGGCATTCACCATGTGACAACTGTTTTACTGGAATGAGATAAAAAGTAGATTTTTCAAGTACAAAATGCAGGTACTTCCAGCCATTCCCCGCTCTGTCTGACAGGGTGACCTGCCCGTAGCTAGTCCTGGTTGCCATGTGCGTGGCCAGATCTCGACGTGTCCTTTGCCGTGCTCTGATGTGCCAGCACCAAGCTGTGAACGCAGACGGGAGCTGGGCCTGCCTGTGCCTTGCGAAAAACCCAAGTATTAATTCTACTTTGCTTGTTTCCCTTCCACCTAGTCTTTGCCATGCCCCTTGACCTGCGCAGTGACTGCTAATTAAGAAAATGGCTTTGAAGACAGCAGGTTTCTGTTTTTCCTCCCTTGGGGATAGGGGGGTACGCTGAGCTTTTACATCCAGGGCAGATCAATAGTCCTGCAGGGTTTGGCTCTCATTTATCCTCCAGCCACATCGTGCCACAAGTTACGCTTCCAGACTTGCCGTAGTGCTAACGTGTGGTCGTAGCACAAAGGGAAACCGAAGCGATGGCGTGTTCTCCGGGACAGCAAAGCAACACGGAGCTGTGCTTACAGCTGTGACACAACCCTGTTTATTTCTGGAGGTTTTTATAATTATTCACTGGGCTACGTCGTGACTCAGGAACTGGGGGTTGCAGCAAAGCACTAGATTAATAGCGGACAGTCAGACCCAGGGTTTCATGGGGGAAAACCTGGTTTCTGTTTGTGGCAGGTCGCAGGTCTCTCCCGGCGCTGGCAGCACAGTGATGGGCGCCTGCTCGCGGTGCTGCGGGGACACGGGGCTGTGCGTCACCCTCCCGCACGCGGACTGAGGAGGAAGGTGAAGGGTGTGGGTTTTTGTGGATGCCTCGGGTCGTATCTCGCCCTTCTCTGAGGCCTTTGCCTTTGTGTTGTCCACCTCCAGTGCTGCAGAGGCTGGTGCGGGACGCCAGGTAATTACACCAGTCTGGAAGCATGCAATGCCACGTAAACGCCAAGCATTCGTTAAGTATGCTCTAGGCTGGGCCAGCACCGCCACGTTTGACATGCCTAAGCAAGCGAGAGCGTTTGGATGAGTGACTGGTTCCTGTGTCTTGGGTGCGCTCATGTGGAGAGGAGCCCACCCGGGGAGAGGCGTTCCTGTTGCCAGCGCGGGCGGATGCGGATGCCAGCAGGAAGCCTCTGGGCATCAGGGCAGGTGTGTTTAATCATCCTCGCTGCTGGCCCCGCTCCGGCGGGTGTGCGGGTCCGCGCTGCCCTGGGGTGGCGGGTGCCGCGGTGCTGCGGCCGCATGTGGCGCGATGGCGGCTCCGCCAGCGCCGCTGCGGGGCCTGGCTCCCTGCGTGCCCTGCTGCGTGTGCCAATTAACC
Source organism: Rissa tridactyla (assembly GCF_028500815.1). NCBI lineage: Eukaryota > Metazoa > Chordata > Aves > Charadriiformes > Laridae > Rissa > Rissa tridactyla. The sequence continues at coordinate 3,741,800 of NC_071485.1, forward strand.
GCCCTCCAGAAAACACTGCAGTATTTAATTGCTGGCTGAAAAATATTTTGCTGAACAGCCCCGCGGGGTGATGGTTACCGTACCGCGTGCTCACTGTGGACGGGGCACAGCTCGGCCTTTGGGAGGACGCGGCGCTGGTGGAAGAGGCAAGTTAACCAATGTGGCTGCCCACCAGAGTCAAATTAGAGAGAAATAGATTTGTTTTCTTTCTGGAAGGGAAAAACATATAGTGTTCCCATAACAATACAAGGAATCTGAAATATTTCATAGCCATAATGTGTGCGAGAGGAGAGGTAAGCTTCCTCTGGGTGAGGAGGTTGGATGGGAAATTCAATTATTCACTCGGCTGCTGGGCTGTCGGCGCCTTGCCTGCAGGCGAAGGGGGGTTTGTGCCTCCCTCTCGAGGCAGAGGGTGACCGATGCCCTGTGCGGGTTGGGAAGTGTAGCGGGGGCTGTGCGTGCTGTGGTCCCGGGCAGGCCCCCGGCAGCGAGGGCACGAGGTGTGAGAGCAAAGACGTCTGCCAGACAGCACCCACCGATGGAAACGGGGTGGAACCCGGGCTGACCGGGCTGCTCTGAGGGGGAAAAATGCCCGTGGTGGCTCAGGCAGTGCGGTGGGCATCTGGCTCGGGGTGCGTAAAGAGCTGCCGAGGGCCTGCGGGCTGTGCAGGGCTGGGCTGTGCACGCTGGCAAGCGATGTCCCCATGCTGGTGGCACACCTGGAGAGCCTGGCCCAAGGTGTCGGACAGGCTGTTTCTGTCCCAGCCTGGCAGCTCTGCTCATCCATCTTGGCCTCCTGCTTCCTGGAGGCACCGGGTGATGCCACGCAGCCCCCCCAGAGCCTCTCCCGGGGGGAAACGGCCCCATTTGTTCTCGGCTTTGTTCCGTGGCTGTGGTAACCTCTCCGTCTTCGGAGAATAAGATGTTAAAGAGCTTTTGAAAATGATCAAACCCTTCAGCTTCACTGCTGTGATTAATCAATCACAGCTGCTGCTTTACAGCTCCTTGTTTTGATGCGTTTCAGGTTGTTCCAAAGTTAGCCCAGCTCAGGGCCAGTAAACGCATTCCTGAGCCCTGGCAGGGTGCTGGGATGGAGCAAAAGCTGAATTTTCTGGCTTTGTTCAAAACCAAGGCTGCCCAAGTCTGTCAGGGAGAGCCATGGGGCAGCTGGTTTGTTTGGCACAAAGGAGGGCAGTAATGAATTACTCATTCTCGCCCTTGTTTCCTGCAAAAAAGAGTTCTGCTTGGAGGCGTTTTGTCTGGGGAGCCTTGTGTGGCCCCCCTGGGCTCTACCGTGCTGGCACACCAAGTCGTCACCGCGGGGATGCTGCCAGGCTCTCGGGGAGCCTTTGGGGCTTTGCAGCCCAGGGAGGGATCGGTTCCTGCCCCCGCTGTGGTAATCATGGAATCATAGAATCGCCTGGGTTGGGAGGGACCTTGCAGATCACCGAGTCCAACCATCAACCTGACACTGACAAAACCCGTCACTGAACCGTATTGCTAAGCACCGCATCTACCCGTCTTTTCAATGCCTCCAGGGATGGGGGCTCCACCACTTCCCTGGGCAGCCTGTTCCAATGTTTAATAACCCTCCGAGTGCCCCCAAAGCTGTCGGTGGCACGGAGCTTCCTCCAGCAACGGTGCGGTGCGTGGGGAACAGGCAGCGTCCCGAAATGCTCCTTGGGCCACGGAGCCACAGGCGAACGCGGAGACAGGCAGCTAGTGCTCTGCGACGGACGGGGTGAGCGTGCTCCATGGGCAGAGGGTGCACCTTGGAAAATTTTAAAGGAGTTATTGATTTGTAAGTTATTTCCAACATCTCTTGTGCTGATGCTGCCATTACAAGGGAGCACGGGATGCTCCTGAGAATTACATAATCCTAAAAACAAAAATAATTGAGGAAGAGATTTAAGAAATATAGAAATGTCTCTTCCCTGGGTGGCAGCTGCATCATTGCAAATATTGTCTGATGTGCCCTTCTTAGCACTGAAGTATCTGAGGCTCCAGGTGGCAGCTCTAAGGAGTGCGTGTCAATTTTGGAGGCTTAGATGCACGGCTTAAATGCTCCTTAGCAGTTACTTTTTTTTACGGCTAAAGAGCCAAGCGGGATCATGAAGCATCACAGCTCAGATAGTTTGTAAAACTGTTGTCAAGCAGATTAAGCTGGAAATGGAAAAATTGCTGGTGAAGTCTTTTCTTTGTATGTTTGTGTGATAGAGGGTGATTTAAAGTCCATTTCACCACCCAGGTGAGGCTCCAGATACCGTAGCAAAAGTGCAGCAGGGTGTCTCAGCCAGCTACTTTGCGCAAACAAAATCCCTGGACTGTCTGCAAAGTATATTTAATAGAAACAAATCAGACTAAACAGACTCACTTCTTAAAGGCGCTCCAGACACCCCCTTAGTGACCGTCTGCCGGAGCTGAGCTGTAAGTGCCGGGAGGCCCAGGGTACCATCAGATTCTGCTGTCACTGTGTTACGTACGCAGCATACGCTTTCCAATAAGGTGTAATGCTTAAGATGCAGCATTTTTCTCAGGCTCTGGCAAAGGTGATACCTAGAGAGCAGAGCTCTTTCGTGAGAAAAGGGGGAGGCCTGTAATCGCTTTGATTAGACAAATGTTCAAAAGGGGAATGAAACGCGCTTGGTTTTACCTGGCTTTGGAAGTGAGGGCATTCCACATCTCAGCATGCAAGATGAGCGTCCCCCAGTTCCTCCAGGGTGCAACCCCCTGTTGCCTTGGGCTGCAAAGACCTTAGAGACATCTCCCCTCCCCTGCAGAGACCCAGCGCCCTCGTCCCGGCTGGTCTATGGGAGCTGATAGAGGTGGAGCAGAGCAGATTAACAGCCTTTCTCCTTGTCTGCATGTGCAGCACAGGCTGGAAATGTCCCCTCACGAGGCTTGGAGCACAACCTCTCTCCGCTCCATCACATCCCCGTTTCTGCCCGAACTTGTAAGGCTCCTGTGCTGGTGCCTGCCAGCGCAGCAGGGCTGGGACAGACACCCTCGCGGTACCGAGCTGGCCCCCGCCCTCCTTATTTTGCGATGAGCAGAAAGGAGGGCAGTGAGATGATATTGCCTCTAAAGTTTTGCGTTGGCAGAGGGAAGGTGTACGGGGTTGTGCTCGCCTACACCCTGGTTTTCAGGACATTCAGTCTGAACTCTGAAGTGGCTTTTACCCTGGAGGGTACTGTGCATGAAAAACAAGCAGAGTCCACTCTTTTTCTAGATTTGGCTGTCACTGGATGTCAGAGTGGGGAGATTGGTGTGGTTAAAGCCTGTCTGTGCATTACAGACTCCTGGGCGTGTGTGTGGGGCTGCATTAGGGACTGTCTACTCATTGCGTATGGTTTGCAGGGGTCTGCATCCCCCTGATTTTTCCTTCCCCTGTTTATTGCCTTGCCCTCCTCTGCTCTGCCCTGGCCTTGGGCGCTTGTTCCTTGCCTTCTGCATCCCATCAGCCCTGCCTAAGGCAGGCCTTGACTACCCTGCGGCTGGAGGTGAACCCGTCCCATTCCCTTTGGAATCTGCTACCCTCTGGCCCCTGCTTGGAGAAAGCTGTTCCTGCCCCTCATCCCTGCGCGGGGGGCTTGGCCCTGCTGTCCCCCTGTGCTGTGTGCGGCGGGCGCCTGCAGCGCGAGGCGCATTCCCTCCATAAACCCAGGGTCTTAAAATAAGTGCGTCATCTGCAAAAGTGTGAATCTGGAAGTAAATCTGTTCCCCCTGGAGCCTGTGATATCCTTCACAGCCTCTGCCCTGCAAATCGGATTTGGGGCATCCTCATCTTTCACAGAGAGGAAAATCCCTCCCGGTGCTGCGGTTCGGGCTGTGCCGGGCAGCCGTGCCCTGCCCGAGCCCGGGGGCTGCCCGGGGCGGTGGGAACCGCTGCCGGGGCAGCTCCGGCCGGCGGCGGGAGCGGGATGCGGAGGGACCGGTGCATCCTTGCGGAGCGCGGCGGAGCCAATCGCTGCTGCCAGGGGTGGAGCTGGAGCGACGGCCCGGACCCGCCCGGCGCCTTCCCCGCGCAGTCGGGCCGGGCTGCGGGAGGAGCCGGTGCGGGGAGCGGAGCCCGGCGCCCGCCGCCTTCCCGGGCAGCATCGCCGGAGCGGAGCAGCGCGGCCGCCCCCGCCGCCTCAGCCCCGCCCGCCGCACCGAGGTACCCACCGGCCGGTCCGCGCCCCGCCGGGTCTGATGGTTAGAGTTGGAGGAAAGTTTGACGGGGAATTGGGGGTGTTGGATGTGGGAGGGGATCTGGTAGGATCGCAGGGATCGGCTGCCGGGGTGGTTTTGGTACGCTGGAGCGGTGTTTGTACAACCGGGGATGGTGCTGGTACCGCCGGGGCGGTTTTGGTACCAGCAGCGCTGCTGCGGAGAGGCAGCCCGTGCTCGGGGGTCTGGCCTGGCACCCCCTGTGCCACCCCCAGACCCGCAGACGGAGGTTGGAGGTGGCCAGCATAAGCTGTGCCAAGTGGCCCAGCCCCGCGCCAGGCGTTAGGATGTTTTCCCGGTGGAGTTTTGACCGAAGGCTGCATCCACCTGTGGGCTGGTGGCCGCAGCTGGGCAGGCCTCTCGCTGCGGGCATCCCCTGCACAGGACCATCGGTGGAAACTGAGGGTGCTTGTACTGAGTGGGCTCTGTGCAGGCGTCCCCACAGTCTGGCGTGGGAACCGGAGCTCCTAGGGCTGCGGGATGTGAGCATGGATGTCTGCAGATGCAGGAAAACAAGCCTATTCTCTCTGTTGTTTGGGAAGTTTGGAGAACTTCCCAAGTCAGCACCACTTAGAGAGCGAAGGCACGTTTCCAGGGAGGCAGCTGAGCACAGGGGGCTGGGGCTGCCGTCCCCGGGGGCAGCCCTGACTCCACTCACTGCAGCACCCGCGGGAAAGCAGCCGCCAGCCTGTACGGCTGCTCGTCGCCAGCAAAGGGGGATCGGTCTGTGCATCTCCGTGGGGCTGGCTGACCCCATGTGTTGCACTGGAGTCCGTAGGTCTGAGAGCCTGAGCAAAAGCTGTCCCTTATGCAGCATGAGCGAGGTGACTGCTGTTCTGAGCTGCATGAAAGATCTGACCCTTGAGCCGTCTGAATTGCTGGCGATCTGTATCCATTGATTAGCGATACCAGACCTGGGCAATGCCCCCTCGGTTCCTGATGTTAAATGTGCTCCGGTTGCTGCCCTTCAGGCAGCCACATGCTGCTTTTGCCCTCCTCTGATGTTGGAGTGACCTTAATGTGCAGTACTGGGTGAAGAACAAGGTTTGCAAAGCCTCGAGGAGACGGTTAAAAATCACCAGTTTGCATTTTTTGCATGAGATTGTGCTGTTGGCTCTCGCATGGGCACGTGCAGTCCCTCTGCAAAACACAAACAAGCGGCTCTGGAATGGAAGAGGTGAGCGGGGGGAGTGGGGGATGCTGCTGGAGAGGGGCAGCGTGGGACGGGGGACGCTGGGCGCAGGAGTGGCGGCTTCGGGGCTCTCGTCATCCCACAGGAAAGGGACAGTGACCTGGAGCATCTCCTACCACTTCTCCTTGCGCTGTGCTGCGGGGCCGGGAATGGCAGGGACCTGATAAACAATTTTGTAAGAGGTATTTTGATAAAGGTTGCTAGACAGTGACTCATCTGCTGTAGGAAGGGACAGGAGGGAGGGGCAGCACAGGAGCTGTCTAGAGTAAAAATGGGTCTTTCCCCCTGATTTTATCAGAAACAGCGGGGCAGGAATCCTTTGTTACTCCCAGAGCAGTGTAGACCTGTCGATTATAAACCTCCTAATCCCAGTGACCCTGTCCCTGCTCCGGCACCTTCTGCATCCCTGTCCCTGGGGAGGATCCTGCCTTCTGGCCGCATCCTGGGGTGGGACAGTTCCAAAATTTGGATTGACACCCCCCCCATCCCCCCTCCCGCACTTGATTTTATCTGATCGTTCTTAGTCATTTCTGAGTCACTCCAAATAATTAATCCTTGTCCCGAAGTAGCAGTTTGCTCCACGTTTCTGTGTGTGTACCCGGCCGAGTTGGGTGCACGCATTTCGGAAGTCACTTCCCTCTACTCCGAGTTGCGCTGCCTTAACTTTCCACCTGCACCCAGTCTTTCCCCCTCAGGCTTTTCCGCCCTGCTCTGCCTTCTCCTGTGCTGAAAAGCCTGGAGGAGATGGAGTGCTGCTGCGTTTCCACCTCCCCAGGTGTGCTACAGAGCACGTACTGCGCCCTGACCGCCCCCCCAGCTATTCACAGCTGACTGACCCTCTTGGGGGGGTGGTGTCTGTGCACGGAGGTGTTTTGCTGATGTTTGCCTGGATCTGGTTTATGTGCTGCTTCCAGTTTGCAAAGGACTTGATGCAGCCAGTTGATCCTTGCTGACTTACCACCTCCCTCCCAGTGACCCCAGTTTTCTCTGGGCGGTTTATGGCTCGGTGGATGGCCCTGCACCACTAACCCCCCTCTTCATGAGACTCTGCTGAGATTTCTTCCGAGATCTGCCAGGGAACGCTGATGGCCAGCCTGGTGCAGCTGTGGGTTTATCATCCCTCCCTGCAGGGGTTTTGCTGTTGACGGGAGAAAAAATTCCCAAACCCACCACCAGACAGCCCTCCTCCTCCTCACTGGTTTGATCCATCGGTGATCAAACGTAGACAATAATAGTGGGGATTTTTTCAGAATGATTTCTTTGCAAGAAGCAACTTTTGACCAAAAGTTGGCATCTTTTTCAGACTCGTGAGTCTCTGATCAGACCATTAGTCATTGCAGGGCGTTGTGCAGAGTCGGGGGGCTCCCAGGAGCCCCTCAGAAGTTGCTGCAGGGTCTGAGATGGCCGGGCAAGGCTGGGGCTGGTCCTGGCAGGGGGCGGCCTGGGCTCTGCCAGGTCTGGGTGTCTCGCTTTATCTGGGTTAAGCTCCCACGGAATGAGGTGTGACTTGAGATCCAGAACTGGTTCGAGCGATCAGAACTGGGCCAATTTCTAGGCCAGAACGGGGCCGCTGGTGTTCCCAAGGGTGGATTTGGGTACAGAAAAAGATGAAGGTCAAGGCTCCCACCTCCCCCGTTGCCCAGGTCCCTTCCTCCCCGGAACACCAAGGGAGTCGCTTCCCTGACGGCTGCCGGGCAGGTAGCAGGACATATGGATGCTTCATTATTCCTTGCAAAGTGTGAAAAACAGCCCTTGCTGAAGAGCACCAGAGTTGGGCAGTGCAGATGGGGCTGCCCCCGGGAATGGCAGCCGCTTTGGGAAAAGGGGGAAGACTTTCCTCCTCATGCCACCTTCTCCTCTGCAGGGAGCCCTCACTGTGTGTGCATCCACAGGAGGAGGGTTTAACAGAGCCAGGCTCTGCTGCGTCGGGTTTGCAGCTGTGACCTTCAGGCAGCTTGTGGGTGAGCCTGGAGAGGCACCGGCTTAATGGGATGGTGCAGCTTTGCCCCCTTCGTTTCAGTTCTTCTGTAATTTCTCTGGCGCTTTGTTGGCACCGCACTCAACGTCCCCATCCCTCCAGGGAAGGACGTGCCAAAGGGTCCTTTCCGGACTTGCTGGGGTGGCGGAGAGGCCAGCCCAGGCCGCGGGGCACCCGTGCCACCGAGGGCTGCTGAGGCTCCTGGTGCCCTGCCCAGGACGCGGCGGGGGCCGATGCCCGAGGCGCATCCCGCTCCCTTCTGCAGCTGCCTGAGCAATTCGGTTAAGTGGGTGCTTTTCCATAGGCATACACGTGGGCAAGTTTAGAAAGTCAGGAGGAATTAAATACGTATTTTTGTGGGTGCCGTGTGTAGGCAAACAAAGGGGTTTCCAGGGTCTCTCGTGCTTCGCTGCCGGCTCAGCCTGGCCCTTGCACGAGAGCATTCGGGTCTCTGCGTTTCTGGTCACCTTGCAGCGGGCACAGGCGGTGATTTCTGCTCTCCCTGCCTTTGCGCCTTGTTCTGCTGACAACTGCATTTCTCCTCAGCTCGGAGGTGTGAACGCTTCTACCTGCTGCCACCTTCTGCTCCTGCAGAGCAGGAGATGGCGTTTTGCAGGGGGCTGGGGGGGGCCATGCCATTCACTTCTTCATTTATTAATTAGAAAGAAATAAGGTTGCAGAGAGATCAGATTTTGAGGAAGACCTAGAGTTCCAAAATGCTCCCAGAGGATAGATCCCTAATTGCTCTCTAATTGCATTAGAGTTTAATTTGTTGTTGTTTTTACTGTAATGTTCCCATTTTTTCTCGTCAGTTTGCTTTGTTCCATTAACTAGAAATGGCTGGAGATGAATATTCTCCATATTAAAACTTGCCTGGTGTGCAATGCCAGACAGCTTTTGGACCTTTAATGCGCTGTGGGGGCCGCCGGTGGCTCACACCGCCATGTCCGGCCGACGCTCAGTGCAGGGAATTCGGGCCTGTGCCACGGCGCTGGTCCCGTGTCGGAGTTTTGCCCGTATGTGGAAGGGGTCGGCCCTGGGAGTTTTTGCAAGACTTTGCAGTTTGGGTGACACCGAGCCAAGGGTCAGTTGGCCAGTGAGTACGGCAGGGTCGGTGGCCCCGGGCTGTTGCTGCAGGTGCCAGTGTGGGTGGCCACTGGCCGCGCACCGCTGCGGGTCTGGGATGGCTTGCAGGGCGCTGCCCCCGTGCCCAGCAGAGGATGGGGATGCGGCAGGAGGGAGAGGGGCTTGCTCTGAGCCGGACATCGCTTTCGGAGGGAGGCGGTGGGTGCGGGTGGGCCGCGAGGGCTGCCGTGGGCGGCGCCGTGTCCCGCCTGGGGGTGTGCGTTGGATCCAGCCCCGTTGCCCCTCGGCATCTGTGGGATGAGAGGGAGGCGAGTGGCGGTGGCTGTCCTCCTCCCAGGACACCAGGAAAAGCCGAGCCGAGCTCGCCCAGAGCGGCTCGTGAGCAGCAGCACTTCAAAGGGCTTGTTTAATCCATTTCTCCAGAGCACGGAGGGGGAGCAGGTCTGGAAATGCAACCGGGAAGCTTCAAAAAGGGCTTTCAGGAGCTTCATTTGGAAAGCGATAGGGGAGAAGAATATCGCTTCTCTTAACTCCAACGCAGAAATATATTTATTTAGCCTTGTTAAAGGGGAAATGGGGCAGGAGATGTAGTTAAGCTTGGAGCTGCTTCTTGCTGATACATGTTTGTTGGTGAAACAAATCCTCAAGGTGGGAGAGTAAAAATAAACCTTTTCAGTGTATCAGCCTCGAGGCCCGAAGGTGTCACCTGTCTCCCCCCCCGTTGATCCCGTTGTTTATAGGCGACATATGTATTACCTGCCTGTGCATCACACAGGGTACCCCAGCGAGGCCCTGGCTGCCCCTGAGATGGCTGGGATGGAGCTGCGCCCGTGGCTCTCAAAGAGCAGCATCAACGCCAGGAGATGCAGGGAACCGCACTGTGAACTTAAAACAGCTCCTAAATTCCCTCCGGCCGTTGAAAAACGGTGGGTGGCCTTGGTGGCAAAGTGAGACATTGGTATTTAGAGCTGTCTTGAAGGATACAGCCACAGCCATGACACCCAGCAGCCGGCTGTGAGGATGAGGCACGCACTGGTTTAGAAATTACATAAAGCAAATGGGAAAAGCTCTGGGCGCCGGGTCTGCAGCACCCGGAGTGGCTTGTCAGAGACCCCAGGAACAGGCCGGAATTGAACACCCGCTGCTTTTGAAGCCGTAAATTAATCAGTTAAACCCCGTGTTGTACGGGATGCTGTGCCAGCTCCTCTATTATTTGAAACACAATGAGCGCGTGTGAGCTGATGGTGTTATATTAGTAAGAGGGGCAGAAACCCGAGCGGCCGCCGGGGGCCGCGGTGCTGGGGGTGCACGGGGCGGGTGCAGTGTGGCCGCCCCAGCCCGGGCTTTGCTCTGCATCCCGGTGCGGAGGCGCTGCCCGTCGATCCCGAGCCTTGGGACCTGCCGGGGTCCAGGGTTGTGACCACACGCTCTGGGTGAGCAAGCGGGAGACTGGAATGATTAGTGGGATTTTTCCTTCCCACCATGCAAAAAAAATAAGTTGAAATGTTCGTGTGTGCGCCCTCGTGCCCCCGCACGTTGGATGGTCCCGTGGTCGGAGACGGGCTGAACCCCGGGGCATTTTGCCTGCATCATCCGAGACCCCGCGTTGGAGGACGCTGCTGTCACCCACCCGCACGCTTACCTGCTCTTCGGGCTGTGCACAGCCTTGGCTTGAGTGACGGCACGTGGCAGCGAGCGCCAGAGTTTAGCTTGACTTAAAACGAGAACTAATTAATCAGCTTTGTGTTTTCCACCCTACGATGTCACTGGTGAAAGCGTCAAGATGATAACTGTGGATCCAACTGCTCATTTGAAAATATTGAGTGATTATGCAAGTTTATGACAATATTATTTCCTGCCACTAGAGATGCTTCACGATACTACTAATTGTAGCAATAATTAATCCGTCTAATTTCCAAGCACACGGCTGTAGTTCACAGGAGTCTGGGGGGGACGGGAGCCACGCAGACTGTGGGGACCTGGTATTTTCTCTCTTTAGTTGTCAGCCTTTTTTTACTGCAGTTTCAGCCTGCTGTGCTGACGTGCAGAGGCTGCCGTCCCCCCACCCGCTCCCGGGGACACCCCGGCGTGGGGACGGGGCGTTGCGTGGGCAGAGGGGGGCGCGGGGATGATTTCTTTTGCACCGCTCCGACGCCGGGCACAAATGACATTGCAAAGCGGGGTGGAACCGAGTTCTTGCTGCTGTTTGTTGTTATCTTGGCTAATTTGTGTTTATGAAACTCTTCAGGAGTTTCACAGTCTCTTCCTGCAGCGCAGGCTGTTTGTACTTCAGGCTTTTTCCAATTTACCAGGCTCTGTTACGGTCTGAGCCAGCTCTGTCGCCGCTTGTGCCGAGGGGGTCGCGGGGCCGTTTCATATCGTCTCTGCCAGTTGGTGCACGTCGTGGTGAACCCCGTTACATTCAGTCTTAGGGAGTAAGTCATGTTTTAACCAGTGTTTCATCCTCATCTGGCTCTGATCGTACAGGTGATGGTTTGCTTCAGGGATTTGGTGTTCCATGATGGATGCTTTCCTGTTCCTCAGAAATCCTCCACCGCCAGGTCTTGACCTCTTTGCCTCCGGTGGGTGCAATAGCTGAGGCGTCTCTTCAGTCTGTTTTTTGGGAGAAGTCTGCACCTTTTCAGAAGTTTTGGACCTGTATGCACACGATGCGAAGGTCTTTTTCTGCCCCTACCAAAGCACAGGGATATTTTTTTGGTTTGGCAGATCATACAAAAAGCATTTCTCAGCCTTATTTCCTCTCTAGGCAGAGAGAAAGGCTGATGGCCGTGAATGAAGGATAGCTTACAAACCCCACTTTGGAAACTGATGTTGTGTGAAACACATTAACTTGTTTTAATGCCTTTCTATTGCTTCTCGGTACCACAGGGGACACCTAATAAACACTTGTCGGAACAGGAGCCCCCAGACTATGCGGAGACAGGGAGACCTTTCCAAACCCTGGAGTCGGAGCCGGTCTCCAGGAGGAGCAGCCGGTGCCCAGCCTGGAGCGTGCCCGACTCCGGCCCATTAAATTTCTCACTGACGAAAATAGAATAGTTTGTGTTTTTGGAGACCCTTTAACACATGGAGCTGGAGCCCTACAGTGGGCGTTGATGAACCTCTTCTCATCGCTTATCTGTTGGTAAGGGACAGAATAGTGTTGTGGGTTTTTTTCTGGAGGGGAAAATGAAGCGCGAATTATCCGAGTGGCTTGCTGAAATGCTCCCAAATACAAGGCAAGTCTGATGTGAAACTTAAAAGTCTGGCATGTTTCTGCTGCGTGTGGATGAGCATGGGAGATGCTCCTGCTTCTTCGAAGAACAAACAAAAGAAGGGTTGTGTTTTTAAATCAAGGGTGGGCAAAGAAAAATAAAAGGCTGTAGGAGGGATGTAAATGTTTCATGTTTTACTTAAGATAAAGCTCCTTGTTGTTTGCTGTTGCACACAAAGCTAATTGACAGATTACACGATAATATGAAGAAGTTTAATGAAATCTGCTGATACCCTTTAGAATATGTGGAATTTGGATGTGCAGTTAAATTAGGCGAGGGGTTTAGCTGCTCCATGCTGGCTAGGGGACTTAGATCCAGAGGATTTGCATTCCTGGCGTCTTGTTTCTAAGTCATTTCATTGATTACAAAAAGCTGTGCTGTAGCAGGGGAGCTGTAGCTGAGGGGAGCAGAGGCCATCGATCGTTACAAGTGGGGGGGGTCCTGGCGGGGCTGCTCGGCTGCGTCGGGGAGACCTGGGCTCCTGTAAATCCTTGCTGGCTGGCCCTCGGTGAGGCGGCTCCGGCTGGCAAATATCGGATGTGTCGCAGATGGAGGAAGGACCGTCCCAGGGAGGGGAGAGGAGCTCAGCCTGCCCGCAGGAGCCGGGATGAGGGCGAGGATAACCAGGGGCATCTCTGCTTCTGCTGTCGCTAACTTCATTAACCTTTGCCGGGCAGGGAGCTTTTAGTGCTGTCGGCAAGCGAGCAGTGACATTAAACTGATTTGGGGTTAGTGCTGTTGAGGCTGAAGCTGGTTTTGGGAAGAGGTGCTGTTGCGTAGGCATCTGGGCCAGAGTGTGGGCTTTTGTTGCGGAATTTAGTATTAAAATAATCCCCCATCAGTGATGGAGAGATTTGTTCTCTGAAGGCTTCTTCTAAGCTTGTTGCCACCTTACATGGCTTTGCCTCTTGGGTTTCTGAGCTGAAGCTGATGGGGAATGACAAGCCCCGATTATGCAAAGTACCAGAGGCTACGAGCGGCAGGCACGGGATTCAGCCTGTCTCGCTTCCCGCTGTTTTGTACGTTATTAGGGAGCCACAGGAAAAAGTAGGTCCTGCTTATCCAAAAATAAATGTGGCGCCCTGATTGTAATTGCACAGAAAGGCTGCGCGGGGGCCGCTCGCCGGCTTCTCCCCCCACCTCGGCTCCTGCTGCGGGGCTGGGGCCGGGCGGCAGCACCCCCGACTTTCGGGGTGCCGACAGCCTGGCAGCGCGGACCTCTGGGGAGGCTCGGAGACTATTTCTGCATCTTTTTGTGAGAGACCACCGTTTCCATAGCAACCACGAGCATCACATGGTAACCCTGACTGCGCAGCATGGGAGCCCGCAAGGCGCCTCGCTGCGCCCCGCGCTGCCGGCCCCGCGACGCCCCGGCGCCTGGCGGGGTCCCGGGGCAGTGCCGTGCTCGTGGCCGGGGGCACCGTGAGAGCTGCCAAAAATGCATCCCTGGGTGGCGGGATGCGCGGAGGGGGGAGCGGCGGGAGGATTCCAAAGGGGAGGCAAGCAGGAGGGAATGCAGCGGGCGCTGGGGCTTCGTGCCAGGTGCTGTCGGACCAGGCGTTCTCTCCAGGATGGGGCTCGGCCAGGGCTTAGTTGGGGGGAATCTGCTTCTGCAGGGAGGTGCCAGCAGCAGAGGTGCCCCAGGGTACCCCGTCTCTTGCCCGTACCAGCTCTCTGCATCCCAGTACGAGCCAGTCCCTCCCCTCTGCCATCTGACTACGCCAACCCCTCCATCTCAGAGTGCAGCCTCTGCGAAGCCTGTGCGGATCTGTTTTAACCCCTTTTTTCAGGAGGTTTCGGGGCCGTTCCTGTGGCTAAGGGGCCGAGCCGTGCCACCCGGCTGCACCGGGGTGAGTGCCAGGGCCCCATCCTTGACGTGTGCAGGATGCAGAATTGATGCCACGAGGCACCAGACGTGATTGCTCTTCATTCAGTTCCTACAAACTTTATCAAAGCAGTCACAATATATCAATCTCCTTTTTAAAATATATTTTTATTCAAGTCAACACATGTTTGCAATTAAATCCTGCCACATGATGCAGTGTGAATAATTAGAACAATTCATGTGTATAACCGGATACACGCTTTTGTAGGGCAGGGATGGTGCTGCTCTCATAATTGCGGTGTAGCTCCCTTTAAACTTGGCAGCATCCTTCCTCCATCACCCCCGGAGGCAGTTCGTGGCCTGGAGGGCTTGCTCTCTGCTGCACGAACAGCTCTTTCCTTTGCTCTCTAAATCTACGCGCCTGTAATTTCCTCGGCTCGCCCTTTGTTCTCGCCTCAGACAGGCAGTAGGTCAAAAAGGCACCCGCTGGATTTTACTGCCTCACGTACTCTCGCATCTCCGCCGTTCGCTCCTGCGCGGTGCTGTGGGGGGACGCGGTGCTCCCCGCGCACCCCGAGCCTTTGCCCTGCTGCTCTTCTGCCTGCGAGGCGTCGCCTGCCCTCGAGGCTTCCCTCTGGCCACAGGACACTGCTTTTCCTGACACACTCATCATTTGTTTTTCAGGGTTTTTTTTTGTTTTTTTTTTTTTTCTTGCTTGGTTCTGCTATTTATAAATGGTACCTCGGTGACGCCTGCGATGCGGCGAGGAGGTGGGAACATCTGGCAGCTCCCCCTGCTCACCAGTCTCAGGGGAATCCAAGGAGACATCCCTGGCGAGATCCTGCTCCCGTGGCTGCATCCCACATGGAGGAGCGTGCCAACGGCCCCCCTGTCCCCTCGGGGTCCTGGGGGGTGTTCCTCGCCCCGTGCGTGGAGCGGGCAGCGCTCTGCCAGCGCAGGCAGCGAGCACCAACGCAGGAGCTGCGAGGCTCCTCTCAAAAACATCATCCCCGTCCGTTGAGAGGACCCCGCTGCTCTCCGAGCATCCCCTCCTTAGTCCTGGCAAACCTCAGGAAGTCGGTCCCCGCAGAGGAGCAGTTGGGCTGCGGACGCTGGGGGAGGTTGTGCGGAGTCGGGCGTTTGGGGTGCTGGGGTTGGGGCTCTTCTGCGCTGAGGCTCTGGCTCCTCCGTGCTGCTCTCGGCAGCCTCTCCTCTGTGTTTTGACACATGGGGCAGACACGTGCGGGATCTCTCCGGCTCCCCAGCTCATGCCACACACAATCTTGTTCTGATTTTCAAGGCTCCAATAAAGCGTGTCAAAATGCATCAAAGGCTGAATGCAGAAGTGAAGCAAATTGACTCTGGAGAGGATTTCAGGAATGGAGGGAGTAGGGAGATGGCAGATAAACCCCAAACCAAACAAAAATTGCAGGGAAGGTGAAGCGTGGCAGAGTCGGCAGATGTGCAGCACAGCTGGAGGGACACAGAGCATCCTTGGTCTGGCAGGACAGGAAAAACTGAAAATGGCATACACGTCCTCCGAAGATGGTGGGTAGGGACACCCCACCGTCCCCTCCGGGACGCCGGATTGTTGGGGCTCCGTCACATCCCTCACTGGGGAGGGCCCTGTCCCGCCTCTGCAGAGGAGGAGCAGGAAAACCCTGGAGCGCTCCTGTCTCCGGGCGATAAAAGCAGGAGGAGAATTGCACTTGTGGAACGGGCTCAACCATCCATCATGCTGCTAGTGCTGGGAAAAAAGGCACTTCAAAAGGCGGTATTTTGCATTTCTTCAGATGCCTTGTTGTAAGTGCAGTGACAGAGTTGCTGAAAGCACATTAATTATTAGTAAAGACTTTTTTTCTTTTTATCGCAAGACAAATTAAACAACAGAAGAAAACAGGAAGCGTTACATGAGATGTTAATCCAAGGGAGAGTGACAGCAGCAAAAGCCACAAATAATTCATAACACGAAACTCAGGACATTGAATTTTTGGCTTGTTGTTTGCATTTGGCGTTCACGCACATGCTCAGTTGCCACTTCTCTGCTGCTCCAATACGGAGGTTTCGGAAGCTGTTAATTCTGGGAAGGTGATTAAGGCCCTTAAGAGTAAATTGAGTAAGGGACCACAATTTTTCTTCTTTCCTCTTGACTGGAAGAACCCGAGTTGCTGAATTCAGTGCTGCTTTATTGTATCGCGCTCCATGTCCTTGGTTGTACACTAGACAAAATGAACCCGTGCAGAAGCTCCCGGTGCATCTCCACGGGCAGGTGATGGAGCGAGCACCTCGGTGGCAGGGCTGGCGAGCCCCACGGTCTCAGATACCCGTCAGTTAAAGGATGGTGCAAAGGCCGTTTTCTTGTGCCAGTGCTGGTCTCGGTGTGGCGGCTCTGGGTCCGGGCGCACTGGGATGCGTTGGCCCCGCTGTGGCTGCAGGCAGGGCAGTGGGTCCGGGTAGTGGGGGGATGCTCCCCTAAACCTGGTAGCAGTGCTTGGGGGTGGGCTGGGGGGGAAATTTGGCACCGAGGAGCAGCAATTTTTCTAAAAAAAAAAAAAGTTCAATCAGAAAGGCAGAGACATATCTGGAAGCAAGCAGAGGGAGGCACGGCCAGTGGGGATGGGGGAAGCGGTTCCCTGCGGCGGTGCTTTCATCGGGGCAGTGCCTGGAGCGGGGCGCGCGGGCTCGCCTCCCTCTCCTGCGGCCTTTGGACGTGTCGCACAGGTCACGGCCACCCCCTGCGCCGCGTCCTCGGGGCCTGCGGGGCCTCGGCGGGGCGAGGAAGACCTCGGGCGTGTGGGTCTGCGGCCGCCCGGTCGGCGGCGTCTGGGCTGTCTGCCTGCAACGCCTGTCCCTGTACCCGAGGCGTGTTGAACAGCTTAGACAACAGTTACCCAGGGACTTGGCTTTGATCTCAGGTTTAGATCCTTCATTTGCTGTCTCCGTTTAACGCGTCCCGTGGCTCGAGGTGCGGCGGGCTCTGCCAGCGCTCGGGAGGGCTGCGATCCCTCTGCTCCCGACCGCGGGCTGCTTGGGCCAAGGATGTGCTGCGTTTTCAGACTCCCGACCACGACGTGACGTGAAGTCGTCTGCAGCCGCTCAGGTTTTTCATGGGTTTCCGCTTATTGTTGTCAAAATACAGAAATAATTGACAGTGAAAAATACTAAGGGTAATCTGTGAAGTGATATAAAAGGCAAAACTTGGAATGAGAAAAACCTGTGCCGCCTTCACGTTTGTCATGTACTCTGGAATTTTGCTACCTGTCGTGAATTTCCTGTTATTAGAAGAACTTCTTTGCCCGTTCACTGAGCTCACTGATCCAAAAAAGGGGGTGATGAACCTGATAACAGGAGGTATACGACAATAAAAACAGAAGCAGGTTGCTGAGGAAAGATCGCCAGAGAGGAGATTGCAACGGTATTTATCAGGAGTGTGACGGGAAGCACCTGCTGGCAGCGACTGCAGACGCTGCGTCTGCTCCTGCCCTGGGAGCGAGGACCCCGAGGGGTGTCCCACAACTCGCACCCATCCGCTGGGGCTGGGGACCCGGCTCGCCTCCTGTGGCTGTTTTACTGTCCTGGCCGGGTCGGGATTGCAGAAGCATTTACTCCTTTGTGACAGGTAGACGTTCAGCACGTGTCCCTGCCTGGTGGGATTCAGCTGGTGCAAAAGCATATCCTTAAAAAGGAATCTGGCTTAGAATATGTCTCTGAGGTCAGTGTGTGGATCGCTGTCCCCTAAAATTTGATGCAACTTAGTTAGCATCTTTCCAGCAGTTGGCAAAAGCTGGAGTCAGCCCCATCAAATTGATTTTCATTAAGCCGTTATAGTCACTGGAACTGCTGAGAAGAATCGTAGCCATATGGCAGAAGGTATTTAAAATGAGGTCTCTTACGACACAGTTTGCCATTGCTGGAGACGCGGAGCTGACGTCTGCAGAGGTTTCTGAGCTGAGGCGGGGAGGGGGGACATCGGCACGCGAGCACCAGCACCAGAGGGGACGATAAACCCCAGTGGAAAGAGGTGGGGTGGTGAGTGTTCGTGGTGGAGGGACCGCTCTTCATGTCCCCACCTGAGGAGGAGGAGGAGACCAAGAGTTTCAGACATTGAGACCTTGGTGTGCAGACCCAGGGCTTCTGCTCGGCGGAAGGGTTTGAGCCGGGCTGGCGAGGCTGCCGGTCGCACGGTAATTCTCCAGCTCTCGGCAAGAAAAGCCTCCAAGAACGCGCAGGGAACGTGTCCCTCCTCGCTCAGCGTCTGCAGTTCTCCTGGAGCGGCTCGGGGGCACGCGGGGCTTTGCAGCCGTGCCACGCTGGAGGATGGTGGTGCCGGAGAAAAGCCCCCCCTTCACGCTGCTTTTCGACAAGGACGGGCTGTGGTGAGGAGCAGCCAGACTAGTCTGTTCTAGGAGCTGTTTGGCACTTGTAGGCAGGGGGAGTCAGAGTGGAATTAAGTGGTTAGAAATATATAAATATTAATTGCTTATGAACTCCCTTTATGACACTTGCAGGCGAAAGAAGTTAATAAATCATGGCTAGGACTGACCCACAAAACGCTAATGCAGAGCGTGTCTGAGTCAAGACAAAATGGGGCGGGGGGCGGGGGGGTGAAGAGCTTTCTGGAGCAGGAGAAAGGCCTGTTTTGGGTCAGGTGCCCACACAACGCAGATATTTTGTTTTTCCCAAGGCTTCATGGCTGGAGTCTGCCTTTTGCTGCAGCCGTGATGCACAGATGCCATCAGCAGGACACCTGCGGCGCCCACGCTGCGGTTACAGCATCTCGGTACCAGCCCCCGTGTAGGAAGCAGACGGGTCCCTTGCTCGATCCGTGCGTTGTGACAAGGTCTCCGCACAGATCCCCAGGGAAACGCCAGCCCCGGAGCTTCCCTCTGGTCTGCCCGCAGGACCAGCGCGGGGGCAGCCTGGGGACGGTGGCAGTGGGAGAGCCTGGAGCCTGCTCTGAAACACGCGGTGCGGAGATGCGTGTTCGCGCATTCGTTTCACTGCGTATCACCTCGGCGTCCTTTTGGTGCAATGCTCCAGCATGTTATCCTAGAAAGGAAAACAGGAGAGTACAGGAAAAAGTACATTGTAAGAAAAGCAAAGGAACGAGCTGAGAGCCACCAAACAGGAGCTTTGTGCAGAGCCAGCAGGTTGCAGCAGCCCAGCTTAAAGCGTCAGCCCTGGGAAGGGGCTCTGGGAAGCAAAGGGCTGCTCGGGGGGTTTCCAGCAGTGGAGACAGGTAGGGGCTACTGAGAAGGGGAAGAGACTTCTGCTCCTCTGCCGCATTCACGTGGGGCAGGTAAACGTCTCTTTCCTCAAGCCGGTAGCTGGTACTTTAAGCTTGCTCGCAGCCTGTCTGGGTTCTCGTGCAGCTTTGCAAGGGTGATTTGTACAAATGGGTGCTGGTAGTGGATTGCTCGTGTGGAAATCTTCCTTGCGAAGGTGAATCTATTATTTTTGTCAAACCCCTTGTAATAAATTTTGCCCAGAGCAGTTATTGTTACCAGAGCTTTCTAATTAGTTTAAGTAGCCGAGCTTACATATGCTTGAATCCTCTCTACAGTTTAGCCTAATATATTCATGCAAAAGCGTGAAGGAGGCTTTGCTTCCATTTATTCTGCCAGTGCCCCTAATCCCCGTCCCTCGCTCCTCTGCCTTGCTGTCCTTTTCAGCGCAATTAAAAAGCAATACCTGGAAAAAACAAGCAGCAAAGCCCTCTGCCCGGCTCCGAAGGTGTGCTCTCGATGCCTCGCTGGAGGGTCTGCCGTTCCAGAGAGACTTCACTGGGTAACTCACATAGTTACACGTGGATCGTGCTGCACTTCGCACTGTCAGCGTAGTGACGGTGTTCCCTGTTGCGGTGCGTTATATCCTTGTGTGGTAACCCTGGCGTATAGAACCTGCCTGGCAGTACTGAGGCTAACGAATCCCGCACCTGTATCAGAAGTTACTGCTCAGAGAAGAGGCATTAAATCCTGTTCCTGGATAAGCCGTGCAGCCCCAGCTGCCGTGGCGGGGGCACAGACAGCCCCGTTCGCGTGCACGTGTGTGAGCGGCAGAACGGACCTGTTACTCTGCGTTACCGGAGCACAAGGGCTAAGCTAATACTGAGCAGCTTTTGATTTACTCTGATTTCCGCAACGAGCGTTTGCAGCGGCAGCGTTGCAGCCTGCACGCAAACGAGCGCAGCGTTACCTGCCGCTGGCTTGGTGGCTGGGTTGAGGGTTGATGAGGTTCTTTGGTTCGCCTCGTGTCAGTGTGCTGTATTTAAGTGAGATTTCTTCCCTCCCCTTTGCTTCACCTTTGTTGGAATTTTGCAATGCTTCTTGTACTCCTGAAAGGGTCTTTTGGTGTCTTTGAGAGCTCCTCAGTGCAGCGTTTCTCCGGACAGAGTGAATGGAGATTAAACCAAGGCAGATAGCGAGAGGAAGGAAACAAGCGCCTTTGCAGAGCGCAAGGGCAGCAGCAGAGGAGCTCTGAGGGTTGTGTCTTTGGTAGGTGAAGAACACTGGAATAAACCTTTTCCTGGAGCTGGGGGCAGGTCGGTCTCTCCAGGTGACCCTCTGGTGTCAACTCAGCTGCTTGTTGTTAGAAAATGTGCAGTGATCTTAATACTTGCGCGGCTGCAATGCGTTTGGGGGTTCGGTGCAAGCCCCTCCAGCCCACTGTGGGCTGGCGGCAGCCGCGCACAGAAAGCCCCGAGCCCCGGGCAATGGGCAGTGTCGGCCCAGGACGGGGTCTGGGGGGTCTGCGACCTCCCCGTCCCCGCGGCGAGCGCTCCCTATACTGTATTATCAGTCTTCATTATGCCCGGGTTTGTTAGGATTGTGAATTAATAGACTTCATCTCAGCATTAGTCAGAAGGCGTCGGCCTCCATTTCCCTCTTGAATTGCACGGGGGGGGGTTGTTTTTAAATACCCTGTCTGTGAACCTGCTTCTGGTGTTTTCTGTCTCTGCCTGGGCTCAGTCTTTCATAAGCCCCTTCCCTTCCTGACGCGCACCTCGGTTATCAGTTCGGAGCTGGATACCTGCAATCGCTCGCGAAACAGGGAAGGTGCAAACACCGAATGAAGCGTTCTGTGAACTCAGCGAGCTGCTTTTGAGAGTGCAAGTGTCCTCCTTGGAAGCCGTGGGGAACGCACAAATATTTAAACAGCTGCTTGAGAGCAGCTCAGCCCAGTAAATCACCCAAGCAATTTCCTTCCATGTCCAAATTGAGAAATATAGCAGGGCACCCTTCCAGCTTAAAAGCACCTTCCTCCAGGTTGTAATGATATTTGCATTTTATAGAAAACTCTTTATCAGCTCTTTCCTATTCTATAACAAATGGTTAAGCGTGTTTTGAGCCATAAGTGATATATGCTGTAGCTGGTTACGTACGTGGCATTTCTCGATATGAGGGGTAATGGAGAAGAGCGGCCGTTTACAGCTGGCGCTCACGCATGGCGTATAATTGTGGAGCAGCGGAGGATGCTGTGACCGAGGGTGTTCAGGGTGGTCCCCAGGCGCTGGCGTGTGTCCGGCGGGGACAGGGACGAGGAGAAACGCCGCCGCCGTGCCGGGACCGAGTGCTTGGCACCGACTGGTCGTGCCTAAACCCGGGACTCCGAGTTGTAGATGGTGGGGATGTGGTGGGAACCGTCTGGTTTTACACTTGTCTAAAGTCGGTTTTGTTGCCTTGAGGTGACAAGAACCGCTCGTCTCAAGTGTTGCTTTGCCCGTGTCTCTAGGGACCCTCACCAAGCCCCTCCTGTTCTGCCTGCCTTTTGTCACTGACTCTGCTTGTTTGTTGTCTCTTCTCTCTGCCGTGAACAGATGAAATCCTCCGACATCGACCAGGAATTATTCACGGAAAGTTACTGCAAAGTGTGCAGCGCCCAGCTCATATCGGAGTCCCAGCGCGTGGCCCATTACGAGGTAGGATGATGCTCTTCGGCAACTGTCGCTGCCGCCGCCAGCCGCGGGTCCTGCGGGGTGGCATCAGCTTCCGCAGCCCCAGCCAGGAGCTACCCCAGCGTTTACAGTTCCTCTCTGACCACTCGAGATTCAAAAGACTGTTTTTACTGGTGGCTTTTACTCTGTAAATGATGTGGCTGCAACGTTGTCTGTTGCATGTCTGTTTTGTTTTGTTTTTTTCTTCTGTCTAAATTTGCAAAGTCAGGCTGCAATTTGAACACGCCTGAAAGCTGATTTTCACAGAAAAGCATAGTTAGCGAGGAGGTCAATTAGGAGTTCAGCAAAACGAACTCAAGTTTTTTTATTAAATCGCTGCACTGTGCTTTGCTGAGTAGGAATCACTGATTGTGCAGGGAGTAGATTAGTATTTGTGAATGTATTTAAGCACTTAAGAGGTAAGCAAGCAATAAATAATTAGAAAGGATATATCGTTAGAGACATGTTAGAGCAGCAATTAACAGCACTGCATATCTTCAAAACAAAATTAAATAAATTACTGTTAAACAAGGGAGGAAACTGCTGAGGGATATGGTGCTGTGGAATCCTCCAGGGAGGGGACCCGACTGCCCGCCGGTGTCTTGGCACCGGCTCCCTGGGACACGGGACACGAGCGCCACGTGGTTCTGCATAGAGCCGCGTCGCGGTGAGGGGCTGCCTCGGCGTTAGCCCCACAGGAGAAAAGAAACCGTCCCTTGTGTTCTGATGAAGAGGAGGGTGCGGGATCGCCCTGCGTGACGCCTCTCGGTCGCCCTTTGCATGGTGTTCGTTGGGCGGGAGCAGGGGACCGTCCTGCCCCGCGTGGGCAGTGACGTGCGGAGCGAGGACGCGTGACACGGTCTGGGCTTTCCTGGCGACTCCAGAGGAGCGACACTTGTGGGGAGCCTGGGGACGAGGGACCTCGGTGCTCACGGGGGCTGTGTTTTGCCCCCGCTTTTGAATACGTTAAGACTTTCAGTGCCTGCGGTATTTCAACAAAATCAGAATCTGTGCTGAGAGACCTGGAAGATGAAGTTTCCCCAAACTTTTGCTCTGGTTTGAGTGTTTATTAATGGATATGGAGGGGAGACATTTGCCTTGGTGTGGCCAGGGGAGATATACAAGAAGCTTAATCAATGTACAGTATCGGAGGATGCTGTGCTGCATTAATAAACAGTGCAAAGGGTAACGCACATCTACTTGTAAGGCACTTTCCGTGTCTGTTTTGGAGAATTTCTTAAGGCATCTCCTGTAAAGGCTCCTCTGGCTGCCCTCGGTGTGCAGCAGGGATCCCTGGCAGCGCTGGGAAGTCCAAGGCTGCAGTTTTAGGGACGCCTTCCAGATCTTGATAATGGGAGAGGCAGATGCCAAATCTTGTCTACAGGAGGCAGAAGCATTGCCACAGAAACAGGAGCAGCGGCTGCTGAGCAATGGGGTGCTCAGCCAATCTCTGTTCCTCCGCGCCTGTACTTGTAGGTATGAGCTGAATCATTAATTCATAGCAGATGTTTTTGAAATGTGGAAAACAACACGGTTTTCTGTTGTGTATTTCTAGTGCGAGGTGTTGTGCTCATTTGTCATCCCCCGTGAAATCCCAGCAGACGCTGGAAACGTTCGGCACAATAATGCCATTGCCTCACTGTGCCTGCTGGCTGGCGAAGGGCAGAGCAGAGGGATGGAGAGAGCGAGGCGAGTCGCGGGACTGGCCCAGACCCGGCCGGGGGCTCCTCTGGTGGCCCCAGAGGCTGAAGGTGCCTCTGCCCCATGGCTGTGCCACGCTTCGCCGTGTCCCCGTGGCAGTCCCTCCTCTTGCCAGGGATGCTCCGTGCTCGGCAAGGAGCTCTCCTGGGCGCACAGAGCCGTGCCCGGGATGTTTTCCTCCCTGTGGCTGATGCACGAAGCCCTGGGGCTGCCGGCGGCTCGGTGCGGCGTCCAGCCTGGCGGGGAGGTCCCCGCGCTTTGACTGCAGATGTGGACGGGAACCGCTCTGCAGCGCTCCCGATGCGAGACGGACGGGGATGGAGAGACCCGAGCAAATCGCTTCTAGCGAGTCACTTGCCAGGTGAATCGCAGAATCACAGAGCTTGGCCTCCTTCTCTAGTCAGACATGGGACGAGCAGCATGCGATTTCCCCGCGGACGTTAATCATGGGAAATTATTGGAGAATAGTTTCTGCAAATAATTCTCGCTGTGACGCTGTTTCATGACGAGTGCGTTCGGAGCATCTCCGCCAGCGGCGAAGGCCGTTCTTTCTGCCAGGCGCCTGCTCATAAGGCGTTTCTCCTCCCTGGCCAGGTGAGCAGATCGAGTCCATGTTCCGAATATTCACTTTATAACATCAGGATTCACAACCTGACTGTTCTTGCACAAAACTGTGGTGTTGAATGTACCTGAGCTCCATCCTGTCCGAGACCGCCAGCCCTTGCTGCAAGCCAATTAGTTAATAGCAGGAATGTAAAATTCACTGTTTCTTCCTAATTAAAAATTAGCAGGTCACAATTTTCACACCTTCCCCTCCCCGTCTTTTCAAAAGCACTCTATGGTTAAAACTGATTCTTCTCATAGGGAAAATATCAACTTCAGAAGACAAAGTTTTCTGCATATAATTTTTCATTTAATGTTCTAAAGTTGCATTCTTTCAGCTTTTTGGTTGGAAAAGAAAGTAATACTGCCAATATCAAAGCACACAAATAAAAACGCAGTGTAAATGAGCTTTTTTGCAGGTGTCGGGAGAGCTGTGGGGGGAACTCCTCTCGCAGCCTGGTCCCCCCCGTGCTCCTCCTCAGCATTTTAATTTGGGTTTCTGGAGGGGGGACTGGCCGACGGGGAGCCCCTGGGGTGGGGGCCAGCCTGGCTGCCTGTGGGCGTGGTGGGCTCGGTGCCCTGGGGCTCCGCTGGCCCCGAGGAGCCGTGCCGAGGGGTGTGCGGAGCGAGCCCAGTGCTCGGAGCTGGCGAAGGTGCCTGCGGGACACCGGGCTGGAAACCAGCAGCATCAGCCGTGCTGGTAACGCATCTTCCTTCATGGCGTGGTGTCGCGGTTTGGCCCTCAAACCGGGAGACGTGGTAGTTTTGGTCAGCAGCCGTTACCCTTCCGGAGGCCGATCCTAGGAGCGGGAGCTCATCCGCTGCCTCGCTGGCGCAGCCCAGTCGGATCCGCAGCCCTTGTGCCAGGCACTGAAATCGTGGCTCCTTTGTGCATGCAAAATGAGACCTTTCTCTGTAAGAAAATAGAGGGAAGCAGCGTATGAAAGGGGGGCGTTTTTATCTTGCCAAACAGGGATAGTCAGCTCCAATCGCTGTCTCGTCTCCTTCTCCAAATCATCATCCAATAACTCTTCTTTTCTTCTGCACTGCTTTGCCAGGAATAAAAAATAATTTGATGTCAGTCGCGCAGTATTAAGCGGTATTATTTCCAAGGGCAAGTGTAGTGGAAAAATGACAAAAGAATCAGAGTGTTTGCAGCATATTTTTGCTTCCAACTTGACACACAGCAAAATACTGCCCTTATTTTATGTGCTTTGTGCCACTGTCCCTGGCTTTGTCTGATATGTCTGTGCGCCTTTGCTCTCTCCTTTCCATCCCTGTGAAACTGCCGGCTTCTGCGCTCCTGTCTGGGATTCACCTTCGGGCAGAGCTGATCCGAGTGTCCGGCCTTGGGGCATCGGCTCACAGTGAAGTTGCAGGTGCCCAAATGAGAAAATGCCGTGACAGGCTCTCTGCGCGCCCTGCTGCGGAGCCTCGCAGGAGCCTGCTGCGAAGGTACCGATTCGCTTCTGCGCAGCGTAGGAAAGAGATGAGGCAGGTCCCGCTGGTTGTTGTCGATGCCCAGAAGATCGTGCGTTTGAGCATTTTAATTCTTAAGGCAAATTAATATCTTAAATTGTCCCTGGAAGTGTCAGGAAACTCCCTTCCCATTTCTGCTACGGGAATAAAGCCTCCGACTACGGATGCCTGATAAAATCCCGCTGGGTGATGGCTGGCTGTGCCAAGCATTCCTCACGCGTTGGCTCTCCCGTTGCCCCGCAGGAGGAGCACACGTGAAGCGGGATGACGGATTCGGTAAGGAATCACAGGAGAGGGCAGAGGGATGCAGCACGCTCCAGGCGGTTGCCGGCAGCATCAGGCAGGTGGTGGCCGACTGCGCAGTGCTGTCTGGTGGGGGGAGGCTATTTCGGGCCTCCTCTCGTACTCGCTCACCAGTGTCGGGGGCTGGACCCTTCCCGACAGGACAAGTGGCGATGAGCCGCCTCTGGATGCTCTTTAGCTGTCGCCGGCATTGGCCGGCTTCTGCGGCATTCCTAGAGCCGGGGCTGTGCCGCGGCTGCTCCTTCCTCGGCCACCTCCTCCGGAGCCCTGGGTGTCGGGGAGGGTGGCGAGGGACATGTCTGCTGGTGTCTTCCCCCGGGGCACCTTCTGCGCCGGCCACAGGGATGGGGAGCATCTCCCGGCCAGTGACCTTTGTGCTCCGCTTTGATGGCACAGACAGCGCGTGTCTTTCAAGCACAACTTTGAAACGAAAGGATTGATTTAAATTTTTTTTTGTTTGGTTTTAAATGACATCTGTGGGTGGGAGAACCAGAAGGCGCTACCTGGCGTCTGAGCCCTGTCAGAGGCTGGGATTCAGAGCACGCCGCTTGTGCTGCAGCAGCTCTATCTTGCATCAGGCTCCTGTGACTTTTATCAACAAAGCATCACCGCTCAGGTGCCGTTCACCCCTCCCAGGGGTTGCAGAGGAACGGCTGGTGCTGCTGCCCGAGCTCCGGCCGTCCTGTGGCCGCTCAGGCAGGGACCGGAGCGGGTCGGGGGCAGCGGTGGTTTGGGAAGTGGCCGGTGTCTGCTGAACGAGGAGAAGAAAACCAAAAACGTACGGTACTTGCTGCAATGCGATTGAAAGTCTGTGCCCCAGAGACAAGCTTTTCCTCTTCTGTATTTCTGCATCTCGCCTTCCTCTGGAGCGGAAAGCCTCTTTGCTGCTGGGTGCTCTCTGCATCGCCTGTAATTTAACGCTGCCTTCCAGCTCTGTCTTAGAGAGAGGTTCTATCAATCCCCTTGGTGAGCTGATCCCTAAATTTAAAAAGCTAAGCTTTCTTAGTTAGCTCCGAGTCCTCATCTCTATATAGAAGTGTTCACAGCCATTAGGAAGATGTTACCATTTATTTTCAAGTTTCTCTTTGAAAATCCTGCAGGAAAATTATCAAATATGCAAAGTTGCTCTCAGATTCCACCCTGAGCTGCATATTCATCACCACATTTTCTCCTTAAGCTGCTATAACACTTTTCTCCATTGTAATCTTTATTGCTTCAGGTGTTCAGATGGTATTTTGCTTTTTCATTTAAAATGAAGAAATGTGCCGGGTTCTGTAGGAAGAGGGGTGCGGGAAGGTGTCACGCGCACGTTGGCTCCCCTTGTGAGATGAAGGAGCGATGCTCCAACGCTTGCGGTGGAGCCGGAGGGGCAGGAGGGGGGCAGAGGCGAAGTGTATTAAAATTCAAATGGAGAGGAGACTGGGAAGAACAAATAAAGGGCCGTGCCCTTTGGCTCGTCTGTGGAGCCGAGCGCTCTTTGGAATTTCTCACCCTGTCTCCGGAGCGGAGCGGGCGAGCGGTATCGACAGCCTCATCAATACTCCTTGTCTGCGCAGGGCTGGAGTGGTGCTCGGGTTAATCTGCTTCCAGTTGGGCCGTCCTTCTCTGGAAACTGCATAAAATGATGGCTTGTCTGAAGGAATAATAAACATTGTTTACTATCGGCACATTAGTGCCTTAAGGATCACGATGTGTGTGCTCAGAAAGGCAATCCTGTGTCTGAAATATTAATGCAGTGGAAGAGCACATACTCTATTTAACAAAATAAATGCTGCACTAGAAGCCAAGGAGCTGGAATATTCTGTGTCTGGTGCCAGCTCCCCGCGCGAGATGCTGCGGGCGTTCCCAGGATGGAGCAGCGGAAAGGACACGCTTCAGCTGGAGATGAAGGCTGCGCAGGGCTCGGCTGTGCCGGGGCTCTGCCGGTGCCGTGTTGTCGAAGGGGATGCTGACGTTTGCTGGCGGTGCCCTCTCTCGTGCGCTCTGCCATTGCTGCTACTTCCCTGCCGCGCTTTGGCTCGCTTTGCTGAGAGCGGCCTGTACGTGCTGCAGAGGAGGGAGGAGGCGGCGATGTCCTACCTGTGGCCCGGTGTCCTTCCCCACAACTGCTGAGAACCGGCTCTGCCGTGGTGTACGCCTGTTAGACCGTTTTTAGTGGCCGCTCAAACGTTACTGTTAGTCTGCAGGTTGTGCTGGTCTTTGGGAGGAGGACTTTGGCTCGGGGATTAAAAAAAGAGGCTAAAGAAAGCTTTTTTTGTGTTTGGGTTGCAAGGTGCTGTGCTTTGCTGTATGTGCACACACAGACCTTCTGCAGATTGCCTTGGTGCCCGGCTCAGGTACTGCTCACAGCAGCAGTTAAAATACGTAGAGGTAAACCTGGCCCCACGTCGTGTATGAGGGCGGGCCGGGGGTCGGTGTTCTGCGGTGGGGTGCTCGTGCCGCCTCACCAGGGCAGCGTCGGCGGCTGGTCGCAGCGTGCTTCAGGAAACCGATGGAGATTAAATGGCACTTTACAAGGCTCCTTGTTACTACGCTGTTGTCAACAGTAATGGCTAAACATTATTTTTAATGCACTCCCAGTGTCAACATCTATCGCTAAACAGCAGCAGAGCAGATAAAGCCCTCGCGTATGCTCCCTTCCAAGGCAGAGTCCCATTTTGGGCTAGGAATAGCTGAAGTTCAAAGGTACTTTCGGAGCAGTGGTAGAATCCAGCAGGGATGAGACCTGAGGTCAGCGGTGATGGAGAGGCACAAGGGATGTCACGTGAAGCCTACGTGGAGTAAAAGCGACGAAGCGTTGCTCTGGGACCCACGCCGGGCCACACCGTCCCCAGGAGAAGTCCCTGCAGCTCCCGCTTCCCCACGGCAGCCCCTCTCTGACCCCGACGCACAGGACGGCACCGCTGTGTTCCAGGTATTCACTCCCGCTTTTCTTTAATATTTTAAACTGGCAACCCCTGTTTGGATTTGGGTTCCAGGTGTTTGAAAGCAGAGTCTTTAGTTACCGCCGTGTGTTGTGACAAACCCGCCCACGCGCTGTGCCGGGGCTGAGCGGGCTCTCAGTGACTGGCACTGACGCGCTTTGAAAGTGATTTGTTTCAGACACGGAAAGATAGAATGGGAACAACGGCAGCGCTGCCGGCGCAGAGCTGCTGCTGGGTGACTCGTGTGCGGAGGAGACGTTGCGTTTGCGTTAACTCTTCTCTTCCCCTCTTGACGCCGGGGTGGCAGCCTCAGCACCTCGAGCACTGGTGCCCAGCGGCAGCGTGGCCTGCGCCAATACCCCTGAGCTGCCGCTGCTCGGCATCCGTTGGCTGCGGGCAAACAGCGAGAGTGCACCTTGCTTGAGCGGAGCACGTCTCCCAGGCTCCTGCTCTGCTTGCTCCGTCCCCTGCGTCCCCTTCCCCTTGGCATGTTCACCAGGAGGTGCACTGTCTGGAAAAAATCCCTAAACACCAAGGGAGAAGCAAAGTTGTGTAGGCGTAACATCTACCTGCAGAAGAAATGGGAGGACATGAAGCGAGAAGGGACTTTCAGTGCATTTGGGGAGGAGCAGAAGCCCGTGGGCGATGCCGGGAGGCAGCTCCGCAGCCTGCGAGCGGGTGCTGAGCCCTGCTTGTGCCACGCGACTCTGGCCACGGGCTGTAAAGAGAGTTCTCTTCCTCTGTGCAGGGTACGCAGCAGTATGTAGGACAAGAGATGCTTTGACTACAGTTAAAATTGATATAGGAAGCGGTAAAATCAAAGATTGCATAGCTGAAACGGTGATTCCTGAGACAGAAAGTTCATGCCTGGCTGTTCTGGAGGTCTGCAGGTATCCGTCACCCGGGGGGCTGCAGAGCCGAGCCTGGATCCCTCTGGGCCGGGCAGGCTGGGTGCCGGGTGGTATCCACCCGTGGGAGATGGTGCCTGTGGAACCCCCCCCGTCATCCAGCCGGTCTGCCCGTGCGATGGAGCTGCGCCAATGGGGAAGAAACCAAAGGCGGTGTTTTCTTTTCCCTCAAACAAGCACAGTTTAGAAACCCTTTTCTCAAGGGGCCTCTTGGGCTGCGGCGTGAGCCCCCTCCGGCTCTTTGCAGCTTCAGTATTTCAAGCGCCGCAGGAGGGAGGTGGATGGGAAAGGGAGTTGCTGAGCTCTCCTGGAGGAAACGCTTTTCCTGCGGCCAGGGGAGCCCTGAGCCCAGCCTGGAAAGGAGGATCTGTTGGGTGAGATTTTTCTTATGAAGGTGACCGAAGCAACAGCAACGTTGGTTGTAATTAAAGCTGTTAGGCTTGGACTGGGATGCTTTGACCCCGCGCGATTGCAGATGGGCAGGCACGGCAGCCCCCCTCGCCCCCGCGAGTCGCTGCTGTTTGTTTTAGTTGGAGCTTCCGAAGTCTTGGGTTTGCATTTTTAAAATTGCAGTGATCGAGGTCTGGGAGAAGCTGCTGGGGCCTGTGAAATGTCGGTGTCCCTGGGGAGGGGATCCAGCGTCCCTGTCGGTGTCCCTGGGGAGGGGATCCGTGCTCGGGTCAGCGTGGCGAGCAGGGAGGGATGATCATGGCTTTAGAGGAAATGAAATGAGGTAGTGATTGCTTGGCTGAACGGATCGTCAGTACTTGCCTTTATGTGCAAGGAAGTCGGCGTCCAAACCGGTAATCTGTCTACCTGTTGCTTTGAAGAAGCCGGTTTCATGGGGGTGAGAACTCAGCTGTGCGCAATTGGGAATTACGGACACATATCTCTGTGCCCACAAAGTCACAAGCATGAGTAGACGCTTTTTAAAAAATTAACTCACGGAGCAAAAAGGGGAAGTGGATAGAAATGACCATAAATTATAAATGAGGCTTTGCAAAAATTACAAAAGAAGAAAAAGGACATTGGCACCCAGCGGCGTCTGGAATAACAGACGGGAGTTTGTCTCTGTGGCGAACAACGGGGATCTCGACAATAGAGTGTGCTGGTCGTGTGGGTGGGAGAGGCAAAAAAGGGAAGGCGTTTGCTGAAAATACTTCTATCCTCTATTTTAAAAAAAGCAGAGGATGTTGTTATATCACAGTATGAGGAATAAATTGGTTCCGTTCCAGTAGAAATTTGGAAGTTTGTTAGGCAGCGATTATGAAATGTAGAATGTTGGTTTTTCGAGTCAGCGGGTCCAGTAATTTGCAAGCAAATGCTTGAAAAGAGCTGGGCAAGGGCTCTGCATCCAGCGCTGATCCTTCCTGGGACGTGGAAGGCGGAGGAGGGTTCTGGGAGGGAGACGCGTGGAGCTGGGGACCGGGGCGGGATGCGAGTACGTGGCCTCAGGAGAGTGTAGCTGGTGTTCTGCATGAGGTTGAGCGAACTGGGTCTGGCCAACGTGTCTTTGTCTCTTTTGATGAGATTAGAAGTAGGGCCAATACAGATAATAAAGTTGATGCAATCATATGGCTGCATGTTTCATGGCGATTTAATTAAGAAACTGCCGGCATCCAAAAGAATCAACACAGCGCACACTAAAAGGATTAAACCCCCACCAACAGGCTTCTGAAAAAAGAATTTACTACAAACTAAGAGAAGCCGTTTGGGCTGCCGTTACGGCTCCTTCCTTCATCTCCCGCCCGCGTCTCTGCCGGTGCTCGGCGCGGCCGCGTCCCCCCGGTGCGGTGGGTTCTGGTCCGTGGTGGAGCACAGGGCACGGAGGAGGGAGAGCAGGAGGGGGAAGGCAGATGGACCCAGAACGCGGCGCTGCCAGCGGAGAAGCGAACAAGCAGACGATAAAGGGGGCCATGGGGAATAGGGGAATTAGATCAGATGCAAGCGCAGCGTGAGGAAAGCAGCAAAAATGGTTGATTTGAACCTGGCGAGGTGGTTGGGGGTATGGGAAGAAGTCCCTCGCAAGATGGTGAAATATTTTAGACTGTCAGGTCAGCTTAAATCAGTGGTGCAAAGTGGGAGCCGGTCCCGGGGCACTGCGGGCGGCTGGCCTGCTGCGGAGGGGGGGCTCCCGCATCCCCCGGGACCGGCGCGTGCCTGCGCAGCCCCGCAGACCCCGAGGATCCGGCCTCGCGAGGGGAGACGGTCCCAGTCCTCCCTGTTGGTGGAAGAAGCTGTTCGGTTATGGCGGGGGCGGGCAAACCCCCTGCGGGCCGGGGCGATGGGAGCTGCTGCCTCTGAGAGCCCTCGGCGGCTGCCGGGGTCCCCCCGCTGCCGCTGCTCCCGCAGAGACCCCGTTGTCTCCCCCCGCGCCACCGCTCGCCCTGGGCGGGAGTGTGCTGCAAAACTCGATTTTTGCAAAATCAAATTGCGTTTCATAGCACAGTTTAGCTTTGCTTTGCCCTTTTTATCTTTTAGGGCTGAATTGCCAGAACTCTGCTGCCTCTGCCACAATCCTCTGTGTTAAAGCAGATTTGATATAGATAGAAACGATCCATTTATTTACTTCTATTGATGAGCCTTCTTACAATAGCACGTGAGCTTGCAATGCAGAAGTCTGCAGTTGTTACGTGAAAACAGGCTCTTTCTAAGCTTCCCCCCCACTCCCTGCATAGAGAGGGTTGTTTTTAAAGCGTATACTGTTAAACCAGACTTCTTGCCTTCTAAAGGAGTTGTTTCCAGACACTAGAGACAGAGAATTTAAGTGAAAATGCCTTTGGCCTAGCATTTTGTAAAGCTACAGAGAAATATTCCCAGGCACAGAAATACTCCCTCAGTGCGCCCCAGGATGAAACTGTGCTGGCTGCTGACGAGCAGGCAGGTGTCCCCACAGGCAGCGTTCTTGTTCCAGACCATGGATTTACAGATGTGTCAAGGTTTTGCCTTTTCTAAGGCTTCTACGTGCGGTGAGACGTATCAAAATGGCAGCGGGATGTGCCCTGATCCCGCTTTATCCCGGTTTCCTGACTCCTGCGCGTGGTTCCTCCTGTTGCCCGGTGCACCTGTGGTGCCTTGGGTGGCGGTTGCCAGCGGATGCCCAGCTGGCCACGGCAGCCCCCGTGGGGACCTGCCCCCCCCTGGGCTGGGTGGCCGGTGGGAGGCGGCGATGCTCGTGCCGTGCTCGCTGTTCCTCGGCGTCCCCCTGCTGCTGTGACCTCCAGAGCTCCTTCAAACACGTGGGGCTCTGACGGGGATGGTGGAGCCCGGCTGGAGCTCGGGAGCGTGGCGCGTCCCTCCAGCGTGATGCTGGCCATGGGGGCTGTGCCACCCCCTCCCTCGCCTCGCGCCTCGGAGCTGCAGATTCACGTTGCTTGGTGGAGGGGAAAGGACAACCCGCGGGGCTGTTTGCGAGCAGCACGCTAAGAATAATCACTCCGCTCTTGCCTTGGTGTTAGGATGATAAATACACACGTAAATGTAGAAAATACCAGAGATAAAATGGGTGACAAATGGGCTGTGCTACCTCCGCTCCCCGAGAGGGAATGAGATGCTCACTACGTACTTGCAAAGGCCAGGGATGATTTTAAGCTCCGCTTTTATAACCGTGGCATAATAAGGCTGCCTAAGGAGCCGTGTAGTTTTAAATTATGCCAAACATAAGTTATTTCTTTACCTTAGCTTTCATAAATCCAAACAAATGCATAAATAAAGGTGAGAGGTGTTTTACAGGAGGTTGAAGCTTCACTGACTTTTAATGCAGACGTTTGGACATCATTTATGGCACAGCCGAGTGCCACGGAAAAGAACACCAGAAATGATTACTGCTAAAACCTTGCCTTTTCATCTTACAAAAAAAGCGGCAAAAAACCCCACAAGCTTTTTAACCCCTGAATTCATCAGGCTGTGGTTGCGTTGTGCTGGATTAACTCAGCCGGGGGAAGAGCCTGGGCTGTGAGTCTTCACTACGGGAATTCAGCTGAAAAGCTCCAGCCACGGCGCTGCAAGGGACGCGGTGGCTCGTCCCCTCCCCTGCCCTGCGCGAAGGGACCAGCCCTGGCATCGTCCCGGCCTCCCGACCTCCTCCAGGCGGAACCGGCCGAGCATCGCTGCTGGCAAAAAATGGGAGCGAAACTCTGAGGCTGACTTCACACATCCGTCCTCTGCATTTCAAACATTTACTTTGTCATTTCTTAATTGCGCCGTCGCTGCCTGGACTGCTCATCACCCATAGCTGAAGCTTTTGGGGGTTTCCTGCGCTTAGCTCCGACTCCAGCAGGTCGCATTTTCTAAATGCATGTGGGAAGACAAGTTAGGGAAGGATGTTTGGCATTATTTATCTTGACTGATTTGCTCCATTAAAAAAAAATATTACTGCGTAGTCACATTTATGCATACCAATAACAGCTCTCTGCAAATTTAGCTCCAAGTTCGCACCACAGGAAAAAGAATGTTCCAGAGCATGCTAATGATAGTTTAATATTTTAAAATTGCAAATCTGTGATCTGAAATTATAATATTACGGTGCTGTTGTTCTGTGAGGCCATCAGAAATGGAGATTCAGAGAGAGCATTTGCATAATAATAGCTGCCGTGCACGTCTGGGCCCTGGATGCAGGTATTTGGTAGCTGCAGCCTTTTCCCCCTCTTGCATCTGCTGGAGGACGAGAGCTGGTGGTCAGTCGGTGTTTTGAGAGTTTATGTCTGTGCTGCTGCTGTAGAAGCTTTTAAATCTTCCTTTACACTTCGCAAGTCACAAGGATTGCCGTGTCCGTTGGCGCTGGCGTGCCCAGGGCATCTCTCCATCGTCTCCTCACTGGCCGGTAAGCGCCGGCCGTGCCCGGGGCCGTGTTGGACCTGCCCTCGCGTGTCCCTCTCGGGAAGAGCCTCCTCCGGGCATCGCTCAGCTCTCCCTGTCCCCTCTGCAAGAATACAGGTGCCCTGAAAACTTCCCCGTGCTAGAAATAAGGTTTGAAAATTGCCCAAGAAAAAGGCCCTGGGTGCCTTTCTTGTCAGGAAGTGTGGGGGGTCCCGGCTCTGCTCCGTTTTCCTGCCCCTCTGGAGGGTCTGACCGTTCAGCTCCCCGGGGAGATGCTTGAGAGAGAAGGGGCTCAGGCTCGGCATCACGCGCTCCTTATCCCTCTCTGCAGGGCCAGCACCGCCTGCGTATGAGGAGAGCATTAGATTCCATAATGCACAATTATCTGATAATTCACCCTTGGGAGAAATTTCTTTCGAACCTTTGGCAGGTATCAGTTGGCTTATTTCCTGGAGAGTGAGGTTTTATACCCCTTATATATTTTATTCTCCTGTAAGTGTAGGAACTGTGGATTTCTGTTTGCCTGTGTGCGTCTGATCCCTTGCGATGCCAGCCTGTCTCTGCCTGAAGCTAAATAACCCTGGTCTTCCCAGCCTCTCCTGCTATGGAAATGGTCTGATAACAAATGCTGCTCTTCCCTCGCCGCCTTTATTCCCGCTGTGTCTCCAAGGGGCTGCAGGCAGCAGGACTCGGCACAGAGTGGGGAGGGTGGGCCGTTTCTCCTGCTAATGGCAGGTGTCACAGTCGCCCCACGGTTCGTTTCGGCTGGGTGGGAGCGCTGTGAAACGCCAGTGTTCCTCACCTGGGTCTTCCCCACTTTTCTCCTCCCATGTCGGATGCATATATCAAGGGGATGTGAAATCTTATTGCGGATTGCTGTTGTGTGCACAGCAATAGAGCTTCTTGCTTACGGTAACTTCATTTCTTGCATTTTCCTTTCTTTTCTTTTTTTTTTTCCAGAGTCGGAAGCATGCCAGCAAAGTTCGCCTCTATTATATGCTTCATCCCATAGATGGAGGCTGTCCAGCGAAAAAGCTCCGGTCAGAAAACGTGGGTATAATTCAAGTCCCTGTTTACTCAGCTGCGTTGTGAATCATTGACTCTGTGCTACAACATTTTTTCTGTTACAGCCACAGATGATCAGGTACCCAGAGGTAACATTTAGATTAGCCGAAATGCGAAGTAACTGGAAATAACTTTCAATAAGCTGTACAAGAAATATTATGTGCATCAGCAACAGTAATTGCGTTTTTAGTTATTCGAATGTTATTTCATAGGAAAAAAATGAAGCTGGATATGCAAATATGCAGGATGTGTTCAGTCGAAGTGCAGCGGCTGGTTAGTCGCTGGTGAGTTGGGGCGGTCGGGGTACTAGTGAAGGCGGCTCTGCGGGGACTTTGGGGTTGCTCCGCTTGACGCAGCGCTTGGGTCGCTTCTGGACACCCAGCTTCAGTATGTGACTCCGTTCCCGAGGGACATTCCTGAGGGATGGGTCCCCTTGAGCCAGGGGACACCTTCGTGTCATCGCCCCGTGGTGGCTGAGACCCCCAGAGCCCCCGGTGACCGGGGAGGTGACGGGGGAGCCAGCTCGCCTCCGGAGGGGTCTTTCAGCCCTGTTACTGCTGAGAGCCGATGGAAACGATGGCTCAGAGAGCCCAAAGGCTCCGCACAAGGCTCGCGGTCAGGCTGCACGTCTACAAAATTGCAGTCGGGTTCCTCGATTGCATTCAAATAAACACACAAACGCGGGGAAGCTGGACCAGCTCGCAGCCACTCGTCAGGCAATAAAGGGGGACTAAATTTATACGGGACTGACTGACAGGGAATTATTCATTCCGCTCGTTCCCGTGTTCTGGGGCCGGTGTGAGCGCTGTTGATGAGGTTCCCAGCAGAAACCATCCAAACCATTTCAGATCTACGGGAGCGTGACTGTGGCTTAATGCTATCAATATTTAGTGAGGTATCTTCTAATTAAAGGGAGAAGCATGCAAGTTTTGCCAAAGGAATCTGAAAGCGCCTTCACACAGTGATTAAAATTTTAGTGGGACTTTTATGTCGCACACAGGGTAATTGCAGATGCAATCTATCCCTTAACAAGAGAATCGCACGGTGTTTTTATTGAGTTATGAATTGCGGAATGTGAAAGGTAGAGTGGACGTGCACATATAGGCTGGGAACACGGTCCTCTAATGAGCTTCACTGCATCTAACGAGGCACCACATAGCTGCATGTACACCTTAGCACGAGGGTATGGTGGACAGAGAGCCAAATAGACCTCAAACAAGGCAAAGCTGAACTACTTCCCATTTCTTTAGTGGTAGGTAACAGGGAGCAGTAATGTAATTCTGTGTGTGCTTGATTGTGCCAAGGGCAGCCCTTAGTGCGGGGTGAATTAACAAATCCTTACGCACTAGGTGGACAATAGGCTATGCGAGACCTAAATTCTAAAATTATGTGTGTTATAAAAATACGGCAGGGAAAATCTGCCAACACTGACAGCTCAACGTAGGCCTGTTGCTGATCGGAAATTAGCCACGCCTTAGCAATTAAAGAGAACAGAACTATTTAGGACATCTCTCGTGCTGCGTGACAACCGCTGCCACGTCGGGAGTGCAGCTGCGTTGCCCAATGCGGGCGTCCAGCAGCCGTAGTCCGTCCGTGGCACACCGGCGAATATTAGAAACAATTGGTGAAAAACGATTACATTTCTGTCTAGAAGCATCTGCCACGAAAAAGGCAATATTAGCCTTTTTTTTTTTCGTCGAAGCCTGCGCTGTTACATGACTCTATGCTGGTTGATTTGTCTCCTTTCGACCCCAAAACCCAGCACCTCGTCTGTCTTCCAAAGGCAGGAGGAAGGAGGAGCCGCTGCAGTCCTGGGTACTCGCCGCGGTACAAACAGCGTTTGCTACCTGACCTTTGCGGGAGGCGAGGGGTAGCATTTGCTGTTGTTCGAGGGCTACAAAAATACTCTGCATTCCCCAAACACCCGTTATCCTTTCCTAGTAAGAAGCAGAGGCTTCTACAATTAGTCTTGCCCTGGGTAACGGCTCGGTTGTTGGGCTGTTCATTATTGTTTTAATTTTTTTGTGGGGGAGGGGAGAAACCGCCTGACTTGGGCGCACTGAGGGATTGTTGACCTTTCATTTTAAATTTCCGCTTAACATTTCAGCTGAAAGTAATCTGAGAAGGCTGCAGCCTGTGCCAGGGCCCCTCGGAAGTCAGGAGTCGTATCCCCAGGTCCCAGGATCAGTGAATCGGTTTTAATCAGCCTTTTCTCGCCGCCTTTGAAAAAATAGGACCCGTATTTATGATCAGGACAGACATGATGAAAATTTCTGATGTGCTCTGAAACATGTTTTTTGGGATGGGAGAAAAGCTGCCAAATTCCTTCTAGCCCGGTTTCTACTGTAAGATAGTAAATTGCTTTAACCAGCATCATCTTCCTTAAAAAGGAGAGGGGCCATAACAGCAAGGATGAATTGTTAGAGGCAGGGCAGCAGGAGATTAGATTTTGTTGCTGAGGGTAATGTGTGTCCTGGGAGGCGGCTGGAGATGGTTGAGCCGAGAGCGGTTCCTCTCCGAGGCACAAATGGTGCCGGCGCCTGCCTCGGGAGGCTCGGCTTCGGTTCCCCATCAGCATGGAAATCACGGTTTTTATAGCTTCTGGGGCAAAACGTGCTGCGTGCTGTAACTTAAATCTTCAGTGATTACACTGAAACCGAGATGAAACGTCTGGTCTTAGAGCCAGTGTTTTTACTGTGTGTTTTGTACCTGATCAGAGGTTTTCAGCTGAACGGTGAGGTATTGGTTTCAATGGAAGGAATTAGTGATGGAAGACCCGAATTCACCCTCCGACAAAGGCTGGGCTGGCGGAGGGCTGTGCTGCGGTGACGGGCTCTCTGCCAGGGGGCGGCCGGGGGCACCCTGCTGCGTGTCCCACCGTGGGAACATACAGGTCCTGAGATGCTCCGAGACTCAGCGGGCGTTTCGGATCTAGAGAGCCGCAAACTGGTACTTGCTCTTTGCTTGTACCACAGGAAAAACAGGCTCCAAAATGAAAGTGGTCTAAATTTCGCACAGAGCGCTACAGAAAGTCTCTCTTCAGCAGCAACGCCAGAAAATAAACTCAAATTTAAAAGATACTTTGCAGTGCCTTGAGTGGTAAGGTTTATATTGCGATATTTCAAGGGTTTATATAATCTTTTCTTCTTAGTAAAACCTAGGAAATGAAGACAGCAGATTTGTATCTGCAATAAAAATCCTTACTTTTCCTGAGGATTGCTTAAGGAACATCCAGCAAAGGACTGCAGCTGCCTGGTCCTGTGTGAGGATTATGCCTTTAGCAGCTTGTTAACAGGCATCTGAATAACTGAAGTTAATTCTGTTGGATGTATGAGACTTGCTTTGAAGTTTATGATATTACAAGCGGCAGCCCTGTAAATGAGGCTGGCTCGGCACGGCTTCGGCATGGGGTTGGACGAGCAGTGTCAGGACCGGGAAACGGAGGAGTTACCCCCGAGCCCGCGGTGTGTTCCGTTGGGCTCCAGTTGACGTGGGGCCATTCACCCTTGTCGGTGCTGCATCTCCGCAAGGGTTAGGAGAGGGGATTGTCGGGAGGAGACTGCAAAAACAAATGGTAGAAATATTCCTTGCACATCGTCGGGCTTTATGCAGCACAGGGTTAGAGCGGTGCTTGTGTGGGTTTTATGGAAGGTAAATGGAGATGCTAGTGCCTATTTACTGCTGCGGGCTTAGGCTGAGCGTGAGCAAGGGACGGGGTGGGGAGGGGGGGATGAGGGCGGAGGGGGGTGCGGAGCATCCCTGGGGAGCGGGGTCTGTCCCGAGCAGCCCCCTGCCCCTCTCGCCCGGGCACCCTGGTGGACAAGAGATGTTGTTTTACTACTGGCTGCACAATCCTGTCAACGCGGTGTCACTCAACGGGTGACAAAAGACACCCGGATCGGGTTCCCCCCAGCCCATCAGGTTACCGGTAAAACAGCCGCTGACAAATGAGAAGGCATAATTACCCTTCAGGGCTGGACCCTGCCTCCAGCGCCCGGGCGGGAGTCTGGGTGGCGGAGGAGGGAAGGGCGGCCATTCTGCTAACGAATTCTGCAGACCTGGGGAACTAATTAATGACACTCGAGCCCAAACATCTCCCGCATCCTGCTGACAAAGAGCAGCATGTAGCGTGGGAGCAATGGCTGGCTGTCGGAGCGCGGGGGTCTGTTGTGTTCCCTGCAGAGGCCGGGACGCTCAGGCCGACTGGGAAGCTGGGGACCCCCCTGTCCCGCAGGCGGGTGACGCTCTGGTGGCCGGGTCCTCATCCAGGCTCCGAGGCGCTCGCCCGGAGACTCGGTGAACTCGGATAACTGCGTGGTGGTCTGTGGATCGGTGCAAATGGGACCTTGGGGTCTAAGTGAGGTGTCTAAGGGGTGCTTGAGGGGGTTTAAAATGTTTTTAATTATTTATTTTTGACTGCAGTCTATCTGTGAAAGTAGGGTGGAAAGGAAGGAATGTCACCGAAGAGCAGGCCAGACAGAGGAAGAGACCCTGGTGCGTAAACACCGAAGTGTATCAGGTTTTCAGAGGAGCTCTGTTGGAGGCTCTTTATGTGTTACCACTGCTGATGATCAATAGAGTCTGGGAATTTTTTACTCTGCTCTTAACTTTCAAGTGATTTCCCTTTGAAGACATAAAATATCTTGAGAGAAACCTATTTAAAAGAAGTGCAAATTACACTCAGAACAGTACTTATCACCTCTTGAGATTTCTCCCTAAGGTTTAAGTTGATTTATAGTTAACGGCAACAAAAAGAAGTGATGAAAATGGGCCCTTTTCCTAATTGTGCTTATTTTGGGGAAGAAAATGACCTTAAATAGTGGGTCGGGTGTTGACTGCGTGGCCGGTTGGTGCTCCCAAGGGTTATGGAGCCCCTCTCCTGCCCCACAGCTGGGGGGCACCCCCAGGGCTCCGTCCCCCCGTCCCCCCCCGGTGCTCTGGGGCTGCTGCCGGCCGATGGCACCGTGGTGCGGCGGGGGGACGTTGGGGGCGGGTGCGGGCGCTGGAGCTGTTTCACCTGTTAATGGGGGAGTTGGAAGAGCTGGGCCCTTCGTTCTGTGTGTGAGTGATGTTTGCAAAAGGGGAGATGGTTTTTGGGCTGTCCCTTGGCCTCCGCTGTCCCTTCAGCAGTGTCATTGTTTCCAGCCATGCGATGCCCGCGGTCCCGGGGGGGCAGCCAGCTCCTGTGCCCCCGCCAGTGCCTGGATCTTTGCGTGGGGACGAACTGCAGCAGGCATTTAGAGCTTGCTGTGAAGTTGTTGTGAAATAAAGATTGCAGCTTCTGGAGCAGACTATTTTCTGTTTTGACTGTGTACCAGCAGTTGGAATACTTGCTTTAAAAAAAAAAAAAGAGAGAGAGAGAGAGAAAAGTGCACGACCGTCTCCAGATGGCTTGTCGCTGGAGGGAGTTTTACCCCGGCACAGGGGTGAGATCTGACCATCTTGTCCAGGGAATGGCCCGGGATGCTAACTGCCTGCACGCAGCAGGTCATTCCCCAGCTTTGGAAAGGTCTTTCT
The DNA here is from genome assembly GCF_028500815.1 of Rissa tridactyla. Taxonomy (NCBI): domain Eukaryota; kingdom Metazoa; phylum Chordata; class Aves; order Charadriiformes; family Laridae; genus Rissa; species Rissa tridactyla. The sequence continues at coordinate 3,782,616 of NC_071485.1, forward strand.
CTGTGCAGAGGAGGATTTTCAAATAGATCATTTATAAATTGTGCTCAGTGCCCAACACAACATTCTGAGGTCTTTGGAAGAGCGAGGCCGTGCAGATCTGGCTCTAGATGTGATTCCCGTTTCCTTTATGGAATGGATTGAATAATTAATTGTGACTAATGGTGCAAATGTGCTTTTCCCCCTGCTTGTTCATTGCTTTCCCTTGTATCCGCGGAAGCTGTTTGTTCGTAAACACTTGCTGGCAGCAGCAGTCGCGTTTTGCTGACGGGCGTTCGGCCCCGGGGGCTGTTTGTGAGCTCTTCTCCCCAGCCCTCCCTGGCTGCTCGGCTCATCCCTGCCGGGCAGGGGGGCTTCCGTGACTCCATGCCTCCATGCCTCTGTGTCTCCGCTGAGCCTCCGCCTCCCCCAGCGCAGGGGCCGAACCCCCCATGGGAGCATGGAGAAATCCCGGCAGGGGCTCTGGAAGTGGCGGTGCCTCCAGTCTGGGTGCTGGGAGGCGTCGGGGGGCAATGCTGGGATGCTCCCGGGGGTAGAGGGACCCTGGGTGCGACAGGGGCAGTGCCGGGGGCTGCTGCAGGATGCAGGACGTACGGTGTCGCGGGCAGCGGTGCGAGTCCTGCCGCAGTGGCATGGGCAGCCTTCAGCCACAGCACTCCTCCTCACGGGGCGTGCGTAGGGTCGAAGGTCCAAGCTCAGCTACGCGGCTGGGCAGGGGCACCCCGGCTTTTATTCCTACAAGAATAACCATAGTGAAGGTTGGAGACAACATTCTCATTAAATTGGGATTTAATTGTAAATAAAGATGCAGCGATTAGTAGCTGCAAAGAATGGCCCCCAGTTGTGTCACTGCAGCCGTGAGAGCCTCTTGCTGGGGCTGAAGTACTGAATGGTGACCTTCATCAAACTTCCCGTCACCTGCCCGCTGACACCTGGGGTCTCGCGAGGGACTGCCACCTTTGCACCAAGGTGTTCCGTTGTGCGGATCCTCAAAGAGGGTCACGGGCCACGGCTCCAAGCCTGTTTTCAGCAGCATTGGTTTCTGGGATGTGTTTTTTACCATTCTCTGCAAAGTGTCTGGACTTTTGTGATTGCCTTTTTCCATCTGGTAGTGCTCGAGAGCTCAAAATCCATCTCTAGGAAGGGAGCAGAACGTAAATGTGGTTTTTAGGTGTTTTGCTCTTTTTCATTTTTTTTCCTTTTGTGCAAACCCTGCAGCAAGTATTTTTTCTCATCTCTGGTATGTGCCGAGAGGCTGCTCTCGCCTTCAGGTCTCTCCTGTCACCAGCTGGCAGAAGGTCACTGCTGGGGGGTATGTGCCCGGTTCCTTGGGGGGGCCGGCAGATGGGCAGGTGCCCGGTGGAGCAGACACCCAGGGTGCAGCTGGGGCTCCCCGACCCTCCGGACGATCTCTGCTTGGTCGCTGCACGAGGGGGGGATAAGGGGGTCTCCTCTGAGGGCTCGGGACCAGCAGAGCAAGGGCAGAGGGGTAGGAGGTGTCCGGGGCTGGCGTGTGCTCCTTCTTGGGGGACCCACATGAGTCCCACTGCTTCGTTTGCTTCTCCCTCCTGCAGAGAGGGCTGACCCCTCCATGCCATGCCATCCCATCCCATGCCATCCCATCCCATGCCATCCCTTGCTGTTTTGGGGTCTCCCATGGAATGGGGCGGGAGGAAGCGCCGGTGCCTGATGGTGGGGAAAGCCCCAGAAGTGTGGGACTCCCTCGGCAGGGCAGAGGAACGAAGATGGAAGGCGGGCAGGCTGGAGGGTGTGAGGGGGAGCCGGGGGAGCACGGAGGAGCAGGATGAGGGGGGTCTCGGGGGCATCCCCCAGCCGAGCAGGGCTGGAGCCGGGCAGCAGCGAGTCTGGGGGAGACGAGGAGGGGGAACCCTTGGAAAGCATGGCCTTGGCGTAACAACCGGGACTCCTTGCTCTTCTTTCTCCGTGACTGTGCTTGGTGGGCTTATACACCTCTTTTTTTTTTTTTTCTGTGTTTTTGTCTCCACCCAGGGCAGTGATGGTGACTCAGTGGATAAGAACAAATGCTGCACACTATGTAACATGTCCTTTACCTCAGCAGTGGTGGCCGAATCGCATTACCAAGGGAAAATCCATGCCAAAAGGTTAAAACTGTTGCTGGGTGAACAACCAGCATTAAAGGCCACAGGTAGGTCCAGAGGCAGCCGGAGCAGGAGGGTCCGCGCGGGGCGGAGCGGGCTCGGCCGAGGCAGAAGGTGGATGGCTGGGTGAAGGTCGGCAGAAGCAGCCGTTCATTTGTGTTGCTGTCATAACAACCTTTAAAAATTGCTGATGCTCGTTAATTGTCTGCTTTGTTCACGTACATCGGTGGTTATCAGCCAGGGCTGGCCTTTGTACGAGAGCCCTGTCTCCGGCTCCACGCTTCTGCTCGTGGAAGGCAATGTCTCCTCTGGGCACGGATAGCCAGGCCTCGCTTTAATTATCAGAAGTTATTCGACAGCTCAGCTAATATGTTTAATAAACCTTTCGTGTCACTGTACAGAACAGAGTATCGTTTGCTTTTGCTTCAGAGGGAAATCTAGTCCTTAAAAACTGTCGGATCGATTGTCTTTTGATTTTTGCCCAGGTGGGTATTCATGCTTTCCTCCACGGTGGTTCCAATAATGCAAGCCTATTAACTTTCACATTTAAAAAGTCAAACGTTGGAATCGGATAATTTAACCATCTTATTATTTGCTTAACCATAAAGTCCCTGCAAACCGCTGATATCCTGTGAAACAAAACTTCCTCTGTGGTTGTCGGGCCAGGGGATGTTCCAGGTGTTCCTCACGCTAAGCAGGCAGGGTGACGGGGCTGGCGTGCTGCAGGCGCAGGTATTTCGGTATTACTACGAGGGGCTCTTCCTTCGGAACAGAATATGAATTTAGCTGTGTATTTTACGTCCTGCCTCACGGGATGTGCATAAATTCTGGATGTGATTTAGTGAGGGGGGGGTTGGCGCTCTGGGTGTGCTTTTGTCGCTTTTTTAACTTCACAGACCGGGGATGCTGATGCACAGAGTGTCGCTTGTCCTTTGCCAGGATTGGCTTGGGAAATGGTGTCGCCTGTGCCTGGGGAACGCGGGGAGTGGCTGTAGAGGGTGGCTGGCTCGCGTTAGCTGACAGGGGCTCACGAGCCACCGAGGTGCATCCGGACGCTGCCCCGCGCTCTGGGCACCGGCTGCCGTCCCGCAGGGGGCAGGGGGTGCTGGCGGCTGCTGGCCATCCCCGCGGCGAGCCGGCAGGGCCGAGTGAATGTGAAGGAACGCGGTAATTTGCAGCTGAGTCGCTCTAGGGCTCCTCAGGCTCTTCTCTGCAGCTGGCAAATAATGACAAGGGCACCGAGAGAAGCAGTGTGCTCGTTTGTGGTGTTTAATTGTCCGGTGCATTAGTGCTCAGAACCCCATCCCTCCCGTGCAGCCCTCCAGCGCTTTCTCCTCCGGCACCAACGGAGCTGCCACAAACCCTGGTGTTTCTGGTTAAATCCAGGTGAGTTTCCGAGGGCCGCAGGGGTGCTGGATTACAGGGAATAGCGCATGGACCCATTCCCGCAGGAGTCAAGGATTTGGGTTCACGCTCCAGCGGGGGAAAAGTCACTGTTTTCGCCCCAGGGCCGTCGTCGGGGCAGGACCCCGTGGGTCTGGTGCTGCTCGGGCAGGTCGGGGGGACGGCAGGAGCGGGTGAGGAGCAGTTGTGCCCTCTCCCTTGTTGGAGACCTCCCTGCGGCGCCGCCGAGGGCTCTGTGCTGGACCCTGTCGCCGCCCACCCTGCCACCCTGCCCGTGGATGCTGTAGGGCCCCGTCCCGGCAGGGCTCTCCGAGAGCTGCCACTTTGCATTGTGCTTTTGTCTAATTTTTCAATCCTCTGGACCAGCCTCACGGAGGCTCTGAGCAGGCTCCGCGCGCTCCGAGAGTAATGGGCCCTCAGCTGGCGTAATCACCAGGAAAGAGGAACTCAAGGACTCAGCAGCTCTTCCAGACACTTGATCTGACGAAGCTGAGCTGCAGGAATTCATTAATAAGCACCTTCTTGCTCTCCAGTAGTTCTCAGAAATGTGCCCTTTGGACACAGCATTTTTCTGGGCTTCCTACAGAGTCACCCAGCATTTTTCCACTGGGTGTTTCTCCCAGTCCTTCACGGCTGGCACCGGGGAGCTTTTGGTCTCTGGGACAGAGCTTCGGCAGCTCCGGTGCTCACGAGTCCTGGGGGCCGACCGCGACAGCCCTGAGGGTGCCGGACGCCCCAGGGCCGTTCGGGAGGCAGGGGCCGGCGCCCGCAGTGCGGTTCGTCGGCATCTTTAGAAGAGATCAGGCTGCTATTCTGGTCGTAACACGGAAATCCTTCAGGTGGTTGTAGGGGTTGAATGTTCTATTAGGTGTTTCCCCAAGCTCTTAACAGCAAAGTATTTTTTAACTTTCATGTGTGATCAAAAAAGGTGAGAAAGACTCTATACAAATATTTGAACTCTCAAAATCTTTTAATTAAAAAAAAGCTTAAAATGTTTTCAAAGTTCCCCAAGAGCTGTTATTATGGCTTAGATTAAATGTATACAGTTAATCTGAAAAGGTATTTTAGTGGCAATAGGCAAGTAAAAATAGGTAATAACCTCCACATTGCAATGTCTGACTTTAAGACTTGCACAAAAATTTATTCTGCTACCCTTAATTGTGAAATTCTGTGTTGACCATTTTCTTAATTAGTGGGCCTGTGTGTAGTAGTGTAGGGAGGAAAGAATTTGTGAAACTCTTTGGGCAAGTGTCTTTGCTGGAGTGATTTCCTTCACGCAGACGTACAGTTGCCTCTGTGGAGCATAGCATCTCTTTAAATTGCACAGTAACAAAATGAATTTAGGGGACGAAATGAAGACTAATGAATGCAGTTGAGACTGCAGGGGAAATTTAGGAAGAATTCTTGAGCTGCTTGAGGAGCGGCATTTTCTGGTTAAACAAAAAAAAGCATTGAAAAATATGTAATACTCTCAGCGAAGGTGAAAAACGTCTGCAACTGGAATTCTGTTCCTGGTCGTGGATCCTGGAGGCAGCGGCTCTGAAGCAAGGCTGCCGTGGGACCCGGAGCTGCTGCCGTGGCCCAGAAGTCCCCTGAGCGCATCACCCCGCGCCTTCGCCCTGGCCCCGTGTCCGTGTGCGGATGGAAATTCCTGCAGGTGCCTCCCTGGCTGCCGGCACCCGCCTGTGCGGGGTGCGGCGCATTCTCCCCGTGGGCTGTGCCGTACCAGGGCACTGCTGGATACGGTACCTGGGAGCGGCCCAGGGGCTTCCCAATGGGTTCCATGCTGCAAGGTGGAATGTTTGTCTCAGCTCTGCTGAGTCGGTAGAGAACAGACTTCCCTCGCCTCACCACGGAGCTCACATCAACCCTGAACTCCGAGCATCCCGTGCCCTGTGTGGGGCACGAAGCGGTGTGAGGCGTCCTCGTGCATCCCGCGCCGTGCCCTTGCGGTCCTCCTGCCCCGTGTTCCTACCAGACGATCCAGCGCTCTCTCCAACACCTTAACCTAAAGCACCCGTCACCTGCCTCCGGGGGGGTTCAGACCTGTTTTGCAGATGCCCAGGGATGCGCTGGTGGCCGCATTCTGCCTCCGAACAAGCCCCTGCTCAATATTCTGGGTTTTCTGTCTCGTCAATCCCATGGAAAATTATATCTGTTCTCAGTCCCCTTGCGGAGTTACAGCTTCCCCTTCAATTTTATCATCTTAATGAAGTACAGATCTCTCATTTCTCTGCTGGGGCTTGCAGGAGAGGGAGAAGTGCCTTAACCGTCGGGTTTTTCACAATAGGAAAGCGATGTCTCATCGCTACAGCGAAATATTTGTGATCTTTTCTGTTGCTCCTGCTGTACAAGGTTGTAGCCCTCAGAGGCTTTATGTCACCACTATCGCTGATGGATTTCTCTAGTCATCTCCAGCATCTTCTGTCAGCTTGCATCCAGTCATCAGTACGGGCTATAAAACAAGGAATTGTGACGGGAAATGGCTGCTGCCTTCATCGATCCAAGTGCGTCGTCTGGGGAAGGCGTTGGCCCTTCGGCACCGGCAGCGCCGGCTCCCTCCGGCGTCCTCTGCCTTTGGGGTGAGGAGTAAGGGGGTGATTTTGCCGGCAGGAAAAGTTACCTTGCCTTTTTTACCTCCTTGTTGTGTAATTCCCGGTGTGGGGTTTGCGTTGCGGATGTGCTGAAGGGGTTTCAGGTTTGGGTGGGAGGATCCAGCGGCAGTTGGAGCCTGCCTTGGTCCTGGAGCTGTCTTCCAAGGAAAACTGAATTTCTCCCGTGCCCCGTTGTCATGGCTCGGTTACTTTCTCATTTTCATGCTCGGCTCCTGGAGAGTGGCAATGATAAAAAGTTGGGTGCCATTTAAATACAGCTATGAATAAAAAGCTTTGCACGCAAGAAATAAGTCAAAGATTAGTTCATTGCCAGAGTGCTAAAGTGTTTCTAACTTTATATTTTGCTTCTTGCAGCAAAGTAAAGACTTTCTCACTTCCCTCCCACAGCAAAAGGCAACGTAAGGCAGACTGTCATGAGCTATTTAGCATTTTGAAATACTTGAAATAGTCAAACTAGCAGCTTTTATGTTTGTGTTTTAGATGGAGAAACATTTTTAACATTTGACGTTTTGTGAGTGTTTATTATTAATTTTTGTGTCGCTGCTCAGAGAATGATGATGTTTTCCGTTCTGTAGTAGTTATGTAGCACATATCAAAACGATAAATCCACGTTCCTGGAGAAGTGAACCTTCATCTGTTTCTCTTCAGGAGGGTTTGGGAGACGCGGGAAGTTTTCGTTCATCGCCCGGCTGGGCTCAGCGCTCCTTAGGGCTGGCGGTAGTTGTAAACGCAAGCAGAGGATGCTTCAGTTGTGTTTCTTCGGCGAGCGGGAGATACAACTCCTGCGGCCACCACCAGCTCCGTGAACTCCAGCCTCCCTGGTTCCCCTCTGGCAGCAGCCGTAACATATAAACGGGGAGAAAGCTGACCGAAATCGGATAGATTTAACTTCATAGCCCGGGGCCTGGAGAGCAGCGAGTCAGATAGATCAGAGAGCTCCTGGGCTGCCGTAGTAACGGCTTGTTTATAATATTCCGGATGCCCAAAGGTCCCTGCAGCCCAGCGCCGGTGCCCAGAGCAGCTCAGCCCCGTCCCGGCGTGCGGGGGGTGCCGGGGTGCGGGGGGAACTCGCACACACACGTGGGCGACGGGCGAGCGACGCTTGCTCTTCATGAGCCAGGCACGTGCAATGTCGGCATAATCCTACTTTGGACAGGCAATAGTGTTCTTTCCTAATTTTCTTCTTAATCACCGTGCGTGGGCCCTGGCTCTTTGGTGCACTTGTGCTCTTCATGGCGCGGACACCTCGGAGAGGCTGGGGGTGCCTTTTCCTGCTGGAACCGCGGGTGTTGGGAAAGAGGATGTTTTTAGGAGCAGGATACAGCCGGGTGCTTCCCGAGCCCTGCCGGGAGCAGGTTCCCGGAGGCAGCGTGGCAGACGCCGACCTCAGCTGCTTCGGCAGAGCCGGGACGTGTCCGAGTGTGACCCCGGGCCTGGGGCAAAGGACAACGTTTTTTCTTCGCTGGCGTCGTGCTCGGTTGCTGACTGGGGTAGCGGAGTGGAGGGCAGGCGGAGGCTCGGCAGGGGAATCCTCTGGAGGGGTTGAATGAATCTAAGCGAGCGGTTCGCAAGACAGCAGAACGAGGACAAGAAACATCTTCAATAGTGTAATCACTTTATTAACTAATCCCCGAAAGAGCTCGTTGTGCTCGTGCTGTGCCGAGCGCTGGTGGCAGCAGCAGAAGCGAGGAAACTTCTCCAGGTGTTTTTCCAGAGGGGAGGAGGGTGATGGTGCCTCAACAACCCTCCAGGCATGAAACTCCGATACCTTTGCAGGTGTCATCAAAAACAATAGAAGCTTATGAACCCCTGGAAGTCGATAAGGTTGTATGTAACGTGATATGTAAGATACAATTTCCTCGAGGAGAGTTAATAGACATCCCTTCCCGAGCAGGTCAGCAGATTTATAACGCTATTAACTTTCTTGAGCCGTGGAGTCAATCACAGTGGGCTTCAGCGGTAATTATGCATCTAAATATTCCCCTGTTTTGCTCCGTGCTGCCGTTCCCGGTGTCGGACTCTGAGGTGGGCTCGTCGCTTGCCGGCCCGTGCTCTCATCGGGGCTCCGCGGGAACAGCACGGGGCTCGTGATCAAAGGAGAGCGACCGAGCGCCTCTTCACCACCTCAAGATTAGCCGCCTCTTGTATCGCAGAGAGAGCGGTTTGTTAATTATTTAGATAGCAGACATTTCATCTGGAAAAGAAAAGAAAAGGAAAACCACATAAAAGGGAATTTTTGAATGAGGTGTGATAATTAAGTGCTAGTCATTGTATATTTTGGTATCCCAGTGTTATCTGAACTTTATTTTACTTTAAACTGTTTTTCCGTGGCTTTGTGGTTTATATTGTATAAAGTAGGAAAACTGGGGCAGACGAGGTGCAGCTCCAGTATGTAAAGACTAATCACCTGTTTTTATTTGAAATTAGCTGGGGATGATGTTTGTGTTGCCAGGTGGCCTCTTGGTGAATCTGACGGGAAATGGGATTAAATGAGGGTCCCGGGTAGCTGGTACCTGTCACTTCACAATGTGAAGATACTTGAATGAGGGGACTGACTATTGATTGGGGTTTTTTCCATCTGTGACAATTTACAACTACTGCAGCTTTCCGTTTTCTTTCCGAGACCAAATAAATTGAAAAATAAGAATCCTGAGATAATGATAAATCTGTCTCTCTATCTTGAGAAGTAGATGGCTTTGCATGTTTTGTTTATTCTGCACTGGCAGTTTTTCTTGGAAGTAGCAATTTAAGCAGGATAAGTTTAGCAGGTTTAGTCACAACAGTGATAAGCCGTGTATCTGCAATGAGAGCATCCTCCTTCCCCAGCGAGGGCAATGCAGATAGTTGAGGAACAGTCCTGGGCTGCCCTTCCATGCTGCTTTTTTGTAGGAGAAATGGTAGCTTTCCGAGCAGTGCCGTTCGAAATATCCAGTGGGACCCTGTAACCGCTGCTAATTATTCCCCGCGTCTAACGTGGGACCTGCCTCAGGGACTGCTGTTACTCAGACGGCAACACCAGCATGGAGGAGCTCACGTCCGAACGTTTCCTCTTACAGAAACCACTCTGAGCTCCCTCAAGCAGCCGCACGCGGATAGTCCCCCGGTGGTACCGTCACCGCACCAGCGGCGAGACTCGGACAGATACTGCCAGCTCTGCGCAGCCTGGTTCAACAACCCCATGATGGCACAGCAGCACTACGACGGCAAAAAGCACAAGAAGAACGCGGCCAGGGCCGACCTCCTGGAGCAGCTGGGCAAGACCCTGGACCTGGGAGAGCTGCGAGGTGAGAGCGCCGGGGCGCGGGGAGCGAGGACCGGCTCCCCGCGGGGTCTAGTGGCCACGGCGGAGCCGCTCGTGCCCGCTGTGGTCACCGTTCCTCTGGTCAAGTGCTGCAGGGGACACCGTGGTGCTCTTGATGCTGTATGAGGTTCCTGCCGCTGTAAAAAAAAAATCCCCTCCTCTAAGATGACACTCCGCAGTCCTGGCAGCATCCTTTAGAACTTGTTTCCTAGGTATTTCTTTTGCCGCTTCCTAAAATAGTCCCCTCCATTAGCGCACACTTCTGTCCTCCAGCAAATGTGGACCATCCCGGAGAGCTGAGAGGGGAGAACACGTAAAAGCGTTCAGCCTGCGGGGAAGTGGGGACGGGGATGTTTGTTGCTGGAGGCAGAGCACTCCCTGCGTCTCCCTGGTGGAGAAGAGGGTATTAGCTGTCATCTGTGATTTAATTAGTGCTTGTAAAACACTGCAATGGCCCTGGGTCAGCAGCAGAAAAGAGGAACTGAGCATTTGCTACGGGTATGTTAAACACAAGTTTTCTGTGTTCCCGCTGAAGGGAGAGCAGCCATCCATCCGCCTGTCCATCCATCTGTCCTGGCCACGCCAGGAGGGGTCTGGCACCCACGAGGTCACCCAGATTTGGGCCTTGCACCCCACCGGGAGGGAAACCCCCTCGTGCAGAGCCACAGCTGCAGCCTGGCCAGTACTGCGGCTGCTGCAGCCCCCCAGCATCGCTGGTCCCTCCCGTAGCCCCCTGGCATCCCTGGTCCCTCCCAGTCCCTCCCGCAGCCCCCCGGCATCCCTGGTCCCTCCCAGTCCCTCCCGTAGCCCCCCGGCATCCCTGGTCCCTCCCAGTCCCTCCCGTAGCCCCCCGGCATCCCTGGTCCCTCCCAGTCCCTCCCGTAGCCCCCTGAGCATCCCTGGTCCCTCCTGCAGTCCCCCGGCATCTCTGGTCCCTCCTGGTCCCTCCCGCAGCCCCCCAGCATCCCCAGTCCTTGTCACGGTCATGCCTGGCGCTGATGAAGGACTGTCTCCATCACGCTGGGCCTGTTGATGGAGATTTGCTAATTTATACCGGCTGAGGACTCTGAACAAAGCACGTTTTTAATACAGAGGTGTAATTACAGGAGGAGAGGTACGAGCCTCCTGTTGGAAGTTTTCTCTGTGGCCTTGGTTATAATCCTCTATGCACACAATGTGTTTGACTGAAGCAGACTGAGGAAAAAGTGCAGGTTTGATTTTCAAACCCACGTGGGAGAGGAAGTCTGGTTCCCCAGCAAGACATTGCATTAACATTTTAGAATAAGTTGGGTTTTTTTCCTTGCTAAATGAAATAATTTTCCTTTAAATACTAATGACTATGCAGTATATTGTGCATTTCTTGATCTCAAGTAAACCTTGTAATGGTTATCCAGATCCTTCGTGTGCTACCTAGTGTGACTCACAATGCCATAAATGATTCATGTGGCTGAGTCACTGCCCGCGCTTGAAAATGTGTGGGGAAATAAAACCTGGGATGCTAACATGGAAGTGCTTAGTACTTTGAACTGTGCCAAGCTCGAGAGTGGCTGAGGATGTCATTAACTGTAAATAAATCAATTGTGAAGTGTTTTACTCATTTAGCTTGTGCCTAGGAGAGCCGAAATCGGAGGGCTTTACTCACTCATCAGCCCGCGTTGGTTTTTAACGTTACGGTGGTTCTGTGCGTGGCTGGGACTTGCAGGCGAATCTGGCGCGGTGCTGCCAGCGCCTGGGGGTCGCGGGAGAGGGGGACAGCAGAGCTGGGCTGTCGGCATCCCCAGGGACAGGGGGGGCCACCTTTGGTCCCCTGGTTGCGGTTCACGGGTGCCCAGCACTCTCTGACGCCGAGGAGCTGCTCAGCCGGGCTCGGTGAGCCCAATAACCGACACGGAACGAGGTCTGCCGTGTGTCCTAGAAAACAGCCTTACCTGGGCAGATAAAGTCATGTCTGACTCGAGAAAAATGGTAAGTGTGGCAGTTTGGAGGTCGCCAGTGGCGGCCTGTCCCAGGTTGTCAGTGAAATCTTGTCTGACCGACGCTTCGGACGGGTTTGGCGCCCGGCGGTGTTGATGGTGGGATTATAAACCGTGTGCTCCCCCTGCCCCGCGCTCGTTTTGCTCCCTCGGTATTCACTGGAATGCGAACTCATTTCCTTTCCACACTGTCCCCGGTGGCTTCTCCCATCACAACTTGAAATATTATTTCTATTTTGACTACTGTGGGAGATGAACACTTGATGCATTGTGTGAGCCTGGAACGAGCAGTGTCAGTTGAAGTACAACACTTCAGCAGCCTTTGATGTTTTGATAATGGCTATAATAAAAGATTTATTGATAAATATGAATGTGTATTTGGAGGAATAAGAATAGAGATATATTTTTGGACAACTGATATTTATAGGAAACAAAAGCATTGATTCCTCTCGCCAAGTGCTCATCCTACAATTTTGAAGTCTTATTTTCTTCTCAGAGGAAAAAAAAAAAACCAGGAAAAAGAAGCCTAACGGCACTATTTCTCTAGTCTGCATGGAGTCAAAGCTGCGGTAGGTGCGGTGCCCGGTCCCACAGTCCACGTGCTTTGGCAGGTTTGGTACAAACCCTGGATTCTGGGCTCTGCCCGATGGCTTGTGCCCGTTCAGCAACAGGGAGCAGAAGCGGCTCCGCCGGAGGCTCCGTCTGGCAGCTCCCGCCTGCCCACGGCGGTTCCGCGCCATCACCTCGCCTTTCACCAGTGTCACCTGCTGTCTGGCAGCATCCATCCCGCGCTCCATCCCGCTCCGCCGGCGCGGGTGGGCTCGGCAGGGGCAGGGGCCTCAACCCAGGCTGGCAGGTCTCGTCCACGGGGAATCTAATTAATAACGGACTCTGCTTGTTGCTGGCGCCGAGCCGAAACCCCACAGCAAAACGCCCTCTTTGAAGGCTGATGCAGCGTTTGAACGTCTGGGCTTCATTAAGTGGATTCAGCGTGTCCTTTTCTTTCCTGTGTTACACCTTTGAATGAACAGACGGAGCAGCAGCCTTAACGTGCAGACAGACCCTTCTTCATCTCGCCAGCATCCGTAACCTGCGCTCGGTGCCTCTTGCGTGGCAGCAAACGGCTTGCCAAGGCAGCTTGGGCTCTCTTTGATGCCTGCCAGTAAACCCTGAATTTTACATAGCGATGGAGACAGATTCAGGGCCAGCCTTGTGCGATGGGATCCTGTAAAACCGCAGGATCATGGCTCTTCTTCCCGGGACGCTTGGTCCCTGGTGGACAAGGCAGGCACCAGCCCTGGAGCGGAAAGCGGAGCATCTCAATGGGATTTCACTGCAAATCCCTAAAATAAAACACAGCAGCCTCCGCGGTAAAGCGGGATGGGGACAGCTGCACAGGGATGTTGTCACCTGAAGCCTTTGTATTTTCAGGTAAATTGTCATAGTTGCAGATGCTATCTTGAAAAATCAGGCAAAGAGCTGAGTTTCATTTTCCTCTCAGCTCGTAATTTCTTTGTATGCCTTATAAATACTTCTCGTTCTGTGCTGTCACTTCTGGTTAGTAAAAAGCGATTTAACAAGTACTCCCCTGGAATGTGTTTTAATGCATTTTATGCAGAATGACATTAATGACTTTACTTGTTAATATTTTATTTAATGGATATAGGAGCACATTCCATTTTACATGAGCGCATGTCATGATGCAGGGGAGGGAATGCTGGTGTGTCATGAGGATGCAGAAGCAGATGTGAATACAGAGCGAGCACCGCGTTTCCTAGCGCTGACTGCTCCGGCTGGGACCACCCTCCCGTTGCAGACTCCCTGCTGAGCTCATACTCGACTCAGCACGCTTTCGTCGGGTGTATTTGATGAAACCACACTTTCAGCCAAGTTGGCAGCTTTGGTAAGCTCCAGCGAGATCACACGCTGCTAATTTTGATGTTGTGGAGGTGACTGTTGCCTGCGGTTTCAGCCTGCAGTTTATCTGCGGCTGCCTTCCTTTCCCTGTCTCTCGTTTTGGCGGAGTTCGTGTCACACTGGAGGCTTTTCCTGTACGGCCCATCTCAGGATGCTGGGTTTGGGCTGGGAGGTCCTGCAGCCCTTGTCCTGCCGCAATGTGGCTTCTGGCCGCCTCCGCACTGGCCGGTCCAGCCCTGGCAACGTCTCCGTCCGTCTGGAGCCCGTTGGCCAGCAGCCGTGGGATTCTGCTGGCCACGAGCGAGTCCACAGACCCACCCCTTCCGCGGCCACGTTTTCTGGCTGGTGGGAAGAGTTCCCCTGTGCTGGATGCGGGGAGCAGAGACGGGGTTCCCCCTCCTTCATCATCGCGAGCAGCCTTGACATGCTGCTGGGCAAAAAAAAATCAGTATCCCAGTTAGGAGCTGTAATCGCTGATGGCGTTTCCACCTACACAAGCAATTAAGATTCAGTAAGGCTGCTGTTAATGTATGCTGTTAAATTAGCTGCTGAGCATTAGAACCTTATTACCTTAATTTAAAGTATTACAGTGGCTTACTTCCCTGGGCGGATCTCTGCCGTGCGGCCCTCACGGCGTGGTCCCGGGGCTCGCTCTGCATCACCCGTGTCAGCCGGCGCTGCCTCCTCCGTCCTGCCCCGGCCTCGTGGCACGGGCTGGAGGGGGTTTCTGCCGCCTCTTGGCTCAATAAGGGGAACGGGAGCCGCCAGCTGCAGAGAGGGTTTGGCTGTAGGACCACCGCTGCTGCCGCGAGCGTGCCCCCAGTCAGGACAGCAGCCTTGAGCGCGTTCGCAATTTGATTTTTGTTCCGTGGCACATCACAACACATAAAAATACAGACGACTATTTAAATACTTCTGCGTTATCCCTTACTTGCTGTTTTCAAGCGCTTGTCTGGATATTTTTTGAAATATTTTTAAAGAGGGATATTTAACTTTATGTGGGGCCAAATTCCTAGGTGAGAGGTGTATGAGGTGCTTGAGGAAAGTGGGAGTGTTGCTATAGCTGGTGTCCGAAGTTCAAAAAAGGAAAAGTGACTTTCTGAGAGCCTGTAGGTACAGCTGGGGAATGGTTAGTGTGTATATAGTTAATTATGGTAAGCGTAAACTGTTAGAATTTGAGAATGCCATACGTTACTTGTTCTAACTGAATTGTTTTAACAATGTCTGTGAAGAAATGATACTGTGGAAAGGCAAAAGAGACTGTTGCATGGTACATTAAAAGTGTTCCTAAAGAGCGCAGCAGCCCGTGGTAGGAATCCCAGAACTCCGACAGTTGTAAGCAGAGCCTTTCAATTAAGCTTGAAACGGTCTGTTCAGATCTTCATGGAGGTGAATCAGTGCAAAGCAGAAACCTGACCGCAGAGACTCTAAAATTTGCAATTCCCTTTTTTTCTAGGAGGACAGGACAGAAATTACTTGAGCATCACTGGTTTACTGTAACGCCGACGTACGCGTGGTGTCAGCGATGCTAATGCAGTCTGGGATGCCAAGGGGATTATTAGGATGTTAAAATATAAAAGAGAGGAGGAGAGAAGAAATCGCGCTCTGACACTCGGCATGCTGAGAGAGACAACAGCACCAGGGGACCGGGAACACTTAGGTCTGCGTTTATACGCTTAATTCATGTCAGCTTTCGCCCTGCGTACCGGGAGCGAGAGCCCTGATTGCCGTCTTCCTCTTCCAGCGATGGCCAGAAGGGAAACAGGCGTTTCATGTACACCCGGCTGCACTCTGCCTTTTCGGTGAGCACATGTTAGATGAGGCAGAGAAGTGACTGTTCCTGTAATTCTGCTCTGAAATCGCTGTACTCTTTTCCCGAGGTGAAAGAATAATGGAGTTACATTGTAGGTACGCTGTCAGGAGAAGAGAAAAGAGCCCTGTCCTGTCCCGGGGACGCTGCCACGGGTTTGTACCCCCCCGTCTTGTCACCAGGTTCACTGCATTTGTAGAAACCAGAAAGTGTTTTGTTTTCCTGCCCTTCGTGCTCGCAAAGCACAGGGACCGGGGACGTCGGGTGTCGGAGAAGGGCAAGGACCTGGTTTTGTTGTTGTTGTGGTTCCTAAAAGAGGCTTCTCATTTTCTCCCACAAAAAATAGATTTTGAACCCAGGTAGTGGCCATCTCTTGGCCCAGGTCACTTCCTTGTGGAAGGAGAAAGAAATTAAAAAAAAAAAAAAAAAAAGAATCGAATCTGCTTTTTCAGCTTTTGCAGGTGTGGAGGGGCTTCGTCGGCAGCATCACGTTCTTCTGTGATTGCAAAAGTCATTGAGGAACGTTTGGGTGAAAACCCGTCTAGAAGGGCAGAACAGCAATCAGTATGGGTAATTCCGTGATCTCTGGAGAGCTGAGCCGGCTAATCGCCTCTCCAGAGGGAGGGAGGAGTGCACCAGGGCGCTACGAATAAATGCCTCAGGAACGGGCCAAACTCCGCGTTTTCCCAGGAAATCTAAACTGACACGAATCAAAAATAAAACCAGCCATTTTCAGCAGGCACTGGGCAGCACGCTGTCTTGGGAACCAGCCTTTCCTCCTTCACCTCTGATTGCTGCCTGCCTGCCGGATTCCTATTTTTAGATTTTCAGCTTTCCAGAGGCGGCAAAGTCTTGATTTCCTTGTTCTGCTGAGACCTGAAAATGCTCTCAACCTTAAGTCACTAAATTGTAATTCTGAGATGCAAACTGTTAAATGAGGAAGAAATCATTTTCCTATTTAGCACAATAAATAGTGCTGAGAATAGCGGTTTTTGTCTCTCTGGGCAGCTCAGGTGACTGTTTGCCTCAGGCTGTGCTGTACAGAGGTTGCATCCGTAACCCCGGACTTCTTCCCTACCCCTGACCTTCTTCCCCCTTCCCTGAGACCCAGCCAGGACAATTCGCTTTATTACAAAGTCTGAGATAACACGGGGTGGAAGGGATGGTATCAGAAGAAAAGCCATAGTAACTGTCCCAGCCTGAGTATCAATCTCCAGTAAAAAAACTGAACTTTAGTAGCAACGTAAAAGCTATTACAATTTTTAAATGAGCAATTTTTATTATCTCCGTAAATCATCTCCTGCCTCTTGCTTTTTTTACCTTACACGACAATTAGTTGAACACGGTTTGGAGACATTTCCGCGTCGCACACAGAGAAAGGCGGCTCTTCTCTTGTTGCCACGCTCGTGTCGGCAGTGCCGGCCGCCACCGTCGCGCGGGCTCCTGTTCCTGCTCCGCGCGTGCACAGCACTCAGGTGAATAAACGTCTTGCCTGCGGAGGGTGTCTCGGAGACGAGAAGTTTGATGTCACTGAATCGGCGAAGCACAGGCTGATGTTGCTGGGTTTGGTTCTTCGGCTGGGGGGTTTTCCAGCGAATGCGCCGAGAGGCTGTTTCTGTGACTTCCCTTATAAATGGCTCTGCAGCGTCTGTTTGAGATGGGCATGAATCTGCTTAATTGCCTGGTTTTTTCCCTTCCCTGCGATCTGTGCCCAGCGGCAGAGCAGTGCGGTTGGAGAGCTGTTTAACCGGGTGCTTTTCCCACACAGGGACCCACGGGTGCTGCTCCTTGGCGGGGGGGTCCCTGCTCCAGCGGCCCCTTCTCAGGGTGCGGGATGGGCCAGAGAGACCCCCTTTCTGTCACTCTGGGGGTGTTTGTGTGGTTTGGTTCCACGCTGCTGCCACCGCTTCTCTCCTCCGTGTGAGCTGGAGATAAACCTTGTCCTCTGCGGAGCCCGGCACAGCCACCGGCCCCGTCTGCTCCCTCCGTAACTCGGCCACTGCTCTTGCATCGTCTTCTCTGCGATTTCATAGAATAGAATCATAGAATGGTTCAGGTCAGAAGGAACCTTGAAGATCATCCAGTGCCACCCCCTGCCCCGGGCAGGGACACCTCCCACCAGCCCAGGTTGCTCCAAGCCCCGGCCAACCTGGCCTTGAACCCCTCCAGGGATGGGGCAGCCACAGCTTCTCTGGGCAACCTGGGCCAGGGGCTCACCACCCTCACAGCAAACAATTTCTTCCCCAGATCTCATCTCAATCTCCCCTCTGTCAGTGTAAAACCCTTCCCCCTCGTCCCATGGCTCCCCTCCCTGCTCCAGAGTCCCTCCCCAGCTTTCCCGGAGCCCCTTTAGGGGCTGGAAGGGGCCGGAAGGTCTCCCCGGAGCCTTCTCTTCTCCAGGTTGATTTACACGGTGATAAAATAAAATGCAGTATATTTACTTGGAAAATCACTTGCAACTGTGGCAATCAAATAGCCAATGAAACGGAAAGTTGCAATGGCAGCAGAGAGATTTGTTAGAAGGTAAAAAACCCAAACAGTTCCCTTCCCCCCCAAACCCACACAAAACAAACCCAACAAAAGTTCCTAACGTTTGTACTGCGAACCCGCCGAGACGTTCTGTCTAGTTCAGTGGTACTCGGTTGGCCAGCAGCAAGAGCAACAGCTTTATAAATAGTTGTTTGTTATTGTATCTGAGAAGGGCTAAAATTAGTGAAGTCGGGGGCTGCAGACAGGTATCGCGGCCAGTAAATCCCTCGGGCAGGTGAGCTGCTGGCTCCCAGCTCTCGGATGGGCACCTGGCACCAGCCGCGTCGCTGGCTCCAGGAGATAGGCGGCTGCGTGCGGCAAACACGTCCCGTCCCTGCGGTGGGCAAACCAGGGCTCATCCCTCTGGAGAAAAAAAACAGAGTTCCTAAGTGACCTGGCTCCTAAGTACGCTAACGAGGAATTGCCCTGAATTGTGCTCGCTACCCAAAAACCAGCAGAATAAATGGGGCCTCGTGTGCTCGTTAGTCTGAGGGCAGCGGCGCTCATGAGCCACCCGGGGGGGATGCTCGCGCGGGAGAACTGCGGGGACCGCGGTCCCAGGGGCGATTTGCCTTTGAAGCCTGCTTGGTTCTGCTCGGTCTGTGCCTTTTAAGAGTAGTCCTTTACGCTTCGCTAATGCCTGTGTATCCTGGCCTGGAAAAGTAAACAGGTGGGTTACTGTAAAGAGAAGTGTCTGGGAAATTAAATTTGAGATCTGAGTACTTTCTAATGAACTAGAAGTTTGCTGGGGGCAAGGGTTAATGCTTTTTTTTTTCCCTCTCCCTTCCCTCCCCCTCTTTCTTCAGCCATTTTCACTCATTTTTACTTTCCAGCTGCCGTTTTGGTTCAGAATAGCGATCCTGAAGGTGTTTTTCCTCCCGGCGCAGCCCCGAGCGTGCCCTCAGCGAGTCGCACGGCCGGGGCCGAGGGCAGCGCACAATTAACCACTCTGGGTTTCTCTCGGCAGGGCTGAAGCGCAGCTACACGTGCAACACCTGCAGCGTCACCCTGAACTCCATAGAGCAGTACCACGCGCACCTGAAGGGCTCCAAACATCAGACCAAGTGGGTATCTCCCTGCTTTTCCCGGTGGCCTCCTGTCTGCCCGTGTCTGCCTAGATGAATGTACATATAATATAATGCTTTACACGCCGATAGCCCTGTCACCCGAGGAGCTCCGGGTGTTTTGCAAACACAGATATCGGCGGCAGCTCCAGCTGGAGAAGGGCAGGGCTGAGCCCGGGTGGGCTGCCCGTGGCCCCACCGGAGCCCAGAGGGCTCTTGGCTCTTAATTTCCTGCCAGTCACAGCGTGCCCCGGTGAAGCTGCTGGCAGCTCATCCCGTTTTCCAGGCAGCCTGACGCCTTTCACTGCTGGAGCTTTGCCCTGGTTTCCTGGGTTCTGGCTGCAGCCTCGGGGATGGTCCTGCAGGCGCAGCTGGGGCTGGGGGCTGTCACCCTGCGGAGGGGACGGGGACGGGGGCTGTCACCCTGCGGAGGGGACGGGGACAAGGGCTGTCACCCTGCGGAGGGGATGGGGACAAGGGCTGTCACCCTGCGGATGGGATGGGGACGGGGGCTGTCACCCTGCGGAGGGGACGGGGACAAGGGCTGTCACCCTGCGGATGGGACGGGGATGGGGACAGGGTCTGTCACCCTGCGGAGGGGACGGGAGCTCCTGCCAGAAAGGTGAAGTGTGTTGAGGGCAGGTCCTGCTTCCCAGAACATCTTCCTTCTCTCCTGCAGACCGCTCCTCTAGCCCTGCTTCTCAGGAGACCCCCCCCCACAGGGCCGTCGTTCCACACATCCGCAGGGACGCCCCTCATCTTCAGCCTGTCCTTCATGGCGTATCGGATTTTGGGCAGTGCCTTTACAGCCTAGCCAGCCTTATAGCTTTGAGCATCGCTGCCCCGAGTCCTCAGCCTCAGCTGGCCTTCCCCAGGGAAATGTGTCAGAAGGTGCTGGGGCACCCGAACACCTGCCCATCCCCTCCTCTAACCGGGCAGAGCCGCTGGTTTGGGACAGATGGAGAAGAAATGGGCGGGAGCGACCCAAGACGTTAACTCTGTCTGGTCCTGATGCTGCGGGCGCTCGTGCTCAATGACACAGAGTGCGCGGCATCTCCCGTGTGTTAAACCTCAGCAGAGACACTGGGAGCGTGATGGGTTTAGGTGTTTTCATGTGAAAGTGTTTGTGCTGTGATTTAGAGCAATTATATATTACCCAACTTTGAGACTTGGAGGGAGTCTGCTCTGTCAATTAGTACAAATTATTAAAACGAAGTGATAAAGATACATGGTACCAGAGAGTAGATTAATGAACTAATCTCTCTTAATACACTTACATGTGAGCTTTGGGAGCCGTTTCAGGCTGAAGCACTCGGGACTGCCCAGATTAGAAGAGGAGTATAAAAGGTGTCGTTAGTTACTGAAATACTTCAGGTAGCTTTACGGGCAGCCTGAAAGATGAGGCAGGATGAGCAGAACCAGCAGTAAGTGCTAATGTCTAATTTTGCTTAAGCTACCAAAGGATAAATGCAGACCTTCCCCAGCTGATGTTAGACCTTCAGAGATTCCTGGTATTATTCACCGTAGCTCTATCCTATTTATTCGCGGAGCATTTGAATGTCTTCCAATCGCTACCCTGTCTGGACGGGAGCGTGTAGTCATATTCCGGATCTCAATTAGCAGGAAGAACTGATGGTGTCAGACTTTCTAATGAGGGGATGTTCTGCCCTGCCTCCGGGCCGTTGTGGAGTGGCCGGAGGGATCCAGCTCAGCTTCCATCCGGGTGTTTCGGGTCGGGCAGGTGAGACGTGGTTTGAGGCCGTGCCACGAGCCGTCTGGGACCTTCAGTAAGTCCTTTCTGCCTCCGTCTCCTTTCTCTTCCAGCACGTGGAACTGCTGGCGCATCCCTGCTGTGCTGGGTTTGGTGGGCAGCAGTGGGACCCTGC
Source organism: Rissa tridactyla (assembly GCF_028500815.1). Taxonomy (NCBI): domain Eukaryota; kingdom Metazoa; phylum Chordata; class Aves; order Charadriiformes; family Laridae; genus Rissa; species Rissa tridactyla. The sequence goes on from NC_071485.1 coordinate 3,803,232, forward strand.
GGGACCGTGCGGACGGGCTCTGTGTCCGCACCCGGTGCCGTGAACTCCCGCTGCCGGGGAGCGGAGCGGGAGAGCTCTTCCCCTTGGAAAGCTGGGATGAGAGCAGCTGCCATGTGCTGCCCCGGCTCAGAGCTGTAATTTATCCTTCCCCTGCCAGTCCTGAGCTTGGATTGTTACTGCGGTTGTTGCTGCTGGTGTTATTGCAAGGGACAAAGGAGGTCACCTGAAGTCAGAGCAGCCTCATGGACGGAAATACAGATGTGCAGAGGAGATGCGGTGCTTCTTCTCGGTGCCGGGAGGGTGCCTCGCATCCTCCCTTTTATACCCACTCCTTCTGCTTTTGTTTTCCAATCACCTGCAATTAGCAGAGCGTCATCTCCACACTTAGTTCTGCAGAAGGATAATTCCTTCTGCATCTGTTCCTTTCCCAAATGTTTCCTTCTGACCTACTCTGGCAAAAATGGCAAAGACCGAGGATCCCTCTGCTCCATCTCTTCCCGTAGCTGGAGCAGGAGCCTGACAGGGAGTGCGTCCACTGCAGAACTCGGGGCTGAAGGGGAAGTCTGGGTGAGGAACCCGCAGGAGTTGAGACAGTAATTTACATCCTTTATTGCAGCCGGTCGGGGAGAAGACCCCGAGGGGGTGGTGCGGGTTGGAGGCTCCCGATGTCCCGTCCCATCCCGCTGGGACACCAGCCAGCCAAACGACGTTGCTCTATTTTAGTGCCGGGGCTCGGTGGCACTCGCAAGCTTTCCCAGAGCTTCCCGGAGCTTGGAGAGCACAGGAATTATTGATAGAAGGCCCGTTTCTCTTTCATCTCGGGGAGGATGGAGCCAGCCTGTGCAGGGAACACCAGAGCGGCAGAGGCCTGCAGGACTCCCACTTTATTTCTTTAGGACCTTCCTCTTTTGCAAATTAATATTCTTATCAGTCTTTCTAAATATAGTTTCTTATCATTTGTTCATAATGACTTAAATCTGGTCCCAAGAGATTTCCATGGGCATTCAGTGCAAGAGGGAAGAAAGTAATAGATTCAAAAGAAAGTATGCTACAAATGTAATAATGGAATGCCAATTAGAGACATTCGTCTGACCAATTTCTATGGGAAATTGCTCTGATTATTCTATTTCCTCCATCCATTGTTCATTCTTATACAAATTTCTTTGAAGCTAAGTACCCAAGCACAGCACAGATCTCTCCGGCGCCCATAGGAAAGTGCGCGGGAGACAATAGATGGGCAGCTTCGGTTTGCGCACAACAAAAGCTCTTCCCACCCTGTAATTAGTGTGTAACCAGATTTTACTCTCCGTGTTTAAAGCTATTTTTGCAGTTTCGTTGCCCTCTATGTGGGACCAAGGGAATGAGTTATCCATGTGTTTTATCCCAAATCAGTTATCCCCTCCCAGTCCGAGGGGTCTGTAACAGCCCCGCCACCACGGGACGTGGCTGGACCCGGCGATGCAGCCCCAGAAGGAGTTGGGGGGGTCTCATCACCATCGTTCTGCTGTTTGACACCCACCCAGAGAGGACCCTGCACACGGTGTTTGCACAGAGTCCCGCGCCTGGGACGATAGCAGGTAGCAAAAGAATTCAGAGAGGGGAAGCAGTTCGTACAGCTCGTGTTCCTGACTACAGAAATTGTCTATGACGAAGAAGTCTTCGTTTCCAGCGCTGTCAGTGCATACACTGTGAACAGTTGCTCTGCGTCACGTCTTGACTGTTGTACGAGTGACTGAGGGTGCACGTGCAGTGCAAAGGCACGGGCAGGGCTGCGTCTCTGCCTGCGCAGCGTTCCGTGGGCGATTACCTCTTCTGTACAAAGAAAGTCCATTTTGAAGTCCAGAGCTGGTCGTTCTGACCGGTTGCCACCGCGTCTCCGTCCCAGGGCACGGCCGGCCCGTGGCAGCACCGTGGGGTGAAGCACAGGAGAATGCGCTGGGGGCCAGGGGAGGATGCCGTGCCCCCCGCAGCCTCCGCCTGCCTTGGCGAGTGCTTTGCCCACTGGTTTGTGCTGTTCCCGTTACTGCTGGTTAGTGTCAAAGACTGTCCTCTTCCTTATAACTCAGGCTGAAGCCAGAGGATTGCAGTTGCCAAGGCAACAAAACATTTTATGTAGCTGTCATACTTCATATAATTAAAAAAAATAAGGCGGGAGAGGGTTGCAAAGGAAAAGGGATTTTGCTGCGGGACAGGTCAGCAGGGAAGGTGACTGTGGGCTGGAAGCTGGTAGCACCCAAAAAATACTGGGCAGATGAGTCTTCTGGAAAGCGGCTTTAGGAGAGAAGAACTTTCATGAGGAATGAGTCAAGTTGTGGGTATTTATTATAGTTCTCCAGAGAGCAAGGCACGACCGAGCCGCTGCTGAAGTTGCTTTTAATAACCTCCCGCAGCAGCCCTTGAAGTGCTGCTTCGCAGGACGAGGTGTTTGCGCCCCTTCGCTTCTGCGCGGCGCCGGCGGTGCCGGAGCTCCACGAGCACAGCGGCAACTGAAGGCTGCGAACCCTGCAGATACCCTCCGCTGGCGGGGAGAGCTTAGCTGCTTATTTACAGGACGTTCAGGGGCTCGCCTGAACGCTTCCCACTGAACTTGGGATTGACCACTGAATTGACCAAAAGATGGGGAAAATGGAGGGTTGGGGCGAGGGGAAGCTGATATTCCTGGCCAGTATTTTGGTGTTGAATAAAAGATGCAGGAGGAGGTAGCTGGTGTGGAGCAAGTCCTTATCCCTCTGGCCAGTGAATATGCAAAGCAAGATGATGGCTGCTGGCTCCCAGTTTTTCTCCCGAGTGCGGGTACTTTAAGCTGTATGCTTGAAAATAAAGGCAAAATGCATCCTTTTTTAATCCTCTCATAAAGGGGCTAGAGCCAGACACAGAATATCTCTTTCAAGGCATCACAAACCTGGCATCTGTTCTGCGCGTGCCAGGGCTGGGCAGTGCTCGTCCCAGCCGTGTCGGGGACGTGTCCCCGTGCGGAGCTGCCGGCCGGGGCTGCTGGCAGCGTCTCGGCCCGTGGAGCTGCAGCGCGGGCTGTGCTCGGCTGCAGGGGCAGGACTGAAATGGGGCTGGACTCTGGAACATCTGCAGCGGGGAGGAGCGCTAAACCTTTAGTTAGGGATTTATGAACTGTGCAGAGATGATTGAGTCATTGTTTGACTTGCTTTCCAGAAATAGAAGTGGTGGTTTTTTTTAATCTCCCCCTCTGCCTTCCTCCTCCCCGCCAGGAGCAGCGGGATGAGGAGCTCCGGCTGGACCGCGGTCCCACGGCTCCGTTTCTATGGGGACGGGTGGCAGCCGAAACACCGGCTCCTGGGGAGCTGCTGGAAGGAGGGTGCGTTATCTCGGAAATATTGGGAGAGAATCCCATGCCAGCTTTGCCCCTTCCTGCTTGCTGTAGGCTGCAAGAAACAAAACTTCCCTTTTATCTGGTGTATGCAAACTGAAAAGATGAAAAACCACTGCTGAAAGTGATTTGCAACAAACGACAGAGCCTTAAAGTCCCGGGTAGTTGTGAAAGAAGCCAGAGGAGATTCAAATTCTGGGGTCAAAGAAATGCTCGTGTGGAATATTAACTTAGGGCTTTGCAAAACGCTCTTCCCTCCTTTCGTTATCCCGCGCGGGTGGCGGGACTGGGGACAGGGTGCGGCGTTGGTCGCTGTGACCAGGAGGAGGTGGCTGCGTTTGGGCAGACGCTGCGGAGCGCCCGGCTCCAGGGATGAAGTAGCTCCTCAGGGGCTGGCGGATGAGAGGACCAAAGATGCTGCTGGCAGAGAACCAGAGCCCAGACCCGCCTTTGATGTAAGTGCCATCTCTGGGCCGGTTGCAAATATATCAAGCGCTGTAATAATGTGCGGATAGCGAGGGCTGTGAGCTACCCTCCGCCGTCCTGGCTGTCAGCGATGGGAGGCTGAGATCCAGCCCCAGTAATTAAGAGTCTGACTATATGGGGCTGATGATTCCCACTTCCATAAAGAAGAATTTTATCTTCTCGCCTTTATTTTGTCTCTTTGATCAGCCAGACCTCTCTGCCACATCTAGAGCTCACAAATGTATTCTGGGGTTTTATAACTGCTCATTCACACATTCATAGATGCTAATACATGTCTAGGTTTCCCTTTCAAACTCAGGCTTTCTGATTAATTTTAGGGTTTCTTGCAGAGAGGGGACCCGATCCTGCAGCTGTCGTTGGGGTAGAATGGATTCTGTGGGGACCTAAACGTGGGGAAGGGGCGCAGGGTTCAGTCCAAAGCGGTGCCTGGGGGCGAGCGGGGGCGGTTCTGGTTTGGAGGGTGCCCCGAAGGTCTCCCTGCACAGCCCTTCGCCTGGTCCTTGGGCTGCGCCCCGAGAAAGCCCGGATGATTAACGGCCTGCTGAGGAGCAAACGACAGCAGGCTTGGTGCCTGACAGGCGGTTTTTTGGGTTTTTTTTTGTTTCTGATTGAGAACACAGATGCCTAATTGGAACAGGGCATTTATTAACATAAGCTGCTTGGCTCTTCAGCAATCGGAGCTAATCAAAGTACTGTAAATATCGTGCCTGGAGAAATGTCACCCTTCGCCGTCATTGCATTTCCATATTTTTTCCAATCTATTTAAGAAAGTGTAAACAAACATTTCCAGCCCGCTGTGGCTGGAGCGCGTTCCCGGTCGCAGTTCCCGGGGTGGGCAGCGCAGGGAGCAGGAGCGGAGCCGGCAGGTCCCGGGCACCGGCTGAGGCTCTCCCGGCTCCGGGGCTTTGGGCGTTTATGACGTGCCAAAAAGCCGGAGACAGGACTAGAGGAAGCCTTTGGCAGTTCCTGACTGCATTTGTGTCGGATTTTGTGCAAGATGTTATTTCTGTTTCCCTGGGTTTTTCCAGCCCCGTCCCCGGTGCCGGGGGGTTGAGCTCCCTCCTGCGCATCCTCGCCCAGGGTGAATGCGCTCTTTGAGATAAAATTTCCACTAAATTCCAGGAAATTATATCAAATACTTGAGTTGTACCATATACTTTACAACAAAGGCAAATGATTTTGTTCTTGCTTTGATGACTGCAACTTTTATTGGTAGCAGTAACAATCTCCATGTGCTTTCTCTAACATATAGTGGCTGATGCCTAAAATACAAAGAAGCCTTTAGAGTGATAATAACTCCAGAAGATGAATAGTTATAAAAGGTAGATGGAATTGAAAGCCATTTTAATTTGTCATTATTTCAGTTCCAGAGAGCAGCTGAATAATTACACTGCCTATGAAGAGAGAGTGTGTAATACTTGCTCTCATTATAGGATTAAATTGTCTCCCTTCCTTTTAATGTAAGTGAAAATAAAGATATCTGATATCTTCTGGTTTGATCATAATTTGAAGGCCCCAGAATGGCTCGTGCAACTTTGTTTTGTGGTGCTGGGTGTACGGATTAATTATTTTAATGCAAAGCATAAACATTGGACTGATATCTCAAAGCGTAGACCTGAGATCGCCAAGACTCGCTGCATGAGAAATTCCTTATCGGCCAAAAATGCGTTGGAGCGAGGAAAGTTTTGCAGGGTTTGGTAGGCTCCTGAGCAAGTTTAAACTGGGGAGCTAAGGGAAGTACGCTTTTTTCAGGTTGTTAGAGGAGCTTCGGCGCTGCAGGGGGTGTGGGGAGCTGGGCACGCTCTCTGGGGACGGGGAGCGAGAAGCTCCGGGGGCGGCCGGGGGGGCTCAGGACCTGGCCCCGCTCCGGCACCGTCGGGGCAGAGACTGACCGCGGCTTCCTTTCTCTCTTGCAGCCTGAAGAACCAGTAGCAGTTCCTCCGCCGAGACAAGGGGAACCACCGAGGCTTCTGCTGCGGGAGGAACTGGTCAGCGAGGAGAGGATGCTTTCCTGGACAATGATCCTGTGTGGATTCGATAATTAACGTGTAACTAACCTTCGCTTTGGACAAATACATGGATTTTTTTTTTTTTTTTTTAATTTTGTGGTGAGTTAAAATATTTCAATGGATTTTTTTACCCTTTCAAGATAATATTTATTCAGCACAGAGTCTAGAGTATAACAACTATCCTGTAAATACAGCACTTAATCATCACTCATCTTCAGAGACAGTGGAAACAAAATATTTTACTTTTGCATATTTATTCTTAGATTTCCTCCAAGAGTATAAAATTATTCTATTACATTATCCATGATAGCGATGTAATCAGTCTTCAACCAGAAATAAACATACTTTCTTCACCTTCTCCAGCATGGTTTGTGTCGGCACACACAGAGCAGCAAAAAATGAATCACGGGGATTGTATAACGGATGAATTTTTTTCCTTTCCTCTTTGTATTCAGCAAAAAAATCGTTCGCTGAGCAAAGGAAACTAAAATGAAAGCATAAAATCCTTTTCCTGCCGGTAGGATTCCTACCAGCTAGATGGAAGCTGTTCGCGTTATCGACTTCGCTGATGCTGACCTAAAGCCAGACGTTCTCTGCTGCTGCCGGGAGAGGCAGCCCCGCAGGAGACAGCGGGACGGACGGCGGGACCGCACCGGTGGCAGTGGCGGCCGAGCTTGCCAGGGAGTCCCGCGCCGGTAGCGCCGGCTGCGAGTGCATTCCCTGCGCACCCGCAGGGAGACGGTGGAGAGGCGGCGGGGACCGGCCGTGGGGACGGTGGAGAGGCGGCGAGTGGAGGCTGGTTTCAGGACACCGAGGCCGACCGTCGTGTGTCCCCAGAGCCACCCTTGCTGAGCAGCGGGTGCCGGGCAGGAGCCACGGCCGCAGCAGGGAGAGCCCTCGCCAGCGGTGAGTTTGGCACCAGGGCAGGAACCGCCTGGGGACGGAGGGTGCGACGCTGTGGGAGCCGAGCTGTGCTCCCGCCGAGCCCTGGCGTTTCCCGCGGTGCGGGCGGAGGGGCTGGACCCCAAGGCTCTCCCCGCATCAGAAACCCCTGTCTTTGCGGCCGTATTTGCAGTGTGAGAGGGGAAGCGGGGGGCAGGGTCAGCGTTAGGGGCTGGACGTGCTGCAGACCCTGCAGTGCCCGTGTCCCCGGCAGCCCCTCCAGCCGGGGTCCCACCGCCCATGCAGGACCCCCCTCTGATGGCCTCGCAGCCAGGGGCAGGGATGGCAGCTCGGGGGGTGCTTGCTCACAGGAAGGAAAAAACTCAAAGGAGTTGAAGGGAGAAAAAATTGACCGAAAACCAGCCTTAACTGCCCAAGAGGATCGCTGCTTGTGCAGGCCCCGGCAGCTCCCAGTCGCAGCAGTTTGGTGCTCGTCTACAGGGAAGGTGCGGGAACAAAAGTGACTCTATCTGTTGAAAAGAGGGAACTCACAGGGATTTCAGTTTTTGCCTGCTGCAGTCAGCACAAAGCGATCAGGTTTCTTACCGAACCCGCTGCAATGCAAAGAGCCGCGACAAACACCATCCAGTTTCACGTAGGTCTGACGAGCAATGCAAAACCTCGCTGCGCCCTGTGTCACCCCAACTGGGTGAGTGCGTTTGCACGCAGAGAACCTGCCTTGGGAATGCTGCTGGAGATGAAGCACCGCCTCTTTAAAGGGCAGTCTGGTTGTTTTATGTATGTGTAGTAGCACAATTCTTCTGAGACTGTGGCCATTTCCCCGCTTCTGCATCTCTGAAGTAACAGGCTTTGACATCTGTCGGTGCGCGCTGGGCTGCAGGCTCTCTTCTGTCTCGGGAAGGGAGCAGGATGGGCGCGCATCCATCGGTTCAGTTACCAGGAATCCCAGCAAGGTGCTCGTCCGCTTCTCCAGCATCTCGAGGAAGAGCAGTGACCTGCTGCTGCTGGCTCTGCGCCCCGGAAACTTCTCCTTTCACCCGCGGCTCGCCACCGTGGCCTGCAGGTTTGTGAATGACCTGCCAAGGGAATGAATGGCACGCAGGAGACCAGTCCGTGCCCTCCATCCGCTGTTCTGCACCTTCATAAACCGAAGCAAAGCCTATTGCTCTGTGTTTTGGTGTCGAGTAGCGCTGTATGTTTCAGATGAGAGATGTTTGGCCACGTCGCCTGGAAAACTGCAGTTGTGATGCAAACGTCACTTTATAGGCGCATAGAATTATTACTATTTTTGTATATTTGTAATATGGTAGCCCATAAGATACTGAGCCCTGTAGCAGGGGATGCCGTAGGCGCTGCTCGGCGCCCTCGACCTGTCTCTGAGGGGCGCAGCACCAGAGGGTCTGCAGAGCAGAGCCGTCTTGAGTGGCAGACGTGCGCGTGAGGTCAAGGCAGCGTCATTGTCAGCCTGTGCTCGACCATACTTTGGGGAAAGGTGATATTTAAAGTCACTAAGTCACAAGGCAGCACATGCTGAGCAGTAGTTGTCCCGAAGCCAGTGCCGGTACCCGTAGGACTCTGTCGGTACAAGCAATTCTGCTTGGAAATGGGCCCGTGGGATGCAGCGGGAGCAGGCTGTTCCAGGAGGGGACCTTGTGGTGCCAGAGGAAGAAAAATAGTCTCAGTCTCCTGCTGACAGGGTTCTGTTTATCATATCTTTCCCTGCCGTGGGAAGGAGTTCATCTTCCACGGCCGGCGGGAGCGGAGCACGGGCTGCGGGGGCCGCAGGGTGTTCTGCTGCAGCACCGGGACACGTGCCGCAGGGAGCACTGCCGTGGAAAGCTGCTCGGGCGTTCCTTCGCGGTGACGGTGGTGTGTAACTGGCCGCTTCATTATGGCCTCAGCCGGGACTCTGAAATCCCTCACTACTTTGCTGCCAGGGTCGCCCTTTTAGTGACAAACCCCCCTATTTTTGTTGGTTGAAATGATTCTTTTACCTTGCAAAGGCAGTTAAAAGCCCAAACCGAACAGATTTATTTTTAAAAGGCTCTTTTCCAAATCTTCAGGAGAGAAGAGAAATAATTCTCCAAAATGAGGAAGATCAATAATGGATGCTCCGTGGAAGCCCGTGTTATTTTGCCTGCCAGCAGCAAAGACTGAATAGGCCCCTTCTAGTCTAAGAAGAAATGAGACTCCTGTGATTTGGGTTTGGGATTTTTTTGCCGTAACATATGAAATCTGTTGGCAAATATACTTAGTAGGCAACTTTCAGCACTTCATCTTCATTTGGCATTTAATAAAGGGACACGCTACATCTGTATAATAGCTGGGCTAATTGAGTTGACAGAACAGAGCAACCCTGTTGGTCATCTTCATACGTGGTGGGATGAATATAAATATCACCCCGTGTGAGGATCGAGGTTACAGGCAGCGGGGGGCGAACTCCTCTGGTTTAGCCGTGACAGGTGGCTCCTGCCTTCGGTCCCGCCACAGGAGGGGTCAGAGGCAGTGCAGGATCTAATTGCTTACTCTCGGGGGACAGCAGAAGATACCGAAGAAGCTCTATATGATTAATTTGTGCTCTTGCATCAATGCCTGTCGTGTGTGGAGGAGAATGGGTTGTTCACGGATGAGTAAGCGTCTCCTTAGGTTTCATAGCTGTGGGGCTGTTTCGTTTATTGTGTTTTGGGTAATAACATCAGACGCCAGTGTTTCTGAAGCTAAACTGCCTCTTTACAGAGAGAATGATGTACGGAAATAGGGCACATCATTCATGCGTGTGCAGCCGGACATTTTTGAGCCTCCTTCCCCCAAAATTCCCTTCTTGCAGCCCATGACGTCCCTCCAGGCTGCGCCCCGGCTGCTGCAGGGCGACTTCGGCAGGAGAGGAAAAAACATTTTCTAACTCGTGTGCTCAAGTAATCACTGCAAGCTAATCGCAGCAAATTAATTACAGCACAAACACAATTTCTTTCCCTCGGCAGGCGTGTCACAGCGCTGGGTCGGGCGCCGCCGCGGTGCCCGGCTGGCCCGGGGCTGGGTGCCCTTCTCCCCTGGCTCCCCTGGAGCTGGTGGCTCGCTTGGCCCAAGAGAAGGCCCACAGACAGAGGACCCGTCTCTGATTTGGAAAAACCAACACTTCGTGCCCCTCTGGCAGCTTTCGGGCAGGCGGTTTGTCCCGTGGCCCCGCAGGGGTGGCGCAGAGATGTTCGTACGCAAGAGCAGCCGGGTCAGCGCCGCGGACGGGACCCCCGCGCCCCACCCCAGCATGGGCAGCAAGAGGCACGTGAGGCGAGAATGAGACACCCCGTCACATCCCCCCGCTCTGCCCAGTTTCGAACTGGCGTGACTGGAGCAGCGCAATATTTGCGTTTGTTGCCAATGTTGTCCTGGTCCAGTCAATCAGGCTTTGGTCCCTAAATCCGCCTAATCTCTTGCTTTTCCTAAGTTCATTAGGCCTTCAAAGCAAGACATAAAAAGACAAATCTCCTAGCGGGAAGGCAGCGATCCCTGCAGAAATGCCTCCAGATCGCGTGCTCCCCTCTGATGTGGAGACTGGAACACCACCCCGGGCTTAAACGCTGTGTGCGGATACATTAGAGGTCTTTCGAAATGGATGCGGTGTAACCGTTGCGTCCCCCAAGGTTACTTTAAATTGAAGGGTGAAAACATTTGCATATATTTTCTTCATTTAAAAAAAAACCCAGAAACATACTCTGCGTTGTTCATGCAGAACATCTACGCGTTACAGAATTCTAATTTTGTCTGTTCTGGCCAAACGCTTTCCCAGCTTAAAATTCTGTGCAAGACCTTCTGCAAGGAAAGGAAATCTCAATAATTAAGTGTCAGCCTGGTTGTGTCTTGCCACACACACACTTCTAAGGAGCAGCGCTAACAGGAATACGGCTGGCACTGGGAGACAGCTGGAAGTGTGATTATTAACACCAAAACTGTAATCTTTGAGACACGTTTCATTAGCGTTTAGTAGCACATGCTAACACCGTTCTTCAGCCTCCAGTGCAGTATGTTAGTTACGTTTCGGAGGCGAGATGCTAACTTTCCGTAGTGTTTCATGCTCAGACGTAATCCAGCGCCAATAATACGTGGTTTTGAACTGGCTGCTTGTCTAAGGCAGTGGAGCTCTATGGCAACAGCGCGTGAAGTGACTCTACCCCGAGACACGCTACTTAACACAAAGAAATTAATCACCGGAGAAGAATGCTCCTAGTACGTAAGTGGTACTCTCTTTGTTAAGTTCCTATTGCATCAACTTAATTAGCAAGTCCTGACCTTTAAAACCACCTTCCATAATCTTCAAATGATGTATGTGGAAGTCTGCGTTCCTCCTCCGGGCTGCGCTGGCAGCGCTCTGCGCTTGGCTGCCTTCACGGGAGCTCCTCGAGCGTGTCGCCAGCGCAGAGTCCTCTCCCACCAGCGAGGGGTTATTGGGAACCTCCGGATCTGCTGCAGACCTGCGAGATAGGGAGGACCCGGTTTGGTGGTGGAACGTCCAGGGTCTCAAGAGAGAGAAAGCAAATAGCATTGACAGTGCAGTGTTCCCCGCTTAAACTACCGCACTGAGCTGAATTGCAAGATTTTGGATAAATTTTCTAGCCTAATTTCTATTTCCAGTGTCAGAATAGGGGTGGTGGAGCGGGTTCCTGTTGATCCGGTGATGTTTGTCTTTGCTACGTGTGTTCTTCTGGCTGTAAGGAGCTGGGCTGGGAGGCTGCCGCAGAACTCTTCCAGCCAGAGCAACGTATTGCATTTTTATTCTGCTTCCTTACATATTACTTGTACCCTGAGTCACAGGAGATCTAAAGCAAACTCTATGAAATTCCTTCTGTATATTATATCGTCATTTTCCCTGCACCTTTGTGCATCTCATAATCCTGCCAGTACTGGTAAAAATCATTTTGGAGCGCAGCTGGCTCGTGCTCTTGCCAGGACCTAAATTCCCGTCCTTCAGCAGAGGGGCTGCAGACTGGGGGTTGCCGGAGGCGGGGGGCGGAACAGGAGCGGCCGACGCTGAACCGTTCTCCTGGGCACCTCTCCGTGGTGGTCTTGGCCTTGTGTGAAAACGTGCACCGGCGCACGCGCACCGTCACCGCAACACGCTTGTGAGGGCCTCGGCTGCACCAGGGTCCTTACTCGCCCCAGCCGGCCTCACCTGGACCCCCCGCAGCCCCGGCCACTGGCCCTGGGGCTGCACTTACGCCCGTCCCCCAGCCCTTGCTCCGCTGATGGGAGCTGCGGGTCCGCGGCTGCGCGGGGGGACGATGGCGTTGTCACCAGCAGCCTGGTACCCGAGCAGGGCTGGGGGCTGCAGCGGGGCTGGGGCTTAAACACAGAGCTGGGAGAATTTTATCTCTGTAGGAAGCCGGGACAGGGGGACTCTGTGCCGACACTTTCCTGGTGGCTTTGCTTGGGCTGGGCAGCAGTGAGGGACCGGCTCGGGAGCCTCCTCGGCGCGGGCTGCTCGGCCGTGCCTGTGCCTGACGCCGCGGGTTCAGCATCGTCCCCTCCCCGGCCGCTGCTGGCTCACCGAGCTGCGTAGCGCGCTCGCGGGTCTTCGGCAATCGCCTTTGTCTAATATGTTTTTAATCAGTGTGTGCATTTCAATTTGCATATTAATAGCGAGGAAATGTTATTATACACTGCTGTTGATGAGATGGTTGTCGAGCCTATCTTACCAGTCTGAGGAGAGAAAGAAACTGCGTCTATTGTATAAAAAATGAAACTGCAGAAAACACGTGTTTTAGGATCTACCATTCTCTGCCTCTGTCTTTCTTTATCTCTGCCGTTATTTTTCTCTTAATACCTCATATGGATGCATTCATTAATCTTCCCCCCCCCCGCCTTAGAACAAGGATCATTTAACAGGAGACTAGAACAGGATTTTGTGCCTGTTGTGACAGCTCCAAGCCAGGCTAAATATCACGGTTTTTTGCTGGGCGTTTTTGACATGTAAAATGGCAAAAGGTTGACGCAGTCCAGGAGTCCGTCTGTGGCAGCTGACCCCGGCAGAGTAACTCAGACGCCAGCAGTGAGCGCGGGCACTGCTCGCTCCCTGGGTTTCGGCGTTTCACGGCTGCCGTCGGGGTTGGCTCCCTCCGCCCGCTGCAGCGCAGCCGTCGCTCCCCGGCGCTGCCCGCGGCAGGTCCAGGTTTGCCGTTGCTAAATTTTAAGTGTGCTGTCCTAACCTGGGGCTAAAAGACACAGGCAGTAAAGGGCGTTTGGAGGGAGAACAGGGAGATACACATCGTTTTTTTCTCCATTCTCCTCTGCCAGCAAAGCTGCCCTTGCTAATGCTGGTGAGGAGCCACCTGCGCGGGGGGAGCACCAGGCTCCTGCAGCAGGAACCACGGTCCCCCGCTCCTGCCTCCGCTCGCTTGGGAAGAGCGGGGCAGGGGATGGGGAGAGCCGCCGTCGGTGCTCCCGGCGCATCCCCGTGCAGCGCGGCAGCAGCGGGCGCGTGACCGGGGCCCCGAACAGGCACCGCTCGCAGGAGCGCTGCGTAAATACCGAGTGACAACGTTTTGGGAGAGGGACCTCCCAGCGCTCCGTGAGCAGGGAGGCAGTGCGGAATTGAGGGCTTTTCAATCACACCGGCTCCGGAAGAAAAGGAGCGCGGCTGCTGACCTGACATCAGTCTGCAGCTTCTGCAGCCACCCGCTGCGGGCTCTGCGGGACAAAAGGAACCGTGTGAGGTAGGAAAAAAAGCCCGTGAGCATTTGCTGTAGAGAAGGTGGCTGGAGGAATGAGACCAAGGAAAGGCGTGGGATGGATGTTTCACTCCAGAGCTTCAATCCATTTATATAATCATAGTTGTTATCATAGTAAATGTAAATAACTGAATGAGTTCAAATTTAGTATTTGACAACACTGGCTCTTTGTGAGTACGCACGGAATTCTTGTGGTAAGCCTTTATTTCATCAGGTAATCTAACAATATTTTAAACAGTCCTTTAGGCATTTAGTTCGGCTCATATTTTGTGATTTTTCTCACTCCTGGAAATGAGGGCTATATTCTCCAAAGCATAAAGCCTCCCACAAGTTCATGTGTTAAGAAATTGCTTGAATCAAAAAATGTGGCAGTTTGGCGGCTTGCCTCTCGCTGCATCGCTGTAGCCGGTAACAATAGCAATCATGTTATGGTGAAAGTACAAAAAAGCTGTTTTGCACCTTGTCAGCCCCAGGCAACAAATATGCAGGCTAGCCTTAATTTATTTTCATAGGATGAGGCAGCCCTCGGTGGCATCGGAGACAGACACCGGAGCCCTGGCCCACGCCCACGCTGCCTGGCTCGGGAAGCATCCCAGATAATTAGCTCTTGGCCTCGCTGGGGAGCACGGCACCGCAGGGCACCGCAGGGCACCGTTCCTCGTGGGGTTTTTCCTTGGGTCGGAGCGTGACGGGGACGTCACTCTCCATCCCGATTCCCGCTCCGCGCCTCCCTGGGCGCTGGAGGGGGGACCCTCGCCCCGTGTGTTGGGGGGCTGGAGCATCCCCGCAGCCGGGGCACTGGACCCCGCGCCAGTGGCGTCCCCCCATGCCAGTGCCGCGGCGCTGGCGTCCTGGCCGTGCCCTCTGTTCTGCTGGCACCGGGCTGCTCCCTTTGCCGGAGCAGAATGCCCATCCCACCGCCGTCTCCACGCTCCGCGCGGGTGGGCTGTGGTGGAAAACCGCTGCTCTGTGCGGTGGGATGAACGCCTTGGGGTCGGAAGGGGATTTTCAAAGGCCTGGAGATAACTGGGATTCAGAAATAGATCAGAACGAGCCTTTCCATCCAGAAAGGAAGAAAAAGTGAAAAGCTAGTTCAGAATAGCACCTTCTGTAAAGTCGCCCTCGCGCATACTTTTTAATGAGACTAGTGCTGGTCTTGGCAGACAGCTGGCCCTGATTCACTCACAGCTCTGTGCTATTGATTCAATAGCTTCTCTTAATGAGGAGTGTATTATCTTTGTTAGGGAATGCGGAATCTAGCAGGTGCACGGTGTTAAATAATGAAAAAGCGACTTTGCCAGTGCCAGGAATATGACGGTGCGGTGCCAGGGACGAGTGGGTTTCTTCAAGGTTTCTTCCTGGAGCCTGCCCTGGAAGGCGGCGCGAGGCACGGGCTGCTCGAGCCTCTGCCTTCCACCGCTTCTGCCGGGCTCAGCAGCACCTTCGGAGAGGTCTGGCCTGAGTCCAGCTTGGATCACGCGTCTTTAAATCACCAGGAGTTCTGTCTCGATTGCTTCCCCCCCATGTGAGTCACTTCCTAACACGGATTTTTAGTTCGTTAGTGCGGTGATGCATTAAAATGAATCTCAGTGAAAAGGCAATGATAATTTAAAAAAAAAACAAACGAAACAATTTCTCCCGAACCCCAATTTCTCAGGTTCGTTTTTTGCCTTGACTGGGGCAGAGGGAAGGGCCAATGTTCTGCAAAATTCCGACCAGATCCTGGCTGGAGCTTGGCACCCAGGGGCTCCCCCCAGGCTGGTCCCTGGAGAGACCCCCCCCGCAGAGGTTCGCTGCATCGGGCTGCCATCGCTCGAGCCGGCAGCGGCTGCTCGCGGTGCAGTCCTGTGCCGAGCCCCCAGGTCTGTACGTGTGTTGGCGCCCCGCTGACTTCAGGATCCATCGTCTGGAGCACGAGCACAAGGCGCCCAAACGCCCGTCGTGTTCTGCTGGCGCAGTGACGGCGTCGGGTGACGACTCGTGGCGTGTCACTCCGTGAGTCAAATAGGAACGAGCAGGCACAAAGGGAGGACGAGTTTGCTTTCTCAGCTGGCAAGAGCTAAAGCAAAGCAACTTGTAGAGGAGACCAAAATCGCCACTGAGCTAAAACCTTACAGAATGGAGCGAAAAGGCGAGATGACGTGCTCTTTTCTAGTGATTTTACTCAGTGGGCAGTGAAGCAGAGTTGATAAGCAGGGCAGTATAAATCAGTGAAGTCTCTGGTACAGCCCAGCATGCGCTGATGTGACCTGGAAAGTTCCTTAAGCCAAGCTATTAAATCATTTGCACGAGAAGAGCAGGCAAGCCCTGCTTTACCCGCGTGAACCAGCACTGTGGTAAAACTCGTCTTTATTTTGAACGTTGTCCTGAACATTACACCTGTGGCCACTTACCAGTAAGTGCCTACAAGCACTGAAAATAAGACAAAATCACAGACTTTCTGCTCTGGTGACCAAGGGCCTGTTTATTTCCTTCTCCCAGTGCCCTGGCTTCAGCCTTTCCCCAACACTTCTCGGGTAGCTGATGTTTTCCAGGGGTGAGCTCTGCGGAGGGTCGGTCCGGGCAGCCCCTGCATCCCTCCGCGCTCACCAGAGAGATGTTGCCCCGTCCCTGCGGAGCCGACACAAAGCCACCGCCGTCCCCGGGGCAGGGGCAGGGACAGGGACCGGAGCCTGTCCCCAGCACATCCCCACGCGCTGCCAGCGCCCTGCGGGACAGTGACGTTTTGCCCTTGTGTAACACTTCGCCCTTGAAGGTTGCTGGTGAATGAGGGTGCCCCAGCCTGGTCCCGGAGAACAGCCATCGCTCCCACCACAAAACCCACACTCGGCAATAACACGGGTTGCCCCGGGCGCTGGTGGAGTCTCCATCCTTGGAGATACCCAGGTGCCCTCTGGGCAGCCGGCTCGAGGTGGCCCTGCCTGAGCAGGGGCTGGACAAGGTGACTCCAGAGGCCCCTTCCAACCTCAGCCAGCCTGGCCCGGCAGAGCTGGGTTGAGGAACCCTCCCGGCTTCTGCGCTGCGGGGAGTTCTTCTGGTTTGTTTAGGAGGCCCGTGCGCTAATAAAATACTGCTTGATCCAAAGATGTTGCCCCCAGGATCTCCGTTGATTCACGCTTGACTTTGGCTGCGGGAACTGCCCCAGTCGTTTTTGGTACCGATTTGGAGAAGGGCAGGGATGTAATCCAATGCAATGCGGTGAGTGCGGCAGATGCTGGGCATTTCTTTCTGGGACTCCTATGGAAAACCTTCGGAACCCGGACTGTGTGGCATGCAAGGGCCGGTTCTTGGCAGGACGGCGCTGGGTCCCTGCAGGCAGCGCGGCACCCGCCTGGCGCTGCCAGTGCTGCCCACACTGCGCCGGGGTCGGCGGGACGGTGACGGCCAGTGGCGGGGAAGGCACCAGCTGGTGATTGTTCACGCCTGTGGCACCGCGCTCAGCTTGGGAATAGGATGCTATGCAGAAAGCCTTGTTCCTCCTGCTCATTAAAAAGGCTGCGTGCGCTTCTGTGGCAGGGATGCTTCCAGAGACCCCGCTGCCCGTCGGCTCCGTCCAGCGCTCTCGCACCGGATCCACTGGTAACCGGCTGGAAATGTCCCTGCAAGGGACGCGGAGCAAATGGCTCCGCAGCAGAGCTGGAGGGGCGGCTGCGTCTGGGGCACCGGGCTCCGCTCAGAGCTTCTCCCCAGCTGCAGTCACAGCCATGGTGATGTCTGTCAGGCGTCCTGTGGGCTCTCGCCCTCGTAACCGGTTCTGTGTGATTCAGTATTTGTGCTGTAGTGCCGACCTAAGGATAAAGGCTAACTAAAGCTTATAGTGAAATGTACTGCTTTTTTTTATTAGAGTATCCAATAGAGTTAGAAAACGGACAAGCTTTAGGCAACACCGATTCTTTTTCGGGTCTGAAGTAGAAACAACACCTGCAAGCTAGACGCAGACTGGAAAACATTTCAGCTTCAGTTTAATGTAATTTTGGCAACAAATTAGACAGTTTGGAGGAAAAAGGTAGTAAGCACCTGTAAAATTAGGTATTACAAACATCATGTATTGTTTCAAATTTGGGAGCTTTAAATAGTGTTACATCCATCACCTAATTTCACAGCAGTTAAAATAAACTTATGGTTTTGCATTGGACAAAAAATTGGAACTGTCACTTGACAGATGCGAATTGCACACATTGTGGTTTGTGTTTAGGGGGTTTTGTACAATCCTCTCTGCTGCCGTTCAGCGTCGTGCGTTTTGTACATGAGAACGTCCAACCCGGCGATTTCTGTTCTGAGAACAGGATAATTGTGTATGTACCATTTCTAAAGTGAGCACGATCATAGACGTGTACTTCAAAAGGAATGTTAAAAATAAATAATTTGAAATCTATGCTATATAGTTGGATTTTTTTTATTACTTTTTTTTAGGATTTATTTCAGTTGCATCTTTTTTTCCGGCAGCCAAACGTTGTTCACCTCGGAGGTACCCTGGCCGCTGGGATGCCCGAGGTTCACACAGACGCCTTGTAGCCTCCAGCCTTTCCCTCTCCCGCCCGCCTCTGATGGCTCCTATGGGCTTAAAATGGGGACTCGGGTGTCACCTGTGCGTGTCCCCGCTCCGCGGGGTGATGGGACAGCAGAGAGCCCTGCCCGGGGATTTACCTCTGGCAGAGAAACGGGGTGTCCCTGTGCGGTCGGTGCCGTCATGCCGGGGAGACCCGTTGTCCCCATGCGCCATGGCACGGTGATCCCCGCGCGGGGCTGGGCTTGGAACGCAAGGAGCAGCGCCGGGACGGGATGTGCGGGGACGACCAGTGCTAACCGGGGCTGGCGCATCCCTGTCCACCCCAGATGGTTCCATCCACAGCCCCGTGCCCCTTCCCGGGCACCCCCTGCGCTCACACCCCTCTGTCAGCGCTCCTCGCCTCCCGCGCCTCGCCGTTCCCGCTGCACCGCGCCACACTTGTGCAGGCCAAAACGAAAGGAATTGGGAAAAGCACATTCATTTTGCAGCCCCAGTTCACCCGCGAATGAGGGACACCCAGCCCGGGCGCAGAACAGCCCATTCCTGCCAACAGCATCTTCATTTGGACTCGCTGGCCCTGCCGGGGATTTAACATTCAGGCCTTGTCACGGGGTCCCTTTCACTGTTTTAATGAACCCAGCAGTCGTTTGAAGGGCTGGAAGATGAAAACTGTGAATGAATTCCCCCAGGTGCTTCCCACGTGGGCTGCCTTTCCGGGGCACGGCCGCGGGGCGCCATCGGTGCCAGGGCAGTGACCCGGCACCGCGCCGCCGGTGTGTGCAGCGGGGGGTCGGGCCGTGTCGCGCACTGCTGCAGCATCCGCCCCAGCGAGTACCTGCGGCTCCCTCGACATGTTGTACTTTTGGGGGGATTTTTGGGCACACTGGCGGTTGCCGCTGGGGTCTGTGGGGTCAGGGAGCCGCTTTCAGCCACGGCCGCGGCTGCAGCATCGGCATCTCCAAGGGTAGCGGGATCCATGGCTCCTACCGGCTGCAGGACCCCGTGGGGGCTCGGCAGTGCCGTGGCACCCGAGAGCCCCTGCCGTGGCCAGCGGTGCGCCCGAGCCGGCAGCGGCGCAGGCAGCGCGGTGAGTCACCGTCTGGCGAGGGCAGGGCCCACAGCAGCGTTCCCGGGGAGGAGAGATGGGAAAGCAGCGCTGGGAATAACAAGCCGAGCTCGGGAAATAATCCATCACCCTCCCAGCGCCGAGGGCACTGAGGCAAACGCAGCGCGGCAGAACGCGCCGGCCCGGCCCTGCCTCCCCTCTGGTTGCCAGCACCTCTGTGTAGTCGCGGCGAGCAACCGAGTCATGTTTTGAATTCAAAACCGATGGCTCTGACCCATTTCTCCTTGCATAGCAACACCGGGCTGTTGGTCCCAGGAGGGGCGTTTGGAAAGGCCTCAGAGAAATTTAGCTGCATTTTCTCTTGGAAGTTGATCTACAGAACGGCTCCGGAGCCATTCCCCTGTGGGCGGGATTCAATATATGTGTTTTAAATAGTCAGCTGCTGTGTGGTTTTAATATAAAGCACAAGCATTCCATTTAATTAAACTCGCAGTTAAAGAATATATACAACTTGCAGAGGGATGCTCCATGGCTGCTCTGCACCTTAACAGGTCGCCTGCGTGTTGCTCCTGCCCGCTGGCAGTGACGTGGGCGCTGGCACTCGGTGTCAGCCCGCAGGCGGCACCGGCGGCACCGGCAGCACCCGCGGGGATGGCACGAGTCCCCAGAGCTGTTGCTCTCCCAGGCACTGCTTGCAGGCACCCACACGCGGTCCTGCCCAGTGGCAGATGGCCCGATGGCTTCGGGTGACCCGGGCACGGGGACGCGGTTGCAGCTCCCCGGGGCTGGCACCACCGGGAATCAGGGAGCTGGTGATTTATGATAGAAAAAAAGGGGACCAAAACCTTGTCTGCGCACCGCTTCAGCAGCTCTGCTTTATTACCCAGCCAGTATCCCAGTTCCTATTAGAATTATTAACGTAAATATCAATGGCGACGGAGAAACAGAGTGTCAAGGGCATTTCAGCAGGAGAGTGCTGGGACCCGGGGCGGGGGGGGAGGCGGCGACCCTGCATCTGAGGCACCCCCGGGTCAGCTGGGCTTTTTCACCTCAAAACCCACTTGGACGATGTTTTTGCAAGCGTCGAAGGGGGTGGCTGCAGGTCTCAGCAGGAGCCAAGGCTCCTCCGCAGCCCTCTGGGCTCCCGCACCCACTGCCGTCTCAGGCACGCTGCCTCCCATTGCTTTTATTTTCATTGCTTTTGCAAATAAAAGCTGGGACTGTGGGGTGGAAATACAATTTCCCAAGGCATTTTCACCTCTTGGCACCATTTGCACTGGTGCAAGGCGAGGTGCGATGCATCTCGGCTCCCACCTACACCGCTTGTTTTCAGAAACAGCTTTGACACCCAGCAGCCGAAGAGCCGGCACGGAGAAGGGCCCGAGGCTTATTAAGTCACTTGGCCTTTTTGGAAAGATTTATTCCTGTGGCTGAGCGCAGATGACGCACCTCCGTCTGTGTCAGTAACGAGCCCCGCGCCCCGGCATGGCATTTCTGCGGGCTGGATGTGCTGTTATTTCTGACGCTGTATCAGACAGTCAGTCTGGGCCATTAAATATCTCCTGGCTCTTCTCCCCTCAAACTTCACCTCATTTTTCTTGGCCAGGGAATTCCTCCTGCAGTTTCGATTGGACGTTGCATGGTTTTTCACTTGCTGTCTTTCCGCTCTCGTTTCCTCAGAGAGCAGCGATGGCCACACATCGGGCTCTGCGACAAGCCCCGGCAGGCACCGGTGGGTGGCTTTCCAATGACAGAGGCTGGAAATTCAGCGTATTGTTGCTCCTGCTTTCCCACACCCAACGCGGACGCCGGAGGTCACAGTCCCTGGGCGTTCAGCACAGAATAGCACCGGGGATGAGCGGGGCTGACTAATGGGGTGGCTTTTTGCCTGATCTGCTGCAGAACTGTTTAACTCATTCCTGCCCCGCAGCCTTGCAGATTCGCTGTTTCTCCTCTGCAATGTCTACCCAGTGTGTCCTTGGCTACTGCAAAACCATCTGCGAATCAGTGAAACAGAAACAGTGCTTTTATGCTTCCCACATGTTAGCTTGGGTGACTTCTGTAAAGAAAATACTGGCCATAGAATGAATCCAGAGTGCAAAATGTGCTGGTTTTTACTTGTCTGTGCTAGTGTTTATCCATGCCTCAACCAAAAATAACGGACTTTGTGGATATTTAATATTTTCCCCTTTGTCAGCTCATAACGTGAGTGTCCCTGGTTGCCCAGCAGGGACCGGCTGGTCTGCAGCCTGCCAGCTGTGCCGAGTTTTCCTTTTCCAGGGTGATGGGGGTGCGCTGCTCACAAGCAAAGCCAGGTTTCTGCTGGTTCACGGGGCCCCAGGAGGGATTGCCCACACCTTTGGGCTCAGCTGGTCCCTGATGAGCCCAGCTCGTTAGCACCGGCGCTGAGCATGCCCATAAAGCCGCTGGGCAGGCACCCAGCCTCAGGGCTTGTTGGGGCTCTGGCTGCTGGTGTGGGGATGGGAGCCTGGCAGTGCTGCTGTAGGTAATGTGGAGCTGCCTGGGGGTGTGCGGGGACATGCTGTGGGCACGGTCCTGCCCCACAGCATCAGGAGCTTTGCCCTGGGCTCCTCTGCTGGGAGGGTGCATCCAGCCCCAGGGCTGCAGGGGGTGAGTGGTGCCTCCCTGGGAGGAGGGAGCAGGGGGTGTGTGGCTGGGGAGGGTGAGTGAGGCCCTGGGGAGAGGAGAGGCAGCCTGGGGGGTGTGGGGGCTGAAAGACCTTAGAGCATGAAAAGCCCTAAAGCTGTGGCCTTGGAGGATCCTTCCCACCTGCAGCTCCAGGGCACAGTGCCCTGGGAAGAGCGAGTGACCAACAAGCTCTGTCTCCAGACTCGCTGTGCCTGAGCAGAGCATCCCCTGGGGGGAGCAGTGGCTGGAGACCCCCTGCTGTGGGGATGGGGACCCCACCTGCTGCATGCCCCATCTCACAGTTTGCCAGGAGCTCAGCCTGGGAGGTGGCAGAGGGACTATTTGGTCCAACCCTGTGGTGGCCCCTGGCTGCTCACCCTCCTGGGCACCGGTGATGCTGGTGGGGCTTGCCCCAGGGCTCTGTTTGAGGATGACAGGCAAGAGGGCACAGGCAGTTCTCGATCTGCTGGGCCAGGGGAGACCAAGATAGACTATTTTTTAAGAAGTATGTTCCTTGGTGCAGGCAGGTGGTTCTGCAGGACCCCTGTGGGGCTGTCCTCCAGGTCACAGCATCTTCTGGGCAGGATGCACCGTGTCTGTCAGCGCAGGCTGTCGAGCTGCCAGCGTTGGCCTTGGCGCAGAGCTAAACGAGCTGGCATGGCTGTTTCAGGGGTTTATTAATAAGCCAGCGATACATAACTCTGTTGCGAGACCTGCAATCATTCACGCTTGGTACAAGTTGAGCTGTAAATAGCTCCTCGAGTGGTGACTCCCGGGTCTGTGTATTAAATTCCAGGTGCTGCAGCCAAATGCTTTTAGGGCTGGAAGCGCTGCCTGACCCGGACCTCAGCACCAGGGGCTGCGGCTCGGCGCGTACCTGACCTGAATGTGCTGATGGAGCTGGAGACGGGATCGGTGGCGAGAGGACCAGAGACCTGCTGGGAGAGCAGGGGACAGGAGCCTGGAGGTCCTGGGCAGATGCAGACACAAGGGCTGCCACCGCGCTTGAGGAGATGAGGCCTCGTGAGTAATTGAAATGCTTTCTTTTTTCTTTTTTTGCTGTTGATGTTTCTCTTCTATTCTAATGTCCCCAAACAACTGGTGCTCGAGCAGCTGGCTTGCTTACAATTCAGGATTTCTCAGCCGCGTTCACTGTTCAGTTTATTCAGGGACTTGCCGCACCAAAGTTGCGGTCACTGGTGTCAGTTAGGATTGCTACAGAGGGGCAGAATATTTTGTGTCCTTCAGAACAAGCAGTTGCCGGCTGGGCAGGGTGTGAGGTGGCTCTGCCATGTCATGCCGGGGCACCGCACGGGGCATTGCGTGAGAGCAGCTGCAAGTGCTGGTGAGCCCAGGGCTGGGGGAGCGTTGGCCCCGTGAACCTGCCTCTGGGCATCCTTCTTGTTTGGTACCTTCAGCGTCCTGGTGCCGAAATAAAATCACGTATGAATGGGGAAAGAGGAGAGCTGGTCCTGGTTGCGGACAGGACACGGCGAGTGGTGGCTGTGGCTCTTGGCATGGATGGGACATGGGGTAATGCTGTCTGTGTGCGAAGGAAAAACCAAAAATGCCTGAAGGCAGAGCCCGTGCTGCCTGTGGAGGTGCTAGTGATGCTAGTCCGGGTGCCTGGGCAGCCTTTGGTTTGCGGGTTCGTGCTCGGGATGGATGTAGAGGCAGAACAGGGTCCTCTCCGTTCCTCGAGAGCGGCGCCTCTCGGTCTGTGCGCCATCAGCTGTACCCTTGGGGGTGCGCACGTTTGTGTGACCGCTGCAGAGTGCCCAAGGTTGGGCCAGTGCCACTGCATGGAACAGACCCCACGGGCACGCGCTTTCCAAGCTGTGAGACACCTCAAACCTTTTGCTTTAAAACTGTGAAAATTATTTTGCATGTTTAACATTGCTGTAATAGTTGCAACGGTGTTTACAATCCCAATCAGCCCAAATCCCTGCCAGAGTGTCGTAAGTGGCAGTTTTAGAAAGTCAGTTTCTGCTTTCATTACAGGAGAGAGAAATGTGGGGTTCACCAGGGATTGCTGCAGCGGTCATGGCTGGGAGAAGAAATGCTCATTAACTTGCTTATCTCCCCTGAGCGTGCGGAACAGATTGTCTGCCAGGCACTTGTAGGCACTGGTTGGCACAGGCAATTCTGCTGGAAAGGCACAGAATAAGCCCTTTGGAAACTCCTGTACGAAGCATTTATTAATTTGTCTGTCTTCACCATCAGTAAATGTGCTGCAGAGCCTCAGACAGGCACTGCGGCTCAGCCGGGAGAGCGCAGTTGATAGCATCGTGAGTTAATTAAGGGAGAATTACAGAAGGGCTCGGGAAATCCTGTTGCAAGAAGAGGCAGAACAGTTGA
Organism: Rissa tridactyla; assembly: GCF_028500815.1. Taxonomy (NCBI): domain Eukaryota; kingdom Metazoa; phylum Chordata; class Aves; order Charadriiformes; family Laridae; genus Rissa; species Rissa tridactyla. The sequence goes on from NC_071485.1 coordinate 3,827,278, forward strand.
TTACTTCTGCTCCCTCCCAGCTCCCGCAGGTCAGCCCGTTCTGTGGGTGGCTCCTGCAGTGACCTGTGGCGTGAGCCGGGCTGTCGGGCTCCTGCTCTTCACTGGGAGCAACGTTCTGCTGGCACACCACAATCACACCCTCGAGACTCCTGATGCCTGCGGTTGCCTCTCAAGAGGGGGTGCGGGAGGGTGGGCTGACCTTGGACTGAATGTTGGAAAAACGGGAGACTCTTCTCTGCATCAGACCAGCTTCGTGTGTAGGTGACGGGAGGAATAGAAGGGAGTTTCTCACGTGGAAGTGGTGCAGATGGCTGAGCTGAAATAGCAAAGTCCTTGGGGTGGAACCAGGGTGTTGGGTTGGGATGCGCAGCAGGACACGCAGAGATCCCACCTCAGCAAGCACAGGTAGAGAAACACGTGGGAGCGGGAGGAAAACAGCACCGGAGATGCTGAGCCTGATTGCCCTGCCCTGGGCTGCAGCTTATCCCTCTCTGTAACAACTGGGAATAACGTCCATGGGGTACAAGTGGTGTTTCAGATATAGAATCACAGAATCGTTAGGGTTGGAAAGGACCTTAAAGATCATCTAGTTCCAACCCCCCTGCCATAGGCAGGGACACTTCCCACTAGATCAGGTCGCTCAGAGCCCCATCCAGCCTGGCCTTAAAAACTTCCAGGGATGGGGCTTCCACCACCTCTCTGGGCAACCTGGTCCAGTGTCTCACCACCCTCATGGTGAAGAACTTCTTCCTAACGTCCAGTCTGAATCGACCCATCTCTAATTTTAGTCCATTCCCTCTAGTCCTACCATTACCCGACATCTTACTCCAGGGTTCTGTCCCACAGTCTGAACCAACAGCTTTAGCCTTGGGCAAAGAAACCAAATACCTCTTTTGATTGTAAGATGCAGGACTGGTTAGCTGGAACTATCCATGCTGCCTTGCAGCCGGGTTCCCTAGTGTTAATTACCTCCTGCAATAAATAAACCCCGTGGTATTTGTCTAACAAGTCAGGTGCGAGCAATGCGGCAGAGGGATGCAGGCTGCAGTGGCAGCCCCGGGAGGATGCTGTGTCTGGGCGGCTGGTCCCCTGGCAGGCAGGCGGAGGGGTGCGATGCTCTGGGGGGTGCTGCGATGCATCGATGCCCTGCGGGGGGTCGGGGTGCAGCTGGTTCAGGGCGGGGGGCTGTAGGGCAGCCCCTGGCTACCCACCGCGTGGGCATGAGCCGAAAGGCTGGGTCTGGCAGGGCTGCGGGGTCATCAAATCCGAGTCCCTTAATGCCTGTTGTCTGAAACACCCTTACACTTGCAATGGCACGAACCACACCACCTCCCCAGAGCGCCTGTTGCAGGGCTGCTCTCTCCTTCCCCTTAAAATGCTGCTTTCCCCACGTCTAACTGCGCCGTCTGGGCTGCAAATTGAATCTAGAGTCTCTCCAAGATGCATCTGGAGGGTGGATGTATTTTTTTGCTTCATCCTTTTATCCATTTGAGAATTTAGCAGGTCTCCTCTGTATTCCCTTCTCCAGACTGAGCCTCCCGTTAGTACAAGTCAATGGGAGCCATCAGATGGGTGCGGATCTAAGGTTGAATGTATGACTGTGTTCCCTGGGGTGACAGCAGGTGACATGATGAGCTGGAAAGGTCCAATGCTGCATCCCTCTGTGATGTGTCTGCACATGTATTCTGCAGGGAAAATGAGTATAAAATGGCAAACCTGCACATGTTTCAAATATCCTCCTTGCAGCTAGTCTTCTGCGTCTCCTTCTGGCCTCTCCTCTGCAATTAGAAGCGCTTTGCGGAGATGTCTTTAATGTTTGCTAAATGATCTCGTTTGTTTTCCTTCTGAAATGGATCTGTTTGCCAACACACACCGCTTGTTGCTCCACAGTCGCAGGGACTCTTCTTTCGGCGGTTTTTTTCAATGATGCTTGGAGCTTTTGTTACACAAGGGGATTTCCAGCTATATTTCCCGTATATTGATAGTGCCTCCAATGCTCTCTGAACTCAGAGTATGGATTTGATTAGATGCACGAACTGAAAGTTATCGGTTGCTTTTTCATTTCAGCTGAGCTGGGGTGTAAGAAAGCTGCACTAACGCTTACTGGTTTCTAGGCATCAAAGTTTGCAAATCTACCATCTAAAATTCGTCCACGCAGCAAAATGACTTTCTGCAGCCTGGTTTGGTCTGTGCCTCCCGCAATCCATTAAAACTAATGCTCCCTGTCCCCGCTCTAACTCCCAACTATATTTTTCCTGCTGTGCAGAAAGCTGCTGCCTTTTGCTTTACCCTCCCCAAGGCTGCTGCCTCCTTCACAGGCAAGTGGCCTGAAGCTAAGCCCATGGGGCGCTGGGGTGCAGCTGCCCCCGCTGGGCAGGGGCTGGGCAGGAGCGGGGGAGGCTGTGTTTAACGGATGCTCCGTGTCTCAAGCAGAAACCGAGTGAATTTGTCTTAAGCACCTCCCTGTGGCTTCAGCACACAGTCACGGCGGCAGAAGACCCCCGAACCCAGCCCTGAGATCTGTCACTGGAGCACAAATCCCAGCGACAGCCCCCGGGGGTGCCCGCTGTGCCCCCCAGCCCCCTGTGCTGCTGAGACCCCCAGACTGGGCGCCGGGCACTGTCCCCGGCAGGGAAACAGCTGCCAAACGTGGACAGCCGCTTCTGGAGAGGGAGGAAAGGACTAATGCTGAGTTTGGGCGGAAAAAAGGAGGAGGTTGTTGCATTAGGGAGACGTAATAAAGCGGGAAGGGGAGAGGCAGTGCGGAAAGCTAATGGCAATAAACCACTTCTGGCAAAACGTAATAATAGTGCTCTGCAGTTATCTGGTGTCTTTCACCTCAGGCTTTCAGAGCTCCTTAGAAATATTAGCTAATTAAACCTCCTGTGTTAATTAACCACACTTTGCTAGATGAGAACCCATTTTGGAGAGCAGCTGTCTGTTCTCCAGACGCTGCCGATGTCCTCGTCCCGCTTTGTTGCGGTGAGGGGGACCCGGCTGGGAGGATGCGGCCGTGTCCCGGTGCAGTGGTGGCCCTGCTCCCCCCTCGCCAGCAGCGGGATGGAGGTGCTGGGGTGGGACGGGGGTGCTGGGACAGGTGGTGGGGGCCTGATTGCCTCTTCAGCCTTTTTCTGTCCAGGGGGAGCAGATCCCAAACTGTCCCTCTGCATTTCCTGGGTTCCTCCCATCTGGCCCCTTAGCAGCTTTGTTAATGCAGGAAAAACAAGAAAAATAGGCAAAGGATATGTTCAGCATGAGCTTGTTGACGGCAGGGTAAACCAGAAGTGGAGCAGATCCCCGAAGGCTGGGAAGGAGCTGGGATAAGGGTGAGGAGCTGCTGGTGCAGCACCAGCCGTGGGCAGATGGGGAAACCTCGGGGACGAATCAAGGAGGACACGAGGAACGCCAGCTCTGCCTCCCGCGGGCTCCCTGCCCCTTAATGCTCCCCAAGTGCTTACCTGGGGAGGTTTGGGAGCTCTGAGCCTTCCCTTTGCTGTTGGGACCTTCCCCTGGAGAAGCTGAGGGGTCCCCGTGCGGCTCAGCCCAGCTGGAGCCTGGGAAGAGCCCCGCGGCCGGAAGGGAGCATCCCTCCGGGTGGTCTCCAATGCGGAGAAGTCCCAAGTTAATGCTCTGAAGATATTTAGTGAGAGCAAAATTGGATACAAGGGACTGGAGAGGGAGATTAGAAGGTCATTTGTATAAGATTATTCTCAGTCTGTGCACGGTGACTTATTTTTCTCCGCAAGCTCTAGGTTTGGGATGACATATATTATTCATATAGCAAGAATGGGTGTCTTCCCTCCTGGTTTTCTTATGAAAATATCTTCTATTCATAGCTCTGCAGAAAGTGTGATATAATTTATCTGAAGGTACAATCAGAATTTTTAAAATATTCCAGAGCCGTAGCAAGCGGGGACGGCGGTGGTTAATATTCAGGGCCACAAGCCTCCAAGATTTTGGGTCGCAATAATTTCTTCAAGTAGGAGGCGAGAGCTGGAGCCCTGAGACAAGCGTGCCTGGAGGTGCGGGCACAGCTCGGGGCCGTCCCTCGGGGCACCCCAACCAGCCCAACAGTGTCCTCCTGCCCTGGGCTTCCTGATGGAACTTCACCAGGCGCCCGTTCCAACTCTGCCGGGATCTCCCAACTTGCAGAGGTGTCCAGGGCGGGGGGAAAGCGAGCGGAGACATCGCGTTTATAGGCTTGGTTGGCTGAGCTTCGTTCAGCTTTGCTCCAGAAGTTGGTGCCTGAGGCAGCAGGGGCGAGAACAGGGTGAGGAGTGTGTCTAGTGGAGGCTGTCAATCTGTGAGCCACTGCGGAACATCCCTCTGAGGACGTCAGTGGCTGGGGACCCCCTCTCCGTGCTGGCTGGGGACCCTGGGGAAGAGCAGCTGGTGGGGCTGGGGGATGGAAAAAGGGCCATTTACATGGGAGGCACACCCAGCAGCAGGAATACGCGGGAAGAGCAGAGACTAATCAGAAATCAATCTCTCGCCAAGCAAGGCAATAGAAAGTGGAGAGAGACAAGCTGGAGTAAGAAGTATTTGGTATTTTACACTAAGCTCTCTGTAGATTTATTTTTCTACTGTAGAAATTTGAGGCGAGAATGAGAGTCGAAGATCCCTTGGGAAATAGCAGTAGGTTATTTATTCACCGTTGGTGTTTATTCATTATCTGTCAGGAAGGTGTTTGTTTCCGTAGCCTGGAGATATGTTCCTTTCTCTTGGCCACTAATGGACTCCGGTATGGCCCGTCGCTGCCCACCCAGCCGGGGTGCGCGGTGCTGCCCCTCGCCTTCCCGCAGCCATGAGGAGCCCCCAACCCTCCGGCAGGGAGAGCGTGCCCCGGGCAGAGCCTTCCTCACCCCCTCCTCCCGGGTCAGGGAAGCCGTGGAAAAGAACGCCAGGGAAAGCAGCCCGAAGCCATTAATCTGCATTCTTCCCAGCTCAGGGTTTTCACCGCTGCCTCTCAGAATTTCAGGTACAAAAATGCGATCCCTGAGCTCTGCAATAACCTGCAGTTTTCCCCTCTGCCTCCAGTTGTGGTGTGACCTCATTTGGAAAGGTCTGAAAAACTCGTGTTTGGCCCCTGGATATAACTCAGTGATACTCCTTCCCTCTTTGTGTTATCTTTAGCAATAATTTTTCCTCCTCTCCAAACATAGCGTTTTCCTCTTTGTGAAAATTTGTTCTCATTCCCATTTCCATTCTGAAATGCTGGTTTCTGTTTTATTTTTAATTGAAAGGCTGGAGGGCAAATGCAATTAAACTGTGGTGCGTGAACTGTAACTTGTAATACGTTTTAAAAACCACAAAAAACCCCACCTTGCCATTCACAAATTACTTGCTTTCTAATCTGGACTCCACCGTAAGGCCAAGTTCTGGTTCTTGTGATCAGACCCGATGATGCCAAATCACGGAGGAGTGGGGGGAACGGACTGCGTGTGTTTGTGTTTCTCGCTGAGGGGAAGCAAAGCTCTGTATCCTGGTGGGATGAGGATCCCGCTCCGGGAGGGGTGTGTGGGGACCCGCCGTCACGGCAGAGCTCGGTCCTGCGGGTCCCGCACGGAGCGAGCGGCTCCTCCCGCATCTGGCCCAAGGGTTGTAAAGATAAATGTGCTATCGCCGCCTCTGCGAAGGGCTCGTTCTCTCTGCTCGTGGCTAAATGCGTCGACTAATGAGCGTTCTACTCTTTAAAGTAACTTGTTTTCAGAGTAGTGAAAGGATTTCAATTAAAGCTGAGAGACCTTGGAGACCCCCCTCCCTGGGCCGGCTCGGGCTGCTTCCATATTCATTGTCAAATTGTTATAACTATAGATTTGGAGGGTATTTAACTGCTCTGTTACTAGTAAGCCCCAGCTGCAGGGAGCCTCCCGCTGGCACTGTCCCTGTCCTGGTGACCCTGGAAAGGTTCCTGCTGCCCGGCAGTGGGAATAGCGCTCTGTGTACTAACAGGGGTGGCAAAGCTCTGCTTCCCGTCTCTTCAGTCGCCGTCGGCCACAGGCGAGTTCCTCTTAGAATAAACCTCTCCGAGGCTGCCTGCCCTCTGCCGCGCAGCCCACGCTGCTGGAGCAGGGGACGAGGGAGGCAGCTGGGGAGGATGGAGTGTCCTGCCGTTATTGCTAATAGATAGAATCAATAATATGAACCCTATCATCCTTCTTCATTTTCTCATCATGTCGAAATCGATACCCTGCCTTGCAGAGAGGCTGCCGCTGAAGGCCGAGCTCATCCGTTATTGCACGCCTCCTCCTGGATTTACACCACATGCTACATTTCTCTCCTGTAAAAAACGGGCCACGTGTCGGTGTTGCTGATAGCATCTTGGGCTCGGTAACCTCGGAGCAACTGCACCAAAATTATTCTATAAGAGGGTCTGTGTGCATTAGTGATTTATCCTCAAATCGTGTTCTCTCCCGTGATGACTCAGTCTGGTTGTTTGTCACTGGGGAAGGTGAGAAGAGTACGGCTGCCTCCCCGAAACCGTGCCTTTCCATGAAAAAAGTGTGAAAGGGGGAGACACATTTAAATAACAGCTCAGTAAGTGCTGGAAAAAGCGTGTCCATTTAAGTTATTGCATCAAACTTTTGCTCAGCAGAATATATGAGATCTCATGGGGAAGTTTCTTGTTGTGGGAGTCAGGACTACGTGGATCTGGGTCTGTCGGGGACTAAACCGAGAGACGCAGCTTGTGCAGCGGCTCTGGGTGCCAACCCTGGACCCTGGCAACCTCTGGGCACGTACAGGGTGGAAAATACACATCAGCTGTGCCCCTTCCGTGGTGCCCTCCATCCAGCCTCATGTGAAGGCTGTCCTGGGGTCCTTGCCACTGCCTGAGCGAGCCCTTATCCCCTGCTGTTTGTAGGTTACTAATGGGAGAAGTGTGTTTGTTAAAGTCAATATACTTTACTGCAGGAAAACGAACTTGTCTGTGGTCGTCCTCAATGAAGAGGACGGAAACTGCTTGTCACTTGCCTGGTTCGTTACGGAATTTTGACGCTGGAAGCTTCAGCTCTTCTATTAGCAGCAATTTTTTCACTGCTTTAATTACTCTTCAGATGCAATGCTTCTGCGGGAGCCGAGCCCTGCTTTCCTGTCTGTCTCCCCATCACTCTCTCATCTGCTTGCAAATGAGTTTATTCCCTGGAGAGATGTCTCTGGGCTACGGACGAGGCACAAAACAGAGACAAAGAAATGTCTTGTCCATCACTTGTCTTTCCTGCTCGTGCTTTGTGTGAGGGGAGGCCAGGCTGTGCATTGCCAATGAGCGCGTCCCAGCCTGGTCTCGGGAGGGTTTGCTCCTGACGGCTCCCACGGCCTCCTGCCTGCAGCGGCGCAGGTCGGACTCCGACACGTTTGGACAAAGTTAATTACAAATTCCATAAAACTGTCCACATGAAAGGTTTAAGAATTGTACTTATTTGATAAGGAGTCACTTGTAATACCTTGTTACTTTACCAGTTCTAATTATGCTTATCGGCCTGCGCTGATAATTAGTGTTGTGTGCAAGGCGGGTGCTGGTGCGGTGCCCAGGGAGCAGATGGGGATCTCGCTGTTAGGGCTTGGGGACAGCGTGGTGACAGGCAGGTGACGGTACAGTCACGTGCGGGGATGGCTCCGGCTTGGAGGGCGCTTTCTGGGGTGGGTGAGGGTCCTGCCTGGGGCACGGAGGATCTGCCCCCCCACCAGCCGTCCCAGGGCTCGTTACCGCTCAAAGCTAAATGCCAGCCCTCCGCATTAACACAGCCTTTTCCCAACTCCATTAGGTTATGGAAAGGTTTAAGGGCAACTTCCAGGAGCTTTCATAGCCCTAAGGTCGTGAGGCCATTCAAGCCACCATGTGGTGTAACTGCTCCTGAGGGTGCCTGTGTGGTCCCTCGCCTGCCCCCGTCCCCCGGGGAGCCGCCGGCGCAGACACCCGTACGTGCGGGTACGGCAGGTCTGGGTGCAGCTGCTCTGCTGCGGAGGGGTGCCGCAGGTGGCAGGCGAAATGGCGGGAAGCCAATAAACTGCACCATTTACCAACCTATTAAAACACATTTTTTGAAGCGTGACTTGGCTACCCAGCCGGCAGGAAACAAGCCACAAGGGAACAGGGCCGAGACAGCCGCCCTGCTGCTGCTCTCGCTGCGCCTGTGAAGAAGTTGAGGTGCTGTAAATCGCCAGTGTGTGGTTTTGTCTTCTGGAATATGCTTCTTTTTGAAAGTTTTTCTGATGTTTATTAGATGTCCTTCTTCACTTAAAGTTCACAGTGTTTAAAAACTACGCTTGAGTAGAATAACAAAATAACGCTTCCAAAGTGCCAGCTGTCTCCAGGCTGTGGGAAAGACCTCAGAAAAGAGGAACGTTTGCCTGTCCATCCGGCTGATGCCAGACTCTCCTGCTGCTGTAGCTAATGCCATTTCATTTTTAAAATGAACGGCATATTGAAATTCAAACACTGCGTTTGCATGTGTTGTCACTATCAGTTAAGTGGATCACATTTCAGAATTTTCCTGGTTCTCCATGGGGCAAACACTGAAGTAAACTCCAAATAATAATAGGTGCCTGAAAAAGATAACCCTGACCCACATACTGAAATCCTTCCAAGAAAACTGCTTTAGAGCTAAAAGCTTTAAAAAGTCATCTCAGAAACCAGAGCAGCTTCCTGGGACAGTTTACGTTTTTGTGCAGTAAATGAAACTATCTCAAAAGAGATGTGTTTAAAGTTGGAAGCACGCTTTCTTCTGTGGCACTGATTCTTTAAGATCTGAAAGAAAACCTGAAAAGTCTACGCGGGGACCTACAGCTCAGCCTGCAAAGTAGTGCTATAAAAGATATATATTCATTTAACAGGCAGGATAGCTCCTTCTGTCATTCCTAATAAATGACTTCTCATTGTGGGCTACCAGCCTGTTGTTCACCATCAGGAAAACACGTGTATATTCATCGTGTTTGTTGTGCTGTCCTCCTAAACACACAAAAGGGGTTGTTAAAAATAAATGCTTCCAGCGTTGTGCTCTACAACATCCTTACATTACCTACAGAGCACGGGGTTTTACCAGGAGGGCTTGTATCTGTTTAAAGTAGGAAAGTATTTTTTAAAAAAATAATCTTTTTTTTTTTAAAAAAAAAAAAAGGCAGTCAGAGGCAAAAAAATCTTTGGAGCATTATCCCCGTATGTCTGGTAGCAGAAAGATTAAGATTTCCCAGCGAAGAGGCGCCCGAGGGTCTGTTGTAACTTGTGGTTTCGGTCGTGCGAGGAGGGTGAGCAGCCGCTGCTGGGGGGAGCGGGAGGCGGGTGCAGGGCTGGGGGGTCCCGAGGCTTGGCCAGCAAAGGGCCGGCCCTGCAGCTGCCCAGGAGCTCTGCAAACCCCCCGGACTCGCAGGGTCCCCCGCCGGCTCCCGGGGTGGGGGGATGTTCCTGGGCACTGGGCACAGCACTCGGAGCCGTTGGCCCGTGGAACCCCCCGGCACCAGCCATCCCAGCACCCTCCCCCCCAGCTCTGCCCTGGCTGGGGCTGCCCGGGAGCGTTCCTGTGCCGGGGGGCACCGGGCGCTGGCACCGGGCTCGGCGCAGCCTTCGGCATCCCCGCAAGGGTTAGCAAAAACCAAGTGCAGAGCGTTGCGCTGGGAGGGCCTGTACGTGGCAGATATGCCCCAGCACAGGCACTGGGGATTAGTCACTTCTCCTTGTGCCTGGGTATCCCTACCGCTTCATTATTTATGTGCGATTGATGGGTTTTAACGCTGCAAAATGACTCCAAGTGTACCAGCACCTGAGCTTTGTGCGCTGTGAAATACTGCGTTACGTTTCTGGATGGCACCTACTTATTCAAGTTTGTATTCAATAAACGCCTGACATATAGGTGAAGGGAAACGACACATTAATAACACTCTGTTTTGTCCTTACAAAAATGAATTATGTGAATACTTATTGTTAACAAACTACAGGAAAACGATAGGTGTGTGAGCCAGAGAGAAGCAAATTATACAGGCAGAACCGTGTTCGCTTGCGCTCATTAAATGTCTCCAGCGTCATTGTCACAGGGCTTGACCGGAATATAAACTGATGGGTGAAGCGCTGCTCTAAGTCCAGGTTTAAAGCATCCCGTGTGCCCCATCTGTGGTGGTGGGTGTTTGCCCCACTGAGGGGGGGGCTCAGCCTGCGTCTGGCAGAGCATGTGTGGGAACAGCCCTGGCGCTCCTGCCTGCGTGTGTACGCAGTCGTTCACAGCACAAACCTCTCTAGAATTATCCGCCAGCGGCCGGAAGGTTGGAGAACGTCTCTTGGGTCTCCAGGCCTTGGCTGGAGAAATCCCTGTCCCGGGTGGTTCCGCTCCCAGCAGCCTGCGAGTGCTGCGGGCTCTGTGCCGGTGCCGACGCGTGGGAGCAGCCCCAGAGACGGACCGTCCGAGCTGCTGCCGGTGGCTCCGGAGAACATGCTAATTTGTCCCTTACTGTCTGTGAATGCCAACGCGCCCTAATCAGCCCCGCTGCTGGCATAGCGGTGGAGTTCGGCACAGAGGCGAAGATAAAGCGTTGGTCTACAAGCTGCATCTCAGGAGAACTGTTATAGTAAATTCAGTTATATTTTCTTGTCCAGATTAAATGCAAATAACCTTCCTAGTGCTGCAGATCTTGATTATAAACTTCTCTTGCAACCCCTTTTGGCTGAACTGTATTTTACTGTCCCAGAATCTGTTTTTTACCGCTTCCTTTTTCAAACCTCTTGCTGCTGTGTTTATATAAGTAATATCAGCCTTGCAGGGCTAAGTACCGGATGCCGCAGATGACAGATTTTGATTATCGCTACCGAAGATTTCAACAGCCTCAGCTTATTATACAGGCAGCTCTGCAGCTAGAGATAAACCGGGAAGAGGAACCTGTTGAGACCCAAATGGTTTTCAAATGCCCTTCTGGGTTAAGTCTCTCTTTGCTTCTGCCAGGACACGACGTCTTGCCGCAGGAGTGAATTATAAGTGCAAACGCCAGGTCTTTGGGTTCCTGGGTAACGAGTGCTACGTGGGCTTGTGGTGCAGTTTTTGGGTCCCTTGTTCTGGTCCCCGTGCGAGCGGTGCCCAGGGAGGGGGTCCGTTAGCGCAGGGATGGGCACAGACTGATGGGCGGGATGGAGGAGTGGATCCTTTCCCAGGCTCAGTCTCTCCACAGAGTCTCGTTGGATGAGGCCGGTTGATCCCCGGTCGATGGCTGACGTCCCGTGCGGGTGTGCAGCAGGCGGTGGATGCGCGTTTTGGTGACGGTGGCGGGTGCCGCAGCCACGGCTGCGCTCTCGGGGCCCCGCGTGTGCCCCCCTTCCCTGGCGCACGCCTGCGCGGGGTGACGGCTGTGGCCGCCCGTACCGCGGTGGTCAGCACACTGGTGGTCAGCCGGCTTGTTCGATGCCACGCTTCTGTCCCAGCCATCCCTGCCCTGTGACATTTTGGTTGATGAGTCCACAGCAAAGGCCAGTTGCCACAGGGAAGCGCGGCGTGCACGGTAACTGCAGGGTATCGCATGGTTTGTGAGAGTGGGACTTCCTAAAGGTATTGGAGCTTTTTACCCTGCTGCTGGCATTAGGATGTTTATACCCCTTAAAATTAATCTGCAAGCGTTGTGTTTCAAAAAAACAAGCTCCACAAACCCTCAGCCAAAAAAAAAAAAAAAAATCTCATTGAAAAAGGTGGCAATTAAGTACAGAAGGAAAAGCAGAGACAATAAAGCGCAGACTGTGAAGACCGGGTGATGCCTTATCGCAGCGCTGCAGGCTGGAGTAGGAAACGGACTGAAATGTGGAAATATGTGGAAAATAGGAGAGTGGCGAGGCACGCGTGAGGCAGGAGCTGTGTGTGGCCCGGCTCCTGCCAGGGCGCGGGAAAAGAGTGCGAGTGCCGGGAGCTCGGAACCCACCAGCGTGGCCAAGCTCTCGGAACGGCTCAGCTCCTCCCGGCAGCCGCTGGCTCCGAGGAGCAGAGATCGACCACCGCGGGGGTCAGCTGCAGAGACTTGGGCTTGCTCTGCCCCTCACCGCCCCGTCCCGCTCCCTGGGCCGGGCAGCGCCAGCGGGGATGGGGATGGAGGTGGGGATGGGATGGGGATGGGATGGAGGTGGGGATGTCTCTGTCAGCGTAGGGGCCTGGGTCACGCAGCACAGGGCAGCCTGGGATCCTTCCCCTCCCCTCCCCTGTCTGCATTCCTCCTAGGAACTCTTTTGTGCTCAGCAGCAAAATTGGGAAAATCATCTAAAGCAGAGCAAGAACGGGGGGATCAGGCAGTACTGGTATCTGAGAGATCTCAGTTTTTCCCGTTTGTTGGTCTTTCCTTCTCTTCGTTCTGCTCAATTGAATTCTAACCTTCTCACAACAGATGTTGGATATCACCGTAAACTTAATTTATTCCTTTGTGAAGTTAAAGTAAATATGACTGAGAAAAATACATGCTGTACTTGATGTAAGACTAATGACGTGTCCCCCAATTATCTTCAGTAGTGATACAGCTATAATCAGATTTAGAGAGAGGCTGTGTTGCTCAGCGCAGACGACAGGGATGCAGAGAATTAGAATTTATGCTTGTCTTTTACGTTAATTTAACAACAGTCTGCTGGCCCCGGCCGTGGCGTGCTTCCCCGGCCTCAGCACAAGACTCGTTAACACCCCAGCGCGGTGTCAGGCGTTGCCAGAGCCCGCTCTGCCCCGCACCTCGGAGGTGTTAATTGCTAACCCTCGTCCCCAGCGCTGCCAGCTCGGTCCTGTACATCCCTGAGAGCGGGTGGAAGCGGGACGGAGCTGCCAGGCGCCTTCCCCTGCCCCGCTCGGCGTCCGTGGCGTGAGGAGCCCCGTCCCAACAGCTGCCGGGAGGCAGGGGAGTTCCTGTGTTGGGTTTCAAAGTGAGTAAAGCACCTGAGCGTTTTTTATTTTTTTCACTTTAGCACAAATGGGTGTCTGTGCAGGGGACTCATTTCAGGTTTTCTCATAAAAAAAAAAAAAAAATTATATCTCATCGCCTTCCTGTTGCCCTGGCTTCAGCAGGACCCGGAGCAACACGACAGACCGCAGCGGGGAGGTGCCACGCGGGAACCTGCTCTTTCAGTGTCACTGGTACCTTTGTGATGCTGTGGGGTTTCCACAGTCAATCTAATAGCAGCGTTCAAAATAATTGCTATAGAGGAAAAATGTGCCTTATCACAGAGAGCAGCGCTCCGACAATGAAAGCATTTCAGAGCATATTTTTAGGACAGAAAAAAAAAATCAATCTAAATCTTGTTCTTTTTTCATCATGCGCCTCAAACGGTGGAAGGGGGGAAAAAAGGATGGGCGTTTTTTGCAGTGCTCCTCCATCACCAGCCAGTCTTTAGCTGGGAAACATAAACCCGGCAGCCGGACAGATTCAGTGCACCCCACCAACACGTGCGCCTGCGGGAGAGGGAGAGTAAAGCCCTTCGTGCAGACAGTGGGGCCGAGCACGGACGCCCTTTCGGACGACTGCGAGAACTAACAGAACAAAAGGACCCAGCGCGCTCCTTTTGGCACCGGCTGGTTCACGTTTCGCAGTTACGGCAGTGCCAGGTAACCTGGGAGCGTTCACAAAGTGAAGCCGCTCCTGCATGGCAGAACAGCCGCAGGCGCCGGCAGCCCGTTGCTGCGGGAATCGGGCCGGGGCGGGCACGGCAGTGACCGTCCTGGGTACGACACGCGGGAACAGCCTCCTGCTTCGGGCACAATTATAGTCGTTACTAGCAGAAAGGCGGTGACTCTTTACTTGATGACCTGCCTACCTCTTCTGCCTCTCCTTAGCTCAAAAGAGGGATTGATACTCTAAAAAGTTAATTTACAGTGTCGGGGTCTGGCGCTTGGACAGCAGGGAGTCCCCGTGCTCCTGGGGGGGGCGGCAGGAGATGCGCCGTGTGGGTTCTGCCTCGGTGCCCGCTTGGGAAAGTCAAACCTTTATGAATAACTGAAAAGAAATGCCATTCTGCTGGTGCGAGCTGCTTGGTAATAAAACGTGGAGAGGCACTGCAGGCAATAAAAGTAAATTAATAACTAGAGACAACAAAACCCTGCTTCATTGACGGGCATAAAGCAAGCCTTTGCTGCAGGAAGGAAAATGCGACAGTTTATGAGGAGGCAGGTCAAGTCCAAGAGGAATGGGCCGCAGCATTTGGTAGGATATTTGTGACCAAGGTGTTTTTTTCCTGAAGTTGTGCGGTTTATTCCCTGTGTGCCGCAGGCAGAGCTGCGTCCTGCTGAGACAGGGCTGGCCAGGAGGAGGGAAAGGGGGTTTGGAGTGTTGGTCCAGGCTTTGGGAGACGGCCCTTGGGCTTTGCAGCCCGGGCTGCTGCTGCTTGCCCCCACGAGCGCCGATGTCTCGCAAAGCCCAAGAAACCCCCCCCGAGATACTGATCTGGGGGTGCTCGGGCAACGCTGACCACGCACAGGGTGATGCCCGTGCCCGGTGCTGAGGCCTGTGCCGGTGCCAGGGTTTGTGCCGGAGCTGCCCGTGTCTCCGGCTGAATCCCGGCACGAGCTGAGGGAGGTGGAGTGGTGGGAGAGCCAGTACCGCCAGAGCCGGGGCCCCTCGCCGAGGTGGAGCGCCCTCGGTGTGGTGTGGTGCCGCCGCGGGGCTGGCTCCCACCTGCCCTTTTGGTCGCGCTGCTCACGCAGCACAAATTAGGAGGCTTAATTATTTCGATAGAGGTTAATTACATTAGTCACTACAGCAAATCTCCAGTTCGTGCCATGCTTTCCACTTCATTTAATTCATTACCCCCTGTGAAATTCAGTATGTTTCTGCATAGAATTGCTCATTTATATCACACGTGTCTCTTCCAACAGCAATCCTCGCATCTCCCCCTTCTCTTTCTGTTGGTTTTGTTCCTCTGAGTGTTCCTGGCTGGTGGTGAGGAAGCGGTGTGATGGGAGCACCTGGGACGTCCTCTGCTCCGGATGAAGGCGATGGGTGGTACAGTGCCCAGCTGGCCAACAGGCTCTCGCTGGGGGGATGGCGGTGGCCCCCAGCCGCTGAGCAGCCAGGGATTCTGGATTTTGTAAATCCTCCCCTTCCCTTGTTCCACCCTTGCTCAAAACCTGACACGTGCCTCGCAGGTACGCGTCCTGCCCCCGCCAGGGGAGCGGGGTGGCCGTGCAGATCTCTGTTCGTGAGCCCCCACACTCCTGACTCCCGGGTACGAGCAGACGCTCCATCCTGGGAAAAATGAGCCGGTTGTGCATCCCTTGCGATTATTCTTAAGCAGCAGTTCCTCACAGTTCGATGTATTTCCGTAATAGTAATAAATGGCGGTGCTAGGGCTCTTGGATGTTACTTAATTAGTTTTACTGTGCCTTCCGTACTCGGCAGAGATGTATCTTAATAGCTGAAGGATTAATACAAAGGCATGCTTTAAACAGAAATTCAAACTCAAAATAATACACAGCAACAAAGATCTGAAAATAAACACGGATTTTAATAATAGCCCAGATGAAATGGCAGTGCAACAGGCACAGGGTGCCCCGGTTAAAATAAGCCGATGAATTGCTCTCGTCGGCCAGAAGCCTCAACTCTGACCCGGCTAATGCTGGATCATGCGTTTAATCCTCTGGAGACGCGCTGACATTGGGAAGGGCATTCGCCAAGCAGCACCAAGGGCTCAAAACGACTGTGCAGCGCTCAGTCCAGAATTACTGTTAAATGGGCGCACGTTCAAGCACATTCATCACACCCTGTGCTGAGCACAGGATTTAGTATTTGACCCCTCTCACGGTGCTCATGGCAAACCTTTTTTGGGTGTACGAAAGAGGAAGCACAAAAAGGGCAGTGGAAAAGGCACGTTTGCCTTTAGAGGGGCTGCCAAAGCCCAGGGAACAGAAGCTCTCTGTGTTACGGCCTGGCTCCGTCTCTCCTCTTTCTTTTTTGTTCCTAACCTTAGTTCATTCCTTTAGCATTGCGCCCGGGGGGGTTCATCGTGCCGGTGCCTCCTCGTCCCCCAGCACCGCTGCGTACGGCGTGTGGATGGCGGTCCTGTGAGACACAGCCAGACTCCCACGGCCTCCGTCAGGCGGCGCTCCCGGTGACACCAGCCACCTTCATTCCTCGGTGCCGCAGCCGGTCCAGCCACTTTCTGCCGGGTGACCTGTGCGTGTCCAGCGGGATCTATAGGTGCTCGCAAATAAATGTTCTTTCTGACTCTCCGTTTTGTATAGGAAAGGGAGAGAAGCCCAGAGCTGGGATGAGACCCCCATCGCCACGTCCCACGGACACGGTGCCTCCCACTCCCCAAAGGGAGGGCGAGAGTCTGGGAAAGGTGTCGCTGCCCTCGGAGCGCCCAGCGCGGGAAGGGCGGCAGCATCCTCTGTAGCCCGGGAATTGAAGCTGCATGTTACCTCCCTTCTCCGGCAGGGCTGTTAACGGACCCTGACGCTGAAATTCAGCCCAGTCCCTCAGCGCTGCATCCCGTCCTTCAGCATCCATCTCCCGTATTTGGTTGTCTCTTCAACTGGTAGCACGGACGATTGTTTGCAGAATTACGCAAAATGATCTCGGCTCTTTCGAGAAGCCAGAAGGGTGAAATGCGAGTGCCTGCGCCACCAGCATCGCCAGACCCGCGGAACGTAGGGCTGTCCCTGCTCCGTGCCGGCGCTGGGAGGCAGAGGGTCTGTCCTGGGGGGCTCCTCCTGCAAAGCCCGGCTGCAGCAGCGCGGTGACAAACGCCCGGCCTGAGCGGGGACAGGAAAGGTGCCCCCCCGGGGCGTCGTACCCGCTCCCCCTCCGGTGCACCAGGGAGGCGTGATCGGGTGCGGGAATGAACCTGCGGGCTCCTGGGGAGGTGCTGGAGACCGCGATTGTCCCTCTGAGCCCCGTCGGCCTCGCCGTGTCTCAGCCTGAGCCACTGAAGGGTTGGCAATGATGGTGAATTAGCGCTGTCACTGCTAATTATCGACGGAGGGGAGGTCTATGCAGTCATGTAGCCCAAGCGTCCAAATCATGTTTGCTGACACGCGCAGGGGGGAAGTGAGACATTTTCCACCTGTTCAGCTATTTTGCGGCTTGGTGGGATATTTCCTATTTTTAACTGCAGCTGCAGTTAAAGGCATAAACTTGTAAAGTCAGATGTAAGGTAACAACCAAAGGAAGTAATTTTTTAATTGTAGGTCTGTCTAACTTTGGTGTAGTACATGGTGAAGGTTTTCTTTAGCATAATGATACTTCTTAGAGTACATGATGGAAACCTGCAGCAATGTACAGACGCTGTTCTCAGTTATCAGTCTCATCATTAGCATTTTGCTGTCGTTAACCTTCACAGGATAAATTGCCTGCTTATAAAAAAGATATTTCTTTTGTTGGGCATTAGCGGGTCTGGTTCTGGATAGGGAGGTGGAAATCGGTCTGGAGTTTTGCAAACACCAATGTGAACTGTGTGTGTGGTTCTGAGGTTGGAGGTCAGGCCAGTGGAAATCAGGAAAATTATTCCAGGTTTTCACCTGAGTTGAGGCCTAGGGATTTAAAGACATTCACTTTGGCTGGGAAACAATCGTCCTCATCGTCCATGGGTGGAGGGAACGACCCACTCCGTGAGCCTGCCCCGCAGCCCCTGGACGCGGGGGTTCCCGCCGGCTGCTGCGAGGCTGGGGAGCGGCGGCGTCAGGTAAGGGCTGACCTCGCTCCTCTCCTTTCTTACATTTCAGCCCTTTTCCTCCGGCCAGGGCTTTAGGGGTGCTGCCGGTGTGGTTTTTTGTCCCTGCACGCGTCCCCTGCTGCCGCGGGCGCCCCGCGAGCCGCGCTGCAGGAGCAGCCCCCCCAGTGCCAGCCCTGGCGGGGAGTGCTGGGGGGCACGAAACACTCCCCCGCCAGGAAATTGGATACGCGTTTATTTGGGAATCCGTAGTACACAAAGCACTTCAATAACCATATTCATCTAAAGGCTCCATCCATAGCAATAGCGCTGCCTGTTCCCTGTTGAATGCCCGTTAGTGGAGAATGCTGTTATTAACATTTAGCAGGAGCTCCAGGTCACCTTGATACAATCGAGCTAACGCACGTCTTAATGGCTGTTTAATTAGATTTGCCATAGGAAAGATGCCACGTAAGGCTGCATTTCTGCTTTCAGCGCATGAGATGGTGGCTGGATTAAATAAAAATGCAGATAAAAGGCTGCAAGTAATAGACGCAGGTGAGTAGTTGTTTTTTCCCTTGTTCAGTATAATGTTTCGCTCTGGTTTGAGGGATGTGTCCGCCGGTGCCCGGCACAAGCGCCCCCCTCGCAGGGCCAGGACGATGCTCTTTTCTGACTGCAACAAGATGCAGGGTGCTCCTCAACGGGCAATTTGCTTTTCGGTGACCCGATCTTTCAGCGCCTTGTGGTGAGGCTCTTACGACATCACTGGTCGGGAGCCTGCCCCTGTGCCGTACGTGGGATTGAAGCAGAAGGGAAGGAACCCGTCTGGTTTCCAGCGGCAATTTCGGGACGTTATGGCAAACCGGTCCCCGCATTAGAGAACAAATAGCTCATGTCCATCTCCCATCAATTGGACGCCTTCGCGAGGCTATGGCAGACTCCGAGGAGCACTTTGTAAAACTGCCAGTTGCTCCTTCACAGGAAATAAAACATTGAAACTTATTGCTATAAAAGATATGACACTTCTCAATGGATTTATTAAGAAGAACCCCTAGAGTAGAGAGTTATAAAATCTGATCAAGTCAGCAGTTCCAGCTGTGTAATTGATATCCATTATTTCCTATCGACTGCTGTGCACGACTTCATTTTCTGTAGCATCAACAAATTCCTCCTCTGCCTACTGCAGAACTACCAGGGGGGTCGGCAAAAACCACGGCTGATCAGGAAACGCAGAGCAGAAACCCCAGGAGAGAGCCAAGGCGCCTTTGCTCAGCTGCTTCCCGTAAATGCACACCTTTATCCTCATCTGCACCGTTTCTTAAATTATTCCATTTGCATAGGGCAGTTTTACCGATGCGCTGTGGCTTTGCTGGAGAACAGGGACTGGCCAACAGTTCTGCTTCCCAGATGGTACAATTTCTTCTCATCTGCATCATTTTATGGCAATTTCATATGTTTTACCCAAGTAGAGTTATTATAGTCATTTTTTTTACCGAAACAAAATAGACAGAAAAAAAGCTGTTCCCACAAAAGCAACGCGTGGGTTTGTTTCCGTACCCCTTCCCCCGTGTTCCAGCCTCTCGCCGGGGAGCGGGAGCTGGAGCAGGACGGCATCTCCTGGGTCGAGCCCAGTGGGGCCGGCACTAGCCCCGCACGGCCCCGGGTTTGTCGTGTGTCAGAGCAGCCCCCGCTCGTCACGGGGCTGCCGTGGAGCGCGGTGTCCGTCTGTCCCAAGCGCTGGTCTGTCGCCCGGCAGGACTAGGATGGCAGATCGCTTCTCAGCACTCTCCCAGGTGAGGTAGGTATTGGATGTATTTTTGGTGGATGTTAGAGCAATGGAGAATAACTGAGAGACTGATAGTGACTGTCCTAACATTGTCAAATATTTGTAATAAGTAGCTGCATATTCCAGGTCTAAAAGCGTATTTGTCTTCCCTCCTCTGCCGAGCGGGTATTTGCTGCTGGTAATCGCTCATCTCGTGGGAGAGAGAGATAAAATAGGACGGAAAAGAAAGGGAGAGCATCGTCTGTGTGGTCCGGGGTCATTAAGACACGGAGCCCAGCGCAGAGCCGCTGGTGCGGGGCATGAGCTGGAGATCGATGCTTTCCGGGGGGGTCCCAGGGGCTGACACCCCCTCCCCGCTTATTCCCTCCTTCCCGGAGAGGCTCAGTGTCGCTGCCCATGGCGGGGTTGCAAATCAATATTCAAAATCCCATATTAAAACCCAGACTGTTCCGGTACGGGGGTTTTGGGGCCATTTGTTGCTCAATCAATTAATGTCAAGTGGCAGCATCGCGCGGCGTAGGTGCCTTTGCACCCTTCGTCCGGCTTTTTCAGTCCCGTTCCTCCGCAGGGGGGAGATGGGCAGCCCCAGACCGAAGCCCCGGGGGTGGGGAGCGGGAGGTTTGTGCCCCCTGCATGGGGCAGGGACCCCAGAGGAGGTTCTGCTCCCTCTCGGCCGGGCTGGCAGCGTCCGCGCCAGCCGCCTCCTGCCTGTCCCCCCCGCGGGGCGGCGTCGGGCAAACCAGCCCCTTCCCCCTCTTGTTATTTAAGGCTTTTCTCTGCTATTGACCTCCTGCCCCTTCCTCCTGCAAATCATTTGCTTGTCCAGATGCTTCAGTATTAACTTGTACCATTTTATTTCTTTTTTTTTTTTTTTTTTTCTCCTTATCTCAACTCAAGAAGGAGAGGGATTACCTCATTCCCACCGCCTCTGAAATAAATCCTCATTATGGATTTGTACCTGGGGAGGAAGAAACTGATTTCCACTCCCAGCCAGTTCTGAACAGATATTTGAAGGTAATTGTTCAGTCCAGGGACATTTCACTTGTCTAATAACCATAAAGAGTGCTTTTATTAGCTATGTGTTAGGTTGGGACTATTTGGAAGATATTTATGGGGAAGACATTATTGCAGAAAACTGGAACGTGGACACCAGATTTATGTTTTCATTTCGAGGTGGAGCAAAGGGGAAGGACCCAACATCCGTCAAATGTGCGAGGGCTGGCGTGGGGCTCGTCCCCGGCTCGGGTGAGGTGGGGGATGCCCCGGGAGCAGCTGCCTCCTCACAGCGCCCGCAGACGGTGATGCCCGTCCCTCGGCGGGGCGTGGGGGGACCCGTCCCTCGGCGGGGCGTGGGGGGGCTCATCCCTCGGCGGGGTGTCCTGGAGCTGCAGCGTGAGCTGGAGGGACCCCGGAGAGGGTTCGCTGTTGGGAGCGGGAGACAGCACAGGGCAGGGGTCCCTGTTCACCTTCACACTAATAGGCAGTAAAAAGCCTGGAGGTGGGAAATTACCGTTTTCCGCTACCCATCTTTTGGGACGCAGGCTCCCGTGGGGATCAGAAGCTTGTTCTGCAGTGTGCTTAGTGCAATACGGTGCGCTCGTGTTGTCAGGACGGTTTGATCCCTTGTACAAAACCCTTTTGCATATCCTCCTGCTCCCGGCACACGCACGTTTTCAGGATTGCCTCGGATTTGTCAAAAGTCATCTCCTGAAATGGCCAACACCCAGCAGGGATGAGGAGCTGTTGTCTCACACTGCAGTGGTGAAAACTCTGATGTGCGCTAGCAGACATTAATAGCCTTTTCATTCCAGATCCAGAAGGTACCTGCCTCTGGGCTCTGGCTGCCTAAACCCGCTGGAATACGTAAGGCTGAAATGGCGATGTGGCAAGGCCCTTTTTTCTTGGCTAATTGCTGCAGGATGAAACAAGGGCCAGAATACGATGTGGTCATCTGCTAAATGGCTGCTGCGCCCGACTGTCAGGCTGTTTGCCGCAGCCCACAATGTACCGGCAGTCGCGGCTTTTGAATGCTCCAGCTCGGGTGAAAATCACACAGTGACTTCTCTGGGCTTTCACAGACCTGGTTCAGAGCTTCTCGCGCGGAGCCAGCAGTGTCTGACTACGTGAAAACAAACAAAGAACAACCAATGGGGACTTTCTGGAAGAGCAATTGTTTGGTCCGGTTCTGCAAATTAACTCCCAGGTACAGGCAGGTGTGTTCGCTTCTGCAGGTGGCAGAGATGCTCGACAAGGTCACCAGCACTGGGGCTCTGGGACACGGGGACTCGTGACCCTGTGCCTTTTTCTTTGTGGCCGCGCCACGCGCTGCTCTGCTGCCAGCTTTGGAGGGAGCGAGGACCCCTCACCCACCCCTTTAGTATCCAGCTGCTGGTAAAATTTTTATGAAAGGTCCTTTACTATTCATGAAGAATGCCATCTCCGTTACACAACTCCTCTCGCGGGTGGAGTACAGCCGTTTAGCACCTGATGCTCCAGGGCAGTGGGTTCTTCTCACGCTGTGGGCCTTCTCCCCAGCCTCTGCCCGCACCGGTAGAAGAAGACGGGAGGATTTGTTTGTAGAGGTGGTGACACAGACAAGCCCAAAGGGCATCCCGCTGAGCGGGTGCTCCTGCTTCAAACCTGAGTCACCCAGAGATACCCTCGGCTCCCTCCGGAGGTGGCAGTCGGGGTGGGTGCTCTGAGACCCCAGCTCACGTCCCACCAGCCGTCCCGAGGGCTGCGCTGTCCTGGTCCGTCCTCCCTCCCCAGCCAGGACGCGGTGCTCCCCCCTGCCCACCCCTCTGTGCTTGGAGCGGTCCTCGCAGCAGGAGGCCGCAGCTCTGCCACCGCCTGGCTGCCTTTGGGACCCTCCTGTTGATGCCGGGGGTGTTGCAGCCTGCTGTGGCGCATGGATCTCCAGTGATCCTAGCGAAACTGGGAAAATGGGAATCAGAATAAAGCTCCCAAAACCAGCGCAGCCGAGGAGCCTGGGCAGCACTGGAAGCCCACAGCAGCCTGTTGAGCCAAGGTGCTCGAGCCACCAAAAACCCCTTTCCGTGTCTGTAACCCCTGGGGACTTGGAGCTGGGATTGAGAAGCTTGTGCAGTAATTAGCTGCTCTGCCTCGCACGGATTGATTTCAGGAGCTCGTGTCTTGCGCAGTGAGTCTTGTTGAACATTTTCTGTGGCCGCCTGATACCGCTCCTGGTGCGGGCCCTGAGCAGGGAGCGTAATTAAAGAAACGCTGCGGCTGTTGGTGGGATATGTGTCTCTGCGGCTGTCGGTGAGATACACGTCTCTGCAGCTGTCAGTGAGATGTGCGTCTCTGCGGCTGTCGGTGGGATATGAGTCTCTGCAGCTCTCACAGGTGGGTCTCCGGACGCTGCACACATGCTGGGGCTGATCAGTAAAGGTGTTCTACGGGAATGGGGCGAGGAGCTGGAGGTAAGGGAAGGGCTGGCGGCGTTCCCGGTTCAGATCCCTCACTCTAAAGCTCCTTCACTCCGTCCGTGCGTGGGGGAAGTGTCCTCCAGCTCTTCAAAGCCTGTGCAGTTGCCTCTGGACCTAAATAGTCATGACTTTGAGTTATCCGGAGTCTATATAACTTTGTCATTTCCTAATAGCCCGTGCATAAGAAAAGCCAGCACTAGAAAGCTGTAAAGCTGGATGTTTAAAGGTAAACTGAATCCCAGTCGTGCTTTCCTTCCCATGGAGCAGTTTTAGATGTAAAGACGATGATAGATTAAATTACGTTTGACTGACAGATTTAAATTGGGACTTCTTTCTGCAGCCTCCACATCCATGCTCTCAATAGGAGGCTTGGGATTAGGGCCATTAAATTACTTGGTTTATTGTAAAAATAAAATATCAGGACCAGATGAAGATGAAAAGAGAGAGAAACGCAAACTGAAAGTGTGTTAAAAAATGATTAAGCTAAGGTAGCAAATGAAATAGAATAGCACTAAAACTAGATGACACGTAAGAAATTCTCTCAAAGTGGCAGTGCTGAGGAGTCACTCAGGCCATTAAAATACGGAGCTGTGAAGTTGAAGACGGATGAGCTTGGTATTGCCAAGAGCCTGAAACGGTGGCTCAGCCACCAGCGGTGCTGGAGGTCATGCGCTGGGACAAGGCGCAATTAAAAACAGGAGAGAAACAGACTGCTTTGGGCTCTTATAAGCGTCAGAAGCTGCGTAGCTTTCACAGGTACACAGTGCAAAGTGACACCCTGCAAGGCGGCCAGGCGGCTCCGGGAAAAGCCACCCCCTCGGCTGGGTGGTGAGGCTGCCGGAGAGCGTGCTGAGAAGCACCCGCGCGGCTCGTCTGTCTCGGGTCCCTGGGGGCTGGGGACGGGTTTCACTGCTGACCAGCGTGCCCCCAAGGGGAAACGAAGAAGCGTTTTGAAAATCCTCTCAATGGCGGGGGAGTTATGCCAGAGGGGTGCTGCTGTCATCCTTCGCTTCGCTTCCTGACCACCCCTGTGTGTTCTTCTCCGAGGGATGCTCTGGGCGTCATCTCTCTTCTGAAGAGTTTCTGTCCCGGGGCTGCCCCGCAGCACAGCTTTGCTGGGGCACCGTGTGCTGCTTCGTACGCCCGCGCACCCCCGTGCCCAGGCTGGACCAGCCCAGTGCCAGCGGGATGGGAAAGGGATGGAGGAAATCAAACGCAGGCTGTGGACGGAGCCGAACCCCCGGCTGCCCTCGCTGCAGCCTGAAGGCAGCAGTCGCTCCTCCTTTCCAGGTCCATGCGCCAATCCCAGGGAACGTGCCCCCCACAACGGGAGTTTGCAGGATCGTTGTTCCTGGCCCTGCTCCTGCCTCCCTGCTTAGCAGTTCCCGCACGCCTCCCCCAAAGCCGGGCAGGGGTAGGTTTCTGTCTGCTGGCTTTGAATAACAACTTTTAACCTCTCTGAGTCTTTGCATCTGTATTGCCTCCCTCACTCTTTCCAGTAATTACATACAAGGCCGTGGAAAGAGATCAAATTCTGCCGTCTCCTTTGAGTCCTGGAAACTGCCTCTTATGGTACCCTTGAGTCTCTTTAAAGGAAACAAATTAAAATGCTGCAGCCCAGCTGATTGCAGGTAGCGCCGTACACCGGAGGACCTGGCAGTTTCCATATAGCCCTCTGTAAGGCCAGTGAAACCTTTGCAGGAGATTGATTTCGTATCGGGTCTGGGGAAATTCCGCAGCTCCACAGATAATCCGTCACTGCCCGCCCAGAGAGCAGTGATAAATTTTTTGTCTCCTTCTCGAGCATCCGTCGTGATTGCAGGAGGAGCAGCAGTGCAAACTGTTTTCCCTGCACATGAAAAAAAAGCCAGACTTGGGTCAAAGGCGCAGCTTTCAGGCTCTCCTCCCCTCCTGTCATGATTCATCTGAGTCAGGCTGCTCCCCCAGCAGCTCGTTCCCATTGTGCGCTTACAGCTGCGAGGTTTGGCAGAAGTTGTCGCCTGCTTTCTTCTCAGCCTTTGCTTTGGATTCGTTATTATGATGGGCCGTTAATTCCCTAGAATAGCAGCGCGTGTCCACCGAGCGATATCTGGATGTCCTTGCTGACACGCGGCTTGACCTGATGAATGTCACTCAAATGGCTTTGGGTAACCACGAGGCTTGTGCATCGTCGGGGGGGACCCTCCTCGTCCCCTCAGCAGGGCAGGCTTCAGGTCAGCCTCGGGCAGGGACCCTGCCAGGTGCCAGGTGGCTTTTGTAGGGGACGTGTAGGTGCCACTAGATGACAGCATCGGTCTGCAGGTGTGCGGCAGAGGGACAACCCCTCCGCCACCTCCGCAGGGGGCAGGTCCAGCCTTTGGACCTGGCTTGAAGTGGTTTAATGACATCTCGGCCCAAAGGGGAGACTTTGGATAAATGGTGTAAGAGAACATATTCTCTTACGTTAAGTCACCACTCTGGGTCCTGTTGCCATTGGCAGCCCGAGGGATATTTTGTGTGGATGCTAAAACACGTTGTAAATTAGGAAAACAGAACCGAAAACAAACCAAAACACCATATTGTGCTAAGATCATTCCTCTCATTACCAGAAGAGCTTCTCAAAACGAACCACCTCATTCATGTTTACCCTTGTTGGATTTTTTTTTAATTATTTGAAGAAATGGCCTGATTTTTGCTTCTCTATAAAAATAGCTGTTGTCATTAATAATATCTCTGCAGCCCCTGGAGTGGTCGCCGAGGGCAGCCGCCCCGGGAGCCCCGCAGAAATACAAAATACTGGGGATGTCCCCGTGCGCCCGCGGGACGGAGGATGCTGAGCGGCGTCGGGAGCAGCTCCGATCCCCGGGAGCCGCCGTTCCTGCGGTGGGACCGACCCCACAGCCCCCCCGGCTCTGCCTGTCGCAGCGGGGGTGGCACCACCCGGCTGAGTCCTGCGCTTAGGAAACGTTGAGCGGCTGCAGCTCCCAGCCCTGAGTCTCTGTGATATTCTGGTCGCGAGCCTGAGGGACCTGTGCCGCGAAAGGCAACTGTTTTGTAAAATAATGTGACTATTACGGAACATGAGGTAAAATAATAGACCTTTTGTACTGGTAAGTCTCTGAAATTTTCTTAAATTCAGGCTGGGTTTTGGGGTGAACCACAGAAAAAAACAGTGCTCAAACTTTTTAAATTTTCCTACTAGCCCTACTCGATAAGTCTGTGTTGGGTAAAGATAAATGATAATTATTTTTTTTTCTGATAATTTTTTATTTTTATGTCGATTTTTTTCTGTTTTGAAGGGGGAGGGGTGGGTAAAATTTACTTTAGAGGAGGGATGTTAGCGCAACGAACCTGTCCTTCATGGTTTCTTTCTTCTAGCAGTTCTCGCTAGGGCCCAATCCCAGTTCAGCCAGAACCTCCCTGTAAACCCTCGTAGTCCAGCTCCACCTGGGGGCAGACGGCCAGAAGGCTCCGGTGGCCTCCAGCCCCTGAAGGTTCATGGCACACCGGGGTGTCTGCCAGCTTACGCAGAAGGACACGCAGGTGTGTTTCTGCTGCGGACACCCTGGCACGGTCTCACTTCGTTTTGCTGGGTGGCATCTCGAGAGCTTGGCTTTTGGTGGTCCCCAGCCCCAGCGAGTGAGAGCCACCAGCGTGGGGCCCGCGGTGGCTGCGGTGCTGGGTGCCACGGGCGCCCAGGACGGGAAAGGCCACCCAGAACACACACGGACCTCGCCACCTGCCCGCGGGTCCCTGGCCACCGCTCTCCATGGCAGCGTGAGCAGCTCTGCAATTAGAGGCCACCTTCTGCCGATAGCATCTTAATGGGGAGCGGTTCAGGCAAATTATAAAATTAAAAGAAATAGGGTGAGAATGCAATTAAAAGCAGTGTCTCTGAACTGGAACCGCTTTGCCATGAATCGAACATGCCTAAACTCAGTCATGGTTGAGCGGAGCTATTCCGCTCAGCATTGGATTAACTCATCAGCAGAGCGCCCAGAATCTGATTTAATTTGAAAGAGTACAAAATTATATTTCTCTGCTGATTTTCCAGGTGGCAGGATTAGACGTGGAGCTTTTAGTTTTCCAGTACTTCCTTTTAAGTTAATTTGACAGAAATGGCTTTTGGTACAAGACAATATTTGATGGGTACTGCATCGGGGATAATGAAAACGTCAGACAAATGGCAAAGCATAATTGGGGGAGCTTGTTTTCCTCTATCTGGAAACGTGCTGGGTTTGATAAGCCACCAAGAACGAGGTTCCTGGAAGGGAGTAAACCAGGGCAATTCGCAGTTCTCGTGGGATGTTTGATGCTCCACCGGAGCAGCACCGCTTTCTGGGGAAAAAGGGAAGAAGACCAAGAGTTGCAGCAGCGTCCGGCAGGTTTGGTGTGTGCCGGGCACCGAGAGGACACGGGAAGGGATTTTGCAGGGCTGGGACGGGGATGGCCGCGCGCATCGTGGTGGCAGGGGAAGGAAGGGAGGTGGCCAGGGAGAGGGGCGGCCGGGAGCTGCCCTTCCTCCCAGCTTTGCTGATTAAGGAGCTCCTTTTTTTGGCAGTTTGAGCTGGAATTAAAAACATCGCTGGGAGGGAGACCTGGGGACAGGCAAACAGCTTGTTCCCAGCTGGCTCAGCACTTTCCCCTTTGCAATTCCACCTACCAGAACTCAAAAATGCTCCCCCCCCGCCAAGAAGGAGGCCAGTGCCAGGCTGGCAGCCCCCAGCAGCCCCTCGGCCAGGGTCGGTCTCTTCTCCCAAGGAACAGGCGACGGGACAAGAGGAAACGGCCTCAAGTTGTGCCAGGGGAGGTTTAGACTGGATATTAGGAAAAATTTTGACGCTGAAAGGGTTGTCAAGCATTGGAACCGGCTGCCCAGGGCAGTGGTCGAGGCACCTCCCTGGAGATATTTAAAGGCCGGGCAGACGCGGTGCCGAGGGACGCGGGGTGGTGATGGGTTGGTCAGGGTGATGGTTGGACACGACAATCTGAAAGGTCTCCCAACCCAGGCGATTCTAACCCAGCCGTGCGCCCCTCCGCCTGCGGAGCGATGAACCTCTCTCTGCCCTGCGGCCGGAGGGACGGACCCCGGCGCGTTGTCCCCTGTGCACGGCTCCCATCGCGCTCCTCTCGGCCTTCACGGCCACCCCCAGCGCAACGGGCTGCCTTGGGGGCTGTGTGGATTTGCAAGCAGTGTGCTTACGAGAGGCAGGTTTCTAATGACTCCCCAAACTGAGATTTTCTCCCTGTAAATGCAACTAGGTCTCAGTGTCCCTGGTTAGCTTCTTGTGATGAATTCCGTCTGCCTGCCTGGGATCAACAAAGATCTAAAAAACCTGAGCGCCAGCCGTGCAGCCTACTGTTTTCATGCTGAGCTTTGTTCATTATAGGAAACCACTTACAAACAGGAACCTCTTCCTTGTTCCACTCAATTTCTTGGGCTTATTTGCCATGAAATGTCACCTTCTCAGATGAAAGGCTGGGATTTATCACAATTAAGGGAGGCTTTGACGTGTCCCTTTAAGTGAACCAAGGGTGCTTTTAATTCTGAACCTGCGCAGGATTTTGTTGATGCAAGGTGAGTCCCTCGCAGTTTGCAATGCTCCTAAAACACGCGCGTTCTTGGGGAGCGGTTGCGTAATTTTCGCGGCTGCCGGCATCGCTTTGTGCCGAGCGCGGTGCCGTGAGCCGGGAGCAGGTAACGGAGCGCGTTTACGCCAAGGGACGGCACTGCAGCGGGCTGGCGGCTGGGCATCGGCCACGGCTGTGTCAGGATTGCTGGGGAGGCAGGCAATAAACCGGGGAATCGCAACCACCCGCCGGGGGGGATGAGGGCGGGATGAGTTGACCTCTGCTGGAGAGAACAAAGTGTGTTGCCGTGTGCCAGGCTGATGGTGTTCCCGGGCTGCCGCCGCCTTTAGGGACGTGTTACTGCTTTACAGTCGCATTGGTATCATGTATCTTTTAGAAGAAATCAAAAGGGTTATTAGGAAAGAAAGATTCTGTGTCTCCTTCCTTGGGAATGCAGAGAGAGACCTCCTGTGCTGGGTTATTGCCTGATGGAGCGTTTGCCTATATATTTTGGTTTTTTATGTTCACACAACGTCCCACCTGTGTCACTGCCTTCGTCAGTCACCCACTTTGCCGCAGAGCTTTTTTTGGCTGTTGTGTGAGATGCAGAGTCTGTGAAGTGCTGGTTTTGCTCCCCGGCGCTGGCGGGGGCAGTGGCAGAGTGCGGGCGCCGTGCCGGGGGTCGGGGGTGGCGGTGGCTCCTCCACGGCGGCCGCGGAGCCGCTCTCCCTGCCCTTCCCTGGGCTCCTCCGGCAGCTCTCCTCCTGCCGCCATCAGCCACCTCTCCGGTAGCCTTGGATCCATGTCCGGGGTGCGGTGGCAGCGTTTGTACCTGCATCTCACCGGCTGCTTTGCAAAGCGTTTGATGTGGCCGTGCGTTGTTCCAAAGCCCGTCTCTGCGGCCGCGGGGGTCGCTGCCCCTTGTGGGGCTCTTTCTGTGCCGTGTCCGGCCTCTTCGGCGACTGGAGCTGCTTCAGCAAAGGGTTATTGTATGAAACACCCGACAAGAATGTGTTGCATGTGCTGTTGCCATAGCACAAGCAGGGAACCCGGAAGGTGTTGCGGATGGTGGTGAGTCACTGGGGTGAAGCATTTGTCCCACATCCCCCTGTCCTGGAAACCTTTTGGTGTGGATGAGCTCTGCAGAGCCAGTAGCCCTTGGCGGGAGTCAGTGGGACCAGTGAGCGTGTCCAGGCTGGTCCTGCCCACCTTACCTGGTGTTATCTGGCCCAAAGTAATTTGGAAATCATCCGGGCTACTAGCAGATGTGTTTTTTGATGAAGTGAGAGTAGCAGCCTGTGGTTAACGGTGGACTGGTTCCTTCCTTGCTGCTGAGCCTGGCGGGATCTGCCGCCTCGCAAGGTGAAGGGCTGCGCAGCAGCGGGTTTTAATGGACTGAAAATAACTGCTTCCACTCACCTCTGAAGGCAAACTGTTATTCCAGCACTGTGCAGACGCCCCAGCGCTTTCCTCCTGAGGACCTGGCTGTGTTTTTCCAAACATCGGCCGCAACTGCAGCTGGTGCCTTTGCTGGGCGCGGGGGCAGGAGCTGAGGAATCTCCCGCACCCCTCGGCGGTAGGAGGGGGTTTGTCTGTGGGCGATGCCTCCTCCAGGCCCCGCGTTTCCCCGGGGAGCCGAGGGAGCGGGAGGGGGTCAGCCCTGCCTGGTACAGCGTGCTGTGCTGTGGGGAGCATCCTGCGGCGTCCAGCCCTGCAGACCCCCCCGAAGGGACCTGGGGGCAGGCGCTGGGCTGCGCAGGGTCTGGGGACGGCAGAGCGAGGGCAGCGCTGGCAGTACGGGTTTTCCTTCCATCCTGCCCAGGAAACGAGCTGGGTTTGTGCTTGGATCACTCGCGCTCATGGCAAGTGTCCAGGTGAGCGCGGAGCCCAGCCCGGCACCGTGGTGCGGCCTCGGCCGCGACTCCGTCTGCTGTCGCTGGGACCCTTCCCCTTCGGCAGGGACATGGCGGCAGTGCCGGCGTGCGAGGCTGAGACCCCCCAGCTCATCGGTGTGGTGGCTGCAGTCTGAATCGAGCGCAGCCTGGAGAAACGCTATTCCCAGGACTTTTTGAATTAAGGTTTGATTCTACTTGAGCACAGATTCCACTGCGGCAATGCAAAGCACAGCAGTGAGTAAAGCCCCCGGGGTGGGGGGTTGTGTCAGGCACAGAACAGCCCGTGCACCGTCGGCGTGCCCTTTCCTTCAGCGCCGTCTCCACCCTCTGCAGCAGCATCGCGTTCCTGAGCTTAAAGACCATAACAACAACTGAGGATAAAACCCCGTCGGCTTGTGAGCCCCTGGCTGGCATTTCTGCTGAGTTGCTGTGGCTCCAGGGGCCGAGCTGAGGTATTTCGCATTCCCAGACCAAAGGCCAGGCAGTAACTGTAGGTTTGAGTTACTTGGTTATGTTACAACATCGGATTTTTAAGCTGTTTTTATTCCAACTCGAGCAGCTCTGCAGCCACAGGAGGGCAGCACCGGCAAAAGCTGGAAAAATGCTGCTTCCAGTTTGCCCGAATAGCTGGTTTTGTTAGAAAAGAAAAAAGCTGCCGAACTGGAAGAAAGGGGGGAATCCTCAAACGCCCACCCGCAGCGCTCAGGGCGCCCACGCAGGCGGATTTGCACAGCAGCAAAAGCAAAAGCGAATACCTTCAGCTAACACCTTTGATCCCGAAAGGAGTTGCTGCTTTCACACTCGCCCTGTCCTGCCCTGTGCCGCGCGCAGGCCGTTATCTGTCTCTGCTGGCCCTGCTTCCAGGGACACAGGGCTTTCTCCGGTCCTACGGAGAAAGGAGGAACTACCGTGAACTACCCGTGCTCAAGGTTTAAAGTCTAAAATTACTATTATTAGGAATTTGTTAGGGAAGGGACGGCAAAACCTCAGGATCTGGTCCTGGATTTAGGCTTGTTCCCAGCCCCAACCCTCGAATTACAAACTGCGGTGAGCGGGCGCGAGGCAGGCGGAGCTGTGGGTGTCCCCCCAGGCGGAGCAGAGGAGCCTGCGGGACACCCGAGCGGCCCTTTCAGGCGTCCCCAGAGGCAGGGGCAGGGGGACGGCGATGGCGCTGGCGGGCTGACAGCGTGCGAGCAGTGCGTCGCCTGTATTCGCGGCACGGCTTGTGCCGGCGGAGCATCCGCAGCTCCGCAGCCTGGTCTCCCCTTAGAGTATTAAAACTTCACCGAGGGGCTCTGGGGAGCGGCGATGGGCCCGATGCGGCGGTGTCCCGGGTTATCCCAAGGTGACCCGTGTCTCCTGGCAGAGCAGTCCCCAGCAGCCACCCTGGGGATGCTGCAGCCTCTCCCCTCCTCGGCAGCCTGCGCAGGCTCCGCCAGCAGTGGGAATCCAGGGGAAAAAGTTAATGAGTTTTCAAACTGAGGTTTATCCCACTAAATCAGTTTTTGAGTATCAAAGGAAGGTCAAAACCCCGTGAAGTGATCTAGCAGAAGAGGGAGCCGCTTCCTCTGGAGGCTGAGGGCGCTGGAAAGCCAATGGGATTTAGGGGCAGCTATTTCTGGGACCTTTCCATGGTCAGTGTTTACTGCAGGGGACTTGGGACACTCTGACTTCACACGCTATTCACATGCAAAAAGTATTTTCAGTTTTAAATATCTCTCGTGGCGGGGGAAGGATTTAAGCTGCTGGCCATTTTTGCTGTGTGTTTACAGCAGCTTGAAAACGAATGGAAATAGAAAGCTGGCGCAGGGTGTGGAGGTCCTGGTGGTCTGAGCAGCCGAGCCGCGCTCTCCGGCCGTGGGCTGCCCCGTGGTGCGGCTCCCCAGGTGCCGGCAGGGGCGCGGGGATGCGCCGGCAGTGGCGGGGGAGCCTACGGGGATGGGCTTAGAGGCATGTCTATACCATGCTCCTGCTCTACGTAAATGGTGTAAATGATAGCAATGGTGTGGAAGTGTGGCGCCGCGGGCCAGGCGCTGCTGTGCTCCGCAGCTCTCGACGCTCGGCTGACGTTCAATCTGAATTCTCACTCAGGTTGGCGGGACTTTGCCTGCGCGAGGGGTGTGGGAGGGTAAGGCCAGGCCAGTACGGATTCAGGGATGTTTTCCTCAGCTAAAGATAATTTCGGTTTGCTTAGTCAAAGCTCAGTCAGCAGCAGAGCAAGGGTTCCAAGAAGGCTTGTTTGGGTAGATTAAATGTTTCTGAGAAAGATGCCTGCAACAGCTCAGTCATGAGGGTTGTGGTGGGGAGGCGAAGGCAGCCGGTGCTGGTGGAAGCGTGGCCGTGGGGCATTTCTTGCCTGTCCCACAGGAGGGTCTGTGGGACATGGGGCTCCTGCCCAGTCCTCCCCAGCGAGAGCCGGGAATTGGCAGAAAGCGACACTGACGGCGTTCGGGACTCGATAAACTCAACTAGCCAAACCCTGAAAAAACAAGTACACAATTGGAGTTGTTTTATTAGCCTTCCCCTGGCACTGATACCTGCGGACTTTTACCTGGAGCTGCGTGGGAAGACGAGATCACGCTGCAAAACCAGCTCCCACAGGATGGTGCTTTGAGTAATCGGTGTAAAGGCTCGGGTTTGAACCGTTTCTGAGGAAGGACCCAAACAAGCCGATTGCACAACGGCTTGCAGAGAACGGTGTTGCAACAAAGATTAACACGATTCGAGAACTGAGGGGAGCGCTTCGCCTAAAGAAGTGCCCAAAAGGATGAAATCGTAAATGTTGTAGTACGCAAAACCTGCTACGCATCGCTGAGAGCAGAGCGGGGTTAGGCCCCGGCTGCCAGCCAGCCTTCGCCGGAGCGCAGTGCCATTCGGCTCTGGGAAACTGGTAAAATATATTAGGACACCGTTTCAAGTTCAAACACTTGACTTTATTTTTTATAAGATACTAAAGCTGTTTACATTGAATAATGAAAAGGTCCCAAAAGGAACAGCAAGGTTAAGTTAAGCCGACCTTAGATCACCCCTGGCTCTTGTGCCAAAATAACCCGGGTTTCTGTGCGGCGACTCTGGACTCTGCTCTGCCCTGGGACGGGGCGGGTGCGTTAATTACAGGCAAAGAGCAATAATTCCCCCATTAAAGCCAGGAAGAGCGGCTTCCTCATCCCCCAGGCCGAGGACTGGGATCAGGCTGGATGTGGTGGAGGCTGTGCCGAGCCGGAGGTGCCCCGCGCTGCCCGCCACAGACAGAGCGCTCCTCGCTGCCGGGAATTAATGGGGCTCTTCATTTAGCTCAATTACTGGGCATCCACCTGAGAAGCTGTAAAGAATAGAACAGTAAATCTTACAATCAAATATTAAATTATACCTAATTTATTTACTTATGGCAAGCTGTAAGCCCGGCAATCAAGCGTGTAAAGGACTCCTGGGAGCGAGGGAGGTGCCTGGCAGCACGCCGGGAGGGCTGAACTGGGGCTGGGTGCGAGGGGGCGCAGGCTGGGATGAACCGCTGGAAACGCGGGGTCTCCTGGCTGCAGAGACCCCCAGCACAGCCCCTGGCGCAGCTGCTGTGGGCAGAGGGGCCGGGGCAGCGTGCCCTCCGCTCCGCGTGCTGCAGAGCTTTGCTGCTGTAGGCTGACCTGCTCCCACCCGCCGCCTGGGAGGAAGGAGCCTTTTGAGCATCCCCTCAGCCCTCCAAAGCCAGCCCCGAGCTTGTCCCCGGCTGCTAATGGCCCGCCTGACAAGCCAAGGCACTGGCCACCCCTGCTTGGCGGCTGGTGGCCCAGCGAACCCCGCTGCAATCCTGCGGGAGCTCTGGGAGCCGCGTCCCGGGGCCGGGGGGTGCCTGGCTGCACCAGGGTCTCGCCGAGGCGGAACGAGCCTCCGGCACCCCTGGGCCCACGTTTCACCGCGCGGTTTCACTGCACCCTTGCTCCTCGTCACCGCGTCTGTGGCTTTGTGGGGCACGGCGTTTGGCTGAACGTGTGGCAAGTATGAATGGCTCTAAGAAAAATATAGGGGGAAAAGAACGTAAAAGCTTTAGCTTTAATGGACAGGAAATAAACGTGTATCGGTTCATGCCAGCAGATGGGCACAGGCTGTTAAATTGCCCCAATCTGCGTGTTAGTTGCTCGGATGCGTGTTGCTTCCCACGGGACGCCCTTCCTCGCAGGGCTCAAGCTGGCGGCGACCCACGGCGCTGCGGGCAACGAGCGGGGCCGGGAGCGGCTGCTGACGGCGGCACCAGCAGCAAACAGCGAAGCCGGGAGGGGACCCGCGGTGCTGCAGCGAGCAGAAACGGGTCTGCAGGGCTCTGTCGGAACAGCTTGGGGGCTGGCTCAAGGCAACCTGGGTCACTTTTTCTATCAGACCGGCAGATAGTTAATTTCAGAAGGCAGATAACGTTTTATTCACATTTTAAAAAAACCTTTTTTATTTTTTGGCCAGTTAGCCAAGGAAAACCTGGTCCTTGACTTTGATAAATGTCTCTCCACCATCATAATGTATTTTTGCATACTTTTTGTTGCAGCTAAAACACTCAGTGTTTAGGAAGAGGCTTATTGTTAGAATCCGCAGAACAGCAACATATGTTTGGCAGCGCTTTCTGCAGAATATATTCAAGGTTTTTACTTCTGTACAAAACCCTTCAAGTCGCCTGGATTTTGTCCATGGACTTCACTCCAGTCAAGATTTTGATGTGCCTTTGAATTGTAGGTTTGTCCTTGAACTCTGCGGCAGCCCTGTGCGGTCATTCTGCACGTGGGCTCCGGAAGCGGCCCTCGGGCGAGGGTGGCTGGGTGTAAATCAGAGACTCCCCAAAAGGCTGGCCGAGGCAGAGGGGCTGACGGCTCACTAGCACATTCGTGAGATGATGAATTGTCTCGTACTTTACAGTTCAGAGAGAGGGAGAGGAAAAAATGCGTCTGGATTAGAATGTTTTCACCATTTAGGATGGGAGGTGAATTTTAAGTAGAAACGCAGTTGGAGAATATGTCCAATCTGGGAAGCATAATTTGACAATTTGCGCTTTCCTTTCGATTGTGCAATGTCAAAGCAGAAACAGTAGCAGGTGGGGAAAGTACCTTGAGTTGTGTCAAGGCATTGTGAGATGTTTATATGCCAGTTTTTGTTTACTTCCTTGAGGCATAAAAGCACCTTTCCTCTGCAAAGACAATGGAAATCAACTTTTTCTTCTGCGTGGGCGTTAAAAAAAATCGAAGTTGGTGCCGGTGCCTGGTTGGGTGGGTTTCCCGGGGGGCTGCCGTGCGCCGCAGGGGTCTGCAGCCCTGCAGGGACTGTGGTGCCACGAGAGCCGTCCGTGAGCCACGGTGCCGGGACCTGCTCCTGCTCGCAGGCTCTGCAGCGTGGCTGGTGCTGCGAAAGGGACGTCCCCTCCCCGGGGAGACCCGGGCGCATCTCTGCCACCCCGGGCACGTGGGACACCTCTGACCGCTGGCATCAGGATGGACTGGTCGGCGTGGGGCTGGGGCAGCCGAGGGACCCCCAGCACCACCGGACCCCCGCCCTTGGGGCAGCTCCTAGACCAGCTCTGCCTTGGGGTGTGCAGGGACGGGGACCTTCTGCGTTCCCCCTGAAAAGCTTCACTGCTGCACCCTCAGCCTCTTCCGAGGATTCACGTAGTTTCTTGCGACCGTGGGGAGCATCTTCCCCAGAGGGGCCATGGCCGAGGCAGACCCCGGCTCGGTGCAGGGGCAGCAGGCAGGAGGCAGGCGGGGCTCGGCAGGACCTGCCGTGCAGTGCCAGAGCTGCTCCGCGCTCTTCCCACCCGGGTGTTTTGCAACTCAGTGGCTTTCGTGTGAGTCAGCCCCCCCCGGCCCGGAGCCGAGCTCAGTCATTCAGAGGAAGCGGGTTTTCCACGGAGGAGGATGCTGCCAGAGCCTCCACTTGCACGATGATGCTCCCAGTGCGTGGGCGCGGAGGAGCCGGAGTCCGGGAGGTGACGACTCGCTGGCACAGCTCTGATTCACTGCCCGGACCCCTCCCCTGCCCGCCGGGAGCCGTGCACCATAAAAACCCCTTGGCTTGTGAGGGACCCGCCTCTGTGCCAGCCCTCCCGGCTCCGAGCCCTCTCTGCCCTCCTGCAGAGCCCCCGTGAGCCCCCCGTGCAGAGCAGAGGTGCAGCTTATCGCGGAGCGATTAATCCCGTACAAGATGGCATTTAGGTTTTGATGCTTTGGAAACGGCTCGGTGCCCTGACATCTCTTGTTAGCGGTGGCTTCTGAAGTGCTTAAGGTTGGATGGGGATGACTTCGCTGCTTACCAAAGCAGGGAGCACCGTCGTGCCGGGCCACGTGCGCCAATTCGGTGAACAGCTCAATGGAAACGGGGGGTTTTTTCAGGGCTGTGTATTAACATGGGGGCATAGTCTAACTTTTATTTTTTAGCAAAGATATATGGCAACTGTGCCATCTCCTGTTGGCTACAGTGTTTCGGAGGCTTTTCGTCTCATAAATAGCCTTATCTATCACTTCAAAGTGACACCGTAGCATCATTTTGCTGCATGTGAGGCGTTCGTGCTTTGAAACCCCAGACCAGCTCTTTTCTGTGAAAACCATCCTAACCCAGCGATAAATCTCACCGCTTTATAGCTCTTCACTCACATTTAACATGCTTTATAGCAGAGGTTTTCCTTTTGCAGCCCCAGATGAAATACGCTTCGTCCGTGCCCGTGGTCCCGCTCCGTGCCAAGCGGGGTTTGACCCCCCTGGGCACCGCGGTGCTCGGTGCTCGCCCTCCTCCTTGCCCAGGGAGGCTGGACGGGTCCGTCTGCCCGTGGGCAAGGCTGGGCCACCTCCATCCCATCCCCGTTCCAGGATCCCACGGGAGGGGGGTTCCCCTGCGCTCCCTGTGCTGAAGCCGGCTGGGTCTGGCACCAGCCAGCCCTGCTTCCCACTGGAATTTTTCTGTTCAAGCACAAAAGTCTTTTTTCCTCCTGCTCACCGCCTGTCGCTCCCAGCGGAGCTGCTGCCAGCCCCCCATTTCTCCCCTTGTGCCGTCCCGGGGTGGGTGGGCAGCCCGGGGAGGGGGTGGCTTTGCCTTGCCCCGGGCCAGTGGACACCTCGTGCTCAGGCGCTTGCCCGAGAGCGCCAGCTTGCCCGGGGGCACCCAGGGTGCTGGGCCTCCTGCTCGCCAAGGAGAGTCTGTACCTCCGGGCAAAACAGATGTGCCGTTCAGCTCCACAGTCAATTTTTAACTTGCCCCATTGCTCAATGGCGTGGAAGGGAAACTTGCCCGGGAGGTGTTGCCGTTGACCAGGGCACCCTGTCCCCCCCCCAAAACACTGTGTGGGCTGGCGCGGCTCCGCTGTGGACTCTGCTCGTGTTGTGGGTGTTTGGTTTCACCTGAAATTCGAAGGTCACAGAACTGGGTGTTCAGAGCCTGGGGAACGTCCCCGGCTGCTGAGCGCAGCGGGCAGGCGGAGCTGCTCTGTTGACTTGTTCCAACCCCAGCTTCCCGTCAGGATGGGGGCAAGACTAATTTTTCGGACTTGGGGATGGCTGTTTGATGGGGGGGCAGATCGCGGGGCCTCTGCGCTCTCTGCTGTAGCCAGCCCCCCTTTGCTCTGGGCTGTTTCTGGCACCCTGCGAGCTGGGGGTCTGTCGAACCAGAGCTTGTGTGAAAAACACTTCTGCTTCTTTTCTGTCCCGATTTTCCATGGCTTCTCCCCAGCTGCCTGCAGCGGGGAGACCCCGGCACGCTCCTGGGCTCGGCTGCTGGAGCTGGGGCTGCAGAGCCACCCCCTCCGCTCTCCTCCCGTCCATGGCAGAGCGTTAGAAAAGCCAGATAAAATTAGCTGTTCGGACACATGTTCCCCAGGATGCCGGGACAGAGGGACACCCAGTACAGCCAGTTTGACTCATGGAGAAGAATTAATGGAAACGCCCGGCTCCTGCAGGGAGGAAATACCTTGAACAGCCTTTTCCTCCGTTTGTTGCGTGGGGAGGCTGACAATGGGCCCCGCGTCTGGCGACAGCGCTGCCGGGCCCTCCCTCATCGCGGCGCGCGCGCCGGCAGACACCGCGTCTGCGGCACCGGGCGCTCAGGAAGGGCCCGGCACAAAGCGGTGTCCTGCCCTCCGGCACCTCGGCTGCTGCGGCACCCACCGCGCCCCGCTCGGCCGAGCCCCCCCGTCGCCGGGTGCCCTGAGCCCCGCGGAGCAGCAGCGAGGGCAGCGCCAGGAGCGCGAGGGCCGTGTGATGGGTGGACATTTGTACCTCGGACTCTCATTATAATTAATTGCAATTTATCCCGTGCCCACGGCGAGACGTGCTGCCGTTCACCACAGCCCTGCCAAAATGGCATACAGGTTTCAACAGAGGAAAATTGCCTTTTTCCACTGTAAAAATCCAACACATAACTTTTTTGTAAGTTGCCTTTATTTATCAGGGATGCCACTTGGGCCAATAATTTAAACATAATGAGACAAGAGGGACTACAAAATCCCTAAGTCACACGATCGTATCAATCATGTTATGCAAATGTTTGTGAGCAGGAATGTCTGGGCAATGTAGGACGTGCCAGCAGCAGCCGCCTCGGTCGGTGTTTCAGTCTGCCGCAATCCCGGCTGCCATCACCCCCGCTTTCTGCAGGGGAAGAGGGCGGCAGACGGTGCACCGGGCTCCCCTCATTGCTGGCAGCGCTGGGCTAGTGGTGGCCATAGGGACCGTAGCCCAGTCGAGGTGCTGGTGTCCCACATGGGCCAGGCACGGGGATGTCTCCGTCCAGGGCAATCGGGCGGCTGCAGCCCCTAGACGGGACTGTCCCCCCCTCGCAGACCTGTGCCTGGTGGTGGGCAGGTTCTGGATGGGGGGGTCCTGAGAGCACCCTCGTGCAGCAGCGTTGTCCCCTCGCGTCACACACCCCGGGTGGGTTTGGTGGCTGCTGGTTTCTGTGCTGCGTGTTTCCCATCAGAGAAATGGCTGTGATGGGAAAACCTACCGGAGCGGGGGCAGAAGCTGCATCCCAAAGCCTGGAGCGGCGGGTGGAGGCAGTGGGGGGGCCGTGCGGCAGCATCCGGGGCTGCTCAACATCCCCGTTTGGCCTTTTTTGGAAACAGCCCGTTTGAGGCACTTTGTGTCCCTACGGGTGGTTTTGTGGGGATGTGTCATGAGCGCGTGAAGCGGCTGGAGCCGAGCGCGGGGGCACCGCGCTGGGACAGGTCGGATGCCGGAAAACTGGCGCCTGCCTCTGGAGCGAACCCCAGGCTGAGGCGGATTTTTCCGAGGGAGGGCAGTTTCTGAGCAGCCTTCGGGGGTCCTTTCGGAAAGGTCCATCCCGAACCAGGCGTGACCCCCGCTCCCTCCAGCCTTCCCAAGAGAGGGAGCACCAGGAAACCTGCCCCAGCGGGGTCTCTGTGGCCAACGCCGAGCGTGGGGGCGACGGGAGCCCAGGGCAGGGGTGCCCCGAGGTGCCCCAGCCTCACCCCCCCGCCCGCAGGCGCTTCTCCCGCCTCCTGCTCCGGGGAGGCCGGTGCTGTGCCCGGGGACGCTCGGGGGAGCCGGGGGTGCTCCGCACGCTGGGCATTGCGTTCCCCAACCTGCTGCTCTTGGGGGATGCTTGGATATGCTTCACCACACTGTAAATAATTACAATTATCCATTCTATTAAGTGATTTAGAGGATTATTTCTAGTCTCCCTGCCTTATAGGCAATTTGGAGTTTTTACTGTAGGCAAAACAACTGTAGCTGGTCTGTCATTCTTCGGAATTGTTTTATCTTTGTTGCTCTAAGCAGAGTCATGGGAATGTTTTTTTCCTAAATGAGCAGGTTATTAGAGGACATACTTATAAATAACTAGTCTTGGCTATTTTTAAGTATTTTCAACAGTCTATCATGATGGTATGGCATAACCTGCAGAAAAACCGAGTCAAATTCTGCTGCCAAAGCGTTCATAACTCACTTCTGTTTCTTTGGATAAGGGGGGGCCAAGTCCGAGCTTTGCAGGAACCCGAGAGCCCGAGGAACCGCACTGCTCACTGCCTTCTAAACCCGTTTTTCTGTTACGCTATTGCAAAAGATGTAATTCTATTTTATTGCATAGGGGAAACTAACAGTTGAGGAGTCGTGGGTCAAACTAGTGCTGCTGGGCCGGATGGGGGGGCTGGGGGGCGGCTGCAGGGGACGGACTGCCAAAGGGCCCTGGGGAATTCCGGAGGGGTGCGGGCAGCCGGCTCTTAAAACAGAATCTCTACGAAACGGCCAGAAAAGCGTAACCCCACTCCTCCAGGAGAACTGAGCATTTCAGACAAGAGAAATTATATTTACTTCATAATTTATTAAATTTCAGATCACCATATGCAATAAATTATAGTCGATATAATAATAACATTGTCATCAAATATTACCATGAAATACTCGTCAAAAAGCTATTGTAATCTATACAAATAAGAACTGTAGTTACGATATTTAGATTTTTCGTGTTAATGGGAAGTGAGCAAAATATTAAGGAGCTTCACAGTAAATTCAGGGAAATATGTCATTATTATTGCTTCTGTGCAAACAATTTCTGCTGCACACACACAGCTCGAGAAAGAAAAGGTACAGTTGCGTGGTGTGTCTCTAGAGCGACTGCGTTCCCTGAAGGCTGGATTTGCTGCACCCGTGCGGTGCACCGAGTGCGTTTTAACAAACGCAAAGAGATCCCTGCTCAGGAGCTGGTCGGTCCACAGAACCTCCCTCCCCGCCGGGGGCTCGGCGAGGGCCAGGGCTTTAAGTTGGCAAAGGCAAAGCACAGGTGAAGTCAGTAAACACCAAGCCCGTCAGAAGGTCTCGAGCCGTGCCCAGGCGCGGGGTGCCCCCATGGCTTGGTCCTACGGCCCCCGGGGAGCCCGGCTGCCCCCCCTCTGGGAGCCTCTGGCTGCCACGACGCCCATGCTGCCCATGCCGCCGTCGGTGCCGATGCCGCCGCCGGTGCCGATGCTGCCGTCTGCACCGATGCTGCCGTCGTGGCGGTGGTTCAATGCGTGCGCGGAGGGGCCGCGGCGCCGCGGGGCTCTGTCAGGTCCCCCATGTCCCACCAGGGACTCGCGGGGCAGCGGAGTCGCGTGTGGTAGGAGGTCACAAAGAGTCCCGTCCCGAAATGCTCTCCTCCATTCCTGCTGCCTTCGCCACCTCAGTGCACTTTAATGGAGTATTTCCGAAATGTCAGGAACTGCAGCAGCTTGTCTTTTCGCCTCTGCTTTAGTGCCATTAGCGCTCTCGTTTTCTCCTCCAGGTCCTGGTCGGTGGCGAGGATTATCTTGGCTCTTTCCTCTGCCTTCTTGTCCCCGGAGTTTTTGAAGAGTTTCTGTAGGGACTCCTCGTTGATGCTTTCGAAGATGTTGGCCACGGCTTTCTTGCGCAGGGCTGTGTCGAAGCGGTAGCCGTGGACCGAGGGGCTCACTCGCAGGGACGTGGACATGGCTGGAGTTTTGTGGCTTCTCTTTGCTTTCATCTACGTGGGGTGCTGCCGGGTGCGCCCTCGGGTGCAGTCAGAGGGATGGGTGCTGCCGGCTGCGGGGCTGGTATTTAAAGGCAGTCTGGAGAAAAAGCCGGAGGGCTCAAGTTACAGTGATGAGATCACGCTGATGTCAACACTGCATACTCCGAGGCGAGTTTAACAGTTGAGTTGCCAACTTTCCTCTGCCGAGCAGCCAAGGCGAAAAGTTTTCTGTGTTTCCTCCATGGGGACGGTTTTTCTTTGCCCCTGTGCAGAAGTGGCTTCACACAACTTCAAGCGTCGCTGTGGGGCTTTGAGCAAGTACAGCTCAAACTCCGCTCCTGGCCTTTTGCTGCACATGGAAAAGCTCTGCATTCCGAATATAGGATATATAATACAATAAACAGTTAAAATTCCAGGTGAGAGTGATTGCAATACTAGCGAGAGGCGTTAGCTGCGAGCCTGTACTCGCAGACGAGCACTTTCTGCGGCTGGGTCAGCCAGAAGCACTGCGACGCCGCAGAACCAGCTCCGGTCTGGGCATGGGATGCTTCCTGCTGCTCCCAGGTGACACAGGTCACGTTTAGCGCTCACAACGCTGTGTTTTCTGATTGGCAAGTGGTTTACCAAAGGCAGCTGATCCATAATGGCCTCTGAGGTGGCGTCCCCGGGTGTCACACCCCAGAGCTGCCCATGGCCATGCTCTCCGCGGGGCAGAGGTGACACCTCTCCGCGCACGCTGTGCTGCAGCAACGGCACCCGGCAGCTTGTTGCCCCGGTCCTGCCTCGAGCATCCTTTTGCTTTAATTTCCAGCTCACCGGCACGGTTCCTCTGCTCCGCAAGCATTTGTGCTCTCCACCCCACCCTTGGCCGATGCCAAGCCCTGGGGCTGGGAGGACTCGCTCTTAGTCACGCAGCTTGGGCTTGGTGTGGGGCAGCCCTGCCAGGAGCAGGCAGCTGGGCTCGGTGATCCCCGTGGGTCCCTTCCGACGGGAGATCGGGTGATTCTGTGCCTCCGTCTCACTGAGGACACGGGCAGGCCGTGGCTACCTGCGCGGGGCAGCTCTGGCCACTGGAGCATCCCGCTGGGCTTAGAAATCTGGTGTGAGCGAGCACAGCTAAATCTGGCCCAGAACGGCGGTGGGTTCAAAAGTCACTCG
The DNA here is from genome assembly GCF_028500815.1 of Rissa tridactyla. NCBI lineage: Eukaryota > Metazoa > Chordata > Aves > Charadriiformes > Laridae > Rissa > Rissa tridactyla. Next base: position 3,870,142 of record NC_071485.1, read on the forward strand.
CGTCCAGGGAGCCAGAGATAAGTGTATTTTGGTTAGTGGCTTAAAAGCGGCCGGATGCTGCAGAGGCGCTGTTTGGAAGATCGGCTGCGTGTTTACTGGTTGTGGTGGTGACCCCTGTTACTCACCCCTGGTGAAGAAGTCCCGGAGCAGCCTCTGTCCCCATGCCGGTTTGACCGACGGCCCCAGGGGGTTTCCCTTATTGACCGGAGAGCCGCGGAGGTGATCTCTGACCGCAGGGATGAGCAGATCCAAAGTAACATCGCCCAGTTTCTTGCCCTTCCACATTCCCTTGAAAACCCCTGTTCCTTGGGACAGAGTGGGGGGAGGTGTCTGTAACCCCCCTCCTGTGGCCAGCGGGAGCCGCGGGAGAGGCAGGAGCTCCTGAAGCCCACGTGCCAGGCATTTGTGTCGGGAGAACAGGATTCATCCTGCGCTCCTGCTCCCCGGGCAATGCGCGGAGCGGGGCCGGCTGCTGCCTGGCCCCCAGAACGACACGGGGAATCCCGGCCCCATCCAGGCTCTCCTGAGCTCCCAGCCCTCCGGGGCTTGCCAGCCTTTCACCTTCAGGAGAGGGGGTGGCAGCATGTCCGTGTTTGACCACCTGGGCCCTGGGGACTCGTCCCTCAGCGCTGGGCATCCCCCGGCGCAGCCGATGCCCTGCGCTCCCCACATCCCGCCCGGGACCGGCTTTCCCCGTGGCTGCCGGGAGTTGGCTCCGTGCTGTTTTTACCGGCACGAGCCCTCCCTGCACGTGCCTGCCAGTTTTTCCGGCAGTTCCGCATCGCTGTCATTGTGCGGGTTACTTTTTACAAGCTTGTCTGAATTTCTTTTGTATGTGCTAGCTGTTTCGTGCTGTAGCGTATAAACAACTACTTTGCAAAACCCCGTGATTCTCCTTCTGCCAGAAAGACTTAAAAGCCTCTCAATTTGCTGAAGCCTTGCCGAATTTGTGAGAATTACGCATCAGCCGCTGTTTGCTCAACATTTGCAGGGCTGGTAAATCCCCCCTGAAAACAGGATCTTTTTGAGGTGGCTGGCTCCTGGGTCTGCGCCCGTGAAAGAGCCTCGTGTTTTATAGACTCCCGTTAACGTGAAATACGAGGGGGGAGCAGCTGGGACATGGAACCCTCCTGGTCCCCTCCTGCTCCCATGGAAAGTGCTGCCTGGAGCGCTGCGGGGGGGGGGAACCTGCCTGTAAAAAATGCCTGAGCGGAATGTTAAGTGTACTTTGCTTCACTGGACAGATAATGAAGTTTCAGGGTACGTAGGGCAAAAAATAGTGCCAGAAGATCAGTGCGATCTTGTGGCTGTAGAAGACGAGCCCTTCTTTTGCAAGGCACGGTCTCCCTTCGTCGAAAACAAGAGCTGAGGCGCGTTAACGTTTTCACCGCTCTTATCGCGCGTGGAGCCGTTCTGCAGGTATTTGCAGAGACGGGGCTGAGAGAATAAATTAGCAATATTTGTGGAAGATACAAGCTCAGAAAAGTATCTGCCATGGAAACCGAGAAGGAAGCTGATGCTTTCGGAGTAAGACATTAGAAAGCTGCCAAGACCGAGCCCGCGTTTGCTTGTGGGCTCATCTCGCACCGAGCGCTAACAAATGTCTTTGCCCCTTCGAGCTTCTCTGCCCACTTTGTATAAATTTAGCGGCGTTCAATTCTGACTGAGAGATGAAACATGCCTCGTCTGTTTTTTCCTGTAATTTTTGTTTATATCGGTCTTTTAATAGTGCTTTCCCAGTAATGCCTCGGAGGAATTATTCATGTGTTGGATTGGAGCGAAACTTCAGACAAGATGCGATTTCCGTCGTCGCTCTCCTGCTATTATTGTATAATTGCTTCGTGAAACGCAAGCGCTCCGTTTCACACATTAACTGGAGGATTAATTCCTACCCCCACCATCCCTGCGGAGCGGCTCAGCCACATCCCTAATTGCGCTCCGCTTCTGGGGATGTGGTGGCTTTGGAGCGCTCCAGCCACGGGGGGTCTTCTGCCGGGGGGGGACGGGCAGGATTGTGCTGCACTTTGGGTGCAGGTTTTGAAGGTTTTTTGGAGGCTAAACGGAGCCTGCGGGTCTGGCGACCCGAGCGAGCGTTTGCGGGAGGGCAAGGCTCGGGGAGGATGCAATGCAGCGGCCGGGTCTGCGCCCCGCTGGCAACGCCAAACCTGTTTGAATAGACCCAGAGGCATCGCCGGCTCAGAGCGGGGAAGTGCCGGAGGATCCTGGTGCAGGGATGATGGCGAGGGGCAGGAAAAATCCGGGGGCTTGCCCAGTTGAACTTGTCCCGGCTGGGAAAGCCCCCGAAAGCCCCGGGAATGAGAGGGGCCCAGGAGGCCAGGGGTGGCTGGAGCAGCCGCTGCCTTTCCCGCAAACTCGCGTGGAGAACTTAGTCTGCATTTATGTAACTGTCCAAAACCTCTCCAAAGAAGGTAATCTGGGATGCCTTTGCGTTTTGCTAGGGCATGTTTTGCATAGCTTTCCTTTCACTAGCCTGCCGAAGCCTGCACGGCTTGTGCTCCCCCGCTGGTGCCGAGCATTGCATCGGCACCTGGGAGAGCATCGGCGCCGCGGAGACCTGCAGCCGTGTGCGAAACGGTCGGGAACTGAGCCTCCCGAAGGGCGTTAGAAGGCTTTGGGACAGGAGAGGAAAGTGAAAATATTGCCTTAAATATATATATATATGTGCTTTGTCTTTAACATACATAAAAGCTAAGAATCTGAAATGCCCAGGAGCCTGAGACCATCTCTGCTCTTCCCTCGCCACATGTGTTCCACCTCTGCCTCACTGGCAGCCTTCGCTTCTCCCGCTGCCTGTGGAGGCTGGAGAATCCCTGCCCTTCTCAGCAGCCATAAACGCTGCTCCGCGTTTGCTGTCTGCTGGGAAACGTCTCTGGGACAGAGAGCTCTGCAGCAGACACAGCTGCGGGATGGCTGTAAGGTCAAAGAGGAACCGGTTCATCGTGTTCTTTGTGGAATCCGAATTCCTGGGAATTTGTCAGACATGCAGGTCGTGCGAATGGCAAGGCCGGCCCCGGCGTTCCCTGCCTACGGCTGTTCCAGCTGCGGCTCATGGGCCTCTGTCTGTCCCGCGCGGGCTCCACCGGGTGTTTCTGTTTGTTTGGCTGTTGGTTGGGCTTTTGCTGTGGCGGTGGTTTCTCCAGCGGAGCGTCTGGGAACACAGATCTCACCCCGCATCTCAAGGCCGGACGCTCTGTGCCCTTCGCCTACACGGCCCAAGGGCGTGACCTGGCTGCGCACAGTCGCGGTGGCCTGTCCTGTGCTCCCAGTGCAGATGGGCAGCACACTGGGATGCGTTTTAACGGCAGCTCTGCTGCAGCCCAGTTGCAAAGTATTTCTCGGTCAATGCTGCTGGCGCAGCTGCCTGCCTAAACAGCAGGGAAAAAGCTATTGGTTTTCAGACAACAGAAGACACAGTTAAGCTGGTTAAATTCCACTGGAAGAGTTTTTAATAGGGAAAAAAATTACACCGTGTCTATTTAATACTTTTCTTTATCCTACCTATGAAAACTAAACGAGATGCTGGCTTCTGGGCTGCAGAGACCGGCGTTGTTACGTCAGGCGTAGCCTGCACCGCATTAATTCTGCGCTCCAGCCTCCCGCAGCCGAGGGGAGCAAGAGTGGGTTCATTAACGCCCGTCCCTCGGCTGCAGCCGGCGGCTCCGTGGGTCTCTGTGGGGCTCCGTGGGGCTCCTTCGCCAGTCGCTGGCTCATCTCTTCTGCTGACACATGGGGAAACTGGCAGCAGCCGTCAATGGCTGAGCTGGTGCTGCAGCCGGCGTGGAGTTTACCGGTGTAAGGGCAGCACTCGCCTTTAACTGCTGACGAGTTAAAGAAAATAACAAATTTTCATGGTGTCGATGCAGTAGGGGTGCAAAGGGAGAACGTGGCCTTGCCCCTCTCTGACCATGCTGCAGCTTTCCAGCAGCGTGTCCCCGCGGGGCCGTCCCCGCTCGGTGACCCCAGGGGTGGTGGTTGGACCGGCTAGCGCGGGGGAGAGTGGCCGCGGAGCTCGGGGAAGGGCAGGGTGCTGGCGCGGGAGCTGCCCGGCTGGGCCAGCGCTGCCGCGGTAGCCCGGCATCGCTCCGCGCAGGGAGACCATATAAGAGTAAAGTTTGTGGTATTACTGATAATGAATGTCTCCTCGTTTCTCATAAATTCTGCGCTAAATGTACGATCACCGAGTTAATAATGCAGTGCGGGACGTAATGAATAGCCGGTTACAGTAAGTAAATCAGGCCTGCTGAGAAACAGAACAGAAACAGAAACTTCTGGCGCTTTTTAAAGCCAGCACCCTTTGGAAGAAGCCCTGCATGCAGCGAGGCTGAGCTGGGCACACATCGATTCCTGGCACGAGATGCTCGCTGTGACGGGGTCGGAGCAGCTGGGGACAGAAGCCACGGGTGGCTTCTCCCGGGGCTTGAGCCTTCCCAAAGCTGCCGTGCAAAGGGAAACCCTGGCTGTGGTGCTCCCCACTTGCCGTGGGACACGGTTAGGAGAGAGGCGGGTGGCAGATTGCCAGCCAGAGCACGCAGCGTGGCTGAAAGCCCTGTGGAAAAAAAAAGCAAAGCCGTGGTTAGCGGGGACGCCGGCAGGAGCAGGCAAACGATGCGCTGGGAGCCAGCAGGCAGGGCAGACCTGAGCGGGTTTGCTGGGGTCCGGCCGGTCCCTGGAGGGGCTGGGGTGTCCCCGTGGCCCGGCTGCTCCGTCAGGTGGGTGCCATGTGCTGGCAGGACCAGCGTCCTGAAATGCCACCTCCCCATCGCATCTGCAGAGCAGCTCTCCGTGTCCTGCTGTTTCCACAGGGGCCGGGGAAAGTATTTTAATATCCTGACTTCAGCATCTTCCTCCCGGGTCAGCAAGACGGCACATGGCAATGAAAGTTTAGGCTTTTGAGCACGAACAAGGTTTTTCTTTTCTCTGCTGAATTTCCTGTTTGATCTTCCTGACGGTCCCGCGTAGCCCTGGCTGGAGCGGGGCGAAGGCAGAGCCGTCTCCAGTTGTCCGACGGCTCATTGTCTGCTGCGGCGGGGACGGGCCCACGGGAAATCCTGCCGCGGGGCTGGGACGCGGGGCTGGCGCGGGTCATTGTCGCAGCCCAGCCCACGGGCGACGCTACCAGACACACGTCCCGGCGCTCCGGTGTCCCCCTCGCCAGGGCCCTAATCTCTGCCCAGCCGCTTCCTCTGCCGCCAAAGGGGTGGCAGACAGGATACGGGCCTTTGTACTGCTGGGGGGGGGCCCTCGCTGCCCCCCATCGCTCCCGCTGCCGCAGCCCAGGGCTGTGCACGGGGGTCAGCGCCACATCAAGAGCCAGATGTGCAGAATGGCATGGCCCGGCCCGCCACGGGGCTGGGAGTGGGGTCCTAAAGCAGCCGGGGGGTGCAGGATGGTGGCAATGCGCAGCAGCAAGGTGATGCGGGGGTCCGGGAGGTGTAAAGCTGCGGGTCGGCGGTACCCGGTAAAGGCTGCGATGGTACCGAGCAGCGTCTGGGCCCGGCAGCGGTTCACAAGGGCTGGGGACCGGCGGTCTGCTGGGACCGTGCCCCAGGGAAAGCCAGGTGACTTGCGCGCGATGCAAGCATCCGGCACGGCTGGGAACCAACAGCCGGGATGCGGGAGGGTTAGTTAAACAGCAAGGCACCTTCACCCCGGGGCGCTCAGCCTGAAAACGGGCTTTGAGCTGCGTCTGCTGCTTATTTGCCTGCTTTGAGAGAATTGCTGGGTAGAAATAAAGCTATTTCCCAGCTCTGGGTCCTGGGCTGTGACCGACCCCTCACACTTTTGGGGCCGTTTTCAGTTCTGATTTGCAAAATGCTGGTTTGTGATCCCCCCCATAAGCAAATTAAAGAGCATTTCCCCGGGTGAGGGAAGAAACACCCAGTTTGTGCAGGGGCAGCTGAGCCGGGTCCTGGTTCAGAGGGACAGGCCGCGTCCTGCGCGGGCAGAAAACCTGCAAATTTAGTGTTCAGTTCCTTAATCTCGTGGCAAAGCAGAACAGGCACGTGGCAGCGGGAGCTCCTGCCCCGGCTGCGTTTTGGGGCAGAGCAGCACGGGTTTGGTGGCAGCGTGCAGTCGGGGCGTGGGGACACGAAGCCGATTAACGCTGGGAGGAGAGAACCAGTAATCAGCGCTGAGGGGAGCACCCAGCCTGCGCCTAGGGAGATTTATCAGGAAATCAACCGATAGGTAAATTGTGTGGGAGATTAGCTCAAAATCGTGGTGTTATCAGCCTTGTAGTTCATTCCTCCAGTAGCTAAAGAGCTCCTTGGAGAAAACAGATGGTGTTTGCCTCCCTCCCGTCACCCTCTCCTGTGGCCCGACAGCTTTTGCTTTGTAGCTGCTAGAAAAGCAATTTCTGCCACCCTCCTCCCGTCAGCGCTGCCGTCAGCGGGTGGCCCTGGTCCCCGCGGGTGCCTGCCCGTGCCCTGCCTGCGGAGCAGCGGCCGCATCGCGGGGGCTGGGGGTGGCGTACGGGGTTTTGGGGGGTGGGTTTGGGGTGCTGAGGGCCTGCTGCCGATCCCCCCGGGGGACAAAGGGGGCTGGCCACGTCCCTGCCACGGCGGGGGGACGGGAGCTGTGCTGCTCGGGGGCTGCAGGGGTTTGCTCGGGGGTTCACAGACTGGCCGGGGTGGGAAGGGACCTCTGGAGATCATCCCCTCCAACCCCCGGCCAGCGCAGGGTCACCCAGAGCAGGTGGCACAGGGACGCCTCCAGGCGGGGTTGGAATGTCTCCAGAGACGGAGACTCCCCCACCTCTCTGGGCAGCCTGTGCCAGGGCTCTGCCACCCTCACAGCAAAGAAGTTCCTCCTCGTCTTGAGATGGAACTTCCCATGGTCAAGTTTGTGCCCGTTACCCCTTGTCCTGTCCCTGGGCACCACTGAGAAGAGCCTGGCCCCGTCCTCCTGACACCCCCCCTTGAAGTATTGATCAGCGTTGATAAGCCCCCCCTCAGTCGGCTTTTTTCCAGGCTGAAAAGCCCCAAATCCCTCAGCCTTTCCCCATCAGAGAGATGTTCCTGTCCCCTCGTCATTGCGGGGGTTCGAGACCCTCGCAGCCACCGGAGCGGGGCTCGGGCTGTTCCCAGGCCGGTTGTGGCTGTCCCTGGGGTTACAGCCGGTTACCGAGTGGTGACCGAACTCCTGCCAGCGGCTGTTTTCCCCAGCAAACCCCAGCGAACGTCAGGGCTGTAAAGCCTATCTGCGCGGCAGAGGCGAGGCTGGCAGTGTCGGGCACCGGGATGGCGTCACCCGCCCCAGCTGCCATCGGTGCCGGGAGGCTCCGGCCATCCCTGAGCCGTGGGGAGCGCGGCGGGCACGGACCCGCTCCCCATGGCCGCAGGGTGGGAGACCCCGGCCTTCCCCACCGACGGTCCCCGCTCTCAGGCGCGTGCAGCTCTCGCAGTGGCGCCTTCTAGATGTTTCCTGACAGTGGTGTCGCCTGATTGTTGTAATCTAAGTGACCGGTGCCTTGTTTACAAGGAAGCCTTGTCTTTGTTCTCGAGATCTGCCCTTGAATCCTTGTCAAGTGTCAGCGCCGGTTTACAGCTATCTCGGTCTGTCTGTGCCGGGTTATTTATGCCGGCAGTTCAAGCGAGAACAGTTTTAGAGCTGCAAATTTATTTCAGCTCGGTGTGGGAGGGGAGGAGGGGGGAGAGAGAGGATGCTGTGTGGATGTGTATAGGTATGGCAAAAAGCGCTTCGCAGCCCCTCTGAGAGAAACCTGGCTGATCAGCAAACTGCTAATTGGGAGGATGAGCTGTGGCTGCCCCCGCTCCGGCTCTGATCCGTCAGAGGTTCGGTGTCAAACTAGAAACCAGCCCGGTTTGCAGTTTGTGCCCTGGAGTTGTCGGCACCTGCCTGGCAGATGTAAATCAGATTGGTCTTTGTGCCTGTCTTCGGGAGAGAAATCCACCCCCGAGGCTCTGCCTGAGGCCCGGGAGCGATGCAGGAGCCGGCGCTGACCCCAGCCGCCCTCGGCTCGGGGAGATGTCCGGGGAGAGCCTGACCGCTTAGCTCCAAATCTCCAGGAGGTTACGCTCTGTGTTTAATAGGTGCAATCGTACATGCGCTGCAGAGACCTTACGGAGGTCCCGGAGCTGCAACACCTGGACACGGATCCCTGGTCACACGCCATGTCCCAGAGGTGGACGGGAGAGCCCTGATGCCGCTTCCAGCCGCATCCCCGCGCCCTCGCTCCTCTCTTACATCGGGAACACGGAAAGACAAATGGGCCAAAACAAGGATTTTTCAATCTTGCTGACGTCCTTCCGGGCCTGTGATCGCAGCCGCGTGTGACACCACCTTCCGCAGCCCCCGCCACAGCTGCAGCGTGTAATTAACGGGCCAAAACACCAGCGTGGAGCTGTGTGCTTTTTCCATAGTACATGAAAGGGCCATTTAGGTGGAGAACGCCGGGTAAAACTGCTCTGGTGGGGGTTGGCCGCTGCTGGTGTGACTGCAGTTGAGTGCCTGGGTTGCTCCGAGGTGCTCGCTTTTGCTCTGCGGAAAAACTGAGCAAACCCCTGTGTTTTCGGGAGCAGCGCGGGTGAAGCTGGAAGGATGGTGCAGTGGGCAGGGAAAGGGAAATTTGAGGTTTCAGGGTTTGAGTGTTATCATTTGTGGGGGTGGTCGCTGCTCCTCAGGACACAAGTTGCTGTTTCTGTGCCAACCCGCCGCGCTTTCGCAGCATCGCGCCGGAGGGGCCGGGGGAGCGGGACGCTGCGGGGCCGGCGGGGATGCGCACGCTGCTCTGACGTGGGGCGCAAGTGAAATTAAATACGCTGTAAACAGTGCTGAGCGTGACGTCAAGTTAACGAGGCCAGTGAGCTCGTCTCCAGAACCCGCTCCGTGCGGAAAGCTGAGTCAGTTCCTGCCACAATGAGGTTCATGGAAGGAGCGTTTCCCAACGCTGTTTAGGGAAATTTTACGGAGAGAGTAAACAATATCCATTAGCTATCCGACCCCAAACCCATGCCCCGCCGCAGGCTTCTCTCATGACGGCAGCAGCGGGGGGAGAGGATCCCGGGGACAGCCCTTGCTGCGCCCAGAAACCTGCGGAGGACAGGATGGGGTCGGGGGGGCTGTCCCAGGGAAGGATGCTCGGGAGCAGAGCCGGGTCCCTGCCCTGTGTGTGCCACCACCCCTCGCCCCCGCCGCCAGCCACCCCGGGGGCTCCAGGGTCTCGTCCCCGCGAGCCATCGCGCCCAGCGCCGGCATCGCCTCCCGCGCTCAGCAGCCACGGCCTCGGGGTTCTCCCAGGCGCTGCGTTCGGCCAGCACGCGGCTAAACACCATGTCTCCTGCTCAGCACATTAATTGGGCCGCAAAGGGATGAGTAGCCGTGCTAACCGCTCCCGGCCTTTCGGGAATGGTGTCCTGACTCGCCCCATCCGGCTGCCAGCAGGCTCTGCCCTGCATCTCCTCTGTGGAATAGTTTCCTCGGGCGCTTCTTCTTCTCCCCCCAAGGCCGCGGGGCTCCTCTCTGTTGAGGAAATGTCTTTGATGGGTAGAAATTAAACCAGGAAAATATTTTCCATTTGTGTCAGTATAAAAATGGCTCAAGCCAGGCGTGATTGATTGCCGAAATAAATCGGAGCAACCCCAGTGCTGTTTCGGAAAGCTTCCTACTGTTCTTGCGTACAGTAAACACAGAATATATTTAGCAGCAGAGCCCAGCGTGAGACGGCCTCTTACTGCAATAATAGCAGTGGCTTGTCTTTTTTTCCTTTTTTTGTTTTTTCTAAGAAATCGGTTTGACAGAGCTCTTGGGGAGCCGGGCAGGGATTGCCTCACGGGCTCGCCGTCCGCCCGCAACGCCAGCGCCTTTGTTTGCCTGTATTTACCCGGGCTGGCAACCGTGGGCTGTGGTGACTAACGCCGCAAACAGGCGCTGGGGCGGACACAGCGCTCCCCCCGCGTGGCACCGGTGACATGCCATTGGTGACATGCCACCGGTGACATGCCAGCGCGCAGCAGTGATTCAACCCCGGCTCCCGGCGTGAGTGGCCGCGCCGAGCGTTGGAGGAATGGTTCCCTGCCATCCGCCCGCTGCCCCCGTCCGGCCCAGACTGTGCCCCGCGACCAGGGCTCAGGCACCTGGGAATGGCGCCTCCGCACCACGGCCCGGCGGGGACACCTGACCAACGTGGCACAGCTTCCCAGGTGGGGAAAGGTTTGCAGAAATGGGGTCTGTCCCGACAGCGTCCCCCCTCGAATCCTAAACTGGGAACCCAGCGGAGCTGCAGTGAGAGGCGAGCTAAAGGAAGGGGACGTTGGTTTACTGCAAATCTCCGTGTCAGACACTCCAGCGAGCACCAACTGTCCCAACCACAGCGTCTTGGCATTCTACGTGCAAATAATGGCCATGATTTATTTATTGGAAAAACCCATATTTGAAAATAATGCACTTTCTTCGTGGTATTTATTATTCAAATTACTTTAGCATATTGTCATAAACCAGGAACCTGCTGTGCTTGTCTCTGAGTAAATACAGAGACAGCCCCAGCCCCAGAGAGCTTGCCCTCAAAGCCTGTGGATGCTGTCACCCGGGCTGTGACAGCCCCGGAGCTGCCCCGGGACAGCCGGGACGGGGGAGCCGGTGTCCCCCGGAGCTCCTCCGGGGAGCCCCTCGCACCCCCTGCTCCCCCCCCACGGCGCTGCAGACAGAGGGGGGAATTAAAGCAGTCACTGCTGGTTTCTTGTCCCTGACCACGCGAGCCGTTCCTCGCCCACAGCCGGGAGGTATTCTCAGTGCTCCCCCAGTCTGTGCGCAGAGGAAGGTGCCCGGCAAACCCCTCTCATCCGGGCGCCTGTGTCCTAAAGCCGAGGCTGCAGACCCAGTCCTGTACCCTGTCCGCACTGTATTTCTGCCGTACATTCGTATGAAGCGGAGGGCGATTTCTGCCGAGTCCCGGAAGCCCGTAAACCCCTGGCTGCCAGCCGAGGCGCGGGGGAGGGCTCGGTGCGGGCTGCGGGCGCGGGGGCTGCAGCAGCAGCGTGCAGTGACTGCGATGTTCGGAATCCTACAAGGGGTCCAAGGCCTGGCTTTGGCTTGTTTCCAAACTGCGTCTGCCCCTTGCAAAGCTGGGTTTATTCTAATGCTAGCGTTTCGGTCTCTGGTTCCTTTACTTCCAGAGAGCATTAACAGTGCAGTGGTTTATAAGCGCTGGCCGTACATGGGGGACTTCAGGGCGTGAAGTAAAGCCCTTTCCCAAAGGTCCCTCTGGGTGTCCTTCCGTCTGGTGACTCGCTTTATGCGTTTCCCAGCACCGACCATCCATGGGAAAACAGGACCGGCATCCGTCTGTGCTCCTGGCTTCCCCGCAGGGGGAACCCTCAGGCGCTGGGGGCTGCAGCGAGCGAGCGTGTGGCTGTGTGTGTGTGCGCCAGCCCCAGCCACGCGTCCCCTGTCCCCTCGCCCCCGCGCCGCTGCAGCGCTGGCACTGCAGCTGTGCAGATCGCACGCTGCAGCAACCCGCCGGCGAAAGGGAGGAAAGCGTTAGGATTTGGCAAACGGCGGCAGCTCCAGAGGCGATGGAGAGCAGGAACGCAGCCCGCAGGGACGGGGCAGAGCAGGAGCGGGATCCTCGTGCCGGCAGCAGATGGGGCAGGGACATGACACTTGTCTGCCTGGGCTAACACAGGTCTAAAGCTGACCAACAGGAGAAATCCAGAGGTCTAGTGGAGGTCACGCAGGGAGCAGAAACCATCCCGTTCCTTCCCTTGCCGGGCTCGGGGTGGCAGGTCCCAGGGACACTTGGGCAAAGCGCCCGCAAGAGGAGTGATGCGGGAGGTAGAACGGGGTGATGCAAACGGCAGAACACGAACAATGTTGGCCGGGTGCCTGTGGCCGCCTCGGGGCGCAGTGTCCGGCCTGTCCCCAGCATGGCGGTGACGGTGGCCCCAGGCTGGGACAGCCCCGACTTCATCATCTCCTCAGCGATGGCTTTTCAGTCTGTTCCTAACTCCCTTCCCATATTAGGCGTAATTTAGCAGCTCCTCTCTCCTCCTCCTTCTCTGCTGTAATTAGCACTTTTTGGCTTGAGTCATGTCCTTTAATCATATCTGGGCTGCAGTCACTCCTGCCAAGGTGAGTAATTCCCTGAGCAGAGATAAAACCCTCCGCGTTCCTTGTGCTTTTGCCAGGTCGAGTGTTCGAGGGATGCGGTGCTCAGGGCATGCACCCGCTGCAGCGTCAGGCCCCGGGCAAGCGCCAGTGTCAGGGAGAAGGTGAAGGCAATTATTTTCTGTGCCCTCCTGTCCCTCCCAAGGGGGAATTGCAAAGCAAACCTGGTTGTTATTAACAAATTGCTTTGAGACCTGTGGCCGAGCCGTGCAGGAGAGGAGAGCCCCACCAGGAGACAAGGACTTGTCTGTAGAAGTGTCGTCAGCGGGGGCAGGTGTCCGTCACAGCCAAGCTGCCAGGGATGCAGGGCAAAATTCCAGCGGATAGAGAAAACTGAGGATGAAAATGAGCAATCCTGGCAGACACACTTGGGGCTGGAGCAGCCGGCGCTTGAGATGGGACCTTCAGGGTTATAACAGCAGCCGGAGATCCTGAGATGGGGCTGCAGACCTCCCGGGCACTCAAGGAAAGTTGACCATGAAATATTTTATAGCTTATGAGAAGCTCGTAAGGCAGCCAGGCCCCGGATAATGGGGGATTTTAATTACTTGGATATTGATGGACATAGTAAGTGTGCAGCAAACCACAAAGGGAAACCTGTGGCTAGAGGGGAGCGCGAGACTGATCTATGCACAGCATGTTAAATAACCTAAATCGTTCGGAGCCTCTTCTGGCCCCAGTTCCAGGAGCAGAGCCAAGTATGATAAATAAGGTCGGGGTTGGGAAGTGTCTAGAATACAAATGTTTGTATTCTTGTTCGATTTCAAATATTCGGGGGGACAAAAGCGGTGGCAGGAGTCACAGCAAAGCACGTGGCTGTGTCCGCCCGGGGGCTGTGAGACGCCCCGGGAGCGGGGCAGCGCTGCCAGCGCCCAGAGGCATCTCAGGAACTTTTGCACAGATTTTTCGCGGTGGAAGGTGACCGGGGTGAGACGCGGGCAAGGCGAGGAGGGAGACAGAGGCCAAAGCAATTGAGAAGGACGGAAAGTCTGAGCAAGCAGCGTGGGTGGGATGGCGGCGGCCAGGCTGGGCACGGCGCAGGGAGCGGAGGGGAGCCGGGCGGGCAGGGCTGGCCACCGCGCTGCGGGCAGGTCCCGGGACCAACCCGGGCTCCTGCGAGGTTTGGTGGCATGGAAGGTGTGCCCAGGCGAGGTCTCCTCCCGCCACCTCGGGTGCACTCCGGGCTGCCTCCTCCATCACACAGGGCCCACCGTCAGGCATCACCGGGGGAATCTCTGCTTAGTGCAAGGGGGTGACGGGGTGTCAAGAAGAAGGTGGCCCCCCCAGGTCGGGGCCGGGAGTGCCGTGCCAGGGCTGCCGGGCGGCTCCCGAGCTGCAGCTTCGCAATGGAAATGTGTGCATCAGCGCCGCAGGGGCAGCGCCTCTGTTTGCGGTGATAAGACAGTTTTCTGTGTGGGTGGCGCTAATTTGGGTCCGCGGCTGCTTTTCTGGTTGTGGCCGAGGGCTGTGACATCCCTCCCGGATTTGCATCCGCTCCCAGGCTGGGTCTGTCCCGGCTGCCCCGGCGGGCGCTGCCGGCTGTGGGAGATGGTGCGAAATCCTTCTGGTTCCTGGGGAGCCTGGGCAGGTGGTACCGTCCCAGCAACGCTGCCGTGGTCCCTAACTGCGGAGAAATGCCTCTGGGGGCTGAGGTCTGGGGGGGCAGCTCTGAAAGGGGGGGGATCTGCTCTTTTGCTGGTTTCCTTTTGCTGAAAAAACATCCACTTTATCAAATAGCTGCAGAAATGGGCTTAACCCTGCCTGTCCCATTGCAGGGCGTCTCGGGGGCCCCCCGGGCTCAGGTTGTCCCAGCCGTCACAGCTCCCTTCCCAAATTTCCTCCGCTCTTTGTATCGCTGTTGGTGGCAGGAGGGCAGTGCCACCCCGCCAGGGCTGGGGGCTGGCTGGGGAACGGCTGTGGGCTCGAAACAGGGCGCAGTGGACCAGAGCAGCAGAGACCGAACATTGCTGCTACACCTGTGGCTCGGTAAAGGTGGCGGAGAGCTGCGTCTGGGCTCACCCCATGGAGCTCGGGTTCCCCCGGCGCCTGCCGAAAGGGACCCTCAGAGCAGAGCGGGACCCCGGGTCGCAGACCCGTCTCACTGTCCATCAGCCCATCGCAGTGCGGTTCCTTCGCGGCGTGCAAAATGAACGCCGAGCACCGTGTTTGTTATTCCCAAACGTATTGTGGCATTTTTAGGCATAGGCGTAAATTATTTAAATGCAATGTGCTTGCAGTCGTAACGCACCTGAGACCTCAGATGTCTGCGTCTTGCGATCAGTATTAGACAGCAGTGGTTTGGGAACAGAGAGAAATCAAAGCTCTCGCCAAGCAGCTGTCCCAGCCCGCCAGGAGAGGAGCCGGGAAGGGTCTGTGCATCGCTGTCTGGGTGCTGCGAGCGCGGCAGGATCCTCCCTGAATCCACTTTAAAGGGGCTGAATCTGATCAGTGCGTGTGCTGGCGCTGGATGCGGCGCTCACAAAGCGTTTGTTAAACTGAACCCAAATGTGGTGAGCCCTTGCTCTGTAGTTTGCTGACCTGGGAACACTGTGGTCCGACTCTTTCTGTGCGGTTTTTAGGCACCTTCCTCAACCCCCAAAAGTAATGAGCTGAAGGTGAGGGTGCAGGGTCGCCCCTGGGCTCTCCAGAGCCCTCCAGCATCTCTCCCCTGGTTTCCCAGCTCCCCTTTTCTCCCCCAAGGCAGCACGAATCCTCCCTCCTTCCTCCCCAGTTGGAGCGTGGCTGTGATGCTGCTGGTCCAGTGTGGGGCAGGGCCAGGGATTGCAGCGGGAATAAAATTCCCCCCACGGGGACCCTTTTCCCCCTCCTGGTACTGGCCTTGGCGTGCGGTCATGGACGTCACAGCACGCATGGAGCCCACGCGTGCCCCCCGCAGCGCCAGCCTGCACCAGCTCCCTGCAGTCCCGGCTGGGCTTTCCATTTGGCCAGAGTGATATTTATTTTTTTTCCGCGGTCTTAATTTGCTGTTTTCCTGCAACGGTCTGAAATGTAATAGATGAAGACAATCATCAGAATGAAATATTTCCTACATAAAATATGCAGCAGCTATTCAGAAATGAGGATGGAGTAGAATGAGGGCTGCCAGGCAGAGATTTAAAGGTGCTGACAGGTCCCCATAGGTTGTTTACTGACGATATCTCCCCTAAGCCCCAGTTTTAAGACGGCCTTTCAAAAGAGGGCACAAAATAAAATTTCGCAAGGAGCTTTAATAATTCAAGCTGCCGTGTGCCGAGCTTTTTGTCGCCCTCGTGGGAATGAAGCCTCGTTTCAAAGGACCTTGACTCTCTTCTGATGGTGCAGGAGAAGTGGCACCGCCAGAGCTATTTTTGCACCGAGACACTGATTGGGTGTGAAGCCTGTCTCGGGCGGCCGTGCCAGCAGAACCCGGGCAGGCAAAACACGGAGGCATATGGCCTGATTTCCCTAAAGATGCCGATTCCAAGGAATTTGGGGGTGCGCAGTCGCTGTGAAAGGCACTTTGTCTGAGGCATTTTTCCCTCGCTGGCTGAGGAAACCGTGTGTCCCCCCGTCCCCTGCCACAGCAGGTATTGCTCACTGAGACTTAAGAATGTGAATCCTGTGTGCCCAAATGTTGCAGCTTTGCCCCTGTGACAACCCGAGCCCTTAATAAACCAGGAGCCGCAACGAAGCTGGCAACAGAGTGAAACCTTATGCCCTAACGCAGCATCCCCAAGCCAGCAGCCGCCTCCTCGACTTGCCTTCCCGCGTGCCCTGCTCGCTTCCCTCGGCTGCTTCCCCCTCTCGCCTGGGTTTGAGTGCCTTCAGCATCGTCCCCATGACCGGAGAGCTGGCGTTTGTCCCCAGACTTCCCCCGGGAGCAATTGCGGTCCCGCTGCGGATGCAGCTTTGTGAGATTCTGCCTGTTACTCAAACCGGGCGGTGGCATTTCAGCGGAAAATAACCTGCCTCGTACCGAAACAAGTAACAGTGAAGCGCCGGGCAGCCCCGAGCCCGCGGGCCGGCAACGGGCTCGCCGTTAGCAGCCGGTGCGGGCTCCGGCTGGCCGGGCCGGCGGGAAGCGCTGGCGGGAGCCTGCCTCGGCGGCGTGGGACCCACCGGGGCCTGCGGCCCTGGGCTCCTGCGGAACGCGTCTGTTTGGTGTCAAAACGACCAGGCTGGGGGCGGGGGGGGGGGCCGTGTCTGGGTGCCAAAGGCGGCGGGTCGCAGGGAACCCCCGCAGGCGGCAACCGCAGCCCCCCCAGACCCCGCCGGTGGTTTGCGTTACCCGCCCCCCCCCGCCCCGTTCCTCTGCTGCGGGGGAGCCCGGCGGCGGCGGAGCCAAAAGCAGGTTTCTGTCGCCACCTCGCGATGGAGAAGCGCCGGGATGTCGCGACGGGGCCGGCCGGGGACGCGGCTCCGCGAGGGACACGGGGCCCGGCAGCGCGGCGGGTCTGGGGAGCGCCGCTTTACTGGTCCCTGTGACCCTGGCGCCGTGTGGGCTCCAGCCGGGACAAACCCCGGCCGGGTCCAGCCGCGCCGGCAGCCCCGACCCCGGGGAAGGGGCAGCGAGCCTGGTGGGACGCAGCAAGCAGGGCTTGGATGGACACGGCTCTTCCCGGTGCCGTGGAAGGATGCTGAGCTGAGCCCAGTATGATGGAAGGATGCTGTGCCCATCCCGGTATCATGGGAAGGATGCTGTGCGCATCCCGGTGCCATGGGAAGGATGCTGTGCGCATCCCGGTGCCATGGGAAGGATGCTGTGCCCATCCCGGTATCATGGGAAGGATGCTGTGCCCATCCCAGTATCATGGAAGGATGCTGCAGTCCCTGCGTGCCTTTTGGGGGTTATCAGCAGCGGTGCTCTCCTCCCTCAACACCCCAGATCACGTTCCCCATGTCCCAGATGTGCACGAGCAGGAAGGGGGCTGCTGAGAGGGTTTTGGTGAAGGTCTCTGCAATCGGATTTTGGCAAAACCACACCCGACCAGTTTGGCCTCCTGCACTGGCTTTGAGCAGTGCCTCGCAAACCCTCAGGGCAAGTCAGACACTTATCGTCCCTTCCCTGGTGGTGTCCCTGACGCTCTTCAGGAAGCTGAAGATGTGGGACCCGCCGGTCCCTTTGGTCTCCAGTGCAGACGGGGGCTTCCCCGCGGAGGGACCAGCCCCGTCGCCCGGCTCTGCCCGCCCGGCTTTGGCTTTGGCTGCTGCGATGGTGATGTACTTGGTGACGATGGTGATGTGGTAGGACCTGAAGTCTGCCAGCGCAGAGACGCACCGGTTGAAAGCCGCGCAGAGCCCTGCGTCTCCAGAGGAGAGGACGTGCTGCTTCAGGGAGGGGGCACGGCGGATCTCCTCCACAAAGGCTCTGTGGGGCGGGGGCATGTAGTCCCTCATCCTGTGCAGGAAGGCGTCTGCAAGACACCAGCAAAGGAAGAGATAAGTTGTGGGCAAGTGGGTTAAAGCCGCTGAAGCTCTCAGAGGCCGGACGGGAGCACTGGCCTGCAGGGACCACGGCGCCAGGTGGTACCAGCAGCCTGCGCCGCCCCCTGCCCTCCCCTGTGCTGTCTCGGTGCCTCCGATTAATAGAGAAAGAAAACCCGTATTAGGGCAGTGCTCCATTAGGGTCGACCTTAACCCTATAAGGCAGGTTTTAGCCTTTGCTCTCAGCCTTTTGGTTTTGGGTTGTTTGGGGTTGGGTGTTTTTTTTGCTATTAGAGTGGTTTTGCTAATTTCTGATAAACACGTTCTGTCGTGGGCCAGACTAGCGCGAAGCTGTGTGAATGGATGAGCTCAGATACTGGCAGGATGCTGGCGAGCTCTGCTCCCATATATAACATCAGTAAAAAGTTGACACGCAAAAAGCAAAGTCTGTTCATCTGGGAATTTATAGCGGTGAGGAAGTGCCTGCCAGAGCCTCCTTTATAAACTTCCTCCCTAACGAACCGGGCAGAGCCTCCTCCCGGCCGGCTCCACCAGGATTTGCGAGGGGGAGATGGCGCGTGTCCTGTCAAGGGGCAGATCCGGGCACAGCCGTGGGAATCGCTCTGTCTTGGTTCTTCCCTCGCCCCTTTTTGCTTAGGAAAAAGGAAAAGTGCGTGACTTACTGCTCTCCCCGCTGTGCCGAATCCCCAGGAACTCGTCGAAAGCGTGAAGGACAGTGCTCTGCGCCGCGCTGCCTCCCGAGTACGCCATGGGCTCCTCAGAGACACCTTCGTAGACCAGCCCCTGCGGCATGGCGGGGTTGTCCTTCCAGCTGGGGGGGAGACACGGGGGTCAGGCAGAGCGGCCGGGGGCGGCTGGTGACGGGGGGGCTGCGAGACGGGACCCTGGGCTGGCAAGATTGAGGGAAACCTTCCTGACCCGGCCCATGGATCTCCTCCCCCTCGCTCGGCCTTGGCGTGTCCTCACTCGCCAGATAAACTCGGAAATCAAACGCTGCAGCGAGGCGCACGACAAGGCCGTGGGTGTAGGGAGAAATCCTGAATTATCCCTCGCCCACGAGGCAGGGATGGTTCTACGGGATCGCCGCGCACTGGGGAGCTCCCCACGGCGTGGGGCCGGGGGGTCCTGGCTCGGGGGGTGCCGCGTGGTGGTTTGCACCCGCAGAGTGGCTTTGGGTGTGCGAGAGGGGACAGTCCCTTGTCTGGGAAAAGTCAGATAGCAGCATCTAACATTCTAATTCCTTGAAATCCCGGTGGCCGTTAGGAGAAGTGGGGTTGCCTCTGTGGCAGATAGAGTCGCCCAAACGCTCTTCCGAGCCCTTGAAGTTTGTACTTTGGATTTTTGTCTGTTCTTGTTACTCTCGACATGATGTCTTTAAAGACGACGCAGGACAGCCTGCCTTTATTTACTTCGGCAGAGAACCAGCCCGTAATGTGATTTCCTCCCTCTCGTAAAGCTGCTCGTCCTCAGCAAGCCCAGGAACACAGGGCCCCCCCCCCGTACACCATTAACTCACAGCTCCTGGCATCCCGCTTTATCCGCCTGTTGGGCAAAAATGGATAAATGCTTGCTCACAAATGGAAAGAGGACTTATAATTTCAGAGAGATAATGGGCCTGGCACAAAAATATCTCTTGACCTTGTGAAAAATGCCCCATTTCATGAAGCTGTCAGTGCTGGCTGCTGGGGCTGTTTGACTGCTGGAGCAGATTTTGCACAAAATGCAGAGAAAAATAGATTCATTATCAAATACCACAATATTTTTAGCTCTCCCAGGGATGTATTTATAGTAACCTTTACTAGTGGGAAGTTCTTATAAGCAGAAGGGAATTTAAAAGGCATGTTTTTCCAGGCTGATGACCATCAAGACGAGGTCAGCTTGGATGAAAAATGAGCGAAACCTAATGAGGATGCATGGAGCCTTTTGACTTAGGAATGCTGAGATTTGCTGAAGAGAAACAAAAATAGAACCCCCCTGAGAAGCCCGGGAGCGGAGAGCTGGGGATGCTCCAGCCCCGCAGGGAAGGTGAGGGATGGCCAGCCCCCAGCGCTGGGCTCTCGTGGCTTCGTTTCTGCCTTGGCCAACTGACTTTTTTCGGTATTTGGGGGATTGGGTTTTTTTAATTAATGGGATTGTAATGGAGCAACACCAAGAAGCTTGTTCTAGATGCAGAGTGAAGAGACCCCACTCAGCTTTGCAGCTTTGTGTACTCTGTGTTTGAAGTAAAGAGAAATTAGTTTTTTGCTGTCAAAACTGCTCCGGCCAAGAGCAGGAATGATTTGGAGGGATGGTCTTGGGGCCACCGCTGCCAGACACAGCACCGGTTCCTTCCCCACCCCCGGGGACCCCGTACCCCATCTGGGCTGTCCCTTCCCCACATCCCCTGCTGCCCCCGGCCCGGGAGCTGCCCACACGGTGGCTTTGGAGATAAAGGCACCGCACTTACCCGGAGAGAAAGATCCGAATCACGGCGTAAAATACTGCTGGATCCACGTAATCTAGGAGGAAATCAGATCATAGATGTTACTGCAGGCAAAAGGCAATTATTTCCCTCTGCCTCGGCGTTTCCCGCATGGCAGTGCTCCCGCTTCCTCCCGCTCCATCCCTCCGGAGAGATTCTATGGGGCAAATACGAGCACGTTTACGCTGACGCGTCTGATGAGCTAAAGCGTGCTCGGCGACGTGAGGGCAGGAGCTGCTGTTACCGTGCATCCGTTTCAACGCCTTGCTCATGTCCCCGATGGCCTCTGCCAGCTCCTGCAGGGCTTGGTGCAGGGTCTCCTCATCCAGCTGCAGGATGGCACGAATGGCCCGAACGATTGCCTGCCGGAGGAGAGGAGGGAGAGCACGAAGTGGTGAGGGGGCTGCGATGTCTGTGTACCTGCTGCCCCCCCTGCCAGCTCTGCCCCTTCCCCTGGCCTTTGAGACAGGGGCACCTCGTGGGTGCCTGTGCAGGGGACGGGGGCACCTCGTGGGTGCGTGCCTACGGGCGCTTTCTGGGTGAGCGAAGATCTGTGGGGCACAGCAGGAGGGAAGGCCCACGCCCCCCAGCTGGCTCCCACAGCAGGGCCCTACCTTAATGCCAGGCACGGCCGCCTTCTCCACCAGGAAGGTGACGAGGATGAAGCCCCGCAGGCTCTCTCCCCCGGGCAGCGAGATGATGGTGTCCAGGTTCCTGCAGGGGCGACCGGCAGAGCGGCCGAGCGCATGGGGGTCAGGAGGGCTCTTGGTCGGGGTTTCCCCGCACGCCCCGGGAAACGCTGAGCCATCAGAGCAAAACCCTCCCGGCTCCAAATCCTCTCACCTGCACCCCGGGCGGAGAGGAGCTGGCACAGAGCAAAAGGGGATGGGGCTGCTCTAGTTTGGGGGGAGCTGTGACCCTCCCCACGGACTCACTGGGCTAACGGTCTGGCCCGTGGGGGCCAGGCTCTGCATGGGCTCCAGCAGCCCACGGTTCAGCCGCAGTCACAGCGCTTTGCTGTTGTTGCAGTGGCATTTGCGTGCCAAAGGCTGAGCTGTTTCTGTCGTGCTCGTATATCAAGAGATAGGTTCGACCTAAGCAGAGCCCCGCAGTGTTGGAGTGCTAAGCCAATTCAAACAAAACTAATACTGTTAGAAAATAAATAAGCATCTTAAATACTTACTCGATTTCCAGAGACCTGAAGGCATTTTGGTTATTGCCAACAAATGCACAAGAAAAGGAGAGAGAGACGTTATAAATCGTTACAGCAATGGACTGTGCTCTGTGGGAGAAAAATGAGTCGCTGCCCCATGGGAAGCTCCGTCCCCGGGGGGGGGACGGTCCCGGGGGCAGCCATTTCCCCACTGGGCGCCCATGTCTGCACCCGCGGCTGCAGCGCCGGCAGCCCCAGAGACCACCACTCCCCCCTGCAAGACCCTTCCCCAGACCTTCTCCATGAGACCCCAGTGGTGGGGGGGGGTTCAGTGGGTTTTGGCAAAACAGCAGCAGTTTGGGGACTGTTTATCCCCGTTGTGCTGGATGGGACCTGCCAGCAGTTTACCCGTTGGGGTCCTTCCTCCTCCAGTTGGCCAACACAAAGTCCGCATGGCTGAGGATGGGGGGAAGCCCGAGGGCCTGTGAGACCTCCCAGAAGGGGATGGCGAGATTTCGGGGCAGGACCTGAAGGGCACAAAGCACAGGAGAAGACGGGGACGCTGTCAGGCTGGTGAAAGGTGCCCGGGCCAGGCAGGAGGGGTCACGCTCCTGCTGCAGCCTCAGGAGTGGGGCTTTGCTCCCATGGGATGAGTCCCAGCGGAGCAGCATCGGATCCCAAGGAGCGGGTGAACCTGTTCTGCATTGCTTTTACCTTCACGCTGCCCTCCTCGCCCTCCTGCCAGATGTAGCCCATGGTGATGAAGCTGAGCACCAGATGTGCCAAGTGCAGCTCCTCGCGCCCTCGGAGGTGCCGGGTGCTCAGCTGCGGCATCTGCCAGAGAGACCCTTGGGAGCAAGGGGCACCGCAGGCAGTGCCAAGGGCCTCCACAGTGGGGGCTGCCCTGCCAGCCAGGGAGAGACCCTTGCTGGGCCCCAAAATCCTCCGTTCCCTCCCCCCTCTGCAGGATTTGTTATTGATTTGCTCGTGCTGGTTGTGGGCATTGACAGTAAACTGCAGCATTGTACTCAAAAAGGCGTCCCTCTCCCGGGGCCGGGGGCTCCTGGAGCGCCTGAGCTCCTCGGTGCGGAGCGTGGCCGGGATGAGCCATGGCTCTTGTGACAGCTAGAGGGTTTCCCCTGCCACCGCACGCCACGCTCCAGCCCTCGCGGCCTCGGCTGCCCGCGCTCCCTGGGGTCTGCCGCAGGGGTTATTTCTATGCCGACGGACGCGGCTTTGCTGTTGGTTTGCTTTTCCATGCGTTCAGCAGACACTGCTGTGTCCGGCCAAGGTTTGAGCACGCCGGAGCGAGGAGAGGTAACACGGTACCTGGTGGACTTGTGAGCGGAGCCGACGGCTCGCGATCAGCTGGGGCAGGTCGTGGGCAATCTCCATCCAGGGACCGTAGGGCGCTGGCAGCTCTGTCTTGGTAGAGAGAGGCGAGAGGGGGGCTGTAAACGCAGGGGGACTGGCAGCACACGGTGTCCCGAGGCTGTGGCTCTTCTCTCCCCCGGTTCCTGAGCAGCTCAGGGTGCAATGGGATGGCCAAAGTGGTCCTGCGCCGATGCAGCTCTGGGGACCAGAGCATCCCCCAGCGAGTTGCTGCAGAGGCAGACGGAGCCCACCCACCCCGTGCTGGGGTACGGCGGGGTGCCGGGAGGGGAGCAGGAGGGAACAGAGGGCTGGAGATAAGCTTGGGTAAACTCTTCAGAGTTCAGGCTGGCTGAGAGACAATGTCCAAACCCTCCTGCTCCGGTCCCCGCTCTGGCTGCAAGGGGAATCGGGGGAGTGACGGCAGCCGAGGACGCACGAGAGGGCTGGAGTGGGGCCGTGACTCGCCATGGGGCTGGGCAGCCCCGGGGAGGGCCGTGTCGGACATCGCCTGGCCGGGGGGGCTTTCACTGTCCTGCTCCGTCGCATTTGCAAAGGTTTTCCTGGGGCTCTGGTGGGTCTGCGGTTGCACCTGCGGGGAAGGGAGGGCTCCCCCCTACAAGGTTCCCCCTCTTGTAATACCAGCCTGCGCGATCGCGAAGTAATGGATGATAAACAAGGATCTGCCTGTCCCTGAGCGCGGCCACTGCGAAGTGAGCCCCGTGATAAACGGCGCTGCTTTCAGCACGGGAGACCTGCAGTCTGACTGCTCGCCGCCTCCTCCCTGAAATCCTGCAACGCCGAGGCCAATGTGTGAATTGCAAAGCTCCTTCTCCTCTCCCCTGGGCCACTTGCTGCAGCCAGTTTAATCATTTTTAAAGCGAGGGGTTTGTCCTATGAAACTGTCTAAGCCAAAACAACACGTGCCTTCCTCATTGCTTTTTATAAACTGTTATAGAGCAGCATTAACTTGAAGCCCAACCAGAAAGCCGCTCACCAACCCCTCTATTTTTCTGTTCTCGGTCTCCTGTAGCACGCAGCCGCGATGGCGCAGCCGTCTCCTACCAGAGGATGGGGAAGAAGGAAGCCGTACTCCTCGGAGAGCTGGAACCTGGTCAGCGCCAGTGGCAGCGGGGTCTCCTCCATGCCCTCGCCGGTCTCCATTACCGGGCACTGCCCGCAGGGCCGGGACATGCTCTGGCTCGGCGGAGACGCGCTGGCTGCCCTGCTCCCGGTATGTGCTGAGCCAGCACCGCGCGCCCCGGCCACGGGCGCGTACCTTGTCCTGGGGGGAGCCGGTGTCTGGCCACCCAATGGCCAGAGGGTCCGAGCAAACACGGTTAAAGGTTGTCGATAAGGAGTTGTCGTGGAGCAAACATTGATCTCCGTCCCCGCGGGCACCCACCTATGGGGAAGGCTCAGGGAAGCTCCCTCGCCGTGGGCAGGGGCTGTGAGCTGTCACCCCCTGGGACCTCCCCCGGGAGCTGCCGGGATGCTCCGGGTCGCCCTGGGAGGCTGCATGGAAGCGTCCCGGCGTGCTGGTGGCAGTGCAGGGACGCTGGCTCTGCAGCTGGCTTTCCCCAGGGTCCTGGCAATGCCAAACCCCTGTCCCGTGTCCTGTGCTGGGTCTGCAGGACAGGAGGGTAATTACACCTCCTCGCAGTGAGGGTCTGTGGGCTTCTGACCTAATCGCGCTGCACAGGAGCAGAACTCCAGCCCGTTGGGTGGTTACTGCCAGGGAGGCTGATGCCCCTGTCTGGCTGGAGACGAATGAAACGAGCCTGAAAGGGCCCCCGTGGCGGAGGCGGCTGCTCCAGCGCGGTGCTGCCTTTGTCCCCCCGACAGATCGGTGCCCTCCCTGCGGTGGGTGCTGCTCCGTCGCAGCGCGGGAAAGCGCAGGGTGGCAGCGACGCGGTGCCGGTGCTGCTGCTTCTCTGCGCCCCCTCCCCTGTGCTTCTGCCTGCGGTCAGCTGGGACCAAGGGCCCTGAGGTGGGGGCACAACTGGGCACGTCCTTCCCGAGGGAAGGCTGGAGGGGTTGTGTTTGCGGGGTGTGCCGGCGCTGGGCAGGGCACCCCCAGCCCACCCAGGTGTGGACCACACGCAGCTCCGTCCAACGCCTTTATTAATGTCCGTGGCGCAGCCCCGTCCCCGGCTCTGTGTCCAGCTCCGCGTACATGTCCGTGTCCTGTCCGTCGCTGCCCTCCTCAGCCGCAGGGCTGCACGGAGACCCGCAGCGGTGCCTCAGCCCCGGTGTCCCCCGTGTCTGTCCCAGCCCTGCTCCCACTCGCTCTCCTTGTCTGCATCGGACCCAGCGCGCTGTCACTCTCCGTGTTTACTGGGACCTGCAGCTTCTCCTGTATCCTACTTTTCCCCTTTTCCAGTCCGAATTAGCAAACAGAAAACCTATTTCCTCCGGCTCTTGCACACAGACAGTGTGCTCGGTGCCAGGAAATCCACTCGCAGTTTTGCTCCTCCTACATTTGTGAATTTTAGCCACCTGTTTGCCAGTTTCTTGCCTTGATGACCAACACACATTCCCAGTTTACCAACAAACAGTTTCTGTCTCCCAGGCACCACTTCCCCGTCTCTGCCCAGGCTGTAAATCCCACTCACCAACTTTTACAGTAATTCCGTGCCCCCTGCCTGTCTCCCACCCCCAGAATGGAGGATTTGCATTAAGTAACTAACATCACCTTACCCATCCATTTGCGACCCCCTCCTTGCACAGAACCTTTTCAGCCGGCTCCACTTCATAATCACGACGGTGCTGCAGACCAGGGCGAGGAGGACGCCGCCGAAGCTCAGCAGCAGCCAGATCTTCATATCTCTTCTTTTGATATCGTCTGGGGAGAGAAGCAAAGGTACGGCTCCGGGTAAAGGCCGGGCGATGCCGCGGGCCGTCTGCTCAGCCGTGAGAGCCGCTGTTGTGCCCGGTAAAACCACGGGGCACCCAGAGCCTGTCCGCGGCACTCACCGGGGCCCAGGGCACTGTCGGTGCTCCCGCCGACGGAGGACCCTCGGGTCTTGCACTGGGGGGGGCTCCAGCCCGGGTCGCAGTGGCAGTTCTTCAGGTTATTGCACACCTGCCAGGACCAGGGAGGGCAGAAAACATCCCTCGTTGTAAAAATATCCTGAGGACCCGTGCTCCATCTCCGCGGGACTGCTGGTCCCCACGCGCCCCTGCTCTCCTCTGCACACCCCGCGCTGCGGGCACAGCCAGCACCCCCCGGCCCCCCGAGAGCCCACTCCGCCTTCCCCTGCGCCCCCACCACGCCGCCCCTCCCCTCGCACAGCTACGCTGACGGTTCCAACACCGTGTCAGTTATGTGCAGTTAAATCCTCTCCAGATACTCTTTTCCAGTTTTCTACTGATCTAGACAAACAAATACTCCAACCCGCTTTGTCTCACTTATTTTGCGCTTGGGACAGACGGTGGGGGGGGAGCCTCACTTAATTCCTACCTCATAACTTGTTACCGCGTGATGCTTTCAGAGGCCAAGTGTCAGCCCAACCAACAGGTCTGGGCAACTCGCAGCCGAGCCCCAGGGGGCATTTGAGAGAACCACTCTCTCTTCAGCAACATTCCTCAAACCAACACCACTAACTTAACTGCCTTGCTGTCACTTACTCCGTGCCCGTGGCATTTTTCCTGCACATTGCAGTCATACTTCAGGACGGAATGGGGGTGGCACGTGCCATTGATGCAAACCTGAAAGACCAAAAGGAAAAAATTCCTGCTTGGCATCTTTTCACCACCCTTTACCACAGTCGCCATAAGTCTAAAAAGGATTCCTAGCCCTAATGAATGATCCAAAGTCAATAGCAGAGGCAATAATTATTAAAAACGTAAGTAAGACCACCTTTAACTCATTCTGCAAAACAGCAACTATTTCTAAAACTGTTGTGGTTGTGACCATTCTATGCCATTTCCAGATGCTTGTGAATATTCCTTACCTTTCCGGGACCACATTTTGTGCCTTCTTTCACCAGGAGAGGATCTAGCACCGTGGGTCCCCGCATAAAATCGAAAGACACGCACAGATGTTCTTGCACTTGAGCATAAATTATGGCGCCCTTGACTTTTGTGAAAGGAATACGATTCGGGAATATACATACCAACTTCCCACATTCCAGATTCCTAAAAAATTTGTTAGCACAATAAATGAGAACAGTAAACGCAGCATCTGATTGATCACAGTGCTGGAGACGTCGAGGTGCACAACCTGGGGAGGGGATTTAGATAAAATCAAAGCATAACAGTGGCATTTCAGAAGAGTTGAATCCTTGACACCAGGGAGAAGCTGTCCTACGAACCCTCACAACGCTAAAGGCCAGCACAGTAGGTGTGTGCCGAAGTCACCTTTGGAGGCCTCCAGTTTCTCACAGCGCTGTTTCTCTAAAGAACGCCGAGAGCGCATCCAGCCAGTCAGTTCTGCCCAGCAAGAGGAAAACATACTGAAGGCAACCTTCTCACAGATTATCACTTTGCATCGACAGTAGAGAAGCACAAATCAAATAAATATTCCCAATTCAACACTTTACATTCCCTTGAAACCTACAGCCAGGAACAGGGCTGATAGCCATCCTTTGGGTGGTTGCCACAGTGGCCAAACCTATCCTGCTGACTGTTGACTTCTTCATAACAGGCCAAAGGAGCATTTTTTGCACCTGGAAGTTTAGAAATAACACTGGTTACCACTGAGGGTAATACAGACTACGAGACCTCTGTTGCCTCTAACACTTATCAGTTCTCGCCTCAGTTTTCCTTTGGACAGAGGAATACTTGGCTATCGCTCCAGTCCCATCTCTAGACACCTCTGTTTGGGTTGTGGGACAGATCTCCCAGGGGTGGAACGGCCTGACCAGTGCGAAACACCTTCCACAACGGCATCAGGGTATGAGGAGGCAGGGAGGCGTGCGTGGCTGTGCCAGCCTGACATCCCCATGGAAACCATCACCCTCTGCTGATGGCCCGTTCCCCTCCCCACAATGTGGGACATCCATCCATCCATCCATCCATCCATCCATCCATCCATCCATCCATCCATCCATCCATCCATCCTGCAGTCTCCTCTGCCCCTCCCTACACCACATAGTCCCGGCTGTCCCCAACCTCCCCAGATTCACGCGAGAGAGAGGGTGGGCACCCATGGTGCGTGGATGCCGCCTTCTGCCCTACGCCAGCCCTGGAGCTCGACGTTAGTGCTCGTGGCAACCGAGCAGCCTCTCACCTCTCCCGTAGAGCTGCCGGCACTGCAGGTCCGGAGACCGGCAGCGTCCCTTGTAGCAGTAGCCGGTGCCGTGCTCGCAGCCGTGCCCGTCCTGCACGTACAGGTTGGGGGGGCAGGACGCGGAGGACCCGTTGCAGAACTCGGCCAGGTCGCACTGTGCGTCGGCGGCGGGGCGGCACGGCGAGTTTTTCCGCTTGAACTGGCAGAGGAGGCAGAAAGGATTCTTCTCGCCGTCCCTCTGCACCCACCGGCCTGGGCCCCGCTCGGCCCCACACAGCCCCTGCCGACGCTGCCCCCGAGGAGACACGTCCGCGGTCCCTCGGGACCAGCTCTGGGGCACCCAGCTCCTCACACGCGTGTGGCACTGCCCAAGACACTCTTCCCCCAGCAATGTCCCTCCGGGGGGTTCAGGGGGCTGAGCTGGAAAGCCCTTCCCCGGGAATCTCTCCGCAGCAGAAAGTTTGTCTCCATCCCTCGGCATGGGAACATACTGTTTCTCCAAAACTACGTAACTATCTTGTGACAATTATAAAAATGTGCCTTACCTGACATCCACTACAACATAATCCAGAGATAAAACGCAGCACAAATATCACTAGGTCTTTTGAAATGCCCGTCTGAGCAAAACCAGAAAGCTGGTTGACAGCACTACTGTAGAAACTAGTATTGCCCCAAGGCTTAAAAATGGCTTAACTTGTGATAATTATGGACACACCTTACCCGGCAATGTTCACAGCATGGTCCCAAGGAGCACTGCATTCCTGCTCTGAAGTTACACTGGGGGGTACAGCATGTGTCTAACGCACAGGCCTGCAAACGCACCAGAAATCATTATTTGCTGCAAAGGGCCCCATCTGCAGGAGGACTGCTTGCTCCTAGCAGAGCGGGTTCCTCGGAGGAGCCGAGGGAAGAGCAGCCACGCTGCACGTCTGCGTGGTACCACGGAGATGCTGTAGCCAGCACCTGAGCCCACTCTCCGGGGCAGAAGAGAGCGCAGCCCTGCGCCAGGGCACGCACCCACCTCAGCCGCCCCGCAGTCGCACTGCTCGCCCGGCTCCACCACGCCGTTGCCGCAGATGGTGACGCGGTAGGACGGCTGACGCAGAGTGTGCCTGATGAAGGGGCAGTTCCTGTTCTGCTTCAGGAAGGTTTCAAAGTCCCTGATGCTGCAGTTGCTAAAGGCTTTTGCCCCACTGACACGTCTGAAATAAAGCAATTTTCCATGTATGTGTTAACACATTTGCCCCTGTTTGCTCTCTCAAAAGCTCTGTGCGGTCCAAGGACGTGCTCAGGTGCTGGCACGAGGCGCAATGGTCCCCTGGGTGTCTTTCAGGTCAAGTGCCAAACGAGATTCTACAATGCATTATTAACGGAGACTGAGAAGCATTCAGAAATGTCCTGCCTGTGAAAAGAAAACTTCCCATTTCTCAAGTCAAATCACTACTTTATACTTTATCATTCCTATAGTAAGAAGACCTCCATTTTTTCTCTCACAATGTTTCAAGTTCCTTTCAGGATATGGCTCTAGAGATGCTATTTTACAGTATATTCAACACGCAATCATTTTGTAAAACTTGGTTCAAATCGCGTATGACTAATAACACAGGCAGTAGTGCTGGAAAAGCACGCTTTCCCATTTAAAGCAAATACGACTATTACTTCTCAAAAATATTCACTAAAACAAACATTGCATTTTTTATGACTGAGATAATAAAACGCAAGGCCAAAATATCTCAGGGTTTCTAGTAATTAGAACATGTTTTTATTTTAACTCCTATTTTCTCATTGGCTATTCTTTTCCCAATACTAAGAAAATCAGATCTGAACTGACATTCAGCTTGACCGGTCTCTTCATGTTGGTATCTACATATCCCTGTTCCCACATGCACACACCCCTGTGTCAATCCGGCCCCTTGGGCCTCGGAGGGGATGCTCCGCCGCGAGCGGACTCGGCTGGGCTGCGCCCCCCACTTGCCCCTAACGCTCTCAAAGACCAAAAGCGTTTGAGCTCCCCAGCGAGCGCGCGGGCAGGTCGCAGGCAGCGCTGGCTTACCGAGCTGGCCTTTATCGCGCTGACAGGCACTAGGCAGGAATTCAGATTTCCAGACATTCCATTTCTAAACATTGACACTCAAAAAAAGGAATGGGTCTTGCCCAGCCGAAGCAAAACGCGCCCAAGCCACCTCCGATGAGGGGACACCCTGCCCACCCCCGCAGCCCCCGCAGCGTGCCGGGACGGGACCGGCCGACTCACAGCGCCTCCAGGGTCATGACGCAGACGCTCCCGGGGCAGCGACATTCTCGCGGGTCGTCGTAGTTTACGCCCAGGCTGCGTGCCAGCAGCTGGGCCAGGAGGGCGGAGAAGGACTCCAGCATCACGGCCCTTTGGTACTAGAGGCAGAGAGAGCGGGGCTGCCGCGGCTGCCGAGACCCCGGCGGCACCCCAGCTCCGGCCGCGGCTGCTGCCGCCCGTCCCTGTCCCTGCCGCCCGCGGGGGACGCGCGGGCTGTCGGGGCGCAGGTGACACCGTACCACGGCCACTGCGCCAGCAGCGTCTCTCTGACACGCCTTCCCCAGAGCCGTTGCGCCCACGAACTCCGCTCGGTCCCTGTACCTGCAACAGCCGCGCGCTCACCGGCCGCCCAGCCGGGACCCCCGCCGCTGCCAGCCCCGGCCAGAGGCAGCTGGTCCTGCCCAGCTCGGGCAGATCTCACTGTACGTTCGCAATACCTCACCGCGTTCTCGCTCAATTTTTACAAGAGGCATCACGGTCATAGCAAGTTCTGTTGTTCAGAAGTACATGCACTTGGCAGGTTGTAACTCCCTGCTTTTAAATAACGACAATAATTTATTCTTACAGCAGCAGATATGGCACCTCGTGGGGGTGCAGAATGGGGCTGGTCTGCTTCCACTTCAACAGCCGCGCCAGCACATCCCCTCCGCTCCCCGTTTTCTTAAGTGTACTGTCATCCATCCAGACCTCCACGGCGGACAGCACAATGGTTAGATTAAGAGGCCTGAACATCTGAAAGTTTAACAAGAGAAGTGGCTGCTCCCATGTGTTTCATTTCAAGTGCTGTTTAAATGTTTGTTCTCACTAGCAGCCACTCTGCCGCAGGAAAACAGACAGGAGCAGGTGGCAACTGATGACTGCTTTGTCCGTCTGTCATGAAAAAGGTGTAGGAAATGTAAAAACGACACAGAAGTGTGTCCAAAACAGAAAAAAACCAATGGTTCAGTAAGCAGGATCTAATAAACCCAAAGACAACCTGAGCTTGAATAGAGATGTTAAATAATAAAACATACAGAATACACAAATTTGTCCTTGTCTGCATTTTTTAGGTTTCCAGGAGGAGACACTGTATTCCCTGTCAAACGCTCACCCAACCGTGTACGCTGTGTACTGCACAGGCCGGGAAAAAATCCACGCGCTCCCCTGAGACAGGGAGACGGAAAGGAGCCGCGGGGGCGGCGGGCGCAGGACGGTCCCTCGGGGCAGCAGGAGCTGCGGGACAGCGCGGTGCCCTCGGGGCTGCAGGAGCCGGCACCGCTGGCCTCTGGGCAGCACTGCGCCAGAGCAGGGTTTGTGCGGGACCGCGAGGGGTAAAGTCCCCTCCACACCTCCTGCCCTCGTCTGGGCGAGCCCCACACAAACTGGGACCTCTGACAGACTACGGCAAAAAGTCCAAAGCTAAAAAGCTGAGATTCCGCATTTCCGGAAAGCACATTTAATTATTATTTTCTCCAAAATTAGACAAATCGCACCAATACCTATCCATTAGTAGGCTGAAATAAGCCATCAGAATTTCCATCTCAGTACGTATAAATCAAAACACTTACAGTGTTGAGCAAGCTGGAGATCTGAACTATCTTCTGTGTCACAACATACTCGTCTGCACCCAGGTAGTCGAACTGAAAAAGGACACGAGATTCTATCTATGGGGTTACCACGATCTTTCTCAGGGTGGCTCCCAGCCACTGACATGTGGCCACCAGGCGCAGAGCGCGCAGGGCCAGGCAGGACCATGCGAGGCTTTACGGCAGCTCGAGCAAGGGCAAAGCAAACACAGACCGGGAACCGACCGACACAGACTTACCAAAGCCCTTTCCAAAACTATGTAGAGTGCCATCTCCCTCCGGTATTTGGACCCTGACTGGAAAAAAAAATATTCTTCACTGTTAATAATTCATTTCACTAATTTAGTCATGAGGCATCAGAAATGATGACTTGTCTGAGACACTAAACCCTCCAGAAGGCATTGCCATCTGCTGATTTTGTTTGCAGAGCAGGAAGCAAAAGCCGTGTACGAAGCCTCAGGACAAGGCTGAAGCCTTTCGCTAATGACGCTGGCTCTCGGCTAAGGTGACCAGCGGGGCCCTGGGACACGCACAAGAACCCTGTGGCCGAAGGAGCCAGTGCATCGCTGCTGACCGTCCGCACGGAGTGAGAAATATCCCCGCTTTTACAAATCCATCCATAAACCCTGTAGCCCCTGGTGAGGCCTCTCATTAGGCACTAGATGAGTAACGACCCACGCGACACCCCATCACACACACTGGCACTCCTAAACCTGCCCCCCTGCCCCCCCGTCCATCCAGACACCACCGGCCAAAGCTCCCTGCGGCATCGGAGCCCCCCTCGTGTGACGGGGACACCGGCCCCACCGCGGGAGCAGACGCCCACTCACTCGGTCCCCTCCGGGGGCTTTGCTCGCCATCTCCTCTGCTGTCAGCCCGCCCGGCCCTCCCTCGGGGGGGCTGGTGGCCAGGAGGGAACCCGCCGCCTTCTCGTTCCTCACTCGGTACACAATGTATTCCAACCCAGGAGAATGACCCAGGGGCTCAATCCCGTAGCTGACGTTCTCAAACTGCAGCAAGCCCCTGCCACAGTGATGGTGTGTCATTTGTCACCGGCCATTTGTCACCAGCCCCAGCCCCAGCTGCCGCGGAGCGAGGCAGCCAGAGCACGAATGGGCATCGCCGGGGGGTGGCGGTTCCTTACCGGAGCCCCGAGCAGGTGCTGAGGGTCACTGCCGAGCTGGGGAAGCCCTCGACGTACCCCCGGTAGTGGCAGCCGCCCTACATTACGACAGAGGACGAGGAGCCACTTCTGTGGCCATGAAGGTAACCCCAGCAGGTGATGGCACAACAAGGATTTTGTGGACAATCTTTTTTTTGCTCAAGTAATTAAAACCAAATCTTAACGTGAGGATGTGGCGTCCTCACGATAAGGAGCTGCCCTGCCCGGTGCTGAGCCGTGTCGCTGTGGCTGGGGGCTCCCCTGGTCTCTCCGTAAGGAACAGTAGCCATGGACAGGATTAGAAGCTTTGAACTGAGCAAACTCAGGAACTCCCAAAACCTTCACAGACACGAACCTGACCATGCATTTGCAAGGAAAACTTTTTATCACCCCAGCACCTCCTGCCGTGATTAGGAAGCAAACGTGGAGGAAGAGGGGAAGTGCTGCTCCCCCACGGTAACCAGTGATGTCCCCCAAATTCTGAACAGGGGGGCGACCCTGGAAGAAGGCAGCAGCAGATATCTCAAGCAAGTTACTGTTACCTTGATACGGGGCGAGTCAGAGCGCAAAGATCCATTCTCATTGTACGTGTAAATCCTGAAATCATCCGATATAAAGAATCTAGAACAGGAAACCAATAAAATCCTCTGAAAATGCTCTGAAATGGTCAGAGTCCCCAGCCCAGCAGCCGCCAGGCGAGGCAGCGGCAGGGCCAACTCACTGCTGCTGCAGGTGAACGGTGTACGGCCTCCCCTCGATCTGCAGGACGTAGGACGCCACATCCTTGCGCGTGTGGAAAAGCAGAGAAAAGGAGAATGAGGAAGGAGGAGCATGGAAAAGCACGCTCCGAGGGTAGCGCAAGCGCTCAGCAGAGCGTGGTCCCCCCCATCACCGGCACAGGCAGAACACGGTTTCCTAAAACTGTCCCTCTGGCAGTCACCCCTCGGCTGTCGCACACCGCGTTCCTGCGTGTGTATATCCACTCGCACACAACCACCGCACGCTTCATTACTTAAGTACCGTCTCTCCAGCTGGTTTTGAGAGCAGCCGCTCGGGAACCATGATGTGCAGCAGCATTTGCAAACCTAGAGAAAGAATTTGTTTTTCAATTATAACCACAAGTTAGTATCACCACGGGTGTGCCCGTCAGACACAGTGAGAATTGCATGTGCCTGTGACAGGCACCTTTATACCCACATGGAGAGACGCGGTCTCTACCTGGAGAGGTTCACCAACGCTACTTTCTACACTAATACCATTTGCCCACGGTTTATTTTAAAGTATCCAGACACTTGTGCAGAAAAAACAAAATTATGTGCACTTGCTTCTGCTGGATTAGAGGTGTGAATATGAGCATTGTATGATGGGAGCACGAGAGCGAGCTCCAGCTGAACAAACCCACCTTGCAGGAACAGAAACGGGGCTGAGAGAGGCCGGGCACCCCCACACATCCACAACCACGCTAGAAAAGCCCACGTCGGAGGGAGCCACACCACCTGCTCCGTCCCTGCGAGCATCCCTGTCCCCACTGCGCAGCTGCCGTGATACAGCGTCACACGCCAGCGTATCGACAGAGCCCGGCCACCACAACCGGCCCGCAGAGAAAAAGGGAGCCAGCAGCGGCTGCAGCCCCTCAGCCTCCGAGAGCAGGATTTACCCCTTGACAAAAAGCACAAACTAAGTGAATATTAAACCCTTCCACAGGGTTGCTGCTGCCAGACGGGGTGCCGTGCTGGGAGGACAAAATCATCCCCACCAAGCAGCCGGGAGGAACGATTCCCCCCTGGCCCAAGGCCAGCCTGCGGACAGACGGGCTCCCGCGCCAGGACGCCTCGTGGCCCTTCCCTGGGGTCGTCACCAGCCACGACACCCCGGGGCCCGCGGGGCGCGGGGGGAGCGTGGCCCTGGGAGCGCAGCCGCCGGCCCGAGGGCACTGCGCGCCGCGGCGCCCGTCTGCAGCCGGGACGTCATTCTGCAGCCCGTGGTGTCAGCGTCCGGAGCGTGACACGAGCCGCAGGGCGTGATGTCATTCCGCAGCCCATCGTGTCAGTTTCCAGGGTGTGACGTCAGCTGCGGGGTGTGACGTCAGTTCCCCGCACATGTCGGTTTCCGGGCCTGGAGGCTGCTGGGGTCGGTCCCTGCGGGGGGGGACCGCGGGGTGGGGGGGAGCGGGGGCTCTCACTCACACAGCGCGGCCAGCAGCGCCCGGCGCGGCCCCATCCTCCCCCGTAACGGCCCCGGCCCCGCCGGTAACGGCCCCATCCGCCCCGCCGGCCGGTAACGGCCCCGGCCCGCCCGGCCCCACCGCCCCCGCTCAGCGGCGCGGACACGCGGTTTCTCCCAACGCCTTTATTAGCGCCCGCGGCGCGGCCCCGGGCTCGGCCCCGGCTCGGGCTCGGGCTCGGGCTCGGGCTCCGGCTCACTCTCCAGCTCCGGCTCTGGGTCCGGCTCCGAGGGGTCGCTGCCCTCCTCGGTGGCGGAGCTGTGGAGACACAGAGCGGTGCCTCAGCCCCGGCCTCGGCCCCAGGGGATCGCCTCGTACCACCCCCGGGCATCACCTCAGCCCCCGCGATTGCCTCAGGCCCGGGCATCGCCTCATACCACCCCCAGGGATCGCCTCAGCCCCGGGGATCACCTCAGCCCTCCCAGGGATCACCTCAGCCCTGGGGGATCACCTCAGCCCCCACAGGGATCGCCTCAGCCCTGGGGGATCACCTCAGCCCTGGGGGATCACCTCAGCCCTCCCAGGGATCACCTCAGCCCCCACAGGGATCGCCTCAGCCCCCACAGGGATCGCCTCAGCCCCCACAGGGATCGCCTCAGCCCTGGGGGATCACCTCAGCCCTCCCAGGGATCGCCTCAGCCCTCCTGGGGTAACACCATGGCCCCGTCCCGTGCCCCCTGTCCCCCCTGGGATCCTGTGGCGGGGAGAGCCCCGCTCACCCCTCGGTGCTCGGGGTCTGCTGCCTGCAGCACCAGAGGACGAGGCAGGCGGCCCCGGTGAGGACGAGCAGGGGGAGGCAGAAGCCCAGCACCGTCCGGACCAGTGTCGTGTCCTTCGTCGTTCGCGGCAGGGAGAGGCCTGTCAGGAGACAGCCCAGATGGTGGCATGGGACCGCCACCCTTCCCGCCCGCGCCAGGGACCCCAGCCCCGCGCCTGTCCCCACCTCCGCGGCGGGTACTCACCACCTTCTGTCACCTGGAGGCTGCTGTCGATGCTTCCCCCCGGGCGGGATCCCTTCCGCAGGCAGTCGGGGGGCTGCCAGCCAGGGTGACAGTGGCAGTGTCCCTCGTTATTGCACACCTGAAAAACCCGGGGCGGGTGGTCAAAGTTTGCAATGAATTCATGCAACAGATTCTCCCGCCCAGACCGGCACCAGACTCGCTGCCGCTGGTCGGGCTGGGACAAGGCTACGCGCACTTCTCGGCATTCTGGCAATTTAGGAAGCGTGTCAGACGAGGAACACACCACGAAGTGCAGGCTCTAGTAACCTTGAGACATCGAACAAGCACAAAACATAAAAAACATCACCCTCCCTGCAACACCCGCCTGTGTTTCTGTCTGATGAGCGGAAATCAGGAGCGGATTTTGCCCTGGCCATCAGCACTGCGGAGCCCGGCAGGGCCCGGGGAGCCCGGAGCCTCCACGCACAGCAGAGCAGCTCTCCCGCTCCCTACAGCCACGTGTTTTATCTACACGAGCTCCGCTGCCCGCAATTCTACGCCTCTTCAATTTTGCTTTCTTTTTTTTCCCCCTCCACCAACCAAACAAACCATCCAACTCTCCCTTTCGGTGAATAAAGCCTCATTATGTTTTGATGTTGGTTTTAGGACCAATAGTTTCCATGTTGGCAATGCTCAAGCTGGCAAGGTCATGATTTTGTGGACTGTCAGCCTGAAACGGGTCTTTTCCCACAGAAGCCACAGCAAATCTGCAGGACAAAGCCACCTGGGCAGCACCGCGTGGCAGGGAGGGACTTACGCCGTGGCCGTGGCACTTCACTTTGCTGTCACAGTCGCTCCCCAGGACCGAGTGTGGGTGACAAGTGCCGTTTATACACACCTGGGAAAAACCACCACAGTTCAGTCAGCGCTGCTTTACCATCGCAGCACTCAGCCCATCGGTCTTATGTCCCAAAAGGGAGTGAACACAGACCACTGCTGAGAGGCCAGCAGTGCTTTGAAAGAGCTACACCTGGGTTAGGGCCAACCTTACACCATGCCAAACCCTGAATGTCACGCTAGCGTGTTTTAACAGTGTTTGTAAACACGTTATGCTGCAAAGAGCAAATATTTCTAAATCCTTTTAATCATTTACAATTGATATCTGACACTTTAGATTATTATAAAATGTTTTCTTACCTTTCCAGAACCACACTTTGTACCTGGCGGAACCAGAAGAGGATCCAGCTTTGCCAGCGTTTTGAAGTAATCCATAGATACACACAGATGCTTGCGCACTTGGGCGTAAAGGACGGCGGCGGCGACTGATGGAAGTGGGGAGCTGTGCGGGTACGTGCAGATTAACTTTCCACACCTGAGATCCCTGTAAAACCAACGTGCACAGGACGTGTCACACACACACACACATATATATATGTGCCACCTGAGGAACCGCTAGAATTAACAGTGCAACACAAATCCACAGCGCTGCACGGCAAGGGGAAATACGCAGGACTGGGAAGTCCAAGAGACGATCCGTAGCGTAAGGGGAGAGCCCATACCGCTCACAAGGAGAACACACACCAACGCTATTGCTTCACAGCTCTCGCCATCAGCTGGAGTCCTGATCCTTGCCTTGGCTGTGAAGCCCCAGTTGAACCCGGATTTCTAGCGCAGCAAGTGCCCTTTCCCGGGAGCGTACCTCCTAGCACAGGGCTTATAACCTCCGAAGCGCCAGAGCCCGCAGTGTCCAAATCTGTCCCGCTGACTATTGATTTCCTCGTAACAAGTCATAGGAGCATTTTTTGAACCTGCAAGTTTAGCAACAATATTTATTTTAATTTGAAGGGCCACAAAGGGACGTGTTATGGTATCTAATAACTTGTTGATTTTTCACCCTGCTCACGGCAGAACAGAGATGCTGTAAACATAATCCCTGTCCCTGAAATGCCAAACCCTGAGCAGTCCCGAACTCCGGAAAGTGAGATTAGCCATCAGTGGGTCAGCTCTCTGATTAACTTCGCTCACAGGTAATAATTTGGGGTGTTTTTTTGTCGCTGTTTTCATTGTTACCACTGAATAATTGGGAGAACTACGTGCTACCGAAGTTCATATTAACCAGATTCAAAACCAGTTTGAAATGCTTCCTGAAGCCATGTCCTCCCCTCCCCGGGTGCCCCCTGCACCCCTCCGCCCCCACCCTTCCCCGGCACCCGAGTCTCTTCCCTCCCTCCTGCCCCCTAAGTGCGGGCACAAGGAGAAGCCGGGACACACGGCACAAGTCCTGCACGGTGCCTCGTCACTTGGATCCCACACGTTCCAGTGCCCTCCCAAAAACCTCCTGCTTCAACAGGGGCTTGAAATCGGGCTCAGGCTCACAGGGGAAGCGTCAGAAATGAGTTGCCGACCAAACACAGACCCTCATTTCCACCGAAACCTGGCAGATGAGACGCACAGAGACCGACCCGAGATCGGTGCATTAAAGAGCAAAGAGAAACTGAGCATCGCTGCTGCTGCGGCCACCTCCTGCACCCAGCCACACCAGTAGTACCAGTGCAACCGAGCAGCCTCTCACCTCTCCCGTAGAGCTGCCGGCACTGCAGGTCCGGAGACCGGCAGCGTCCCTTGTAGCAGTAGCCGGTGCCGTGCTCGCAGCCGTGCCCGTCCTGCACGTACAGGTCGGGGGGGCAGGACGCGGAGGACCCATTGCAGAACTCGGCCAGGTCGCACTGCGCGTCGGCGGCGGGGCGGCACGGCGAGTTTTTCCGCTTGAACTGGCAGAGGAGGCAGAAAGGATTCTTCTCGCCGTCCCTCTGCACCCACCGGCCTGGGCCCCGCTCGGCCCCACACAGCCCCTGCCGACGCCGCCCCCGAGGAGACACGTCCGCGGTCCCTCGGGACCAGCTCTGGGGCACCCAGCTCCTCACACGCGTGTGGCACTGCCCAAGACACTCTTCCCCCAGCAATGTCCCTCCGGGGGGTTCAGGGGGCTGAGCTGGAAAGCCCTTCCCCGGGAATCTCTCCGCAGCAGAAATTTTGTCTCCATCCCTCGGCGTGGGAACAGGCAGAACATTTGGGATGTTCTGAACATGGGAACGTTTATTTTCTCCAAAACTATGTAACTATCTTATAACAACTATAAAAATGTGCCTTACCTGACATCCACTACAACATAATCCAGAGGAACATTCCGCTCCTGGCTTAAACCGGCATGTTTTAGTACAGCATTTATCCTTCAAGCATGCCTGGGGGGATATTGCAAAACCACATTATTCTACTTTTTTGTTCCCCTTGAGCTTTTTACTGTCAGCGGTTGTCCCTTTCCTTCTTCCCCAAATGCTCTTCTTGGGCAGTATCTCACAGAAGAAAATGGGCAAAGCTGCCATCAGAGGGATGCCAACATAGAAAAAAATCTAAAACCTGACATAACTTGGGCTGGCATTTACTCAGCTGTGCCCTTAGTCTCAAGGGTTCCTTATTCTAAACGTATGAACTCTACAAATGTCCGTATTTAGCCGTAACTCCGGCAGCACCCACCTCGGCCGCCCCGCAGTCGCACTGCTCGCCCGGCTCCACCACGCCGTTGCCGCAGACGGGCGCGCGCCGGTAGGAGAGTCCGGTCAAGCGGGGTGGATGGAACAGGCAGGCGCCTCCACCGTGCCTCAGGAAGGTCTCAAAGTCCTCGATGCTGCAGTTGCTAAAGGCCTTTGCCCCACTGGAACCTCTAAAATAAAGCCCTTGTGCATACTCGTTTGTGGTAGCACGTCTACTCGCGCTCTCAAAATCTCTGTGCACTTCAAGGACCCGTTCGGGTGCCGGGACAAGGCACAGTGGTTCCCTGGGTGTCTTTCAATTCACTTGTCAAACCTGATTTTACAACTTATTATTCATAAAGACTGAGAAGCATTCAGAAATCTTTCTTTTGGAGAGAAAAGGCATCTTCTTTCAAATTAAGCACTGAATCACTAATTTAATTATTCTTTTTTTCATTCTTAAAGGAATAAAAGCAGGCATTTCTGAACTGTTGTAATTTTTTCGACAGAATGACATTTGTCAAAGCCACCTCCGATGAGGGGACACCCTGCCCACCCCCGCAGCCCCCGCAGCGTGCCGGGACGGGACCGGCCGACTCACAGCGCCTCCAGGGTCATGACGCAGACGCTCCCGGGGCAGCGACATTCTCGCGGGTCGTCGTAGTTTACGCCCAGGCTGCGTGCCAGCAGCTGGGCCAGGAGGGCGGAGAAGGACTCCAGCATCACGGCCCTTTGGTACTAGAGGCAGAGAGAGCGGGGCTGCCGCGGCTGCCGAGACCCCGGCGGCACCCCAGCTCCGGCCGCGGCTGCTGCCGCCCGTCCCTGTCCCTGCCGCCCGCGGGGGACGCGCGGGCTGTCGGGGCGCAGGTGACACCGTACCACGGCCACTGCGCCAGCAGCGTCTCTCTGACACGCCTTCCCCAGAGCCGTTGCGCCCACGAACTCCGCTCGGTCCCTGTACCTGCAACAGCCGCGCGCTCACCGGCCGCCCAGCCGGGACCCCCGCCGCCGTGGGGTAAGTGGGGGATCCCGGGTCCGAACAGCCCAAGTCCCCCTCGGTCCCCTCGGCTGCTCCGCTGTCCCCGTGTCCCCACCGGCCCAGGGGAGCCACTGGCAGGTGCGTGTGGCCGGGTGCCGGGCAGGGAGCGGGGCTGCCACCGTCCCCTCGCCAGGGCAGCAGCAGAGCCGCTCCCCAGCCACGGGCTGCCGGGACGAGCGGCACCACACAGCCACGGCCATGGCCACAGAAAGGCCAGCTAGATGGGATGTCTTGAAAGAAATACTTTCAAAATATTCAGGAAGGAAATATGTAAGAAATGTTTCTTTTAAAAAAAACATTTTTCATGGGAATCTTTACAGTTCAACCTACATTGGTTTAACTGATTTCTGCCACGCGACCTTTAACGAGTAGGGAAACCTTTGTCTTACACTGACAGACAAGCTATGTCGTACGGCCGCTGAGCAAGATGTGACTGTTTCCACTGTAAAAATCGCTGTAGAAGGACATCTGCTTCCCCTGCTGTCGATATTTTGTTCTCCTCTTTCCACAGCTCCAGGGAGGACAGCACGATGGTAACATTAAGAGGATTAAACATCTGAAAAGTAACGGAGGAAACGCCTGCTCACATTCCTTTCCGTCTGAGCAGAATTACGGCTCTGCACACAATAAATCACACAGGAAAGGCCGATTGCTATTGTCAGTCACTGAATGACAGCTCGATGACAAATAGAATGAATAAACCTAAAAAATAAAAAGATGTACCAAGAGGCATGAGAACAAAGCCTAACAACTTCATAGGAAGGGTTTGGGGTTTTTTGGGGGGAGGTTTTTTGGCCATGCTCAGCTGTCACAGCCAGAACACCACGAGACCTGGAATTTTTTCCATAACCTCCTAAAACCACAAGGAGCTGGGGACAGGGGGCCATTACTAACATCAAACCTCCCACCATCTTACCACAATATAAACCAGACTTCAAAACTTACACTGTTGACTAAATTGAAGACCTGGATTATCTTCTGCATTGCAGCATTGGTGTCTGAGCCCATATAGCTGTACTGAAAAACAACCCGAGAGGACGTAAGAGCAGACAAGGCATTTACCACGATGGAGCGGAACAATGGCGAAACACTGAAATGATTCCCAACGTCCAACCGTGTAAACGCGAGCTACGAGTTTTCATTCCTTCCTACAAAATCCACAGCACACGTAACTTTTCAAAAGGGAAAACACACACACACACACGAAAGCTCAGAAATGGCACCATTTCCGTGCTCAGCGAAGTCAGGCAAACACAAGGAGAAAATGATTGGTGTGGACTTACCAAAGCCTTGTCCAAAACTACGTACACTTTGAAGTACTTGGGAGATCGTGCTTCAGCTGGCAGCGGCTGAAAAAGAAAATGGTCTCTGATGCTATTTGTTTCTGTGTTCCGGAGGTTGGCTACACAAGCGTCCCTTCAGAAGCAACGCCTCGACACTGTCTTCAAATTAGCATCGGGTCAGGAGCCATTCCCACGTAGCCATTTCTGACTTTGTCAGACGCCATTTGACCTTGGTGAGGCCTCTCATTAGGCACTAGATGAGTAACGACCCACGTGACACCCCATCACACACACTGGCACTCCTAAACCTGCCCCCCTGCCCCCCCGTCCATCCAGACACCACCGGCCAAAGCTCCCTGCGGCATCGGAGCCCCCCTCGTGTGACGGGGACACCGGCCCCACCGCGGGAGCAGACGCCCACTCACTCGGTCCCCTCCGGGGGCTTTGCTCGCCATCTCCTCTGCTGTCAGCCCGCCCGGCCCTCCCTCGGGGGGGCTGGTGGCCAGGAGGGAACCCGCCGCCTTCTCGTTCCTCACTCGGTACACGAAGTGCTCGAAGGCAGGAGAATGACCCAGGGGCTCAATCCCGTAGCTGACGTTCTCAAACTGCAGCAAGCCCCTGCCACAGTGATGGTGTGTCATTTGTCACCAGCCCCAGCCGCCGCGGAGTGAGGCAGCCAGAGCATCCCTGGGCATAATGGGCTGGGCAGCACGGGGAGGTGGCGGTTCCTTACCGGAGCCCCGAGCAGGTGCTGAGGGTCACTGCCGAGCTGGGGAAGCCCTCGACGTACCCCGAGTAGTGGCAGCCGCCCTACATCACGACAGAGGACAAGGAGCCCCTTCTGTGGCCGTGAAGCAATTCCCGCACCCGTCACCCGAACTGCACATCCCGGGCAGCAGCTCTACGCTGCAGCGCTTACGGCACAAACCCCCCCGGAGCAATCCAAGGTTACCTTGAAAAGGGTTGAATCAGGGCGCAAAGAGCCTTTCTCATTAGACACGTAAATCCTGAAATCATCAGATAAAAAGACACTACAAAAGAAAGGTGGAAAGTGAAGCACTTCAAATAGTATCTCTTGCCCAGTTTCTTGAGCTTGGTCCAGGTCCTGCAGCCCACGCTGTTGCACTGGCAGACCCAGCGCCCGCTGCCATCAGGGCTGACGGGTACGGACACCCCTCACACCCTCCGCCACCCTCTGCCACCCCACGGCACCACACACCCGTCCCCCGCAGGCTTTGGGACGTGCCCGCAGCAGGGCACGATCCTGGCAGCTGCCGAGGCCACAGAGAACCCGAGGGAGCGGCGCCAGCGCAAAGGCCCGCGGGGGGACAGCCCCGCAGCCCCCCCCGTGCCAGGGCACAGGACCGC
Source organism: Rissa tridactyla (assembly GCF_028500815.1). NCBI lineage: Eukaryota > Metazoa > Chordata > Aves > Charadriiformes > Laridae > Rissa > Rissa tridactyla. The sequence goes on from NC_071485.1 coordinate 3,913,333, forward strand.
AGCCACCAACTCACTGCTGCTGCAGGTGAAGGGTGTACGGCCTCCCCTCGATCCCGAGGACGTAGGACACCGTGTCCTTGCACATGCGGGAAAGCAGAGAAAGGGAGAGTTAGGAAGGACGACTGTGGAAAATCATGCTCTGAGGGAAGCGCAAGCGCTCAGCGCTTCGTCGAGGCGCAGGCAGAGCCAGGGCTGTGCCGGCAGCACCGCTGCGGTGCCTCCGTTACAGCTGCCAGCACATCTGTATATGTGTGTGTCCCCACAGCTGGAGCCCCCGGTCCCCCCCATCCCACCGCCGAGGTACCCCCTCTCCCGTGGCGTTCGTGGGCAGCCGCAGCGGGACCGTGACCTGGGCCAGCACCGGGGAGCCTGGAGGGGAGAGAGACCAGCGCGGTGCTGAGCGCGGCCCAGCCCACACCCAGCCGTAGGTGGCAGTGCTGGGGCGGGGGGGACGGGGGGAGACCGAGGGGTCCCGGCCCAGACTCACTCAGCAGCAGCAGCAACGCCTGGTGCAGCCCCATCGCTCAGCCCGTAACGGCCATACCGGCCCCCCGCCCCCCAAAGCAGAGGCGGAGGAGAGAGAGAGAGAGCGCGCCTTGTACAAAACTGGCATCTTTATTGCTCGTTTGATTCTTACAAAGGGGTCGGTAACAGCCCTTTCGTCAGGCCCCGACGGCACAGGAGCGACGCGACGCACAGAGCGGGGACGGGTCCGCGGAGGGCACCGGTCTAAACGTGTGCGGGACACAGACCTCCTCGGGGGACAGGGGTACACGTACACTTTAAAAAAGAAAGTCAGTAGTCATCTTCAATATTCAACACATGTAAAATTTGAGCTATTTCCTTTCCGTAGGATCACGTCTAAAAACCGCGTGTGCGCTGCCCTACACCACCACCCTGCAATACTGCTAACGTGCACGCTGGAAGTATAAAAGCTCTTAGCTATTAAAAGGCACCATTTTCAGCATAGTTTTAGTTCACACAAACAGCTTCGAATACAATGAAGTACGTCTCTCCCGGTGACCTCATTCCCTGGATTCCCTCCTCTCCTCCCCACCCTCCGAGCGGCCCCGCGCCATCGGCCTCCGGCTGCAGGGCCGGTCACTACGGACGGACAAACAGACGGCCCAAACTGAGCAGAATACAACAAAAATTAGGAAGTGATTATCTTGGAACAAAGAGAAGACGCCCCCCAAATACATCTGGTGATATTCTAGCTGACATTTTACATATTTTAATAGTGTTATAAACCTTAGTCTACGTTTATGGGAAACCACAGGAGTTCAAGTATTTTATTACTGCAAATGCAAACACTATATATATATATATATTTATATAAGTATATACAGAGGAAAAGATTTCTTTTTGGCAATATTATGGGGGATTTTACAGATTGGAGTTTGTACTCGATGGCTAGCACAACGTGAATAAGCTAAGCACTCTTTTCAGTACTTACTGCACTTCTAGTGAGTTTGTGCAACGGATTTCTATTTGTGACCACCAGCGTCCAGTTCCTACCCACGGCACCGCGGAACCACCATCAACAGCTCTCCCTGGCCAGCAGCCGGGCGCCCAACGCCCCTTTTCAGAAGGCGTTTTAAACTCCAGTACAGTGGGCGGCGCGGAAGCGGGCGGCAGCCCCCCCTAACGCACGTTAGCCGGACGCATCCTGACTGACACTAAACGGGTTGGAGGATTAGGCGAAAAATTCGCATTAGTCAACAGGCTCCTGTTTAAAGTGCTGAGAGCAGCTCAGGTGGTCCAGGCAGAGAGACATTTTTTGCTTCTCGATGTTCTGCAGGGACTGTTACTCAGTCTTTAACCAAAATTAAAACCTAAGAGCGCCCCATTCTTTTAACCCCACATACGGCCGTTGTCTTTTCGTACCTTTATTTTCACGGCCCCTTCACAGGACCCCAGACTGGCAGGGGCTGGAAGGGACCTCCGGAGACCATCTAGTCCAGTCCCCCGATCATCCTCGTAGCCCTCCGCTACGTTGTCTTGTAGTTCAAGATATTAGTGGAAATTAGTACAGCATCCTCGTTTAGCAACTCACGATTACTAATTTAAACCCATTAAACTGAGTGCTCATATAGCACAGCTTAGTGTCAGTCAGCACGGAAGTAAGATTTTAAGTGCATTATTACACACCAATAAACATTTATACATGCATAAACATGTTTACAATATATTTATCTTCCTCTGAAAAAGTACACTGATACCTTATTTCACTTGTGCCATTAATGTGTAAAGGAAAACATTTTCCAGTCCATGCAAAATAATTTTAAATTAATTGGCCGGATCTCCTTGTTTTGAAAATGGCGTGGGTTACTTCAAACCTTCACTGTACCTTTAGAAAGACGACAACAAACCAGACAATTTCGTTATTAGGGCTCGTGGCAGAAATGGGGAAAGCAGAAGCGACTCCCACGTGCTGTACTTTGAAGATGACTGAAGCGCGGGCTGCTCCGGCCGGAGCCCCGCTGCGGGTGACAAAGCCACACTGCTCGGACAGCTCTAAGAGCGCGTTGGATGTTTTCAGTTCCTGTAGCTTTGGTAGAGGTATTTAGTTTAAAGGTTTACATTCCTCGTTTCAGTATCTCGTTTGCCGTATCCCGGGCTGCAGAAGGAAGGCTCTCCGGGATCTCCACGGGCCACTCGATGCGAGAAGGGAAACTGCAACTTCAGCTCTGGCTCCGTGAACAGCTCGGCTCACGTCAAGGCCCCAGAGAAGCCAAACGCTATTTGGGAGGCAAAGGTGCCGGTCGAGAAGGGAAATAGTGTCCCTGAGGTAAACATTTCTGCTGGGGTGGAGGAGGTCCCTGAGGTGCACACTTCTGTTGTGGCGGTGGCGGCCTGAAAGGGGACAGAGCAGCCACCATCAGCCCAGGTGAGGACACCAACACGCGTGTCCCTCTCACCTGGCACCGGCACCGCGGCCCCCGGAGACCCCCCCGGGCAGCCAGGCTCATCTCCCCGGCTCAACGCGCTGTGCTCAGACCCTGCTCTCCATCGCCCAAAACCCTCAGGGACCCCCTGAGGCTGTTAACACACCATTTCCCCCCAAATCATGTAAAGACCCCCAGGAGCTTCCCACCAGGACGAGCTGTCTGGAAGCACCCCTCGATACCCTGCGCGTTCTGGATACGCGTGTTTTAGGGCATGGGCATAACGGCTTAGAAATACAATTAAAAAGTAAAATGAAAAATAGAGGAAAACTTTCTGTTCGCAGTTAATGAGAAACAATCCTGTGCTTGGCAATAACGTTCACGAATCAGCAAAATGACAGATTTTTTGAGTAATTTCTTTTTAAATCGCCTATTTTGAGAAGCATTTTATTCACCAATGTGCAGAGCTAATCTGGCCCCAGAAAAGCACTCTGAAACCTGTTAATCAAGATGTAGCCCTGGCAGCGCGTAAAATGAATGCTCGGGGTAACAGCACTTCAGTTCCACAACGTGAAATGAAGGAGAAGTGCCTTCCAGTAACGGGCCAGCCCTGCTTGCCTACAATCCGTGATGAAACACCCCAACGCCTGCCCAGATCCATGCACAGCAGCGCAACCGCCAATAGTTATTTGCAATGACTCGACCAACCTTGTCGGCAGCTTCTGTGGCTGCGACGCCTGGTACTGCGGAGCCGGGTAGTACGACTGGTGGTAAGCCTGCTGAGGATGCCGGCTAACTGGGTACGACGGAGCAGGAAAAGCGTTTGGTTCCATATCCTAGAAAGAAAACATAACAAGAACGTTCACAAACTTGCATTTAGGGAATCGAAATATTTGTTTCCTTAGTTAAGTGACATTTAAGACCACTTGCAAACAAACCTGGAAATGACAGAGTTGCTCTTTCCTGCTGAGAAACTCAGTAGAAAGAAGCAACAGCCGTCTGAGAAGTACCGTATTTTGGAAAAAACCAGAAAGGCTGGTCACGGCAAGCGTCTGACTTGTTCTGCAAGTGCGCGTTGGCCAGTTATCGCATGCAGAGGGGTAACGGGGCTGCAAGGGAGCGGGGCTGGGGAGTGGGCAAGGGCTGCTCCCCTCCCCGCGAGGGGCCGGGGGTCCCGTGTGAGGGCAAGGGGTAGCAAAGCAGGGAAACTGCTTGCCAAGCCAAGCACAGCCCGTACAAACGCTTAAAGAGTCGGAAACGGAGAAGTTCTCCCCCCACACCCCTTAGGAAATAATTCTTCTCTTTGCCTCCTAGCAAAGAGAAAACCCAATTTACAGAAATGAAAAAATACAGTAACTTTGACGCTTTTATTAAGGCGAAAATTACATAAACTGCCTTCATCTGTTACAGACCGCAAATAAAGTAACGAGAAGCAGCTCGTTCCTACCGTGGGAACACCTCTGGGAGCGTAAGGCATGCCGTGGGAAAAGCCTCTGGGGGGGTAGTCTCTCGGTTCCATTTCTGTTCTAGGAGGTGGTGGCTGCAGTGACCTGGAACGCAGTTGGTACGGACTGTGAGCACGTCACCTGGCCAGAGCCACTACGCAGGCTAGGAGCCCGAGCACCCCAAACCCGCTCGATGGATTTACACTGTCTTAGCACATACCAGATGTCAGGAAGACGGCGCTTGCCGCGTGTCTAAGAAACAACAGAACCCTTTTCCTCTTTAGGACTGGGGCAGCTTCATTTTGCCTCTTTATATCAAAGATGGGACTCAAAACTAAAAAACCCATCACCAATGCAGGACGACAAACATAATGGTAAAAAGAAAGTTCTCTGCTCCCCTAATTTAAGATGAATTTATCTTTCCTGTCATTGCCCGGGGCAAGGGGGCCTTTAGATGCAGGGGCCTTTGCCTGGGACTGGAACACGCCTCCGTACTTGGGCATCGGCTTCTGCAAACAGACGTCTCTGGCCTGCTTCAAAAGGGCAGAGGAGGAGGTAAAAAGGAGACACTACTTACGAATGGCAGCGTGACATTAATCTTCTGTAGCATCGCTTCAGCCGGTCTCTTTTTACAAATGCCAGAGCAGCAGCTATAAGGAGCGGGAGGATCAGGAAAAAAAATACCAGCAGCCCATTTCTCAGCGAGGTGTCTTTGTCTGATGGGGACAAAGCGATGAAGAAGAAAAAAAAAGTATTACATGGCATCACCACCACTTGACTCATTCCAGCAGTGACTATTTGGTAGGACTGGTTCCACAACTGTTTTCTATTTTTCATAGGAAAAAAACCCTAAAGAATCTAGTAAGTCTGCACGATATATGCCCAAATATACTATTTTCTGATTATCTTTTCACAGGGATCGTCTGGTCAAAGTTGAAAGAACGGTGCGTGCTGTGACACCCTGGGCTATAGCAGCATATTGAATTACTAGATCAATACCTAATTTTTCTTCCACTACATTACCATGAAGATCATATGAGCTCAACTGAGAGAGACGAAAACAGAGCTTCTGCCCTTTGGTCCGATCCTAAATCTTCCTCTTCTGCCACTGTTTGCTGTAGGCAAAGAACTCGGGTTCTTAACAATCTCTACATTTTTATACGCAGGAAATCTCTCCACTGCAGGCTGTACAAAAAAATCCTTTCCCTTTTTTGTCTGATGATTTGAGGCATCTGTCCACGCTCCACCGTGATTCTCCAGTCTGCTGCACCAACGGAGTGTCCAGCCTCCCCCAAGCCCACACCGTCGTACAGAAAACAGTCTCCACGATCATTCTTGCAGCTCAGAGAAGGGACTACATCCCATCCTTATATAGCCCACACAGGCTTTGCACAAGTTTCCTCCAAATTATGGCTTGCATTTGCCTCCCTATTTCATCTTCACGCTGCTGGCGAGAAGAGTAAGCTTCACAGCCTCTTTCAGTTTGCCTTCTCACGTGCACGAACGGTGCTCGCTGCCCCAGGCAGCACGTTCCCACTCCTCACATTCCCACAGAGATCCACAGATCTTCCAAGTATGCAGTACCTCATCTTGCCATGGCAAACACTGACCTAGTACCTTTCCTGGGGAAACAACTACACAAAAATCCCCACAAAATTCCCTCCCCAACCCTTTTTTTCCCTCCACAAAACCCCCAAACCGAACGTCTGCAAACAGTATAGTGTCACAAACCTCCCTCTCTCCCCGTTTCTTTACCGCGTGCCCCTCTTCCATACCCTGAGTTGTTTGGGGCAGGGACTACGTTTGCATTTACCACCAAAGGAAGCATGCTGTCTGCACTCAAAAAATAAACGCTAATAAAACAGCGACTTGTGAACATGCGCTGCCCTAGCCCACCTCGCCAGACGCTCATCGTGACGGCGCCGCAGGTCACATGCCACCGCCCCCAGACACGGAGCAGGGCAGCTCCTCAGCTCTGCCCACGCTGCTAGAAGCGGCATGTCCCCGCGGAGACGCAGGTTCACATCCATGGCTTTGAATATCCTCAGCCAAATTTCATGTTTTATTTGCATCTAGGAATGGAAAGGGCTTCAATTCCCAGCTTGGATACAGAGAAGTCCAAAGAGGATCTTGGTCCGAGGTGACAGAAATCACCTGAAGGCCATTAAACCAGCCCCGCTGCTTCCCCCAGCATCCCCAAAGAGGGAAGCGCACCAGCTGGAGCCCAAGCCCTGAACTGGACGCGTTTGCCAACGAAACCTGGGGGAGAGCCAGCCACCAGAAGTGCCCTGCTTCAGAGCAGCCGGGCACCGGGCGCTCAGCCCAGCAGCCCCCGAGCAGGACAGAACCCCAGCCCTGGGGCTGCCCCACAACTACTTGCCGTTATACGGGGGGCCACTGTCCAGACTTCCTCCGTAGCCCTTGGTGTCGCAGTGAGGAGGGGCCCAGCCTGCTTCACAGTGACAGTTCCTGTTGTTATTGCACACCTGGATTGAACAGCACAAACACCACAAACAGGGCTATTTAGTAACCGCTTTCCACGCGTTTAAAAGCGGCATGCAGTAGCCATGCCCGACTGTTCCGTCCCTCCCTATCCCTCCGCCTGGAGAACTTTAACCGGTAACTCCCATGTCAATTCTAAACAGTCCTTGGCCAGGCGTCTCAAGACTTCACATGACTGAGTGAGCGCAGCGCTGTTCAGGATGAGCTTCCAAAGATTAGCTCTCCCAACGGCTTAAAAAGCAGGGCTTTTTTTTTTTTTTTCCCCTTTTTTATTTTTTTTGTGAGATGCAGAGTTTCAAATTACATTAGTAATTCTGGAATTGGGAATTCTTCTTGCCTGGCAAAAAAATACCATCTTAAGAGTTTTTGTCAAAGACTTTTTTGATACTGTTATAGACTTTCTTGCCCAGAGACACTTTCTAGGGAGTTTTACAGTTAAACAAACAGAAAAATTAAGTTACTATCCACTATTTTAAAACTTTCTCAACTTAGATAACTTCAGTTCAATTTTTGCTGACTGTTAAAGGCAGCACTGACAGTACCAAAAAGCAGCCTTTTATAGCAAAACCCATTCTCAAGAACCCCTCAGAATTTTTTTTAATCACCACATCTACCATTATTCCACATTATTTACAGCCTTAAATAGAGAAGGGCAAAAGACTTCCTAGGTGCAAAGAAGACTAGTATATAGACACTACTGGTCACGCACAATTACAGTGTGCGTGGCTCAAACTGGGACTTCGGATTAAAAAAGTCACAGTCATTGGCTTGAAAAATCTCGTGTCCTCGTAACAAAGAAGGCAGCGGACCTCGTGTAGGAATACTGCCGGTGAGACCAAACCTCACAGACTGGGCGCTGCTGCACGCGAGTACCGGCAGGAGCAGAGGCTGTGGCCGCACTCACCCCGTGCCCGTGGCACTGCCGCTCCACGTCGCAGTTGTAGTTGAGCACGGAGGCACTCACGCACTGGAAGTGCCTGCAGATCTGGGGGACGGAGAGATGCACACAAATGGAGTGAGACGGCATTTCACCGAGCGAGCCCTTCTCTCCCCGGCGCAGGGCTCTGCGGCCGCTCTCTGCTCTGACACAAACCCAGAGCAAACCCTGACGTGACAAACCCCGACGTGACAAACCCCGGCTCCACAGAACCACAAAAGGCTGCTCGGTGTGCGGCCTGAACTGTCACCGCAGGTCTTTTGGAACAGCAATTAAACTGTGCACTGTAAGAGTATGTGGAATGCACATTCCTCCGCTGGGGCTAAGCTTCTAGGCTTTTCAGTTTAGTTGGATTTTAATTGAAAGTTGTCTTAAAGGCACTTGTGTGAGCTCTTCCTGCTCATTGACGGAGCTAAGACTCTGGCTCCTGACTTACTTAATTTCTTTTGCTTCATCTATAAATGAAAGGCTCATTAGGTTTCTTCTGCACGTGCGGCGCAGTACTAGGCAGCGTGGGGAACCAACGGACTCGCTCAGTTTTGCATTAACTACAGGCACCAAAAAAAATTAATCCCGTAAATATTCACGAAACCGTGCAGCATGAAACCCCCAAATTACTACTTTAAGAAATCACTTTTTAATTGTCAATTACCTTTCCAGTATCACATTTGGTGCCTTCATTCACCATTCCTGGGTCCGGGACATCAGAGCCTAGCTGGAAATCCACACCCCAGCACGTGGTGCCTGTAATGGGAGTCTGGATAATAGCAGGCTTAATCCCAAACACAGGCATCGTTTTCACGTTTTCACATTGCAGCTTCCCACACATGGCATTCCTACAACACCAACATATGAATACTGTACTGACAGTTGAATTTATTCCGAGAAAAAAAAACTATCACACATTTGATGTGATCTTTTCTTTCTACTGGAAGACGCTACTTGAAAATAAAATTGAGGCAACTCGCCAAACGGAATTGAGCTGGGCCTCATTTCAGTGCTGCAAAGTATGGATTTATCCCTTCTTTCTGCAAGCTGCTGGGATCTTTACACCAAAGAAAACACGACAGTTTGCCGCTCGTATTTCTGTACGTGAACACCTTAGGATACGAACAATCAATGATGGAGATGTGGAACACACTCTCCGTGCCGCAGCCCCGCGTCCGAACGTGTGACACACCGACCCCCTGAGGCACAGAACTGCACGCACGGGGAACCGCGGCACGAGCCTGAATGCTTCAAACCCAGCTATGGAGGAATCGCCCCAGCATTCAAACTCATTTCAAGTATTATGTGCAAGAGTTAAAGGTAGAGGGTCTAAAACTAGAGTCAACAAAACTTACCACTGCGTAAGTGTGGGGGCTTTGAGCTCAGTGCTAATAACAGCTTCAGACATTAGGATAAAACACGCCTTTTCTAAGTCATCTCACCGTGGTTTCAGAACGATGCATGCATGGCAATAAGGTTAGACCACGGCATAACATGTCTCTCCCCAGTGCACCGCCTAGAACACCCCAAACTAACACTACAGCACCCAAACAAGGCTTCTCAATGACACATTCAGGACCTTTTTGATGCACTGGGCTCAACTCACCAGCTGGAACATTTCTTGTAGTCATGGCCATGGAAACCACAGTTGCCAAATCTGTCACCCTTGGAATTCACTTCAGCAAAACAAATGTTGGGCGCTGCTTTGGCTTCTGCAAACGACAGCCCACCCCCAGACAGAGGAACCAAGTTAAACAGGGACAGGAACATCTCACACTATCGTGTCTCCTTTACCCAGCCCAGTTATCCTGCTACACCTGGTGTTTTCCATGCAGGACAGGGAGCTTAAGAACTAGGTCAAAACAAAAAAGAGGTGAAAATGTCTGCACTGCAAGGTTCCAAGTTTAAAAAGAGAGAGAGAAAAAGTCACTTAACATTGACTCAATTATACCATTTGGTATTTCTTCATGGCTTCTTTACAGCCCTGTACACCAGAAGCCCCACTGTAGCACAAGAAAATTACTACTGGAATCACCAGCACGTACAGCAGTAACAAAGAATGCGTGAAGGCTTAGCCATCAACACCACTGTTTCGAATCCTTTGCCAAAGCCACCTGGTCTTTGTTACACAAAAACAAGTAAATATATTTTAAGTGAACTTAGCGTATTCTTTTAACTACATCTCCTAGAAAAATCGTAGCTCTTCCTTACTTGAGCCAAAGATATCCTGACACTGCGCATCGTAGTACTGGCAAACGCCATTGTAACAGTAGGCTTCCTCGTTGTGGCAGGGGTGACCGTTCTGAACGGTGAAGTCGGGCTGGCAGAACTGGGAGGTGCCGTTGCAGTACTCTGGAAGGTCACACTCGTTGTTGCTCGCCCGACACTCGGTTCCTCCAGGAAGGAGCTAAAGAGAGAGAAGGGGGAAACTGCGTCAGCAAATAGAAACCTTACAGCAGAGACAAACACTGCACCCGACCCACAATTGTGTCCAAAAACAAGGGCGTTGATCTGAAGCCCTCGGTGTACGTGCATGACAATTCTCTCTCACGGACGCACTGGCTACGCCAATGCTCTCCTTTTCTGAGCCACTGCAGAACACTTCCAAATAATACATCCGAGTCTCTTACCCGGCAGTTTTTGCAGCAGTCACCGTAAGCACATTCAGCACCGGATCGGAGTCTGCAAGTACCTGGTTCACAGCAAGGATCACTTTCACATTCCTGAAAACGTAAGTGTTATGAATGTCAAGAGATTGCAACCCCCGCCACGCACAATGCCCGCGATGCCCAGCAAGGGGCACGCAAGGCTCCCCTGGCAGCATTTGGGAAACACACCGGCCACTAACCTTTGGTGAACCACAGTCACATTCCTCCCCGGCATCTACCAGCCTGTTCCCGCAGTATGGGACGCTATAGGTTTCATCGGGCTTGGGAACGTTGAGCAGGCAGCTCCCACCTTTGTTAAGAGTTAGCTTCTCAAAGTCTTCCGCACTGCAGCTGCTGAAGTTCCTCGATCCTCTGGAACAGAGAACATAAGCATATCTTTACGCTAGGCCAACCCAGCAGCTTTCCCTCCGTTTGCAGAACGAGGGTAACATTTGTTTTCCCCATGAGTTGCAAGCGTCACACGACTCCTTGCAAGAGTACTTTGAAGAAGAAAGCAGCCTGCAGAAACTAAGGGCATGGGTGGGGAGTTTTGACGCTCGGAAAATGCCTTCCCTTTTCTCAGTTACTTACGATGCTCCAGAGCTCATAATGCAACTGCTTGCTCCGCAGTGACAGACGCGTTCATCATCGTGGTTCATCCCCAGGTTATGCCCCAGTTCATGAGCCATAATTGATGCAAACATCTGTATACTGATTCTTCCGAACTGCACAAGAGCAAAACAGAAGAAAATTAATGGATAGCTTCTATTGAGAAAGTCAGTGTTTACTTATGTGCCAAAAAGACACTTCTGTCGTTCTGTCTCCCCATTAACAGGACTCCCAGACCAACTGTGCCTGCCTTCCAACCAAGCGCATGTCATTTCCTTGGCAATAAAAGCCCTTAGATATTTGGAACACTACCTAACAACCTCTGCTTTCCAGTGCAGCTGCAACATTAACACAAAAACAAGAGTTCTCCACACCAGCCCAAATCTCCTTAAATATGCAAACTCCAATTCCAGAACTTCTGTCACTGATCCAAGAAAACAAGTGCTGGGATTGCTGGTTATCTGAGATCAGCAACTCAGTTCGTTAACGCTCTTGTGATTTCACATAAAGAGGGCAGTCGACCGGCACTGCTCCGGGAGCGCAGGACTGTGTGGGTCAAGCAGACACCAGAGGACAGATTTGAAAACACCCACAGCTCCCCACACCGCTAAGGCAGGGGCGCTTAAGATGTCAGCAGAGAAATCCTGTCCCTTTGTCATGAGTGCTGCACGCTGCGGAGGGCGGAGGCTGCGCAGAGGGTGCAGAAGATTACAGAAAAGTTGTGATCCAGACATCGTGGAAGTGCCAGAAATGGTTGGGGACACATAAAAGCCCCCACTAAGCCACTTCAGCCTTGTTACTAAAGACTGTGCACCTCCAGGAAGACCTGTAGAGCGCAAAACTCACATCTTGATCGCATTCACAGTATCACTGAGGATATCTCACCACGTTAATGCCTCCTGCGTGGCTCTTGGAGCACACTGTTCCCACATAGGCCATTCCAGCTGTGCCACCAAAGCCCTTCTTCCTGCAGTCCCGGGGAGAGAAAGGAGAGGCAATCATCCCGAGGTACAGACCCACGCTACCGCTGACAGCCAGCGCCACAGCCACCCGACACACCGCTTCTGCTCGGGACACACACAACACCGCGGTCCCAGCTTTCCAACACTAACAAAGGAGCACTGTGGGTATGAATGTACCAGCTCAGCTTTGTCTTTCTGTTCATGGCTCTTTCATTCTTTTAAATTAAGACAAGAGTTTGCAGAGAAAGTCAGTCTCTTCCACATCTTCCCTCTAAATATAAAGAGCGAAACGGTCCACCCTTACAATCATTTGTTTTAATTGGCTGTTAGCTGCCTTTGTACCATTGCCAGACTCCCTAGATTTCTTTCCTTGTCAACTTCCTTCTTATTACTCTCTGATTTTCTTTCTACACAGTTCTTACAGCTTAAGTGCAACAGCACAATGCACCGCATTTTACTTCATATAATAGAATTTTAAAAATGAGTATTTTTTCAGCCATTTCACCCTCATCACCTGAATGATGAGAAGGGGTTCCAGCTCCTGCTTTGCAGGAGGGCAGGCTGGGCCCTTGCCCCGTGCGAAGCCGTGCTCTCACCTCTGCCCTTTCTCGTGCTCTGGGCAGTGACTTCCTAAGGCCTGCGCTATCTGCGGGAGCGGGAAGTGCACGGGGACACGCGTCCTGGAAGCGGGGCAGAGACGGCAGCTCAGGAAGCCCTGTGCTAGTTCAAGGCAGGAGGGGCAGAGAGATTAACGTCACGTGTCAAAGCTCAAACCACGGAGCCAGCTTCTGGATACCAACTGCAGAAACAACTTTTTCTCCGTTAAAATGCTCTGCACCAGGTTTATGCTCATTTTCAAGGGGAAAAAGCCCTAGATTGCAAGTCCAACCAGTGTACAAGCGGGCCAAGGATTATCCGAACGGAAGCTTTATACAATACACCATATAACATTGCAGGACACGTGGGACGAGAAAAAAAATGGTTATGTAGCAATATAGCTGTCAGAGAGGACACTGAATTCAAGCACCACAGAAACCTTAAAAATGCTTAAGTTGACTTGGAATGTTTTCACAAGTGCATAAACCACTGCAGACTGAAATACAGCAGCTACCTTTGATGGTACAGTGCGGCTGAGCAGACAGGAATAGAATAAGCTTCTTAAGAGCCAAAGGGAAAGAACTTTAACTCACAGAACAAACTGGGCGCTGTCATGCCTCCGGCGCAAAACAAGATTCTTCTCTCGCCACTGTACAAAATTTGCCAGCACATCCCCAGCACCTCCGTCTGTGCTAATTAAGTTTTCGTACTTCCAAATCTCTAGACCAACCAGCACAATGCGGATGTTCAACATGATGTACATCTGGGGAAGAAAAAAAAAAAAAGGAGAAATATTTCTGAAGGCCCCCAGACAAGAACAAGTGGTCTGGCGTTACGTAACTTATTGCAAGAATCTACTTTTTCTGCTTGGGTTTGTTCTTTTTTTAAGTTAGTACACAATTCAAGTCACCAGAATGCATTTACCCCGTGATTTAGACTTTCGTTAGCTAAAGGATCAAAGTTTAAATGCCACATTGGCCATACTAAAAGAAAATCCGAAACAGAAATAAAAAGGAGTCTCAAGCCTGACAAATAGCATCATCTCAAATAGTCAAGCTGAAAGACGTGGTTTTTCTCTAACCTTTACACACACACATGAATTGCAATAATTGCAACAATCTGCCCTGTCACTCACTGGATGTAGCGCAGCTGGGAAGAGTTCCCTAATTAATTCTCAAGTATGATGATTGCAGATTAATTTAGAGGTGGAAAAGCTTTCATAGAGATGCATTCACCAAAGCCCCTGTCAATAGATACGGCCATCGCTGTGCAGCCCCTGCTCCTCTGGCACTCCTTCAGCACAACCTCATCAACACGACGGCCCAGGGAACGGGGTTAGCTCCTGGCTTGATAAAAACCATTATTTCTTTCTCAGAGTGGTAACAGAACAGACTCCAAAGTGGAAGTTCACAGGAGCAAACCCAGCCGCAGGGCTCCGCGCGCAGCATCGCTCCCACTTACGCTGTCCAGGAAGTTTGCCAGTTGCACCATGTGTTCTCTCACTTCTGTTTCACTCTTCCCAAAATCTTCAAACTGCGAGACAAAAACTTAATCATGAAGAGATAAAGACAAGATGTAGAAAAAAAAAGCAAAACATTTTAAGACTAGTAACATGAAAAACATTTTCGCCTGGCTCCAAATCTCCTGTCAACATGACGTCAATCAAGGCAGCAGCATCTTCACTGCTATTGCTCAACAGCTCAATATTCAAGAGAAAACAGCAAAGGCAGCTTTTGCCGTGTGTTCTCCTTACATTTTTAGTTCCCTTGCTGATAGAAACTCTCCACGTCTGACAGCTTACTCTTCCCTGAAGAGTATGGCATAGAACATGTTTGTTCAGTTTTAGTTTAGCCTATTTGCATAACCTTGGCTAAAGCGTCAGTGTCTTTCAACAATCCATTTGGGAGCAATGAAGGCTGAGGGCCTTCCAAGCCATCTCCTGGGGAGAAGGAAGGGAACGCGACACACAATCTCTACCTTCTCTTTATCCACAACTATGAACAGCTCCACATATCTTGTCTGATGTAGGACCGCCCTCTTTCTCTACGGAAAAAAAGTTTTAGACAACTTCAAATTTATTAATTCAAGCGTAAACAAAAAAACCCACGACATTGTCATATTTCGGTAGATACAACCAACGGTTTGAGACACACACCCAAAGCACTCTGTGCCATGACGAAAACAAGCCAAAACCAAGAAGTGTAATCCAACACAATGACAATTTCTTGGTGTTTTACACTAAAATTTATCTGCACAAAGATTTTCTGTGTTTCAAAAGCGACATTTTTACTTCTCACAGGGGTTTCTTTGCAAAGACAGCACGCGCTTTTACACAGGAGCAGAAAGACACTACGAAGCAAATGCCAACAACCTTGACACGAAACACAACGTTCTTCATTTTCCTGCTTTTACTGCAATCTTGTTGCTGTATAGCCAGCCCTTAAAGGACGAGGGGGACCTTCACCCCAAACTGTTATTCTGATGGTCAGGACAATGGAATAAACAACACAGTATTCCCCTGGCTTCTGATGTGACGCTTTGTTAATGAGTCTCTCCAACGAGGGTAGTGTTCCTGCCCTTAAAAGCCCCCAAAAAGCTCTGCCCATGAATAATCGCCACTCGACTCCCACTGCTTTGAGCAGAAGCAGAAGAAAATTGCAACTGCTTTGTGGAAGCAACTGAGTTTTTCAGCAGTGTGGAAAGCCCTCTGAATCAGAAGCCTTTCGGTATGCGTTAAGCCCCAGGAAATCTGATAAGCTGCTTCCATATCCTCAGCCGAACACTCACAAAACGCGTTCTAGGGGCTGTGGAGAGAACAGTGGAGCACTTACCCGCAGCAGCTGAGTCATACTGGGATGGTGATTTTCCTCTGTATGTTCCCTTTCGTGGTCTTCCATGGTCACCCCACACGTCGCGGACTCTCTCTTCACATTATCCAGTCGATATAGAATGTGTTTAGAGCCAGAAGAGGAATCCATGGGCTCAATTCCATAGGTGATGTTCCCTATTGTCACCAAACCCCTAGAATGTGGTAGCGTGTGAGAAATTCTTGCATTA
This sequence comes from Rissa tridactyla, assembly GCF_028500815.1. NCBI lineage: Eukaryota > Metazoa > Chordata > Aves > Charadriiformes > Laridae > Rissa > Rissa tridactyla. The sequence continues at coordinate 3,928,966 of NC_071485.1, forward strand.
AGCACAGAGGATAGTTACGCAGATTTTTACAGTAAAACAAAGGAACAATTATTCTTTGATAACTAAAGGCACGTCTATATCTCAGTCCTTGCAAACCAGCATGCTTCACTTCAAGCCTGAAAGCAGCCTTTCACTGGGCCTTCACAAATACATCAAATTATATGTTTTTGTAAGAGTTTGCAATGCCCAAGAAATCAAGTCACAGGCCTTAAGCAGAAATGCTTTAGTCCAATTACTATTGCCACTCTGGTGTCTGACATGGCACTGCAAAAAATCAAAGTCCCAAAATATATGGAAATTAGCCTAAAGCAGAAAAAATTTCCTATCAAATTTGAAGTGCACAAGCTTTAGGGTCAATTTTGTAAAATTTGCAGACTAGCGTTTGACTTTCCATTCTTGCACGATGTACAGTTCTTTGTAGTGACCACCTACCCAAATTAGAAAATAAGCCAAAACTAGTGTCAAAGCACAACTTACTGTACCCTGATAACAAATTGCAACTTATTTAATGGTATTTCAAATATTTACTAACCACAGAAAGACTGCACAAAGGCATATGCTATTGCAGCTTGGCCCCGGCCAATGAATCCCTGCCTGGCTGAACAGTAGTTAAAAACAGAGCAGGGATTTTGTTTCAGGTTCAGCGAGCCGCGGGCCGCGCGTGACAGCAGGGACACAAAAGAGGAGCCGTGCTACCTGAGCCCCGAGCATGTGCTGACAGCAACCACGGAATCCAGGGTCCCCTCCACGTATCCCTGATAATGGCAGTGATCCTACACGGGAAAACAAGGGCGCGTTACACACATATTCCACACGTAGCTGCAGAGCCAGTGCCATCTCTGATCGGTAATCGCTGTGCCTGCCACGGACGGGCAGCAGTTACACCTTGAAAACGTAAGACGCTTGAAGTTAAAGTTTACCACATGCCTTTTGGCTACAGTCTATAGCTTCGAACGTGCCTCTAGCTCTACCACAGTATAACAGCATTTCCTTCACTAATGTATGTCTAAAAATTTCCTCACCTGCCTCAGTACACGAGGATTTATACACACGGAGCTGATGGAGATGCCAGGGGCACAGCCCTCCAGCTGCACCCCCACCTCCCAGCTCTGTAAGGCAGACGCTCCTCACAGCTCGGTGGGGCCAGCAGGTCACTACACATTTCAGCTAAAAATCCCAGTCGCACCCTCAGTCGTTCTACCCGAAGCCGATTCAGAGCTGGCGCTGCCAACACGTTATAAATACCCGCGAGCAGGGCTCCGGCATTATCTACCAACCGGATTTATTAACTTGACTGTGAGCCATCCTGCTCTTAACTTCTTCCCTCCACCCTGCCTCAAATATTTTGAGGCCAGCCCCTCCCTACCGATTTGGGCCAAAACACCATTCAGGCTTCTAGAAAACAGTCCTGCAGAACGCGTGACCCGTACAGAACCTCTGTGCAGCACGAAGCGGGCCAGCACCCGCCGTCCGTGCCACCAGGCGCTGTGCTGCCCAGCTCTTTGGTTGCACAGCACATCCCCACCAGCCCTGACGAGACAGATACTTCCATTTTGCTCTCTATATACACATTTTGGAAAGTAGACAAGGTGGTAGCAGGGGCAAATACACTCCATTTTCCCTGACAAGCGCATTTTTGAATGGTATTATAGGGGTCAGGCAGATTATGTTGGCTGTTGTCTCAGCAACGAACGCAGAAAGCACTGAAGGCATGTGCTAATCCTTCAGGGCCGTGGTGACTTTCATGACCCGGTGCAGAAAAAGCATTTTTCCTCTTAGTCAATCACTTTTAACCAGGAAGTAAATACACACTTGACTCAGGTGCTCTCTTTTCAAAAACAAGATCCTATGAATCATGTATGACTAACACTTCCCTTCCAAAGGAACAACGCTGATACATCAGAAGAGTGAAGCCATTAGAAATACTCCTGTGCTTTTTGGATCACACGAGCTGCTTTTTACTCTTACTCTACGGAAGCTATTAAATTTTCAAAGACAACCTACCAGGCAGGCTGCTTGTACAGAAAAGAGGGCTTCAGCTGCTTTTTCAGTGGAATAACTCCATTGCTATGCAGACAACATCCTTCTCAAAGGTCCTCCAGACTTGATCTCATCATCCCTTCTAGTAGTTCCCAAATTTCTGGACTAACGGATACCCCATCAGCCCTCAAAAATTCTTACAGTCATTAACAGACAGCCTCGCACAACTGAAAAGATGGGTCAGCAGCTGACCGTTCATTTTGGCCTGTGGATCGGTCTGGAAGAGCATCGTGTGTAAAAGCAAAAGCCAGCTATTCAGTCACCTCCCACCCCAGTTCTGCTCCGTGTGTGCTGGTGCCCGTGAGAAGCACGGCCTGTGTCCAGCAGCGATACCGCAGCACCACTCTCAGACAACGAGATATCAGACAGCTAAGAATAGCATTTCCTTCTCAGAGAAGAGTCGCTTTTAATTAGACAGCAATCACCTCCACATAACAAAATACGGGCCTGTTACAAGCTCTAGGCTCGATCCTTATCCAAAGTCAAGGCTTCTCCGCAGGAAGAGCGCAGGCATGCACGGCATTGGGAACTGGCCCAGCGAAAAATACAACTATCGTTTTCTAGCCCGTGACTCCCTCATCCTGTAGATGCTCAGTGTTCAAGTCACCGCCAGTAAGGGTACAAAGAGAAAGAAATCCTACCTGGATATCTGGATACTCAGATTGCAGCTTCCCCTCCTTATCATAGGTGTAAACCGCAAAGTCTTTGGGCAGCAGTTCCCTGTAAGGAAAGGGGAGAAGGAATACAAGAGGAATTTCATGAAGTGACTATGACACTATAGCAGGGCAGTAAGATGATCCTAATCAAAAGTGTCACAAATATGTAAATTCCAATTAAATAAGGAAACATTCAAAAGGAAAACCACCCAAAATTAACAAAGAAATTGTGCATTTCCACAGCAAAATCCAAGATACCAGAATGGTGGAACCACTAATGAAATCAAATCAACCACCACACTCCAGATAAGTAGAACAAGCATCAAAAGCCATTAAACTGTGCTAAAAGTTTGCTTTCGTGGAGAAAAAAAAAATCACAGCACTCAGTCTGCTGCATATGCCTTCTCTTCCCCAGTTGGGGAAGGAAGTGCACTGGGAAGTCTCCCACGACTACGCCTGCTGACCCACACTGGTAAATCCCTCGATGCGGCGTAGCTGAATTCCCATGTTTCTGAGGGTCAGGGGCTTGGCAAGTGGCAGCCAAAGATCCCCAGGGGCTTGTACACTCAAATAGTTCTGTCTCTTTTGCCTGTTATGAGGGCACTTTTAAGAAGCAATAGCCTGCTAAATGGTCACTTGCTGCTGCCGCAAGTAGCCCTTTAAAAGTTAAACTCAAAACAGACAACATCTATATTGTCTGTAAGTTATGAATATTAAGGCCTTGGATATAAAGTCCGCTTCCTCATTTACCAGTATTCTTGTGCTACTGAGACAGGAAAAAAACCCTGAAACAATAAACAAACCCCAGAAGAAAGTGAAAATATTTACTTGAAATATAGTTCAGCTTGTTTATTTTTAGATGTGCATGGAGAGAGTCCTGTCAACGGTTCTCCAGATCCCCTTCGAGCACGCTGCCGCTTCCCTCGCTGAGGGGGTCACCGGGGGGCGGGAGTTCAACAAAATTCTGCCTGATGGCCAAGCCCGTGTGACTCAATCCACTTGCGCCGTCTTGCTCCGCGGATTTTGCAGAGCCAGCGTGTAACTGCACTTCTCAAAGAACCTCAAGAATCGGAACTCGCGTGCACCCTGCCAGCTCGTTAGCTGGACACAATAGATGGAATTTAATAATTTAAAGAAATTCATCACTTACTTGTTCTTTTCTAGATGAATCGTGTATTCATTTCCCTCGATCTCAATAGCATACGACACCTTGTCCTGAATATAAAAGAGTTGCATTTTACTCATGTTAATGAATAAAACGTTCTTTGAAATCAACAAAAGTTCAGCAGAAAGCAGTCTCTGTGAGCTTCATCACTGCTACGACTACAGCATTCAAGTCACTCCTGTCACCTTCCCTCACTCGGGACTAGTCTGCACTCTCAGCCTTCTCAGATACAGCTGTACCAGCAGAGACCCTGCTGGAGACGCAGCTGATACCAGCAGAATTTCACCCTGGAGGGATGCAGAACTCTGCGGATCCGAGCTGCCTCTCCCATCTCGTTGCTGGCACCCCGACGCTGGTCGGGGGCGCGGGTGTTCCTTGGCTGAGCCCGCGAGACTTTGCAATGAGAAGCTGACCACGGCCAGCAGGATTTGCTTGGGTTCCCTGCACACAAAACGACTGCCACGGCCACACGTGGGAGCTGCCAGGTACTGAGCTAATCAACTTACTTTCTTCAGTCTTGCTAGTTGCACCAGACCGGGAATAACCACGAGTGGGTGAGCCTGAAACCTATTTTATCATTGTCCCTACCTCCGGAACCTGGCATTCCTTCCTCGTAACGGGGGAAAAGTCACATGAAGGAAGCTATTTCAAAATAGCTTTGTGGTTTTCTTATTATTTGTTTGTAAGACTTCCACAGAAAACCTCTTAGTAACAGCTGGAAAAGGACAACGCAGTTTTATTACTGAAATCCACAGTGGGCCAGTGCCTCCACAGCCTTGCGTTAGTCAAGTGCTACCCACAGCAACTGGCTCCTTAAATATTAAGTGGATAAAACTGAAATCACCTGACCACTACATTAATTATCACAGCAGGAGAACCGGTCAACAACTGCAATAAACTGCAAGGCATTTTTGTTAATATTAAATTTTGCCAATGTTTATAAGATTTGTGACTACACACAGTTGGTCTAATCCAAATACTTTGAAGCATGCAGTCTTTAGTTACGTGGCTACAGCAGAATAATACGGGCTGGAAAGTACCACTGGAGGTCATCTAACCCGTCCCCTGCTCAATGCAGGGCCAGCCCAGGCTGCCCAGGGCCTCCTCCAGGCAGATTTTGAGCATCTCCCAGGATCATGATTCCACCACCTCTCCGAAACTCATTCCAGTGCTTAACAACTCCCATTACACAACTTTTGCACCCAGATCAAAAACCCATTGCGGCAACTTGTCGCCTCTGGAGCAGGGAGGCATCTCCCGTAACTCAGGTAAAGGCAACGCTAGGTGTGATACCTTTTGTGAGGGTGGGTACTTGTTTGCTGCTAGACAAGTCTGATAGTGTTTTGTGAGAATTTCAGGTCACTTTTGGGTGGGCCTCATTAGGAAGTAGATACTAAACTGAAGGCATTCTTCAGACTGCCCAGTACCTGGACTGAAGAGACATTGGAAGCCTCTCGCCGTTCTCTTCCTAACCTCTGCGGGATTACAACTTCATAGGAAGACAACTGAGAAATCTGCTGGAAACCTAGAAAGCAGAACAGAAACACTGGCTAAAGAAACAAGGCAGTCGGAAGGATAAGGCACAAGGAAAATGCTATTTCAGGGGAAGCCCCTTCAGTGGGAAGGGGGCAGCCCGTGATTCCAGTTCAGGTCTCCAGTTTAACACAGCCCTGGAACCGGGCTGCTGAACGCGGGTCCTCAGCAGTGCACGGGGCAGATTCCTCTGCCACTAGGCTGGCATCGCTTCTTATCGTGCTTACAAGCTCTACTTTTAAGAAACAACATAGCCCCACGCTGCCAAGGCACCACACATGTTTAGAGAGTGGTAACCCAAAAAGAAAAAGCCAAAGGCCCTGATGCACACAGGAGAGCACAGGGCAAACCTCAGAGCAAAGCATGCTCGGATTGTCTTGTAAAAGGCCAGAGAAAGCAACAGACATCCAGCAGAGAGGACACCAAATTTACCAGAAGGTTTCAAATTGAAAGTTTCACATTCCAATTACTGTCTTACAAGTATCTATCGCATACACCACCACCTTTCATCAGCAGGAATCAGAGCATTTAACAAAGCAGGTCAGCACAGAGAGAACTTCTTCAAGGACACACAGAAAGACAGTGTCAAAACCAGGTGCCTCGCGCTGCCAACCTGCAGAACCGCTCCAGCTCCACCACGCAGCCTCTCCAGATCAGCTCCAGGGGCTGATGGCCCCACGCAGCCGCTCCAGATCAGCTCCAGGGGCTGATGGCCCCACGCAGCCGCTCCAGATCAGCTCCTGGGGCTCTGGCTGACGGCTCGGCCTCACAAAGCCAGCCCAGCCCAGCTCCGCGTTATGCCCTGGCCTTGCACATCACACCAGATGCCTGACTCGAGGCCAGTACTACTCATTGTGTTCTTAGAGAGCTCTTAAGGACCTTATAAAAACAAGCGAGGTGAAACAAACGCATGCAACAAAGCGGCCCTTCGCAGATCACTTTATAAATGATTCGCATATGCAACATCCACCACATCCTCTGACTGAACAACAACCAAAAGTCTACGGTCCAAGTTTCCTTTATAAGGCATCGGTTTTTGCAAGCAACTGTTCTATATCGACTCTGCAAACAATAATAAATTGCACATGTAAATTGCTTTGCCTGGCTCGGGAGCTGCTCTGCCGGGACGCAGGAGGCTGGTCGCCGGGGGGAAGGCTGGTGGCCCGGGGCTTCAGGCAGGATTCAGAACAAGAGTTTTATAGCTCATGGCAATGGAATCAGTGAGCTCATCCGAGGAGCCTGCGTGTCCGACCCAGAGGCAGGGGGAAGGGAACAGTTACCCTCCTTATCACCCTTTGTCTCCAGAAATAATTGCCGCATATCTGGGGGTGGTGAGGGAGTGCTTAGTTCCTGAGATCTCAAAAAACCTCTCAGAGCGGGACTGAGATACTGCATTCATTTAAAGACCAGCCACTTTGAGCACATCAAAACTCATACACTGCAGCTCCGGAGGTGGCTGTGGCTTCTCAAGTCACATGAAGGCAATGGGTGCTTGAAGCCTCCGGGCGAGACGTGCTCCATCGTTTGGGAACCGGGCAGGAGCCCCCACGCGGGCTTTAAATGCCAGGGGTTCCCCGAAAGCCTCCCCGAGCCAGCACGGCCAAGCTGCAGTGACATTCAGGCTCCCGCGGATGCTTTGGCAGCCTCTCCTCTCGTCCCCCGCAGGCTGTCGCACAACCTCAGCACCACGGGTATCACCTTGGGTCAGCGCTTCAAACGGGCATCCCGGAACACGGCTGCCCAAGTGAAAAGCACGTCCACTTCTGCACTCTTTCCACTGATATCCAAAGAGGAAGCAAAAGCAGTTAGATTGCTTTCAACTTCTCCTCTTACAGCACACACGTACGTCCATTTGGAGAACACAGATGCACTGCAGTGCACCTGTTTGTAATAGAGCATTTTTGTCACAAAAACATAGGCAGAGACGTGTTGTTTCTGAAGAAATAACACAGAACACATACTGCAGCAGAAGATTCATTAAATGAATTACAGTGATTGTGGGAAAAAAGGTATAAAAAAAAGCAGAGATAAACTTCCTGAAAATAGCCCTTATGATCACAGGCTACAGAACATACACTGTCAATACCTCCTTGGCCCGAAGACAGGGGAGGGAAGGGCTGCTTCCTTCCCCGGGATCAACCACCAAAAGTACATACTCCAGTAAATCACTTCTCTATAGCTGTCGCTTCCAACCACACATTTCGCTCGTATCCGGACCCAAGCTCTCACACATCGCTGCTCTGCACTTATTTCTTCCCCGCTGCCGTCCGAAAGTGCCTTTACTCGGGGGCATATGGCACTGTGATGTTTGGACAGAGTTTTGGAGACTCTCTTAGGACACACACTACAGAAACATCAGGGCAGGGTTAACCTCGGCAGCACTCAGAAAGCGGCATGCCTCCCCAAAAGCAGCTTGGAAGCAGAAGACAAAGGAGTGAATCATTGCACAAAGCTAGCGAAACTGGGAGGGATTTCTGAGAAAAGTGCAACTCTGAGAGGCGGCTTCTTAGAGCACTAAGTGCACTTCTTGTGCACTAAAAGAGCACAATTTTCAGCTCTCCGAATACTCTGACAGTTCTCCCCCCACCTTCTGCTCTCCTTCCCTCCCTCCCTGCACTACCCCCGGTTCGGGAGCTGGTTTCAGGTACAATGCCTTATTCTTCCCTTCATTGTGGGCAAAATTCATCAGAGGAGGAGGGCGTGTTGGTCTTGATTAACAAAGCGCTTCCTATTACAAGCAGCTAAAATATCAGGGTAGGAAGGCACCGCCTTGCTTTCTAGTGGAACTAAAGAGAGAAAAGCAGCCTTCACATTAAAAGTTCAAACTTAATGCAAACAGATTTCCCTTTAACTTTTAGTTCTCTCTTCTCTTCTGGCAAAAACACCCTTTTTCTCCCCATGTTTCAGTACAGATCAAACTGACAACAAGCCGCTGATGCACAGAAGAGACAAGAGTTTGTTTTGTGGGATTCTCACCAGGACAGAACAGCTCGGCAGCGGCTGGAAGTGCAGCAGCTCCTCCCCTGGCACTGCCCAGGACAAAGCATCCGTTCACAGGTATCTCCATGGCATCAATCCTCACTTCATAAAGAACCTACTTCCACGCTGGCTGCCCCACGCCACGTTTCACGCCTCACCAGCACCCCTCAAAGAGGGCAGCAGACTGGTTAATCAGAAATCCAATGAAAGGGACGAGTGCAATGAAGCAGGAATTAGAACATGCAAGAGACAACCCTGCCCCTAAATCTTCCCCCTACAAAGGCGGCTGCTGCTCGGGGACAGGCCTTTTTCCTTCCGAGAAACACCGATCTTAAAAGATACGTTCTTATTCCAGCAACACATCAGCCACCTCCAGCTGCACCAAGCACCCACCACCCCTTCTAGTGACCGCCACGTTCAGACCTTACCTCACCCAGGGAAGAAAACCATACTCGGCCTGACCTAATTAGCAGAAGGCGAAATTCTAGCAAGGACAAGGCAGTTGGCAGCTATCGCAGCAGTCTAGCTAAACGCTAGGCTCCAGCAGGCTGCGAAGGCATTATCAGATATGTTCCTGCAACCACATGGGTACCAAGATGTGACTGGCTCTCCAGTCAAGACAGCTACTATCCATGAGAACTCATCCGCACATTTCACTACAAAGTACGGGTGGTTTCATTCAGAGCAACTAAAGAAAGGCAAAAACGACAGCAAAAACCAAACTCAGATACTCAGCTGCTTTCCATGCAAGATGTTTGAAGATATTTATATTCACTTTTCCTAAGATATGCTATTTTTTGTAGCTTTTTCTCCACCCCTTTTTGGGAAACTTCATTGCAATATAATAAGTATGGTTCTCAAGCCCAGTAGTTTGCAATAAATTTTTCAGTAACTTACAGGATTTCTTGTAGTCAGGTGCTTCCTGCCCCTGGCCAAGGCTGCTGTCTGAGCTGTGCTCCACGTCACCACCGAGTAGAGCTTCTTATCGTTCATTCTTGGGCGTAACACCAGCTGAGACTGTACTCCCAAGCAGAAAAAAAACAATTGCACCCACTACATTTATCTTGTCTCATTAAAGACTGCCTTTAATTACCAAGCATCAGAGGCAACTAGGAAGATGTGAATCATCTTCCCCTCTCTGTCCCGAATCCACAGTAGGAATTTTGTGCATGTTCCACGGCATGCAGGAGCTTGAAAACCATCGAAGCGCGTCACAGCCGTTACGGCTCTCCAGACGCCGAGACAAGCCGTTAGGGTATTCACTCACGACAGGTAAGAGCGGCATTCAGCAAAGTCAAGCTGCAGCTCCTGTCTTCACAGACCTCGGCACGCTCCTTGAGCGTGAGCCAGATCCTTGGCTCAGCTACAGCCACCCACACCCAACAGTTCACCCCAATTATCACCCGTCCTTTACCATAACTCTTTCCCAAGCCTACTCAAGTGAGGTCAAAGATATTGTCTTCAATGGAAGTGGAAAAAAAAAAAAAAAAAAAAAAGAAACGGGAACGTTTAGACTGCAGCCTTTTAAACCACAAAAATAATTTCATAAAAACAAGCTCATCTGCATGTGACCAGCTCAGCAGCTCAGATACGAACATGCAAAAAAACCACCCTTCCCACACCGAGGAGGAGGACTGGATTCGCGGGGACAGGGCTCAAAACCGTCCCACCTGCAGCATCCCAGGGTCCAGCAGTGCACTGGGACCGCCAGCAACGGCTGCGGGGCTCCACTTCTGCTCTGACCGCCCCCTTCGGATCCCCCACATCACCTCAAGGCATACCAAAGAGCATCGTTCTGTACAATAAGAAAAACTGAAATTCCTCTGATACCACCCAAGTTTGTTCCCAGCTGTGTATCAGTGAAACTCAGAGAGAGGACACCCGGTATGACCATTTACTCGTATTCGCCTACTCCAATTTACTCAATCCCCACGTGAGAGTGGAAACAGAGCCAGGACAAAACCCAGCACCACATGGAAGTAAGGCATTGCTAATGCTCTCTTCAGATTTATCCTGTGCCTGCATCCACCCCAGCAACTTCTAGCCATTTTACTATCAACGTAAAGGTTTGACCAAAACCACATTAAACCTAGAGCATCAGTCAGCAGCAGTGAGTTTTAATCTTCTATTAGCTGTGTGCATGTCTGAGTCAAAAGATGCACACTCCTAAAGCATTAAATACACAAACTCATTAAATTAACCGTTGTTATGATCAATTACAATTAATAGATGAAGTCAGCCGTGCCAGTCATTTGACACTTAGGCAGCAGCCTGCTCACCAGAAGTGCCAACAGTTTACACGCCATCTAGTCCATCCTCGGGTCCCAGGGTAGGATCGCTTCCACCCAGGGCATCTCCAACCAGCATCCCTGATGTCCAATGGGTTCCCCCCGCTGCGTTTGAAGCCGCACCTCTAATCCCCAGAGGAGGTGGACAGTTTACTTCCCTTACGTCTGGCTGCAAATTTTTAGATTTTCAAAGTGTGCTGTCACACTCTCCTCCCTTTTCCTTCAACTAAGTAACAGCCAATATTCAATACATCCTTGTGGACCCTATTTCTTAGATCTCTGACTGTTCATATTAGGCTCTACTCTCCGTGTTAGACGGTACCTATCCTGGAAAAGGACCAAACCAGGGCACAGCAGCCCAGCGAGGCCTCACAAGTATGAAGGTTCACATGCTTTGTGTGTTTATGTATCTCCACAGGTTAATCTGTCTTCCCTAACAGACAGCACGGCTGATTCGCTTGTCGTTCACCACTCTAACACGCATTTCCTTTCCTGCCAACATGCTCCTGCACCCCATTTTTCACCCTCTCGTACTTGTGCAGACAATTATTTCCACCTCAGCAGAACACTTTGCACCCGTCCTTCCAAAGCCGCATCTTTTGACAGATATTTTTCTCATGTGCCCACATTATGGGGGTTGCGAATCCCTTCTTTAAGGAGCCTGAATCCTGTCTGACTGGAACGGCATCAACTGCACACTCAACGCGCATTCTCTGTATCCCGTTTTCAAAATCATAAAGGACTTTGCCATACCTGTTTGTGGAGAAACTTCAGTGAATTGCCTTACAGATGTCCTTCCAGAACACCACGTAACCACCAATTACTCCTTCGGTATAGTTCTTCAATCGATTACATACCAGGAAAAGCATTTTTAGGTGCAGCTGACTGTCCCACTAAGATGACAGCTGTAGTAAGATTTACTCTTTGGTTACTGGAAGCAAAAATCTCTTTCACTTTCACTATGTAAATATTATCCAAGTCTACTTAAAAATATTTAGAGATTTATAAAAAACACCAAGCTAACAAATCTTCTGCTAAAAGTAAGAACATTTCCTATGAAGCCGGCAGTTTCAGTTCCTCCCGTCCTCAAAGGCTAAAGAGTGCCTTGGTGGGGCTCCATCTCCAAAGCACCTGGGAACATCTGGCCAGCTGTTCTTCTACAGGGTGGTATTCCTTGTGACTTCTTTCCATCTCCTCCCTCCCTTGCTCTAAACCTACAGACCAAGTGGGTCTCCTTGCGTCACAGCCTTTTTAGAGGGTAGGAAAAGATGACCAACTATCATGGCAAGAGAAGCAAATTCACCTACTTGATTTATTGCTCACCTGGAATATTTGTTTAATGTTAAAGTTGGCAGGAACAGTTAATGCAATTTCTCTTAGTATTTTACTGGGGCCTTTGGACATTAATGAGGATATTGAGCTCTTCTACAGCAATATTTTCTAGAGAAGTCTTACCTCCCTCGTGCTGAAATCCTGACCTATGCTGTAAGTGTTTCCTGTCTAGACTCTTACTATTCCTTCTGCCCTTTCTAAAACCACACTAATTTGTCTGCAAGACAACAGATACTCCTGTTCCACAAAAAGGACTATCGCCCTTCCCTGGTACTGTCACAACATCCTCACCACCTTGGAACCTTCTTACAAGGAGAAACTGAGCAAAGCCACACTCTCCTCTGGAGCAAGACGGTTCATCTCACTGGGACACACTTCCTCCTGGGTGAACGGCGCTGGGATCTCTGCCCCCGACCCCTGCCAGTCTTGCCCCCGGAGAGGAGCCCTCGCGCACACAGAATCACAGAATGTGTTGGGTTGGAAGGGACCTTTAAAGGTCATCTAGTCCAACCTCCACAGACCCAAGTCACTTCCCCACGTCCCGCCAGCTGCACAGATGTCAGCTCGCTTCACACAGCGGAGGTTCGTGGGAATGCTTCTCTTCGGAGACGTCGCTATCTTTAAATTTGGCCACCAAAGGAAACCACACAACACAAATTCAATCACAGAACTCGGTAGAGCTGAGCAAATAAACTTTCCTTTTTTTTTAATTTTAGCTTGAGAAACGAGAATGATCGAGACATGCAAAAACTACAAAGTCCTGTTTCAAACTTCCTTTTTCCGAAAAGAAAGCACTACAAGAGGCAATATTAGCTACACTGAAATGTCTTTCACATTCTCATGTGGAGGAAATAACCACAAAACCCCTCTTTACTCTGCTGAATGATTGTCTCAGATTTGTTGAAATATGGGTGAGGCAGTGCTGTCTTTTTCATGAGATGAACAAAGGAATTATCTTAACCAAACATTGCATCTCCACAGCAAATTCAAACCAAAGTGTTTAGACACTTTAAGAATTCCTTTAAAAACCGGTAAAGCATGGCTAGAACATCCCGGCACGTGCATGACACCAAGTATCGGGGAAGAGATCCAGCAGCAAAAACCCCAGTCCCTGCCTATGGCCATGTCAGATGGTTTCTTTTTGAATTTATACAGCCGAACGCTGAGGCCTCCTACGGACACAAACAGCAGGGGAAAATCTACACTATACAAAACCCCTAAGGCTACACATCACTGTATGATTATGTTCATTCAGGAATTTTCAGTTAGTAGTTTCCAGTAACACCCTATTTCTGCCTTGTACCCCTATTTATTGGTGAGTGTCCAAAGAACGCACATTCCAACCCAAAAGTTGGAAGTGCCTGGATGAACTGGAAGAGGTGACTCGTGTCTCCCCTCTCCTTCATGCTCAGACTGAGACAAAGAGATCCATTATCTTTCATCACAGATTTGGCATTATTAGGCAGGACAGAGATTCCAGAAGGCAGAGAGAAACACCGCCATTCACCATCGGTAACTCAGGGACCTGTGTTTCCTCCTACCCACAGGCAGGAACTACAATATTACTCCTCAAAACACCGACCAGTCCATTGGAAGCACAAGCACCCAATATCCCAGAGATGCATCTTTTAAGACTTCGCTCCTTGGTGCTCCGGCAAGGCAGTTTCCAACACGCCGCGCTACCTCCGCCACAAGCCAGCAGCCACCTTTCAGAGCTCGGCTTCTGTCTAGCGCACAGCTCACAAGCGCCAGGGACAACACGCCGAGTGAGAGGCACGAGATTCGCAGCACAGAATCCCTCAGGGAGAGATACCCACCACAAGAGCACTTTTTCTCAGCATGAAGCATCAATATTAGTTTTAGAGAAGATTCCTCAATTAGGCAGCCCTGACTATAAAACTATGCCTTAATGATAAAATGCAGAAGTTTAACACAGCGCATATATCCCTTCAGGAGGAGGAAAGCAACGACAGAGGAGACATTTCTGCCCATCACGTACATATAACATCAGAATCAGCATCGTAAAAGCCCATAAACCAAACAGTTTCAATTCATAAACAGCCCATAAAGAGAGCACAGCGTCAACTCATTAAAAGCCCATAAAGAGAGCACGGTGCCGTTCCTTGCTGTTAGCGATGGCATCGTGCTGTGCTTGAGCTCCCGCCCCAGGACGCAGCCCCCGTCCTCCTCGGGGCAGAGCAGCCGCCGGGGGTCCTGCCCCACACTCAGCTGGGCCAGCGCAGGCGCTGCCATAGCTCCTCCATGGACACGGCCACCCAAACACAGCAGGGACGACACAGGTCCCTCCACGCGTCCCCTGAAATGCTGTGTAAACGATGTGGGCGTCCTGTCACCTCCACGCAGACATGCAACATCCTCTGGGCAGGGGAAATTACACGGTTGTACCCAGGACCTGCTCACACAGATTTCTGGGAGACCCGTGACCAGGCTGCCCACCCCGCCGCACATTTTACAGGCTTTCCTGTACGTGGGTTGCCTCCTGCCCAGTAAGAGCAGCTGGAGAGCAGACTGCCCAGCCTGGCTTGGGAGGGTCGGGGAGGAAGGTGACGGTGTTCCCTGGACGCCTGCAAACTGTGGCGGGTGCTCAGGGAGAGCCAGCTCACCGGCCGAGCCGGCACCTCGGGGTGCAGACAAAGGCCCTGCTGTCCCGCCGGCCCCTCTGCGGCACCTCCGGCCACGTAGGAGCGTTTTGGCAGAGACGGTCCTGGACCGGGCCCAGCGTCGCCAGCCTCAGCACCCTCCTCCCCCGTGGTCCTGCGGACACCTGTGACCCCGGCGCGGTGACCGTGACCTGCCCGTGCTGCCCCTGCAGGGGACACCCCCTGCCCCGGGGGACGTCCCCTGCCCTCGGCCCCGCGCATCGGCGGGCAGACGGGGACGGCCGCGCTCCGGCAATGGAGAGGGGGTTCTCCTACCTCACCTGCCAGCCCCGAGGAGGGAAGGGGGCTGCCCGCCCCCCTCAGCTCCCCCCAGAGCCAGCCCGGCCCCGGTAGCCCTGGGGGCGATGGGGAGGGGACGGGGAAGGGGCCCGGCCGCGCTGCCCGGGGAAGGAAGGGGGCCGCAGGCCGCCTGCCAGCCCGGCCCCGCGGCCCGAAGGGAGGTGGGGGCGGGCGGCAGGCCCCGGCCCGGCTCGGCGCACTCACCCGCCCGGCCCGGCTGCCCGGGCGCGGCCAGCAGCAGGAGGCAGAGGCAGCTCCGCGCCGCCCGGGCCCAGGCCATGGCGATCCGCGTCCTCATCGCCCCTCCCGGCTGGGGCGCTGGGTCCGGCCGGCGGCCCGCGGCCTTATGGAGCCGGGCCGGGGCCTGCGCCGCGCCGCCCCGGGGCGGGGCCGCTCCGCCCGCCCGCCGCACCGGAGGGCCCCGGCGGCGGAGGGCAGCACCCAGCACCCCCCACACTCCGTCCCGGCGCCTACACGGGAGGGGTCCTCATCACACCCCGGCCCCACGGAGCTCCAGGGAGCCCCGCTGAGCCGGGAGAGGGAGCCGAGCGGCGCCGCCTGTGTGACAGCGGCTGGGGGAAACCTGGCCTTAACATTTCCAGTGCTTTCTTAGAGAAAAAACAACTGAGGACCGAGCAAACGGGTCCTGAGAGCAGGCGGGTCCCAGAGAAAAAGCTCGCAGAAGGGAACTGGTGTCAGCACAGACCACAGACACCGCGCCTCTTCTGGCCTTTCCTTCCAAAAAACTACATTACAAATTTGAAGCACATGGAAACACAACTTCACCGTAGCACTCCACCATGGCATACAGGTGAGTAAAACTCTCCAGAAGGCACCGGCGGTACCGCCCTCCACTCCACACGTGTACAGGTTGCTCGGCCCTGCCTCCGGCCAGGCACAGAGCCCCCCGACACGCTCCTGAAGCACTCCATGGGGGCACCGTGTCTTCCCCTGGGAGAAGAGGAACAAACAACACATGACACATGACTCACGTTACTGAACGGGTGATCGAGAAGCACCCTCGTGCCATAGTGATAAGCAGCGTACGAGAGCCTAGACAAATAAAATCCAGTTTCACCAACAACTTCTACAATATCCATAACCTTTCCTCGTTTTCCAAGTGGTACTTTACAGGTTTTTTTGAGCCTCCACGTTCTTTTCCCTCCTAGGTCACTGCTTTTGAACAAAACAGATGGAGCGAAATACCTCCCCGTAGATGCAGAGCCAGACCTGCGCCAAAGGCCACCCACATCTCAGCAGCACAAACAACAGACGAGAGGTGAGGGCCCTTTGGGGGCTACCAGCCAGAAACATCCCTACACACCCGAGTTCTCGCTCACAGGGGTCTGACCGACATCCACGATGTTTTAGAAATTGCTTTTGAATGCACATAATGTGAAAGATGCCATCAATAAACATGTAACAGGCTGAGCAATGGGCACGAGTCTTCCCCCCCTTAGCGATGAGTTCTTGGCAGACTTTATAAGAGATTTATGCTGCTGTGGCTACGGTGAACAATTAAAGAGGAAAGAGTCATTTGGCCCTTCACATTCCCAAACCCTGCATCCATTTTTGCAGGAGCTGTAGGACAACCTGCGACTCGGGTTTCCCCCTCCATGGCCTCCAGCAGCCAGAAAAGCTCCTGTTGCTGTTGGAAGGAGCCAACAGCTTGACTCTATGAAGCCAGTTTTATGTACCTGAACAGACCATAGCACAAAGCTATGCAGGAAGCCAGCATGCTAAATTGTATTGAGACGGAGGATTGTATTCCCACCTGATGTTAGGTGGGAATTCCCACCTCTAACACAGAGGTTAGATATATATATATATACACGTATCTCCAGCCCTTATGGAAGCTGCACGTAGTGTTGGAGTCAGGCACTACCCTCTGCTTCCCATAAGCTGGGTGTTACACAAGATATAGGAGGCTTTCCATGGATTAGGATAATATCGTGGATCAAATATGGACACGACTGTACAAATAACGCACAAACATGAATCACCCCATGGTTCCTGCCTGGGGCATGAGATTCCCAGGTTTTAACAAGAGCCATAGCTGTCTCCCTTGACATCTCCTGTCACCACCACTGTTGCAGCCTTGCAATACTAGGAATTGAAGATAACACATCTCAAAGCTCCAGAAACGAAGCAGAAATGAGGCCAGAAAGCTAGGACAGCTTCTGCACACATGTTTTGGGTCAAATGCAAAGCTGCCAACTTCAGAAACAAAAAAATCTGGAGAACTGCTCATCTGATCAACCAGTTGAAACACACCTGGAATGCCCACATCAGCAGAGCTATCGCTCAGACATGGTAGAAGATGCTTTTGGAGAAGCATCGGGTGAAACAAACCAATAAATCTTGGAGCTCTGCAATGTGTTAAGTCACAAATGAAACCTTAAGGGCAAGCACGGACTCAGGCCACCAGCTGTCTTCAGCACAGACTTTACGACTAGAATAAGGCAAAGTGAGAAAACCCATTGCAGACAAGAGCCTTAGAGATTACTTGATATTAAAATTAGGATGTTTCATTCTCTCAAAGGCTTAAATAGGAGCAATATGCTCTTAAATAGGCATAAAAGGCAGAAACAGGAAATATCCCAAAGAAGTGAACTTACTAAGAAAAAATGTACACAAATGGAAACCAAATATGTGTGCTGGACATCTCATTCCCACAGGACACTGGTAATACAAGAGTAAGCTGTGCAACACAGCCGCCAGGCCAGCTGAAATCACTCGCTGATGGGGCTGCTGAGCCAAAAAGATGTAAAACCAACTACTTACACCAAAGGCAGAGTAGTATTCAGTGTGATAACAAAGTTTATGTGGTAGATGCTGAAAAGGATCTCATTCAGTGTCTGAGGAAGGGGGGAATGTGGTATTTTTCAAGGAAAAGCATTCCCTCATCCTTTGACAGAGCAGGGACACAGTCTCCTGCCCGTGGTAGAGGGAGGGACCACAAGACAGCAGCGCCATTTCCCAAGGAATACAGCGAACGGGACAGCACGAGGCCAGAGATGTAACGACCAGCAAATAAGTGGGACCTTTGCATCTCCTCTGTGGGGGTAAGGAAAGCCCACGGAAAGAGGCATTTCCTCCTCTGTGTTTTGTCACTGCCAACCCCCTTTGGAGGCTGTAGAAGATTTTTAGTCTTGTTTCTAAAGGGAGCCAGGCTGATGTATAACATGAGCACAGTACGGTCTGGTGTATAACTCTTGTACGTGTGGAGTTCACTGATGCTTTGTGAGCTGGGTGACAGACACTGCGAGCCATAGTGTGCTCAAGCTGACAGCGAGGGCAGGGGAGAAGATACGGAATTAATTCCCCAAACATCTGCTGTTTGTCAGTTATTTTCACAGTTCTTTGTAACAAAGCTGTAGAATCAGCAAGAAAAGAAGTTTCTCAAAATCCTCGTGCTGGGGCTGGCCATTCCACTCCCTGTTCCAGTGAATGCTGAACACGTACCTTTGCCAGACTGAAGAGTGTAAGGACTCAAACTAAACTGGCTGAACATGCAGCAGTAGTTTTAAACAGCAAAGTCAGATGTGTCATGTTCTCCCTCCAACCTCAATCCTACTGGCTCCCACATCCTCTCCACAGGCCACGTGTGTGGTGTTTGCTTATAAGCACTGTAAATAAGACAGATTAAGGATTTTGGATCCAATCAGGACTTCACTGACATCACCAGCAAGAGTCCAGCTGGCTTAGGAAGCACACTCATTAACACCAGACCAGTGATCGCTGGCTGACGGGCACCTATGAATCCTGGTAATGGCTCTTTCCCAAATACATTCTTATCAAATTACATGTTTTGCCTGGCTTCCAGCTGGAGCTAATGAATGCCACGTACCTGCCTCAAACTGCGCTTGGCATTTCCAATCTAATGACCTCAAGACACTGTGTGGGAGATTAAATGAGGCAGGAGAAAACTGATGGAAACAGGCAGCAGCTT
This sequence comes from Rissa tridactyla, assembly GCF_028500815.1. NCBI lineage: Eukaryota > Metazoa > Chordata > Aves > Charadriiformes > Laridae > Rissa > Rissa tridactyla. Next base: position 3,947,871 of record NC_071485.1, read on the forward strand.
GTCCAGATGTAGAGGGTCAATAGCAGGACCCCAGTCTCTAACACTCTACCTTTCTATAGCTGAGTGTGCCGTTCTCTTCAGTTAATCACTGAGTCTCATCCAGAAGGCACTCGGAGGGGAACCACTAGAGCTCTCTAAGCATAACAGAAACAAGCCAAGACTAGGCAGGGGGGGCTCCCAATGACAATTGCTTTGTACAAGGAGCAGGACAGTTAGCATAAAAAAATTCTGCTGCTTGACTATCCAAGCTGGACTAGTTCCTCCTCTGGGCAAGGAGATGTCTAGACAACTCTTGAAGTCCCTTCCCTGTTTTCCTATTAACGGGAAGCTTGCTCAACAAATTCAGTCCTGATTATTTTCAAAAGACATCCAAGAGTCACACTTTGGGGGGCTCAAGGGAACAGAGACGCAGTTTCACCCCTCCTGGCTCTGAGCCTCCTCCAGCAGCTGTGACCCACTGCTGCCCCAGCTGGGATTTCCTTGCTGTCACCTCACCTCCAACAGCGTTCCCAGCCCCTTTGGGCACAACCTTTCCCCCAGCAATTAACGTGGTAAAGTCTGAAACATCAAGCCCTAAAGCATGAGTTTCATTTACACCCATTTCAGAGATGCTTTACCGTGACTGAATGGTGTAAAACCTCAGTAAAACACACACTCAACGTGATCTTTCCTCTGCCTGCCTTAGTGTCACACACAAAACCCTCTGCCCCCCAGCCCACACGCTATGCAATCTTTAAGCTATTTCTAAAGCCACTTGGAAGCCTCTTAATCATTAAAGAAGGGCTTAGTGGGACAGCTGGCCACCGCCTCCAGCAGACCAATTCCTGTCACAGGGCAGAGAAAAGCCGACTCTGGCAGTACCACCACCCGGCTTGCCAGCCGCCATCAGTCATTAGCCACGGTGACAGGCGAAGGCCGCGGTTCCCTGGGGAGGGGGCTCTGACCCCCACCAGGCACAGAGGGGATCTCAGTCCAATGCCAGGGGGAGCTGGACCCTCGCTCCCACCGACTGCCCGGGGAGATGCACCTCTCCGGGGCCACCGGGGCCTCCCCAGGTGCTGGGCTGCTGCTTCCACGCCGAGCCTGGGCTCCGGGGAGCGGCGAGCCCGAAGAGACCCCGGTGAGCCCCGGGGGCCTCTCCCTGCCGCTGCCCCAGTGGAGGCAGATGAGCTCCCCGCTCTCCTCGGAGCCCGGGGCGAGGCCTCCCCCGGTGCCACCGGCAACGACCCCCGGGGAGGGGGCACGGGCTGCGCCCACCGAGCACCGGGCCAGACACCAGGGGACCCGACGGGCGCGGGGCGGGGGCGGCGAGGCCTGGCTCGGCCGCAGCGGGCCGCTCCCTCCCGCCCGGCGGCCTCACGGCGCCGGGCGGCTCCCACCGCGCCCCAGCAACTCACGCCGAGCGGCGCAGCGCGTCCGGAGGCCCCTCGCTGCCAGGGCCCTGCGCGGGGGGCGGCGGGGAATGGCGACCGGGAGCCCCGCAGTGCGGCCATCGCTCACCGCCCCTCACCGCGGGGCACCGGTGCCCCACCTCCCGCCTTCACCCATAGGCTGGCAGGCCTTCCCGCCAGCCAATCGCCTCCTCGCCTGGCGCGGACTTCCGCCTCGCCTCTGGGCGTTGCCCCCGCAGTCTCTTCCGCCTTCGCTCTGACTGGCTGCGGGCGGCTATTCCCCGCCCCCCGCGGCGAGACGGCGGGTGCCCATTGGCTGGCGGCGGCGCGGCGGCGGCGCGGCGCGGCGGCGGCGGCGTTTCCTAGCAGCGGGCGCCGCCATGGCGCCGCGGCGCGGCGGGCCGGTGGGGTACGCGCTGCTGTGCGGGCAGGCCGCGCTGCTGCTTGGCAACCTGCTGCTGCTGCAGGGCGCCTCCCGCGGCCTCCCCCACAACGGCACCGAGCCCGAGGAGCCCGGCCCGGGCCCGCCCGCCGCCTCCTGGGCCTACACCGACCCGCAGGCGCCGCTCGTCCTCTGCACCTACCTGTGAGCGCCGGCCCGGGGCGGGAGGGGGGGACAAGGAGCCGCCGCCTGCCCCCCCCTCACCGCTCCCTCCCTCCCCGCAGCCCCGAGGAGTTCGTGGAGTGCGAGGAGCCGGTGGACCACGGCGGGAACGCCACGGCGCAGCAGGAGCTGGGCCACGGCTGCGTGAAGGTGAGGGGCGGGCGGGGAGCGGCGGCGGGGCCGGGCCGGCGGCGGGCCCCGGGCCCTGCCCGCCGCTGAGGACCCCGCCCGCGCTGCCCGCAGTTCGGCGGACAGGCCTACGGCGAGGTGGAGCACACGCGGGTGCAGTGCCGGGCGCTGGACGGCATCGAGTGCGCCGAGCCGCGGAGCTTCCTGCGGGGCAGCCGGCCCTGCGTCAAGTAGGACGCGATCCCCCGCTCCCCTCCCGGGCCTGCACCGCTCCCGGCCCCCGCCGGAGGGAGTCCCGCCGGCGGCGACGGGTCCGGGCCGGCGGGACGCTCCCCGGGCCCCCCCTCACCCCGCCCGCTTCCGTTGCAGGTACACTGGACACTACTTCATAACCACTCTGCTCTACTCGTTTTTCCTGGGATGCTTTGGAGTGGATCGATTCTGCCTGGGCCACACCGGGACCGCCGTGGGGAAGCTGCTGACTCTGGGAGGCCTGGGCATCTGGTGGTTTGTGGACCTGATTCTCCTCATCACCGGCGGGCTGATGCCCAGCGACGGCAGCAACTGGTGCACCGTGTACTGAGGGGAGCGCAGCCCACCCGACGGAGGCCGTCAGCGTCCGCAGGACTGGGGCCGGACTCCTGCGCTTGTCCCGCGGCATCGGAACAGACTCCTGCTTTGCACAAACATGGATTTACAGAGCTGTAACTTCATGTGCAGAACAATTATTCCTCTGTACAAACCTTGGACACAAAATTGTTCAGTATATATTTTCCTTGTTTAAAATAATATGAATTACCTCCCCCCTGGCAAGTGGTAACAGTTTAAGAAATCAAACCCTGCAACCACAGGGGGTCAAACAAAGCTTAATAAATTCTGGAAGGAGCCGATTCCAGTTACTTTCAGTATCGGTACATACACCCGCATGGAGGCGCAGGCCAGTAGCGTGTGGTTTTGTGTTACTGGACTTTGCAAACCTTTGAGGTCGAGTAACCTGATGCACAGTTATAGAGGCTGTGGCAAAGCGATGAGCTCTGATTCGGCATTATTTCTTTAAAAACACATTCACCGGCTGCAGGGGAAGCTGGGTTAGATTTAGTAGAACCCGCACCCTTTGGAGAACATTACTTTCCCCTGTCTTGCAGGCTGCGAAAGCCACAGTGCAGCAAATAACGTTACTATTCAAGCCTCTCAAAAGAAGCACCGGTGTCCATCGATGTAACTCTGCCTGCTGTGCTTGTATTCTAGAAACATCACATGTGGGACACTGCAACCGCTCCGAAGTACGCATGTTATTTTAAAATTGCCTGTTTCTCCTCCTGTCCCTTGCCCTTCGTAGTAAATAAGTGTGCTTTTCAAAACATACCCCATCGTGCTGCCTGGGGCAGCAGGTTCCATTCCCTTTCCCTGCTGCCAGATCGTTGTATTCTTTCAAACCGTTCAGGGGTGACCATTCGTGTTGTGCAAAACTGTGAAATAGCAGCTTTGCCTCATCACTGACGAGGGCTCGTTTCCATCCAGAGCTGCAGGGAAGGGCCGGGAGCCGTGGGAGAGCAGGGAAGGGGCCGGAGCTGCCGAGGGGGAGCTGCCGTCCCTGTGACAGTCACCCCCGGCCCCAGCCCATGGCACGGGGCGCCTGCGGTACCCAGATGAGTGGGAGCCTCAGCAACCTCGCACCCAAAAGAGGAACCCCCACCAGATGCAGCCTGAAAACTTACCGAGCTGAATAAAAACGGGAAAAGGAAGCTGCAGTAGGTCACAGCCAGAACCAGACACAAAATCTGTATATGCAAAAGTCCAGTCACGTTTGATGTAAAATCCAGCAAACACACACTCTGTTCTCACACAGCTCTGCAAACCCAGCGCCCTCCAGCCGTTTGCATTTGGCGATTTTCTGCCTGTGTTACTTCTACGCCTGTCTCTGGCGGCGCTGCAGCGGGGTTCAATCTGGCCGGGAATTCTGCCTATTCCAGTTTTGGTTTGTGGTTTATTGCAACAGCTCCTCCTCTCCGGGGAATGGGGTTTGTATCCCATTTAGGTCACAAGTAATCTGAATTTGGCAGCTCTGCGTAGGCCTCAGGGCAGTGGGGTGGGGGGAGGCTTCGTCATGAAACTACCACATTCCTCAGACCAGTGGAACAACGGGGCTGAAAAGCCCACGGTGGGGAAAAAATTATGCAGTGAGCCAGAAAGAAAAAATTAATAGTCCTGCATGCAAAAGCCCGTCGTCATTAACATCTCCCTGTGTCCCCAGCCCAGCAGCCACCAGCAGGACCTCAGATTCCTCCCGTGGACGAGGCTGTCAGGGACCAGGCTGAGGAGCGCCGGGGGATCGGTCCCACAGCTCTCCGGGTGCTCGGAGAGGCCAAGAGAGCTGTGACCCCCCCGGCCACCACCACGTGCTCACCCCCTCTCACCCCCAGATCCACATCAGGGTAACAAAGTGCTTAAACCAAGAGTTTTATTGGCACACACTTACCCGTGGAAGGGCGCAAGATGAGCAGTAGCTGGGGTCTGAACAGCAGCAGCAATAAGATTAGAGTCGTCCCTCGAGCCGGGAGGATGGACATCGCCGGGAGACGGGCGGCTTCCGCTCCCTCTGTCGCCTTCCCACCAACGACACGCTCGGGGAGCAAGGGATGCCTCCAGTCAGTCAGTCCCTGTCCCCTCGCTTTCTAGCGGTGACAAACAAGATCAAAAACTTTTTCAGAGCAGAGGCCATGACGTCCCTTCGCCCTCCCCTCAGTGCTTTCCCTGGTGAAGCTGCCTGGGGGGGGGTCAGGGTGTCCAAGGGGCTCCAGCCACGTGTGGGGCACAAGGGACACCGGGCAGGACTTGGGCAGCTCCGTGCAACGTTCCTAAACCTCCCCCAGCATGTGGGGGGAGCACCCGCCGGTGGCCCCCGTGGTCCCTCCACCCCAGAGAGACAGCATTGATTCCCCCCAGCAACCATCCCCCAAAACACACAGCCTGGAAAAGCGATTGGGACTTCCTTCTTTATTTAAAAACACAGGGAAAAAAAGGGGTTCTGTCTCCCACATTGAGAGGTGAGGGGCAGGAGGGGGGTAACCGACACCACGGGAGTCACAGAGCATGGCCCGCGCGAGGCACCCCGGCCCTAAGAGCACTTGAGACCCCCAGCCAGCGCTCGCTGCGACGGCTGAAACCGCTTGGGAGTCTTCATAGGAAAGAGCAAACCCGTCTCTCCCACCCCTCCGTCCGCACAAGGCTCCCTCGACCATCACGCATCCCTCGGGAAGCGGGGAACCCCCAGCACGCACACTGCATCCCCAGACGGGAGCAGCTCCGGGGGACGCCTTCACGCCCAGGCAGGGGTGAGGGGACACCAGCGGCAGAGCTCCACCGGGGCCTGGCTGCATCTGCCCGCTCCCTGGGGACGGGATGCGAATCCCCCCCCCGCGACACCACCCGCGTTACGGACGGGGCTGGAGCCCGGCTCCACGCGGAACGTGCCGGTTTCCGTCTCACATCCAGCCTTTGCACCGCCCTGGGGACGCAGGAGGGTGGGAATGAGAACCAGGAATGAGAACCGGGAATGTCGCAAGAGCGCTGGAGCCGCTGGTGGTTTCTCCTCCTGGATAATTAACCCTAATTGTGCAACAAGCTCCTGCTTTACCATCCCAGGCCCGAGGAAACTTTGCAGTTCTCAAGCAACACGAACACTCGGCGCGCGGTGGTTTGGGCGCCTCGCGCAAAGTAACCATCGTCCCTCTGCATTCCACGTTCTCCAGAAACGAGGTCAGAGCGCTGTCACCAAACGCCGTGACTCTGTGACCGACAGGCGTACCAAGTTACTAAAACCGTTCTGAAACGCCATTTTATGAGCCAAAGAGCAAGTCAGCCTAAAAAAAGGAAAATTTCACACGCTAGTGCAAATAAAGCGAAAAGGAGAAGAAGAAGGAAGAGCATGATCTAGGTTTCTACAATTAAATAACAAATATTAACACTCGCCCTGTACCGTTTGCATTGATCCCTGCTCCTTTTCATAGTTTCAGTGTTCTCCAGCATCTCCACCCCCCTCTGAGCCATCCATACCCCCAATTTGGGAGGCCCCGTCCCCCCCCAGCTGCACCGAGGCTCCCCCGGCTGCCGGCCCCGGCACAGGGCTGGGGGGGGGGGGGGGGGGGCATCATCCCTGTAGGAAGGTGCAATTCTCATCTCGTTGAGATCCATCGGGCTAATCAGCGCCTCGGAGCAAAACCGATGGAGCTCGGCTGCGTCCCAGCCTGGAGCACAGCTGCCAAACAGCTGGAGACCTGGAAAGGGCAGGGACAAACCAGATTTGTTTTGCTTGCTTCTGGGGAGCACGTTGAGCTGATTTTGCAGAGCTGAGAACACGTAATGCCAAAAAAGGAAAAAAAAAAAAAGAAAAAAAAGAAAGAAAACAAACAAACAAACAAGAATAAAAGGTGACGAGTCCACAATAGAGGGAAGCCTCAACCGCTGCGCACACTGCTGTTTGCAATGGAATTCCCGCACCGGTCACCCGGATTGATCAGCTGGAGTTTATCCGAGATGGGAAAGAGCGTGCCCGTGTCTGACCCGGGACGCGGCCGTGCAGCCGGGCCAAGGCAAGCGCATTTAAAGCCCCCCGTGCCCCGGTGCATCCCTGGTGCCGCTGCAGCCGTGCCCGGAGCTGCGGTGCCCAGGCAGGGCACTGCTCCTGCTCGCGACACACGCTTGGGCACCGCAGAGCCGGGAACACCTGAATTCTCTACACGCCATTTATCACACCTCCGAGAGGGGCTGGTTTGGTTACGGAGATGAGGAGTTCACACCGCTCTAAACACCTCTGCTCATTTTCACTTCAGGGCGGGCAGCAGGCGCCTTGGCTCAACGAGTCTTCCCGGTTTCAGTAAGCGCTCGGCTTTTTGGTGCTTTTTGCTGAAAGCACTTCCCCACCCGGGGAACGCCTTCCTGCTGCCCAGGTGTACGCAGTGCAAACCCCACGCCATGCCTGAGGATGCTCCCGGCCCCAGCAGCTGCCGTCACTCCGGCTCCCGCTCGGGAGGTACTGGTGAGCCTTTCGGGGGGACCCTGCCAGTGCCGGGGTTTAACAGTGGCCACGGATATAAAAAGACGTAACTAAAAGCCAGCAGATGTGTTGACACACCATTAGTCAGGCAGTGTAAAGAACTGGTCTCCTGGGGAAAAAAAGTCATCAAAAGGGGAAGCTGCAGCGTGTTCCTTGCGCAGGCGGCCGCAGGCTGGTGTCCCCCCGGCTCTGCCCAGCCACGCGGGGAAGGCTGAGCAGCAGGAAAGGGGAGAAAAATGTTTTTCCCAACACAAGAAAGGCCACGTTCCCCTTCACACCCCTGAGACCTCCTGCCGCTTGCTCCAGGCTTGTTTTGGGGAGAAAGGATGGGGTTGCAGCAGAGGATGCCCCTCATCCAGGTTGCCCTGCCCAGAGGCGGCTTCCGAGACATGGAGCGCCCGGGGCAAAGCGCAGGCAGGAGCGGGCAGGGACCGCGCTCCCCGGCAGAGCTGGGCACCGGGACGCGGGTCCCGCCGGAGCCTGTATCGCAGGGGAGAGCGGCGGTGGAGGGAAAGGGCTGCTTCGCCCCCACCGAGACGACGGGGAGAGCTCGGTCCAAGGCGCTGAGCGGATGCACAGAGACCAGTCCCGGCGCTGGCACAGCTGTGCGCCCTGAACCGCCCCGCGGGGACCCCGGCAGCCAGGGAGGCGGCAAGCGAAGCCCGGGGGGGTGGCTGGACGCCCCGTCAGACGTCGGAGGTCCGGATGCTTTCATCGTCCAGGTCGAAGGCGAACGGCTTCTCCTTGAGATGCTGCGGCTCCGACTTGTGCCGCAGGCGCTTGCCCGGCGCGGCTCCGGCGTCGCGCTCGGCGAAGGCTGGCAGGAACAGCGAGTCCCTCAGCGGCGCGGGCGACTCCTCCGGCGCCGGCTGCTTGCCCTCCGCCGGCGGCACCGGCGTCCAGGGCTGCCAGGAGGAGGTGGAGGGGGCTTTGCAGAGCGCTCGCCTCTCTTCCCCGTGCCTCGGCTGGGAGGGGGCTGCCGAGCCCCCCGGCTTCACCATGGAGGAGGATCTCATGAAGGAGATTTCCTGCAAGGACAGGCGCAGAGTGAGCGCTGGATGGGGTCGGGGTTTGTGCGTGCAACTGCTGGGAGCAATTTGCAAAGCCCCGGGGACGGGGAGCCCTTTACACACTCTGCAGAAGGGGAAAAAAACCCCTAAGGAAAGCAAAAGTCTGAATTAAAGGGCCCTTTGCCCCGTCAGGCTCTCGCTCCTGCCTCAGAGCGGAGCAGGGCTCACGCAGCTCCGGTTCGATGGCTGAATCTCACTTTTCAATCTTTGTCAAGGGAACTTTTCCAGCGACTGGCAAACCGACCCGGAGAGGGCAGGGATCTCACCCTGGAAACGGGCCAACCGAGCGCTTACACAAGCCACGAAATAAATATCCCACGCATTGGCATGGGCTTCATTTGACACCGAGCACGAAGCAGAGAGGAGGTGACCTACCCTGGGGCGGGTTTTCAGGGCCTGGACTGCCCCCGTGATGGCCCGGATCCAGCTGCGCATGTCCTCGGGGCTGTCTGCCTGCAAGACACACCAGCCCCGCTCAGACCTTGCCTTCCGCAAGCCCCAAACGCGCCCGGGAAGCCTGGACACGCCGATGGACAGGCGACCGCCGTTCCCAGGGTATTTGCTACTTTAGCCTTGCTTCACAATTTATTTCTTTTTCCAATTTATCCTTGCTTCAAAAATCCCTGCACCGCCCCATCTCCCCCCGCAGAAGGGGAGCCACTCTCCATGTGGTAGCGTTTTTATCTCAGGAGTAGATAAAGCATTTAAGGAAAAAAAACAAAAAAAAAAACAAAAAAAAAAAAGAGTTGGGGGGGCGGTGTTACCAACCCTGCCCCTGCACAGCCCCGCACTCGGGATGCTCATCGGATCAGCCCGTGCTTCTCTCTCTGCTTTTTCCTGCTCACACCAACAGCTGCTATTATAAATAAGCCCAAGGGGAGAAGTGAAACCGGCCGCGGTTCTCCCTCGCCCGCGACGCTGTTCCAGGCTCATCTGCTGGCGTTTGCCGGGAACAGCCCGTTCGCGGCAGCCGCCGGGAGCTGAACCCACTGCGCAGAACAGCAAACCCCCCCCGGCCCCTCACCTGGATGTAGAAGGTTCTGGAGCTCGTTATGATTTCAAACAGGTTGTCCCGCATCAGGAGGTCACTGGAAACAGCAAGAAAGAGACGGTCGCTATCCAGAAGCCATCATGGATGGAAAAAAAAAATTCATATTTACCCCCATCTCTAGAATGTGCTGGGGAAAGCCTGGCACAACCCGGGGCTCCGGCAGGAGCCACGGTCTGGGGAAACACGGAGGGGAGCATTACCCAGACTTGACCAGGCACTCGTGGGTCTTGCAGACGTCCCTCAGGAGAATCGAACGCAGGGGCTCCTTGTCCTGCGGAGAGGAGAGGAGACGATGACGGGCTCCGCTGGCCGCTGGGGCTGGCAGCGCTGGGACAAGCCTCCCACGGAGCCGCCGGCACCGGAGCGCAGCAGCCCCCCACCTCTGCCAGGCCCAGGCAGGGGCTGCTCACCTGCTCGCACTTGTAGTAACTGATGGAAAACTCGTCCAGAACGAAGTACCGGCGCTTCCAGCTCTTCCTCTGGAAAAGAGAGGAGGGAACCGCTCCGTGCTGGGCTCCGGGGCTCTCCCCACGCTGTCGCGGTCCAGCATCCAGAGCATCCCGGAGCATCCCTGACCTGCAGGGCAGCATCCCACCGCCACCCGCCCAATGCCGCCCGCCCCCGGCACAGGGGACTCCCAGCACTCACCACGTTCCCCTGCTTCACGCAGTAGCCACTCTTGAGGACAGGTGGCCCGGCGGGCGGCTTGGCAGCCGAGGTGGGGATGTAGCTCTGTGAGCGCCGCAGCAGCGGGTGGGCGGCCACGTCGCTGCCCTCCCCTCCGTCCCCCCCGTTCTGCAACCGGAGAGCAGAGAGTTACCGGGGAGCCGGGCGCGCGCAGGGAGGGGAATTCCCTGCTGGAAGGCAGGACACCGGAGCTGGAGGAAAGCAGCCCCGAGCGCAGCGCTGCGTGCCAAGGGCTAATTGCGACGCCTGGACACGAGCAGGGGAACGAACCAGCGCGGAGAGCTGATTTCATCTCCTTACGTACAGCTTTTCAGACTGCTGCCCTTTTGGCGCCCACACGTTAAAAACAACATTAAGAAATTGGAAAGGCTACAGAGAGGCCACAGAAGCAGTTCGAGGGCTGAGGAAAACCCCTTGCAGCAGGGGAGGAGGAGGACCTGTCTGTCCGCCTTATCAAACGGCGAGGGGTGACTCAGCCGCACTCAGCCCGTCTGGGGGAAACGCGGGGCACGAGCGGCTCTTCCACCTGGCAGAGGGAGGCAGAGCGAAAATCACCCGCTGGAAGCTGGAGCCAGACAGACCCAAGCTAGGAAACAGGGATGCTCTCCAGCTGGAGAGGGACATATATTGTGGGAATAAGCTGCTCGGGAAAGCCAAAAGTCTCTTTTGGCCAAAAGCCACGTTTTTCAGAGCCAAATTCTCCCAAAACAAACTGCGATGTTGGGAGCTCAGGTAGAAAAATCGTGCTTCCCCTGGCGCCAAGCTGTCTCTCCCCAGGCGCGATGCTCACCCCGCTGTGAGCGCTGATGGGCACCCATTCCCTGGCTCCCCCCGAGCACCACCCAGCGCATCCCGAGGGCCGGACCCTGCCAGCATCACCCCTCTGTTCCCCGGCAGTGCCCTCCCTTCCCCCTCGGCAGCGCAGAGGATGGCTGAGGTGAAACATCTGCGCTCATCTCCTTCCCCCGGCCCTCCAACCCCTTCCTCCAGCTCCGCGCTGAGGTTTGAGAATTGCCATGGCAGCCGGGGGGGGCTCTCGCCGCTGCCAGCCTTATATGGCCCCCACGCCGGTGCAACTGCCGGTGCGGTTAACCAGCGACCTGCCCGCGCGGCGCTTCCAGCACCTTCGACAAGCGGCTTTGCTTTCCCCAAGGACAGAGACGAGCGGCCATTTGGCTGTCCCCAGACTGTCCCCCGGCCCCTCCGGAGAGCGGCGGAGCCGAGCCCCAGCCTGGCTGGGAAAGCCGCCCGCACCCCTCGCCTGGGCTGCACTGGCTCCGCCGGGCGTTACGGATGTACGTGTCCAAACCCAGGGATGGGGATGCTGCTGCAAGAGGGAGCGTTACAGCCGGGAGCCGGGGGGATGCTGCTGGCCGGGCTGGGGGTGCAGGCGGAGCGCGGGGCTCCCACCCGCGGTCCCAGAGCCGCTGCGGGGCAGCACCGGCCGGGGCACAGCCAGGAAACCACGGACGCGCCCAGGAAGCTGCAGCAGAGAAATAGCCATTTCACACGGGGCATGCTGCAAGAGCGCGGAAAATATTCTGGCAGCTGATGCACCACCTTTAAAAAAAAAAAACAATCCCCTCTGTGAAAGAAAGGCAGAAGTTGAGCAGGGGCCGGGGATGGAGCTCACGGCTCTTGCGATGAGGGGGAGCCCAGCTCGAGAGCCAGGAGAGAAAGCAGCTTTAACTCACGAAACAGAAAAGAAAAGCCACAGGGCCGGCTGCTGCCACTTGTCTGCACGGGGCTGAGGGTCCAGCAGTGGCACCGGGAAGGGACGGCCACCAGCCTGACTGATCCCGCGCGTCGCCGCACCCCACACACCTCCCCACCCCGGCAAACCCCGCGGCCAGGGAAGCGTTAAAAGCGCCTGGCAGCAAAAACACTGCTGCAATGATCTAATTCTCTGCTCTATTTTTAGTGCTGCCACTGATAAGAGCTGAAGCGAGACCCAGAGCCGGACGAGCGCCCGAAGGTGGCAGACACCGACGGCCACGTGCCGAGGGCAGGGGCTGCAGAGTCACGGCCAGCAGTGACGGCCACCGCCTCCAGCATGGGACAGGCCCTTTGGCTGCTTCGATGGGGGCAGCAAGACGGGGTCCCTCTGCCCCGGGCACCTCGAGGGGGGATTTGGACCCAGGACGGGCGGGTGGATGGTGCAGGATGGTCGGGAAGGTGTGCAGGAGCAGATTCACCCCTCCTCCTCCTCACGCCCCCCGGTCTCATCACTTCACAGCGAGACAGAGGTGCTGCAGGGCGCTAAGTGCAGCTATTTGTACACCCCGGAGCGGGAAGCGTTTGCAGGCACCGAGCTGGTTTCCAGAAATGAAAGTGCGAACCAGCCTCCCCAACAGCCAGCAACTGCCTCCAGCCCCACAGCTGGACCTCCCCTGGACCCCGCAGCTCCCCCGGACCCCACACCCCAGCCCAGCACCACGTCAGGGGACCCACATCCACAAGCTCTGCTGCTCCGACACGCGGGTTGGAGACGGACAGAGCCCACCGCTGCTGTGTATTAACAGTATTTCTGCACCCATCGCGCTGCTCGGGGCACAGCAGGACGCTGGAGCGATAACGCCCCGACACGCGCTTTCCCCGCGCTCTCCCTCCCCAGCGCAGGAATCCGAGCATCGTTCGCAGCAAGTGCTTTGCAGACGCAGCCCCGCTCGCCTGGGAAGGCGGCACAGCCTTGCGGGCAGGGCAGCCACAGAGCAGGAGCCAGGCACCAAACCCAGCGGCAGGGACCCCTCAGAGCCCGGCTCAAGCACCGAAAGGCCCCCGGCAGCCGTTCGCACCCCGAGGCGCAGGGACATGGAAGCGGAGTGTGGAGGGAATGCCCTCACCCAGCTACGCATGGGGAGAGCTGCCACCTTTTCTGCTTATCCCCATTAGGAGCTGCTCTTAAAACACAGGGAACAGAGAGAGCGAAGCGGGGTGCTGACACGGCAGGGATTTTACCCCCAGGGTCTGGGACGCTGCACGGATCCTGCCAGCTCACCTGGTTGATGGAGATGGGCGTGTGGACCACCACCCCCCCGATGATCTCGGTTTTATAGGCCACCTGGGGCTTCCTCTCCTGGGCCTGGGGCACCACCGGAGGCTTCGCGATCTCCGCGGCCGGTGGGACGCTGCCACCCTTTGGCACCTACGGGAGAAAGAAAAGGGTGAAGGGCACAGGCGTGACTGTGCCGGGCAGTCCCACACCTCCCTCATCTCTGTCCTTCCAGCCTAAATGCAGCTATGTCCCTTTAAAAACTCATAAATGAACAAGCCACCCCAATTAAGGAGGGTGTGGGCCCCGCCGCGGCGGTTTGCAGGAGGCGCTGAGACGGGAGATGAGAGGTGGTGAATAATTAAGCATCAACTCACATGAGTCTGCGACTCGCCTCTGCAGCCCAATGCGTTTGTGGGACACTCGCTCCTTTAATTGTCCCCGCTCTACTTACGGCTAGGCTTAATGACGAGCTTCCCTCTGCCTAACGAGGCTGAGCAGCAGCACGTCCGCAGGGGCACGGCAGACAGCCGGGCGCTGGGTTACACGCCGAACGCCTGCGTGTCCCCACCAGCCGCGGCCGCACAGGTTGTGTCTCTGCTGCGGGCGGCCCCACGTCCCCGGGCAGAGCCTGCGCCGCGGGGACCCAGCTCCCAGTGCCGCCATCCTCCTTCCCTCCGGCACCCGGCTCTGGACAGGACGGCAGGTTTCCATGTTTTCCTTCCTGAGTCCGCAGTCCCACTTCTCTAATGCCATTAATTGGGGTCTCCAGCCCACCCTCCTGCCTTCCACCCCGAAGCGCACAGGGAGTGACGCACCGTCCTCTCCGTGCAAACGCACCATGCGTTGGCTGCTGGCTGGGCAGGCAGAGCTCTCGGCTGCTCTGACGTCCCCTGGTCTCATGTTTAGGCTGAGACCTGGCTTAAGTCTTGGGGGACAGAGATCTGGGTTAGCAAACCCATGCACGGGAGAGCAGGGAGAGCCAAGGAGGAGATCCCGGCCACCCCACGGCCACGCTGCCTGCGCAGGGCCCCGGCGGCTCTCCAACAGCCAGGCTCAGCCGTCGCAGTTCAGGTGCCATCCCGTCCTGCTTCCGAAATGCCGCTGCCACGAGAGCGAGCGGCCGGACCATGGCAGGGTCCCCCCCACGGCTGCGCTGCACAGCCCCGTGCGGAGCACCAGGGCCCGCGGGCACCAGCCGCCTGCCCCGGCAACGCGGGCGAGCACGAGGCGAGGCCAGGGAGCCGGCACGGGGCGCCCGAATGGAGGAAACGGTTTCACAACGCGGCTGCAGAGACATTGCGTGTGCGGGCAGAGGGAAGGAGCTGCATGTCTCTGCAGGGGGAAGGTGCTGCTCAGCACCCGGCACCGGTCAGTGCGGCTCCTCCTGCAGAACCGAGCAGAGCCCCCTGTCACCGTCACGCTGCACACCTCGTGCCCTGAGCCACCGAGGCCCCGGCTGCCGAGACAGCGAGCGGGGTGAGGAAACACAGGAACCGATTTGCCAAGAGCAGAGGAGAAGTCTCCGTGAGAAGCGGAAGCTGAACCTGGATCTCTGCACCGGGAGCAACACCCAAACTGCTGCCCCGTCCTTCCCATCCCCCTGCGGCCGGCGGCGAGGTCTGATGTGGTGTGATGCTCCCCGCGCCCAGAGCCCGGCAGATCCCAGGGCCAGGGGCAGACCGGAGGCTGGTAAGGGTCCAAACCCCGCCGACAGCCAGAGCGTCTCCCCGCAGCCCTTCTGTGCCTCTCCACCCACGGCGGAGCGATGAAGCCGCTGCAACCCGGAGCATCCCAAGGAAACCCAGGCGCAAACGGAGACCCACGGGAAGGTGCAGAGCGGGGAGAGGGATTTCCCACGCTGGGCAGGGCGGCCGCACCACCCGCACCCTGGCAGCCCCGCGTTTCCCAGCCAGCCCGTGGGAACTCCTCCCTGCAGGGCTGGATGAGCCGGTCGCCAGCCGGGACACCGCCAGAGTCGGGAAGGGCTGGCCAACATCAGGGAATGAAAGTCACCGCGGTTCATTGCAGAAACAGAAGACGCACCTCTTCCTACCACCACCTCGGCCCGGCAGATCAGCAACACGCGGTGCCCGCAGGCAATCACCCCAGGGTACACGTGGACTGGTGTCGCTGGCGGGCTCTGGTTACTGCTCCTACCTGGTTTTGGTGGGGTTTTTTGTGGCCAATATCACCTGAACTCATAGAAAGAGAAGGTACAAGCCAGAGCCTGTGCCATCAGTTTGGCAGCTTCGGGCACAGAGGCTGTCACATTGAATGTATTTGCAGATATAAAAAGAAAATACAAGCCAGGTCTGGCCTTGTAGATGAGTTTCCCACAGACACAACACAGCACTCTGGTGATTTTTAACAAAAAATTCAAGGAAAAAAGGTTATTTGATAGGACCCGATCCTAAACTGTTCATCGTGATTTTTCCATATATTCAGTTCACAAACCATGCACAACACGCATCAGCGCATGATCCAGTAAAACCCTGCCAGCATCAGACATTGGCAACGCTGCTAATTGCAGGCGCCCGGAAGCCTGCAGTGCCCCCGACCCTTCCGCGGGGATCCTCCGCATCCCGAGGCCGGGCAGAAGCCCCCAGCGCCGAACCCGGGCGCTGCCGACGGAGCCCCGAACGCAGAGGGAGCGCGGCACCGTCCCCCAGCGCCAGGAGCGGCGGGCAGCTGAGGAGCACAGACTCCGCCAGTTACCGGGTCAGCGACCATCAGTTTACGGTCCCATGAACGCCACAGCGGATGAGAGGAGATGGCAGACAAAGTCCTTTGAATCCAGGCACGACCCGCCCCGCGACGCCCGACAGTGCAGCGCTCTGCCTCGTCACAAGATCCAGTGTTCCAGAAAGAATAAAAACTGAGTAAACAAATTACTGAAGCACAAGAAAGATGCCCTTGGACAGCCACAGCGAGGAGCTGGTTATGGGCATCCCAGCCAACAGGAGGGAAACGGCCCCAGAGCGGACGGGGATGGGGACAGATCCCACAGGACCTTCCCCAGGGTGCAGCCGCCGTCCCCCACAGAGCTGGGGGGAGCCGGGGGGGAAAGATGCCCGAGCAAACGGCAGCAGAGTAAATCCCAACCGGCAGCATCCCTGGGGATGGCGGAGGGAACATCCCCCGCCTGAAACCAGAGCCTTGAGAGGGGTCACCGGGCGGCTCTGGCCTCGCAAAGGGACAGGGTGACGCCGCCCAGCCCCGCACACCAAAGGGCTGCATCGCCAGCACGCCCCCCCCTGCCCGGAGCATCTCTGCCCCTGCGCAGGGGCAGAACCGCACACAGCCCCGGGGTGGCCGGGCAAGAGCCCTGCTCTCATGGGGCCGCCCAGGGGACGCTCCCCTGGGAACGAGGGGCTTTCGGGAGCTACAGCCCCGTGCTACAGCTGCTTCACTCAAGAGCAAACCAAGGGGTGCGGCAGGCGCAGAGCCGGGCCCAGAAGGACAAGGCGACGCTGCAGCCACCAGCTGGGAGCTGCGCGTCCGTCCTTCCCCGCTGCAGCCTCGGCACTAGCCCAGAAGGAAGCCTGGCAAGTTCGGCACGGACCGGCTCCCGGGCCCGGGACAGCCCAGCCACCCCCGCGGCTGCTCCCCAGGTGGGGCTGGGGGGACGACGGAGAGGGAGGGCAGGGCAAGATGGAAAAGCACAGCTCTTCCAGGCGCGCGGAGCAGCCCGCCAAGGCAGGACGCAGCAACCCCAGGGAGGAGCCCAACGCAGCCTACCGTGATCTTACTGGCCCGGTTCAGCGCCTCCACCCAGTCCTGCAGGTCCTTCTGATCGCTGGCTTGTAAGAAATAGCGCTGAGACAGAGCATTGATAACTGTCAGAGAGGGGAACGACAAGAAGAGTCAGGGGACCCCGTTCGCTGCTCAGCATTCTTAAAGCAAACTAAACGATAAATCAACACGACAGCATCTCTCGATTCCCCGTCCCAGAGCGATTTGCAGATATCGCTCTCGTAACCTCTCGCATGGAAAAGCGGCGGAGGGACGTGGAGGGGGGACACGGGGAGGCTCTGCGGGGACAGAAGCGCAGGGCTGAAGCCAGGCTTACACCAAGGCTGCGGCATGGCCCAAACGAGGACTTGATCTAGCGCTGAATTTACCGCCCAGCACGGGGTGTTTGAGGGCCCCTTGGGAATCCCTCCCCTCGGCACTCGGGCTTTAACTCCCAGCCGAAACGTCGCTGTGAGCCCCAAGAGGTCCGGGGAGCTCCTCGGGAACATGCTCCCCGCAGACTCCCCAGCGAGCGCTGCCTCCTGCCCGGCAGCCGGACGGGGCAGAGCAAGCTCTCGGAGGATTCCTGCACCAAAAACCTGGAGATGTTTTTAACTGCACAAGGTCTTGCTGAAGCTCCCCTGAGCACTGCCACACCGGGGTCCCCGGAGCAGCCCCGTCCCCGCGGGGACACGCGCCATGCGCTCTGGTCTTGGGCTACATCCCTTGCGGTAAAGCACTGCAAAGGCAGCCCCCATCCCCTGGGACAAGCACGTGCTCGTGCTGTCGTTCCTGTTGCTCTGAACCCGGGTTCACGGCTCAGGCACACGGCACAGCGGGGGTCGTGCTGAGGCCATTTGGGGAGGGGGGGAATTGGACACGAAACACCCCTTTCCCTGCGCCAGCAGGAACAGACCCTTAGGCTGGCATTAAAGAGGAAAAGAACCCTGTATCGCACAACGGGACACTCGGAAAGGATTCAAGAGCACAGTGAAGGGACCATCACGGAGGGGACCCATAGGGTCGTGCCTCCATCACCAGGCTCGGCCCGTGCATCTCGCACGGGGGGTGACAGCGACAGGGCCACTGCCCGGGGCTGAGGCTCACACTAGCCCTACGCTGGCCCTCTAGCACGGTGTGCGCTGGCAGCATCCCCTTCCCTCCCGCGGGTCTGTCCGGCAGCTCACGCAACCGCAGCCTCCCGCCGTGGGGTGTCCTCAGAGCCCCCCTCACTCACCAAAGCAGAACGGGGTTTTCGGCTTCTGTTTTGGGGTGGCGATGCTAACCTGCAACACAGCAAATCAAAGACAATAGCTAAAGATAACAGCACACGCTGACGGCACGCACTGGAGATGGAAGTTTCCACCCACGCACCTGTGGAGGAGGGGGAGCGGGTGCTCCCCGCGCTCACCCCAGCCCCCGTCCCGCACCCACGCTGCAGGTGAGCGCGGGGCCGAGGAGCGAGCGCCCGGCCGTGGGCGAGACTGGGGGCACCGCCTGCCCTCCCGGCCCCGCACGTACCCCTCTGCAAACGGGGGGAGACCGGCCAGCTCGGGCCAAACGAACATGGCCAGGGCCCAATTAGTACGTCCTCCCCGCGCAGCTCCCCGCCGGAGCCCTGCTGGGTGCCACCGCAGGAGCCCACCACGGGGCATCCTCCCACCCCAGGCTCTGTGTCCCCCCCCGGAATGGCCGGGCAGGACCCCCCAGCAGCACGGCGGTGCCCGGGAGGATGAGACGCGGGAGCGGCGGCGCAGCTGCACGCGCTGTCGGGCACTGGCCCGTGTCGGGCGGAAGGCAGCCCGCGTGCGGCCGGCAGCGAGCGCGCGGTCCCGGGGGAAGGTCAGCGCGGAGACGGGGCTTTCATCTCCCGCCATCCCCCCCGGCGCTGGCTGCGCTGCAACGCAAAGAACTCAAAGCTTTCAAAGGCCTCGAATACGCGAGTTTCTGCCGGACTAACACAGTCGCTCTTGTCAGCAATTAAGAAAATTGAGGGAAAATAGCAGTGGTTTCTCCCTAAAGAGTAGGAATCATTTATATAAGAATAATACTCCCCGGGGCTTTGAGCACAGCATTCGTGGAGTATTTATTCTGACAGGCTTCCTCCTTCGGAGCCACTCTATAATGCTTTAAATATGTTTTCTCAAGCAAACCTCCATTTTTCTGGCATATTTACAGAGGGTAGTTAGAGCCGCCGGCATAACCCAATCCTGCAGTTTGTGACCAAATGCTGTCCTACAGCAATTTGCATTTAGACTAAAACGTATATAATTTATACGTGAGGCTCCATCCGAAATGGGGAAGGCTCAGCCTCCCAGCGTTGCTTCATCTGCGCTTAATTTATAAATCATGATTCAGCAGGAACAGGGAGATCTGTCCAGTTCTTTATCCGGCTCCGGCACGGGGCTGAGCCTGGCGCGGCGGCCACGAGTCCCCGCTCCCCCGGCAGCGGCCGAGGGGCAGCTCACGGAAAGGGACGGTGGCAGCTCCGCTTTCCATGGCCGCGCTGCAGCCACAGCTCCACGCGTCCAGTCAGCAGCCCCACAACAGTTGTCATTTATTCCACTATTTTCACCTTCCCGTGGAAGCCGGATAATGCTGTTAAGACACACAGAAGACAGAGCTTCCAGAAAGCCTCTAAGCACAGGGGAAAGCTACTGGTGCCCCCAAACCCATGGCAAGGGGGACCCTGTGACCGTCTCTACCTCCCCATCTTCATTCCTTTACAAGAGGAAAGTGGTTCACACTGAGAGCAACCAGCCATCGGAAGAATCTCCCCAGGGAAGCGGAGGAGTCCCCAGCATTGGGCACTTTTAAGATTCAGCTGTGCACCTTGCCTAGACCCTGCTTTTGCCAAGAAGGTTGGACCAGACGACCCCTGAGGTCCCTTCCAACCCGGGATTCACGGCAGAGTGGTTCCTCTTCCTCCCGCGCCGGTCTGCGGGTGAAGGCAAACACCCATCCCAGCGCTGGCACCCCCCCTCCCCACAGACCCGCTCAGGGGGCGCAGGGAGGACGGCAGGGGCTCGGGCAGGACCTCGCGTCCTGCACCGCTGGGGCGAGCCATTGCCTCTCCCGGGAAAGCCACACGGAGAGGGGACAACAGGGACCCTTCATATTCCTTCCGCCCCACCCTGACGTTACCTTGGAGATGTAGGTCAGCTGCAGAGATCCCACAGCTCCCGCACCAATGGCCAGGTTCTGCAAAACATTTAAGGAGCAATGGGAGTGAAACGGCAGGGGGAACGCGGAATAGGCGAGCCAGGCTGTCATTCGGTGTCACTGGGGTCAGGCAGCAAAACCAACAGCCCCGCTGCCGGCCCCGGCCGCTTCCCCTCCCCGGGCACCTGCTTCACCTCGTGCCCCACGAGCAGCTGGGGCCGGCCACGCTGTGCTGCCCCCAGCGCCATGCCCGTCTCGCTCCCCTCCGCACCCCGGTCCCGCTCACCGCCCCGTGCACACAGGTGCCCGACGGGCTCCGAGTCCCGTGGGACCCAGAGAGCAAGAGTTTGGGCCAACACCGGCCAGCGGGAGCTTCCCCTTCCCCGCTGAACAAGGCAACGAAGAATCTGCTGCGAGATGCTCTTCAGGAAGGCAGGTGCCTCCCCAGCCTACAAGCAGTGCTCGGGCACCGCGGGCTTCCCAGGAGGGTCTTCCCGGAGCTCGGCTTCGCTCTTGCTCTCTTGAGCTTGACCACAAGCGCTGGGGCAGCTCCCAGAGACATGGGGCACATCACAGACTCCATCTCCCCCAGCCGCCCGGCTCCTGGTCTAAGTGCTTTTGCTGCACGACACCACTTCCAAGAGTACAAGTATTCCTAGGATAACCTTTTCTCCAGGGTATCAAGCTGCTGCTGGGGCAGTCCTGGAAAGCCCAGGAGTGGCAGGGGGCTGCTCTGCTGGAGCCTGGTCGCGGCTGCACCCAGCCACAGGAGACCCCACCAGACAACTGAGGCAGCAGACAGGACCCTCCTTCCCGGACCCGGAGCAGCCGCCTCCACCAGGGAGCCTGAGATCCAGCTAACGACTTGCTAACAGCTTCCACGAAGCCGGGAGCAGCGCGGGAGCCTACCTGGGGGTTGTCCATGTACCACAGGAGGCAGTTGGCCTGGGTGTCCAGGATGAAATACCTCCGCAGAAACTTGCCGCAGGTCTCATTTTCTTCAATGTCCAGGAACCCGCAGATACGGTTCTGTCGATCCAAGTACGGCATGCCGGGCTCCTTCTCGCATCACCCTGCAGAGGGAGCGGCAGGGAGAGGTGGGTGCTCTGCTCCCGCAGCCCCGGCTCCCCGGGGAGCTCCTGCGCCTACAGCCACCTCAGCCCCTCAGCGCCAGACGTGCCGGGATGCCAGCGCAGTCCCTCAGCCCCCATCCCAGGGAAGGGACCACCTGCCGGGGTTGGTCCAAACGAGCACACCGACCGCCTCCCCTCGCTGAAAAACGAGGCATTTTCACCAACGTGTTCCTCCCTGCAGGGGCGCACATCGCTGCCCAGCCCCGAGAGCTGCCAACCCCACCACAGCCATGCCGCAAAGGCGTGAAAGCCCCCACGAGGCTGGGCAGAGGGGCTGGGGCTTTGCTGCTCAGCCAGCTCCCCTCTCCGCACCACGTCCCACCGCCGAGCATCCTGCCGGTCCAGCCTCCCAACCTGCCCGTCCAGCCTCCCAACCTGCCCAGACCTCCTGCTCCTCTCCCAGGCCGCCGCAGCCACGGCGTAACGCACGAACAGCAAAGTCAAGCGGCTGCCACTGTGTGTCTGGACCGCGGGGAAGCTGCCAAACCCAACCATCACCCGGCACGCCTTTGTGACAAGCGGGGTGCCAGCGTGCCGGCCCCGGGTGCAGGCAGGAGCGGGCAGAGCAGACCGAAATAGCTCAGCAAGGAGCTGCAGGACTTTGGGGAGCTGCAGATGGACTCAATCATCGGGCGCTGCTGAACAAGCTACTTGCCGGCCCAGCTCCGAGACCACTCGTGGCACAGGGCTGCACCAGGGCCACTGGGATGTCCTGGGCAGTGACAGACCGAGTGACAGCCCCAAACTGCCCCTGTCACAGCAGCGGCTGCATCTCACGGAGACGGGCTCAGCAGCATGGGGCAGCCCCATGCCACAGCTCAGGCCACCAAGAGAGGACAAAGTAGCCACAAAGGATTTGACACGAGACACCAGGTCGCCGGGAACCATAAGAAAAAATAATCCCGAGGCAGAGTGCGTGCTAGAGAGAGCCCGAGCACACTCCCAGGAAATGGAAAACAATCTGCAACTCCAGCAGAAAATCTGTGCAGCCAGGATGCCGAGTCAGCAGGGAAAACAATGACCCATTGCCGCGGGGCCAAGCCGTGTCACCAGGTCTGCTGCGGGCACGGACCCCCCGGCGCTGCCCCCCATCCAGGACGAGCCACCCCCGAGCTCGAGCTGCGAGCAGAGCCGTGCCGGCACCACGGAGCCCTCCGCAGCAGCAGGAGAAACGCCGTGCCGACCTGCCGCAATGGCCCTGGGCAGCCGGACGGAGAGCACAGCAGCCGCGGTGCCCGTAGGTGGGCTCTGCCTGTGCCCCCCCGTGGGCACAGGACGCGGGGGAGCCCGAGCATTGCTCTGTCACCCCACGGGAGCAGCGGGGCTCTGAGTCAGCGGCAGTGGGTGCACGTCGGCACCGCTCCCATGCGGCAGCGGCTCCCACCCACCCTCCACAGCACCTGGCACCCCTGGGTCTCTGCGCCATCGCTTCCAGCCCCTTGTGGGAAGCAAAAGCAGCACCGAGAGCCACCGGTGGGCCAGGAACATCCCCCCGCCCGGGCAGAGCCCCCTCCCCACGGCGCAGGGGGGACAGATGGGGACGGAGGCAGCGGTTACCCAAAGGATGCGAGCTGAACCCAGTGAGGTCTGTCCGGTAGCAGAGGGGTGACTCGCGCAGGTGCCAGAAGTGGAGGCTGCACAAATAAAAGATCTCATGCAGAAAAGGAGGAAATACTATTTTTGAGCCGAATAGCGGCAGTGGAGTGGGGCCCTGAGAGGCAAGTGTTGTGCAAGAGCTGTGGTGCAGCTGCAAAGGTAGAGGTGGCAGAAAACAAGCCAACCTGTTGTCAGGATCTCGGGGTTTATCACCAGGGTTTCAGAGATGGGTATCAGGGCTCTGCTAGGAGGGAAATCGCACCGCTTCAGTAGCAGAGACTGGTTTAAAACAACACACGTGCCCTCATACAAGGGTTATGTGGGCACCTCACATTTTACTGCTTTTTTGTGGGGTTATTTTCGTGGCGGGGGCGGGGGGGGGAAGCACACAGAGAGCAGATTCCCAAGTGCCTTCAACCATACCAACATGTTCAGACCAGGCCTCACAAATTGCCTCTTTCTCCTGCTGCTAATAAAAGTCCCCAGATTTCTGCTCACGAGAGGGATGAGGAAGAGCCGAGCTGTGCCGCGGGCAGCGCAGGGACGAGCCCCCAGCCCCACAGGGCTCCCTGCGTTCCCCTTCTGCCATCCTTAATCAATTCGGGCTCAGCTGAAAGCCCACAAACCAGCTCAAGCCTCCTGTGCGAGCTGACCCCGGGCTGCACTTGCTGCAAAAACCGCTGGGCAGAGGAGATCGCCATCGCCCCGCACTCTGCCCTCCAGACCACACTCCTCCTCAGCGAGTGATGATCTGCCCCGTCCCTTCCCGGGGGCAGGGCACTCCGCTGGAGCTCGGGCCCCCCCAGGTCCCTGTCCCCTCACATCCCACTGCCTGCAGGACACGAACTGCCCGGCCCCTCGCAGCCACTGAGAATTCCACTTTTCCATAGGAAAAAGATAAAAGTAGCATCTCCAGTTCCAGCAGCATGTGGGTATTCGGTCCCCCTGCTCAGGAACTCTGGAAGGGCAAGAAAATGCTCCGTCTGCACTAAGGTTTACTATTTATACAGCACTTCGTAAAATCCAAGTCATAAATACTTCTATGCAAAAGCCAAACTTGCGTTTGCTGTAGGAAGGACATAAGACTAAACCTGAGGGGGAGAAAAAGAGGGACCTCACAGAAAACCAGCATCATCCAGTGCAGATGAGTCCCTGGAGGCCTCACAGCTTCCCAGGACATCCTTTATGGAAACATGATGGACATCGCACTGGCACCGGGCACAGGAGGTGACGATTTATGGATGATGCCCATGCCCGATTCATGGAGGCTAATCTGCCATCCGACAACTTGAACTTCCCGAGCATCGCACTGGATCAGGCCCTCAGGATCTCATTAGCAGATCCTGTTTATGAATTTATGCCATTTTGTAGTGAAGCACATCAGAGACTTCCAGGACTCTCCCCTGCCGCTGAAGCAGCTGACTTCCCAGCTCTTTCAGAGTCATAATATCCCACCAGTTAATGAGACGACAAGAGCAATTAGGCTATAGAAGGAGGTTTACAGCAAAAATACCCTCTCACCTGCCTCCCGAGATACAGGTGAGCGCTCCCCAGGGAGAGGCAGAAGGTGCAGGGCACCGTCCAAACGGCACCCGAGCCCCCCTCTGCGGTCACCGCTGGCTCAAAGGCCTCGTGTGCAGCCACACAGCCAGACTTTCCAGGAAGCACCCGCAGGACGCCAGCGCTTCACCGCACCGTCGCGGCTGCCCGTGCCCTGCTCTGTCCTGCTCCCGGCACAGCGACCCAGGGACACCCTACAGCAGAAAAAGCCAAGGCAACAGGAGACCTGGCACTCAGAGCATCGCAGCAGCACTGGCCAGAGGCAGCTCCTCGGCACCTCTCTCCGCAGCGCGGCCCATTGCACCTGCAGGCAGCCACAGCAGGAGCATCATCATCCTCCTCCTCCTCCTCTCCCACGCCTGTCTGCCCGAGCTGTCCCGGTGCCGGTTGGGGTGCAGGATGACCACCCCCGTGTCACCAGGGCTCCGCTCTGCGGTGTCCGCTGTCCCCACGCAGTGCCGGCGCGCGGGGCGATGGCTGCAGCCGCAGCGGGTGCAGCACCACTTCCTTCTACCTGCCCGTGCAAAGGAGTTTCCAGAGCTCGCCCCGCCGACGTCTATCCGGCGGCTGACACACGAGACAGACGGTGTAGGCAGAGGCCAGTAGCTAACTCCTGCTAATTCCAGACATTTGCCTTAATGAAATAATTAACCTGTTGAAAGGCCGGCTGGGAGCAGCGAGGAGACACTTCTGCACCTCACCACAGAACACCGGCCAGGGGAACACGCTCCGAGCGGCTGCGGATCCCAAATCGCCCCCGCGCATCTGCCACCGACCCCGCAGACCCAAAGCGTGCGGCGCTCCCCCATCTCCCACAGGGACCCCGCTCCCAGAACCGCGGGGTCATCCCGGCAGGAGCATCCCCCGCTGCCCCCAGCTCCCCCGTCCCCCCGCTGCCCCCCAAGCACCAAAGTGCCGCCCCCGCCGCCCCCGGGAGGCCTCTCCCCACCGGACGAGGCACGGATGCTCCCAGCCGCTGCCACCGGAGCTTCTGCCTCATCCCCGGACCGACGGACCAGCCCCACGGCGGCCGCTCCACCTCGGGGCCGGAGCCCCGCGGCCGCCTCCCGCCCGCCCCCGGAGAAGCCCCTTCTCGGGGGGAGCCCCGGCGGGCGGGGGGGGGCCGGCGGGAGGATGGGGACGGGGGTCCCCGGCCCGCCCCAGCGGGGGAGCGCAGCCCGCGGGCGGGCGGCGGCTCCGCGCGTCCCCCCCCCGCGCGTCCCCCGCACTCACCCCGCGGCGTCCCTGGGCTGCGCGCCCCGCGCGGGGCCGGCGGAGCGGGCGGGGGGCGGGCGGCGGCGGAGGGGGTGTGCCCCTGGCTCCGCGTCGCTTTTTTTCCGGGTTAATTACGTCTCCCATTAGCAAACCCGGCCCCGGATGTGAGTGCGGGGCGCCCGGGCGGCTCCGCGGGGCGGGGGAGGGTCGCGTCGTCCCCCGCTCCCAGCGCACCGGCTCCGGAGCGCTCCGAGCCCCCGGGGCGGGGGTCCCGCTGCCGAGCGGGGCTGGGGCCAGCCCCGTGCCGGTCGCCGCCCCGAGCTTTGCAGCCTCGCCGCGGGGTGGGAGAGCTCCGCCGGGGGCCCCCGCCGTGCCCGGGGATCGGGCCCTTCCTGGCAAACACCTCCCTCCGCCCCCCGGTTTTGCCGTCAAACCCGGCAAAATTTGCTCGGTAAATCAACATCCCCCGGCGGCTCTGCTCTCTCCCCGGGACGCTCCGGCAGAGCCCCCCAGGCCCATCCCCAGAGCTGCCCCACAGGGTCCCTGGAGACGGCCGCGTCCCCCCTACACGCACCTGAACCTGCCCCCCCCCCGGGCCCAGCGACCCTGACCGAGCCCCCGCCCGGGGCAAGAGCCGCCGCAGCCCGGCTCAGATGCTCAAAACAGCAGGTGGGTTCCCATGCGAGAGGGGTTTCCAGGGACAGACACGCTGTGGGGGTCCTGCCCCACAGTTGGTGCTTGTAAGAAAGGCAGGTATTGCTTTTGCAGAGGAGAAAAGCCGTTCCCATCAGAGGTGACGTGACAAGGGAATGACTAAGACAGAGAGGCTCCAGCAAAGGCTTGTAGAACATCTCTTATCACACAGGCAAAAGGACAAACTGATTCCTCCTGGATTAGCGTCTAGAAGGGGAGTCAAACATTTAACCAGGGCTAATGACATTGAGCAATTTTTTTACCAAGAAGGAAAGAAATAAACTAATCAGATAATCCCTTTAGGTGTAGCATAAAGAGAAGTAAACAGAGGCAGGACATCCGGGAAGAATTTTAGGCGCCTCGGACAGACTGTGAACCCTGGAGTACCCAACCAATGGGAAACAGGGGAGGGAAAAATTCAGCCGGGATTAGGAAATAAAAAGGTGTGTTTCAAGAACTGGAAGTGTGCCTGCTTGCTAGGTCACCCGCTCTTGCAAGAACGTGAATAAAGATGTGCTTCACAGAGGATTCTGCCTGAGCCTATTTCATTCGGACCGGAACTTTCTTCTCACAGTGCTCACACCGACACGGATGCAGAGTCCCAAGGCTTCCAAACCGTGTGGGCCATCGTCGCTGCTTCACGAAACCTTTCCCCACTCCCACGGCCTCACAGCGGTGTGTAACATCAAATACGGCAGCGGCTGAGCGAATCCAAGCAGTGAGCGCAGCGTGTGGCAGGTGAATCGCCCCAGCTCCTGCACTGGGCTCAGAGCCATCGCCACCAACTTTTCAGTAGTTTAGATTCGGGTCCTGTTGACCCAACCACCCCCTGAGTTTTGCCCCCTGAGCAGCAGTTTGAGCACTTACACGTTTTCACACCAGCCTGGGGGTGCTCCGGGATCTCTGCTCGTGCACACACAGACCCGCAGAGCTCGGGGCCGGCACCGCAGGCGGGGAGGGGGCTGGCGGGGATGAACCCCAGTGCAGACCCCGCAAAACCCCTGTGGCACTAGCAGCGGCGCTGCTGGGGAAGGACAAGCACTCCGTGAGGGTGGTGCGGCACCCTCGCAGGGTGAGAGGGGTAAAGCCGGCCATGTAACGCGGCGGTGAGGCTGGGTGGCCATGGCGCACCGCTCCCCAAAACGCTGCAGCCGCCCTCGCAGGGGGTGAGGTCGCCCACAGCCGGCGGTGAGGGCTGTACGCAGCTATTTGTGCTGTAACGCCTGGGCTGCGGCAGCCCCGAGGTTCCTCCTCACCTGAGAAATTTGCAAAAACGAAGCCTGGAGTTAACAATGGCTGTTCGGAGTGGGCAGACCATTGGAAGCAGTGTGGGTCACACTTCCCCTTTGCGCTAGTCTCAGGGTCCTTGTCACCTTCCTGAACCTCCCGCACGGTGCCCTGGGGGAAGCCGCTCCTCGTTTTAAAGCCAGGGGCAATCGCTCGTGTACCGGGCTGCCTGGGCACCCAGGAAACCTCCCAATTGCATCAGGCAGTCGTCGTGAGTCAGTCGGCTGAGCCCGTCACCCACTCCTGAGAGGTCCCTACCTGCTGGGCCGATGTAGCCACAGGAGCTCTGGGTGCTCCCACCCCCCGGCATCGGCTCTGCAGAGTCCCCCCCTCTGGAGACCGTCACCAGCTTTGCTCCTTTCCAGGCAACGCAAGTGACCCCGGCCTCCAGCTCCCTGCCCCTTGCTGCAGGGATATCAGGGGGGTCTTTCCTGCCTTCGTTTTAAGGCAAGACTCTAGTTTGGAGGATCCGGTGCTGTGCATTTGAAGGTAATTTTTTCCCAGAGCAGTTGCCCTGCGCTCTGCGCCGGCTGTACAAAGTGTTGTTAAGCAAACACACTGCCTCACCCCCAGCATTTCCTATGGCCCAGGTCATTTTTAGAACAACGTTTCCCTCCCCCTCCTTTTCATGTTGCAGACGATTGCCCAAACGCTGTTACAGAAACCGTGTGTGTTCAGTTCCCTGTGACTCTGCTCCGGGCCCGTGTCACCGCCACGGGAGCCCCAGGCACTGGCCCCAAGCACTTTCTCCCGGCGCGGGTGAAAGCGATCCCAGTGCCGCCGGCACCACCGAGACGCGCAGGGAGCCTTGCTCTCACAGACACCGTGAGAGTGCTGCTTTCCCAGCATTTTGCACAAAAGGTTATTTTTTTTCCAGAAGTTTCCTGTTGGACGCTGATGGGTGTTTCCCGCCACCTGTCCTCACTCACAGCACAGCGTTCAGCACCGTTAAATAAAGGCACCCACCAGCTCGGCGGTCACGGCCGCTCTCCTCGCTGCTGCCAGCCGACCGCGGCCACGCGTCGGAGGAGCCGCTTCCCTCCGCGCTCTCATCCCTCCCCAGTTTCCCCATCGGGGGACAGTCCAGCCTCGCGCCCTGCCAGAAGCTGCATCCCAAAACGCATCATTTATTAATTACACCAGGAGAAAAGAAGTGATGACCTCCCTCCGCACCTGCTCCCGGAGACCCCCGACGGGACCCTGTGTCACAAGCTGATACCCCCAGGGTGGCTCTCGCCTGGGTGCCCATTTTGCTGTGAGCGACAGAGCAGGATTTCGGCACTGCCCCTCCCGTACGTTTGAAGGGAAGGATCGTCCCTCGAGGCAGCCGGGGTGTTATTCCTTGCAGTGCCCATCTCCCTGCAGACCCTGACGCCCACCCTCGCCCAGCCGCAAACGCCGATGGAGCCAGAGCCCGAGAGTGCCGAGCACTCGCTGTAGAGCTCTTGAAGGTGCTGTAAAGGAACCAAAACCTGAAGCGTGAAAAACCGCCAGTTATGGAAATTAAGGCCATGGCAACTGGGTTATACTTAGAATAAATAAATAAATAAATAAATGAAAACTAGCAAAGAGAATACAGGGAGGTTTGAAAAGCAACTTTCCTGCCTCAAAGCGGGGCTGGCTGCTCCACTGGGCGAGGGCGCCCCATGTCCTGGCAAGCTCTGGAGGTGTCCCGGGGGTGGACGCCCCCCAGCAGCGCTTCCCTTCACCCCGCGCTTGCACCTGCGTTGCCCGGGCTCCGCGTCCCCGCTGCCGGGGAGCGGCACAGGCGCTGAGACACGGGTACAACGGCAGAGACAAGATGCAGGGATGTCAGCACAGCATCACCCCCAGCCACCCCGCTCCCTCCTCCGCCCCACGCGTGTCCTCTCCGTCCCCTGCGCTGCCGCCTCCCGCGCTTCTCCCTGCGGCTCTCCAGCCTTCCCCCCCCCGCCCCGCCCCCCAACCCTGCCTGCTTTGCAAAGACTAAACTGTTCCATGGAGTATTTTTATACCGGGGCATCTCTCGCAGACCTTGTGACTCGCACCAGAGCCCGGCTCTGGAGCCGCTCTGTTCTCCCTGGTGCAGTCACACGGCAGCGAGTCACGCCGCTGCCCTCCCTTCAGCCCGGGAGCCTCGCACTTCTCCTCCCGGCTTGGTTTTGCATTGTGTTTTGCTGCCGTAGCCTGTCCGGGGGTACACGCAGCCCATTCAACTCGCAGTGACACCCCGTTAGCAGACGTAGGGCCACGAGCGGATCCCCAGGGCCTTCGGGGGTCCCACCAACACCCGTGGTTCCCCACAGGAATACATCCTTCGTGTGCCCAGGGAAGGGGCAGGGCCCGCAGCAGACACAGTATAATCTTCTGTTGGGATGTCTCCCCTCTAGTGGCAGCAGCCGAGCCTCCCTCTTGTAGGGGTTCAGCCTCACAAGGCTCCATATCCATGTTCTCCAGGACTTTTGACCCTCTCATGCCCCGGCGCTCACCGGGGTCTCTGCGTCAGCAGCATCCCGCAGCAGGGAGTTCCACGGCTGGCTCTGAGCATGCTGAATTATTTCTTTGCGTCTGTTCGAACTTGCTCGTTTTGGTTTCAGTACCTGTTCCCTTTTTTCTTGCGTTATGACTAAGGGAAACTCCCAGCAGGTTGCTCGGCTGGAAGAGCCGCGGCTGGGCTTCCAGTCAGCAGTTTGTGGCTTGCCCTGCGTGACATTTCTTGCAGGCAAATTCCCACTCCCCTCTCCACGCTCCCAGCCATCCTTCTCTCTCCTCCCTTCATCCTTCCCTTTTCTTTCCTCCTCAGCCTCATTCACTCACTTCTACCATTCTCCTTACAAAACACAGCAGCACCGAGCGCTCCTGGGGGGGTCCTTCTAGCTGAGCTTTATGCTGCACAAACGCCAGCCATCCTGGACCACCGACCCATCCCCGCACCATCGCTCCCCTCCGCAAACCGTGGGGCCAGCAGGATTCACAGGACCTCGCTGCCCCGAGGAGTCCCCGTGCCCAGGACAGCCCCAACCCGCTGCCGGCCGGCGAGTGCGGAGCAGTGGGGGGGCACAGGATCCTCTCCATGCCCGGACGGTCACCCCTTGGGCTTCCCCCCAGTGCCATCGGTCCCCGCAGCAAGCGGAGCATCGGCGTTTGCTGGGCTCAGCGCAGATGCTGTCGCATTTTAAGTGTCACACGCTGAAAATAAGCAGGAGGGCAGTTTGCTCGGCTGCTGCCTGGGTCCCGCAGTGCCATCAGAGTGCCACCCACGAGCCTCGGGAGCTGTGTCCTTATCCCAACATGCAGCAGCCGAGTTTCCCTTATGGCAGCTCTGCCAGAGTCCCCTGTGTCGCCATCCCACCCCAAGTCACCCCTCCCACATTTCATCTCCCCCTTACCTCAACGGGCTGCTGCTCCTCTTCCCCTTAGACGGCAAAACCTCCCGGGCTCGCCCCCCCCCGCGACCTGCACTACACCAGCCCCAGGGGGTGGCTGGGCGGCAGGAGGACTCCTACATCTAACCACACTTTGCAGGTGGTAACGACGGGCACCTGCGGGACACACACCCCCATTAGGGGTTCACAGGGGAAGAGCCTGGTGGGAAGAGGAAAAGTGAGACCTCCCGGAGGTGACGGTAACAGCCAGGGATGAATTAGTCACCTGGAAGTTTGACCTCTCGGCACTGCAGACACGCAGTGCTGCTCCCCTGGGGACGAGCCCACCCCCCAGCGGTGCGTCGGGGGCTCGCCGCAGCAGCACGGGGGTCCCGACGGAGGGTTTCCTCCTGCTGAGCAGCGCAGAGAGCTGCACCGAACAGGCTCGGCCGATATTTCACACCAAATACATTCATCGTCTGTCCAGACCCACGTCTTTGCAGCCCTGGGAGGAGGGAAACCGTGAATCTCGAGTTAGCACAAAACACCCCAAAATCATCTCTGTCAGGGCAGCGTGCTGGGAGGGGGCTCTGCCTGGCAAAGCCTCCCAGGGTGGCTGCGCTCGGATGAGCTCCCGGTCCCATAGGCAGCACCAGGAAGCCAAACCAGTTTGGTTCGGGCCGTCCTCTGGCGCGGTTACGGTTTCCCTGTAAATGAGAGGCAGCGGCTGCGAACGGGGTTTTCAACAGCAGCGTTTATTTGCCTGATGGCGGCTCGGCCTCGTCCACGCGGGGAGCGGAGAGGGAACCCGCCGTCCTGCGCGCGCCCCTAGGCTATTGTGGCAAGCAGCTACGCGAGGTGGCCACCCCTGGCCCCCGGGACCCTCGCTCACAGCCAGCCCAGCAGCAGCGTCCCTGCCAGCGCGGCGGCCAGCAGGCTGGGGGGGGGCAGTGGCCGGGCCCCCCCGCCGCTCCGTGAGCCCTGCGAGGGCCCGTTGCAGTTGTCGCTGAAGCAGCATTGCAGGGTGGCCCCCCCGGAGCCGCCGCGGCGAGCCTGGTCGCAGAAGGACTTGTAGGAGCAGGATTTAATGACGCTGTCTGCAAGGAAAGGCACAGGCAATGTGGGGGGGTCCGGCACTGCCAGGCGTCACGGGCGTCGCTCCTCCCCTGCGGCGCTGGGAAGGGGAAAGCGGAGCCGTGTCCCAGCACGGTGCGCGTCAGGTGTCAATGGAAGGGTCTCCCTCCCGCCCACGGGCAGCTCCGGTGGCCGAGGGATGTCCCCATGGTCACACCAAGTCACCGCGGAGCACAGCACAGCACAGCCCTGCTGTGGAATAGTGACGGCGTGTTTATAGCCGCGTGGGAGGACACGAACAGCCCTGGCTGTGGAGCGAGCCCGAGCAGGGCCGGGGGTTCATTTTGGGAACCACCTCCGTCCGTCCCGCCGGCCGTGCTGCTGCCCTGCAGCCGCAGGGGTGCCCCGAGGGTGGTGGAGCACTTCTGGAGGACGGGAGCAGCGCGCCACAAAGAAGGACTTGCCTTATGCCAGGAAAGGGCCGTGAGTTACCCCAGACCAAAAGCATCTTTCTGAGGACTAAAAACTTGGAAAAAACCGGGCGACTCATCCCTGCTTCACGGGGATGAGAGGAGGCCGGCTCCTGGTCTGCCCTGGCAGCTCCTCTGCTTCTGCTTGCCCGCTGCTCCCCCCACCCCAGCCGCTCCAGTCCTCCCCAGCCCCTCTGATTCTCCCCCCAGCCCCTCCGTTCCCCGCCAGCACCCCCAGGACGGGACTTACTGGGCGCAGTGATGGTGGAGCAGGCGTCGGCGTACTGGGGGCAGCTGTGGGAGCCCTGCTTGTTGCAGTCGTTCTCGTTGGACGCAACGCATTTGTGGCATTTCAGCGCTTTACCTGCACGGGGACAGGGAGGAGGAGGAGGAGGAGTGAGGGCAGCGGTGATGCGCCGTCCCGGAGCCCCGAATGCCATTTGTGGGTCTCCAGGGCCACCAGTGACCCCAGCACAGGGAGTCACGGGTGAGGGGTAGCACCGGTCGGAGCCCAGCAGGAACCGCCGAGGCCACGGCACGCAGCAGCCTTTGGGGCAGGGGGATCTCTCCCATCCGTGAAATTCATGCAAAACCCTTCCAAGTGTGACTCCAAGCGATGAGAGCCAAACCGGGCAGGGCAGCTCCTCCGAGTCCCGGCTTGGCAAAACCCTCCTGAAACCGCGAGTCCCCTAATTCCCTTTGCAGTAAAAATAGGTAGACACAAGACTTTAAAAAAAATACCCTCGATCTTTGTCTTCTTGTACCGAATTCCATTTTAATGAGCATTTTTGGGCAGAGAAGGGAGGATTCATCTAAGCTGCGGAAGCAGGTTTTGGGCATTTGCGTGTCTCTGAACCACAGCAGCTCCCCGTGCAAGGTTGGGCTCAGAAAGCGCGTCCCGCAGGTGCTGCCCAGGGACAAGTGCGGTGACAGGCAGCAAAGGGCCGGGCAGGCGCGTGTGCCAGGAAGGACGAGTCATCTCCAAATTGTCCTCAAAGGAGGCCACGGCAGATGATAGCCAGCCCCTCGCCTCCGCCGGCACCCCGTGCGTCAGAGCCGATAATAGGTGTGAGAGCTGTTTGACCCTTCCGGAGAGTTTAGGAACCAGCTGAGCGAATGTGAAAGCGTCATTATCATTTCATGACAGCAAGAGACTTTAAATAACGGCGCTGTTTTAAATATCTGCAGACAAAGCGCACAACCCCCCCCCCCCAAAAAAAAAACCCGAACCTGCAGATCCTGCTCCCGCCTGAAATGACGAATGCTTGATTTCGGCGGCGATGGTTGAATTACGGCTGATGTTGGGAGGAAGGTCTGTGCCTGCTGCGCTGCCCGAGCAGAGCCCTCTCGTGGCAAGCGGGGCCCAGCTCTGGCCAGCAGAGTGGACCCTGCGGGGGGTCAGGGCTCCCACCTCCAGCTCACGGGAAAGGGGAAACTCAGGGAAACAGGGATTTCACGGGGCCAAATGCCAACAAACGCCTGCCATTAACCCCCGCTGGCCCCGACTCCCACAGCGGGATTGCTGGTCTCCTGCTTCTCCTTTGCAGCTCAGTCCAACCTTTCCTCCACCACCGGCTAAAACCCCTCCGGGGTTCATCTTCCCTTGGTGCGAAGACCCCGAAACCATCCCGACCTAACCACGCTTCACGGTGGTGCCGAGCAGCACAACCGCCTTCCTGCCCTTTAAAATGGCTTTTTGTGAGTCTGCCTTTGAGGAACCAGGTTTTAGCTGGGAGACACGGCTCTGGCCATGAGGAGCTGCTGCTCCTTGGCTCGGGTGCCTCCTCGGCTCGCTCTGAGACGGAGACCGGGAGGCTCCGCGGTCCCGGCTGGGCACCCACGCCTGCGCTTCGTGTGAGGGGCAGAGAGAGGGCGAGGGACAGGGTGCTCCTAGGAGCAGAAAGCCGCCGTCCCCCCAAAACGCCATTGTTCTGCAGGGATGGGAGCAGGATCTGGCAGGGGCATCACGGGGCAGGAGGGCGGCAGGGATGCCAGCAAGCAGGAGAGCAGCTACAGCGGTTCACCCGCCTGGCACCGCCTCGAGCTACGCACACTTACTTTCTGCGGCCAGGGAGGTGATGATGGCCAGGGCCAGGAGGGTCTTCAGGGTGGGCATTTTCAGCAGTGTGTGGCACGGGGCGCGTAGCCTCTGTTTTGTCTTAAGGTCTTACAGCTAATCTGCTTGGGTGATTGGATCACCGGGCTGGGGATAACACACTTACTGCAGGCCCTGGCTAATGCCATCTTAGCGAGGAGGACGGGACGCGGCTCCCCAAGGGCATGGGCTGCTCCGGGGCTCGGGAGTGGGGCAGAGAAGTGGCCCGGTGCTGGCGGAGGTGGCCGGACCTGCCCACACTTGCCAGGCTGGGCTCTGCTATGGGAACCCTCTCCGTCTCCAGACACATTACCTTGGTTGGCTTTCAAAGGTCATGTCCAAGCCCACCTGCTCCATCCAGAGAATAACCCCTTTCCTGCTGTTTGCAGCAGCCAAGTTGGGAAAAAAACCCTCCAAAGTTTCCGACCCAGCAGAAGAGAAGTGCACGAGAGCAACCGAAAACCCGCACGGGGCCGGGTGCCCAGCGGAGCCCTCACCTGCTCCCGGCCCTCAGCGGGGCAGGGCGGTCTCCATCCGCACTGGGGGATTTACCCCGAGCCATGGAAGGTATCGGGGTCAGCACGGGGATTAAGCCGAGTCCCGCTGCCGAACATCCCGCCGCTGCCCCAGCTCTTCCCCCCCCGGCCGAGCTCGCCCGCGGCCACACCACGATGCGGCAACTGCAGGCGTGACGGGGGTATCAGAGTCATCTCGGGGCCGAATTTCAGGTTATGAGCGCAGATTTCAGGGAGAGATGAGAACCGTGCTGACTTCAAACGAACTGCATCGTAAACCACGTTAATAAAAACGAGGCAGAGTATGGCCCATGCTGGAAGACAAAGCCAACTTCTCCAAAAACCCTTCGCCGGCCTTACAGACACCACGGGAGGTTTCAAGAGTGATAAACACAATTTTTATTCAGGCAATGAAACATGGAAAAAAAAAATATATTAGTAATCATTATAATAATCTCATTTGTGTGAGTATAACTCTTACAAATATTTACCTGACATATAAAAGGGAAAATTATCGTACATACAAAATTGATGGCGATGGCAGTTACATACATGGTACACCGCGATGGGGGTAGTAGTCAATGCAGAGAAAGTTCCTGCCTCTGGGGGGGGACGATTTGCAGTCGGGGGGGGTTACTCGTTGGCACTTCATTGTAGACAGAGATCTGCCGGCAAATGCACACTCGCGCACAGCAACACCAGCGGCGCCGGGGCAGGCACCCGCCGCTCGCAGAAAGGGACACTGAAACTCTACTTGCAAGGGAAAAAAAAAAAAAAAAAGAAAAAAAAGAGGGCAAACACAGCCAGGCTGCGATCCCGACGCGGGGGTATGTGCGGAGTTTCCCGGCACTGGTCCCGCGGCTCGGCGGCGTTTGCGTGCCCTCGGCGTCGCGAGGCGTGCGGGGAACCGCTGCGCTCCCCTCCCGCTGCCGCCGGGACCCAACAGTCCTGCCCCTTTACAGTTACAAACACACGCCTTCTATTATATATAACTATAACCAGCATATATATATTTTTTTATATGTAACTATAACCATATTATAGTTAATAAATCATTCCTTAGGAATCTTCTTTGCCCAGACCGGAGGTGCATGCTGACAGGCACAGGAACGCCACCGCGCTGGGGCGAGAGGGGCAGCGAGGCGGGAGAGGAGAGGGCAGGGAGCAGGGACGGGGGGGACACGCTGCCAGCGCGGGGTATTGCCACGGAGCCCCTCTCCGCGTCCCGGCCACCGGGAGGGGGCTGCCGGGGCACGGGGCCGTGCCGAACGCGGGCTGGGTCAGCACTGAAATCAAAACTTCTGCAATTTTCTGCCTCCTCTGGGGCCAGAACAACACCCCTGAGACCAACCGACCTCGGACGCGCTGCGGTGGGCTCCCAGCCAGCCCCCGCCCCGAGCCGGTCACTGGGCTCCTCGGCTGGCCCTGGAACAGCAAACCTGGCCCAGGCAGGGCTCATCGTCCCCGCCGGCCACCGAAACCGATTTCCATCCCTCGGGGCAAAGTGGGACGTAGCGACCCCCAGCCGGCGTGGGGCACACACCTCCTGCAAAGCCACCCCGCGGGGCAGCGTGTCCCCGCGCAGGGCACCGGGCTGGGGGCTCCGTCACCTCCGGTCCCTGCCCAGACCGGCCTCCGGTGCTGCGGCTCCATGGCACCGGACCCGGGCCATCGCGACTGTCACGACCAGCACCACAGCAAACCCGGGCAAAACCAGAAACGAGCCCCAAATCGACTTTTAATGAGCTTGTGCAACGCTGCTCTGGTCACCTGCTCGCCCCCATTTCTGAACAGTTGGCAAAGAGGAAAAAAACCAAAACCAACTCCCTCAGAAACCCCCGGGTCTCAAGGGGTTTAATTTAACTGCACGGACCCTCAGAAGGTCCAAAGGGGCAGCACCTTCCGGGGGTCACCCTGCTGTCACCGGCCCGGGAAGGGTCCCTCAGCCAGGCGGGGAAGCTGCTCTGCAGCGGGATGCGCACGAGAAGAGGAGGAGGAGGAGGAGAGCGGTGCAAAACCCAATGGCTGGTGAAACAGAGGGAAGGGGAGTCACGCTCCAGCAGGCTGGGGCTGGCACTTCGACTCCCCCAAAAGAAACAGCCCCCACAGAGCATCTGACAGAGGCTTTTCTACCATCCACCAGCCCGTTGGAGGGACGCGTGAGAAGGACAGAGAAAGAAAAGAGGAAAAAAACGAGGGGAAAAAAGT
Organism: Rissa tridactyla; assembly: GCF_028500815.1. Taxonomy (NCBI): domain Eukaryota; kingdom Metazoa; phylum Chordata; class Aves; order Charadriiformes; family Laridae; genus Rissa; species Rissa tridactyla. The sequence goes on from NC_071485.1 coordinate 3,984,938, forward strand.
TTTTTCCTTTCTGTCAGCTGTGCAAAGGGGTGAGCATTCAGCACGCAGCCCCGAGCGCTGTCAGCCACCGGCTTCCCCACTGCATGGCCACCAGCCCGTTCACTGGGCTAACTGGGAGCACGGTGAACGGGCCCGCACTCTGCGTGCCAGGGCAGGCTGCTGGCATCTTTGTCTGCTTAACTGTATAATAAATTCTCTCTATACATAATATAACTAATAAAATATATATCAGGTGTATGGCTCTGATTTAAACAGATGTTTGCACTGCATGCTCAACACAGGCAATTAGAAAATAGAAGGAAAACAGCTCAGTTCTTTTACAAAAAGGTAGCAGCAAAAAGGTTTTTGAAAGTCTTAGATAGGCTGGGTAGGGAACAGTCCAAACAGCGAGTATTTCCCCTGCGTGATGCTTTACAACTACCCCTCCAGGGCAACGGTAGAGAATCCTCCACCACTGCAGCTGCTGCCCGATCCTGTCCATCTGCCTTCTGCAGGAGGGGATGGTTCTGCCCGAGGGGCAGCACCCACAGCCCCACAGCACCCCATGGCATGCCCCAGCCCCACGGCATCCCCACGGCACTGGTTACTGCTCCGGACACCGAGCGCTGCGCCCAGGGCACCGCAGCCAGGAAAATACGGCCCCGCACTGCAGCAAGGCAAGGCTGGCTCATGCAACGGCGTTACCAGGGCACGGACGGGATCTAGACGGGGATTTAAACACACCGTGCCCCCCCCCCAGAGCCCCCCGCTTCCCCGCACAGCACAAAGGCGACCTCGGCAATCCTGCTGCAGCTTGGCATGTCCAGAAAAGCAAACACCTCCGAGACGGAGCAGGCAGCCTGCGTGGAGAGTTGGGTTTTGGGCCGCATCCAGACAGATTTCAAAGCGTGTTTTACTGCTGCCTGGATCTGCCTTTGCCTGTGAAGGCTGGCTTTTGTTTGCTTCTCTCAATATCCAGTGCTGTGAGGGCGTTTTTGACAGCAGCACAAGAGCCGGGGCAGTGCTGCGCGCCGCCCTGCCGCTCTGCAGGGACTGGGGAAAGGGCTGAAGTCGGTGAAGGGCGAAGCAGCTCTGGGTTTGCGTCCTTCCCCCTGCAGCACCCACGGTGGGGAACCGACCTCCCCACGGCGTGGGGAAACCGCAGCACAAGCCTTGGCTTTGCAGATTGTAAAGCAGACTGGAAACCACGCGTTAACAAGCCTCAGGAGGTGCCAGGGAAGGGACAGGGAAGACAGACGGATGGTCCCAGCTCCCCAGAACCAACATCTCCCCATTTCTGAAACACCTCTTGGAGCAGAAGCCTCCTGCCCTCCCCTCGGCCAGGCTCTCCTTTGAGGGGACTTAAATTACTACTGGTGAAGTGGCCGTACCCGTGCTCCTGGGGGAATGAGACGTGTGGCAGGACTGTGTCCGATGGGAAGAAGTGAGCAGAGAGCCAGAGTGCTCATAAATGCTAATAAAGTGCACGAATGCAGAGACGTGGGCTTCCTTCCTCCCAGGCTGGCACGGCCAGGGACGAGGATGCGCTGTGCTGCCTTTCACCCGTGTACCAGAGCCTGGGACCAGCTCCAAAACCCGCTGATGTACTGGGAGGCTGCTTAAGCCAGGGCATTCATGCTGGTGGCCCCAGACCACCTGTGGCGGGTGCCTGGGGTCCCCGAGCCCCTTCGCCGTGCACCCACGTGCCAGCTCCCCTTCCCCAGTGCAAGAGCCAGCGGCTCCAACCCCTGCATCGCCCACGTCTCGGGGCAGGACCTGTGCAAAGGAACACGTGAGGACAATAAGTGACAGAGCGTGTAGGGGCACAACTAGACCCAACCCAGCCCAGCCGAGGTGGGGACAGAGCCCGGGGTGTCACCTCCCAGCTGAGAGGTGACATCCGTGCAGAGGGACAGCGTGGTGGCCACTCGCTGTGGACCGCAGGAGGGACATGCACAGCCAGCCCGGCCGCAGGGAACCCATCCCAGAGTCCCTGGGGAGAGACGGGGGAGCGTGGGGACCGGCTCTGCCCGGGGACAGCGCGGGGACCGGCTCGGCTCTGCCCAGGGACAGCGCGGGGACCAGCAGCCAGGCGGAGCAGGCGTCCGGACGCGTGTGCTTCTCTGTCGGGGTCCCCGGGCGGTAAGGCAAGGTGCTCGGCGTCAGGAGAAAAGCAGCCAAGTGCAGGGCGAGGGGCGGCGAGGCTCAGTCTGTCTTCCCCAGCTTCGCTATCAGCTCGTCGCAGATCTTGGTCAGCTCCTCAATCTCCTGGTTCTGGAAGAAAAGCAGCCCTTGAGGACCCCCGCGGCGGCACAGATGGGGGATAACGCCCGGGCCCATCTGCCACCGAGCCAGCGCGGGAAGGGGCAGCCGGCTCCTGCGCCTGTCCCTGCGACAGCCCCTCTGGGCATCGTCCAGGCACCGTGGGGACCCCCCGGGGTCACCCCTCCTCATCCCCGGCGGACCCCGGTGCTGCACAGAGCTCGGCTGCGAGCGGGCGCACGTGGGCAAGCTCTGCCCATGAGCCACAACAGCCAAGCACCTGCCAGCCCTGGACCGGCCCCGTCACCACACGCAGCCGTGCCTGCGCCCGGGCAGAGCTTGTGCCTCCTTCCTTGAGAGGGGACACAGTCGTGCACTTAAACAAAAAACCCCACCTAACACAACCAAACCATCACAAAACACGAACAAAACAAGCAAACAAAAAAATACCCCCCAAAAAAACCAAAATACTTTCTGCGTCAAAAATCTGGAGGATACCTCCAGCACCACCAGGATGCTCAGGGCAGGAAAGGCAGGGATGCGGGGGGAAGGCAGAGGCAGGGATGCGGGGGGAAGGCGGGGGGTTACCTTCTGCTGCAGGGCTCTCTCCAGGGACTCCACCTTCATCTGCTCCTTGCGCAGCCCAGCGTGCAGCGCCGCGCTCTCTGCTTTGGCCTTGGTGCGCACCTGGGCGATCTCCTCGTTGGCTCTGCGGTGGGTTTGGGGACAAGGGGACGCGGGTCACGCCTTGGGGTGCAGGTGGGACCACCGCGGCACAACCTCAGACCAGGCGGCGGCACCCGGCTCCTGCTTGCCTGGTGCCTCAGAGGTGGTTTCCCCATATGGAAAACCTGCGTGAAACTGGATTAATTCAGCTCCTCCAAACTCCTATTTGGAAACTCCGCTTTCTCAGAGCGAAGCCAGACCAGTTCCTCACCCACTCCTCTCGGGGCTGCCGCGTGGGGGTGAGCTACTGAGCGACCCCTTCGCACACCACAAACACGAGCCCCTGAAACGCGGGAACTCGTTAAGCGACTGTAAACAGACCGTGAACCTCAGTTTCTCCATTAAAAAACCAACTAAGCAGAGATCAGAGACTCCATTCAGGGACTCGGGCCGCCTCACTTACAGCCGTTGCCAGTCACTCGAGCCAGCGGTTGTAAACGGCAGCTTTTCACATCAATAAGCTCCTGATTTCCAACCTCAGGGAAGCCAAATGCAGACACTGCCCTGCAAGGTCCCGAAGCACCCCAAGAGCCCCCCAGCACGACCTCCTGCATGACCTTACTTGTCTAATTTTTCTTCTGCGTGGATTTTCAGGGCCTGATACCGCTGCTCCTCTTGCTTGACGCGGGTTAAGTAATCTTGGGCACACTTCTTCAGAGCTTCTTCATTCTGGAAAAAAAAAAACCAGTACAGCCATCTGCACGGGGGCTGAGCACGGAGACGGTTCTCTGACGGGGTGAAATACCCTGTTCCGAGCGTAAAAGAGAAAGGCTTTAAATAGAACCAGCTTCTCCCTGATGCTGGAGCCCCTTGTGGAGCCTGGCAGCACGGAGGAACGGTGTGTGGATGGAGGCAGGGGTTCTCGGGGCGCTTTGCCCCGGTACAGGCTCTTCCCAGGGCTGCAGCTCTGCCCAGGACACGATGCCCCGCTGCTGGCGGAGAGCGCAGAGAAGAGCCAGGTCCCCGCACTGCCTTCCCGGGGCATTTGAAAGGCTCTTTGCTGGTTTATCCAAAAACGAGCAGAGGACAGCGTGCCGCAGTCCTCCGAGCAGGGCCGGGGCACGTGAAGCAGCACCGCGTGGGACGGGAGAGCCACGGGGCTGCAGCACGGGACAACCTGGGGACAACGGCCTGGGGACTCTGCAGGGAGAAAGAGGAAACCAAGGTAAGGACCTTCTTAAAGCCTTCTAGGACGCCCTTCAGGTTTTCATATCTCCTGAAGAGATCCGACAGGGACCTCTCCACCGAGTTTAGGTCTGCCAGAGCCTGGTCCTTTTCCATCGTGAGCTGCTGCAGGTTCTTCTGAGACGTCATGTTTGTCCTCTGCTCATCCTCTGTGATGGAGCAGAAACGGCAGGGACACGGGGACTGAGCGGGGAGGGCTGTGACAGCCAGCTCCTGCCCCGCACGCCCGGCCAGGCGACGGCACCTTACCTATCATCTGCGCAATGGTCTTCTCATACTCAGCCACGATTTTCCTAGCAGGAAAAGATTAAAAAAAGCAGGTAAGAGGCAGCCGTTTCTCGCAGAGGGGCACCGACAGCTCTGCTGCCCCTTCCCCAGGGCACACGGCAGCCGGAGCAGCAGCGGGTCTGCAGCGCAACGCCCGCGGGAGCTGCTCTACCCCAGCACCCCCCGGCCAGCGCAGCTAATGGGATTTTATTCCTGCCACAAAGAGACCGGCGGCCTCAACACAGCACAAGCACAAAGAGCGCGTGTCTCCCAACATGTCACTGATGGTGCCGAGCCGTATCATCCCATTACGGCCCCGCGTACCCACCCCCACGGGGGAGCGCGCAGAGCCCAGCACCGCGCCGGGCAGGAGAAGGCTTTTACCTCATCTCCAGGACCTCCTGGCGGCTCTCTTCATACTTCTTCTTCCACGCGTTGGCTTCGATCTCCTTTGTGATTATCTAGGTTGTGGCAAAGACAGGACCCTTGGGACGCGCTCCGGGCGGTCTCCCTTGCTGCGACGCGCAGGGGATCAGCCCCCCCGGCAGAGCAGAGCTGCCCCCGCTCCCCCCGCGGTGGCAGCAGCCAGGATGGGGTGCGGCGAGGGGCAGCCCCGGGGGGAGGACAGGGTGCCCGGCCGTTACCTCCTCTCTGATGAGCGTAAGCACGGCCGTCTTCTCGCATTCACTGAGGCAGATGCCGTCCAGGGGACTCTCGCTCCTGCTCACGCCGGTGACAGCCGTGGGGGGCTTGTCCATGGAGCACAGCCCCGGATTGCCCTGGGGGGAATCACCCAGCCGGGATGCTGTGTGGGGCGTCTTTTCACCCCGCTTCTCCTGTTTGGCATGTTCTCCCCCATTTTATCAGCCTCAGCGCGGGCACTGAACCTCCCCACCTGCACGCCCTGACAGCTCAGAGCCCGGTATCGGGCGCCCAGCAGAACCCAGATGGGGTTTTCCGTGCACTTTCTGCCCGCTCTCTGCCGGCAGCCGGAGGACACCCCCGGGCTGCCCCAGGGAAGCAGCATCCCAAAGGGGAGAGGGAGCAGGAGCCCGTTTCAGAAGGAGGAGACCCAGCTCAGGGCAGAGACGTGCTCGCTCCTGACATCCCTTCACTTTCCCCGCGGCTGGTTTTCAACTGTCTCCAGCCTGGAGGATCTTTGCTGAGTGAGAGCCACACAACGGGGGTCTGCCAGGGCCCGGGGTTGCCTGCCTCCATCACCCCCCGGTCAGGTGGGGATGTCGCTGCAGCCGGCGCATCCCAATTGCTGCCAGCAGCTGCAGGGACGTTTGCCGGCCCTCGCTGGTGGCCCCAAACACACGCAGGAGCTGGGGGGGGAGCAGGCTGCACCCCCCTGCAGGGCAGGGTCCGGCCAAGCCAGCTCTGAGGCTGCTCCTGCTCCCCCCGCGGCGGGACAGCCCCTCTCATCCCACTGTGCCCAGCTCTCCGGGAGCACTCCGGAATGGGAGACTCTCACACAGGGCTCCTGGCACCCTCCCGTCTCCATGACGGCTGCTCTGGCAAGGCACGAGGTGATGGTACCCCCCCAGCTCACTGCCTTCTCCCCCCAGAGCCCAGCTCCTTCCCACCAGTGCTGCAGACTGGGGGGACCAAGCCGGGGGGGAGAGCTCATCCTGCCTGGATGCCGGCCCCATCCCTTCCCTCGCGGGGGGGGGTCCTGCAGCCTGAAAGGCCTCCAGAAAAGCATTCCTTCAAACTCAGGCTTACGCCACCGCCTGTTCCTCCTTTTATCATCCCAGCCCCAGTGACAGCCCCGAGCAGCCATCTCCTTGGGAACCGGCTGCCAGGCCATAAATAGAGAAGTGCTTCGGAGGAGGCATCTGCTTTTGCTGTGTTTTGGAAACGAGAGCACTAAAGCACTTCTCCCCCCCCTTCCCCTCCCCTGCGCTTTAACTGCAGCCCAGGTTTATGCACAACCGAGCCCTTCAGGGGCTCTCACTGCAGCTCGTGGCAGTGGGCAAGCGATGGCCGGTGGCAGGAGCCACCCCCAGGCGCAGGTTTGGGTCTGGGCAGCCTCACACCGGGGAGGTTCAGCCCCGTGTGGTTTTGGCAGCAGCCCCCCCGAGCAGGCACACCTCTGCCCACTGCCTGCCCCACGGCAAACCCCCCATGCCGGGGGCCTGGCATGACCCCGGCTCGTCTGCAGGAGCAGGGTCTGCCCACGCTCTCCCGGCACCAAACAAAAGGTTCACTTTGCCTAATGTCCTTGTGGGGCTTAGCGTAGTTAAATCTGTCTCAGAGAAGCTAATTTTGCTGATGTTGCTAATCTCATTGTCATCTGCTTGCCACCTCGAGCAGCTTTGGCCAGGGGTGACTAAGCTGGCACAGGGTCCCCCCTGCAGCGGAGGGGTCTCGGGGCCGCGCCGGTGGCTCCTCGGGGCACATCGGGGGTGTCCCCATGTAGATGTGCCACTGCCAGGGCACCTGGGTCACTGGTGGCTGCAGAGCCATGGCTGGTTTCGTTAATCCCACCGTCTCTGCTGTCAGCTGCCTCCCCGAAAGCAGCGTTTGAGGCTCCCTTGTAGAAGCGACAGGCACCAACCGGCCGTCAGAGCCAGCCCTGGACTCCTGCACGTGAGACACAGCCCTGTCCTGCAGCTCGTCCCTTCCCCGTCATCTCCTCTGCCCTTCCACTGTCATTCAGCCACCGCCAAATGCAGCCTTTGCTCTCGCTGCCCTCCCACGGCCGCAGCCCTGGCTCCTACAGCCCGGCTCCGTCCCCACCATCTCCCCATCCCACCCACAAAGCGCCCACCCGGGGGGAGCCGTCCTCTGCCCGGCCCCTTCTGGCCTGCTGGGAAACCACCGGGAGTTTTAGCAAGTCCCCGCATGGGCTCAGCTCCCAGAGAAACTCCTTTCAGAGAGGTTTTGGTGGCACTTCTGGGATTAGCAGCAAGGTTTGCTGCAGCGTCCCCCCAGCCCTCTGCTCCGCGGGGCAGGAGGATCAGCCCTCCCGCAGCCCCACCGCCCTGACGAGCCGCACGCCATGCCGGCACCGCCGCCCAGCACCGCACCACCACCCCGCACCGCTGCCCAGCACCACAGAACCACCCTGCACCACCATCCAGCACCGCACCACCACCCCGCACCGCTGCCCAGCACCACACCACCGCCCAGAGCATCCCTGCGGGCGAGGGAGGAGGAAGAAGCAAGAGGCACTCACAGGGAAGATGCCGGGCCCATCCTTTCCCGTCTGCTTGGAGATCTCCTTTTCAAAACCTAAAGACAAGGGAATACAACCTCTTAGCTACCTGGAAAGAAGACCCTGGTGGCACATGCGGACTTGCTGGGATGCAGAGGGGGTACCCCTGAGTCTCTACGTCCCCTGAGCTTCCCCTCACAAAAGGCTTCTCTGCCCCCAGCTCTTGCAGCAAGGATGCATCCCTGTCCCCGGGCTTCCACCCTCGCAGGGAGGATGCATCCCGCATCCCTGTCCCCGGGCTTCCACCCTCGCAGGGAGGATGCATCCCGCATCCCTGCCCTCCTGCACTCCCCGAGTGGAAACCAACACTCCCCTCTGGTGGCAGCTCAGCCCCGTGCCCGTGTCCCCGCAGCCACCCACACCAGCCATTGCTGGGGACGGCGGGGGGCCGAGGAGGAGGAACGGAGAGACACGGGACACTCTGCGCTGTGCCGGCCGGCGCAGGCAGGACACGTCCCCGGGGTGAAGCCCAGCTGCTCGGGCCACTCCAAACAGCAGAAGCCTCAGCCCACGCCAGCTGGGCCTGACGCCCCGCAAAAGGAGCTGCCGCACGGCCCCCGCTATTCTTAACAGCAGCAGAGAGAAGACAAAAGCCATCTCCTCCCGTCTGCAGCGCGCGGGACACCCTGCCACCTCCCACAGCATGGGAGATCATTTCTGAACCTCCCTCAAACGGCTGCAGACACAACCGGCTACCCAGGTGTTAACTGGGCACAGAGAAAAAGCATTGCCAGAGCCCAGCTAGGAAAGGAAGGAGCCAACGTAATGCCTGGGGGTGCTGATTTCCTAGTGTTTCCCCCCATTCATCCCTGGCCCGGGTCACAGCACTGTCCCCGCAGCCAGCACCGAGCCTGCGCTCCCCTGCCTGGCCCTCCGAGACGAGCAGCGATAAATAAAACCTCCCAGCCTCGCCGCTGACGATCACATCTTCCCTCCCTCGAGAGACAAAGGACTGTCTTCCTCTCCCGGAGCCTGCAGCTCCGCACAGCTCTCAGGAGAGATGATTAATGGTGCCCGCGCAGGGGAGAGCTGCAAACCTTCCGCGCGGTAATTTCTCCTGCTTGCACCTATAACTTCACTATTGATTAAATGTCATGTTGCCTGGCTTTTAATTATTTTTTAATGGATTGGTCAGACAGGCTAATTACATCAGAGACTGACAGCAAAATGCCACCGGGAGCATTAGCGGGGGTCTCCTGCAGCGCCACGGAGATCTCCATCAGCCACAGCAGCCCTGCTGCTGGCAGGGGCTTTGGCCAGGGGTCCCTGCAGCCCAGGCACACACCGGGAGCATCCCGGCTGATCGCTCAGTTTGCTGGTGGACACTGGTTTTGGGAGGGCACTGGCTGCGGGGCAGCATGTGCCACGGGCAGGGAGCATCACGGACCCGAGCCACCTCCTCCCGCGGCGCCGTGGGGGGAGTGCCCTGCACCGAGAGGGTCTAAAGACAGCCTGTACCGTGATTTTTCCATAACGCAAGTAGCGCAGATAAGCAAGTGGAGGTTTCATTATAACTTGCCCAGTCAGTGTAAATAAAGGGTGATGAAGCCGCGTTGCCTCAGTAGCACCACTTCCCTGCCAGAGGTTGTAGAGACGGCCTGGGTGCACGCACGGCGCATCTCCAGAGCCGGAGACACGGGGATGTTCCTCACCTGCCTCCGTGCCCTGCTTCACCGCCGGCAAGGGAACGTTGGAGCACTCAAAGTACTCCAGGTCATCTTCTGGCTCGCCCTTCTTCTCCAGCCCGGCCGGTTTCTGCGCGGAGGTGGTGGAGGCCAGCTTCTCCTCATCAGTGGCATGTCCGTCCCGATTTGCAATATCTGGGATTTCTGAGATCAACGCTCCTTCATCCTGCAGGATCAAGGCATGCGGTTAAGCAGGACTGAGCTAATCCACGGGGATCAGGCAACCGGGCTGCCTGGATGGTCCGTGGAAAGCACGGGAGGCTTAGCATGGCAGCCACCGACAAGCTGCTCCCCATCAGTGCCTCGGCAGGTTTCGGCAGAAGGAAACACATGGTGCCGGGCACAGAAGTGATTAACAGGCGAAATCCATTAACCCAACGACGGAGCTCGGCGCTTTGCCCCGGCCCACGCTGGGGAGAAGGGCTGAGATGGGGCAGACGCGGTCCCTAATGAACCATGTGGAAAAGAGAGGGTTTACTGGCCAGGAGCCCCCCTCCAAGGGACAGGCTCACCCCGGGGCGGGCACCAAGCACAGCTCTCCTCCATCCCTTCCCACCAGGAACCGCCCATGGAGAACACAACACGTTCTCCCTGTGGCCGGGAGCTGCCGCTTTCAGGGAACCATCCCCTCGGCCAGGGGCTGCTCAGGCAGACGCCAGCCCGGAGCTTCCCACGCCGCCCTCCGAGCATCCCGCGTCCAGCCGGCGGCTCCCGGTGGGATCCCACCTACCTGAGCGCCAACGTCCAGGGCCAGGGACTGCGTCTCGTAGTGCTTCACCTTGCAGCCGCTCCTGCGGGGGAGAGAGAAGGGGGGGCTGAGGCCGGGGCCGGCGGGGGCTGCGCTGTGGGGGGAGGCGGGGGCGCGTGCGACACAGCCCAAGCGGGGGGAGGCAGCCCCAGCCCCAGCAGTGCACCCGCCGCGAGCCAGCGACCCCACTCACCAGGGAAATATCGAGGCACGGCAAGTTCTGGAACGAACAGGAGGAACGAGCAAATAAAACACACGACTACACAGCCATCGGGTTTGTCTTTGAGGCGTTTATTCCTGCCGAAGGTAAGGATCGGAAAAAGGACCCCGAGGTGCTGACGGCGAGAGAAAGAAAGGAGCCGGCAACAAAAGATTTCCCTTGCTGCGCCCTCGCCCTGTGCGTCCAGCGCGACAGCGTCCCCAGGTCTGAGCGCCCAGTGATCTTCCGGAGGAAGGTGCCATTTCCAGGCTGCCTCATGCCCTGTCCCCGCAGCTGGAGGTTTGTCGGGGACATCTCCGCAGCATCCACGTGTCTCCCGCGTCAGTCAGACCGTTAGAGAGCTCTGCTCTGCTTGCAGGAGAGCACCGGGACGACGTGCTGCGCCTTGCATGCTCCCTCCGCCCGACGCGACGGCTGTCCCAAGGGGAAGGGCCTCGCAGAGGGGAGGAGGCTCAGCTCAGGTTGTTCCTGCCGGTGGTCCATGGCTGGACGCCCTCCAGCCAGGCAGCTCTCCCTGGGACCGTGTCCTGCGCTCCCCGAAACGCACTGCCGGCAGCGCGGCCGCAGGGCTGCCGGCACAGCCGCATCCTGACACACCGGGCAGCGGCACCATCCATCGGCACCAGGCAGCGGAGGGGCAGCGGGGGGGCAGCCCCAGCAGCGCCGGGTCCGTGTCACCAAAGCCCGCGGGGACCCAGGGGCTCAGCCGTGAGACGACACACGTCCCGGCACTCGTCCCTGGCACGTGAAGGAGAGCACGAGCTCTCCTCCCGCGTCTCACCACCCGCTCGCCCCACGTTCAGCATCTTCCCCCACTCTCTGCCATGTCCCAACCCCCCGACGACAGATATTCACTGAGCTGGGGTGCGAAGCCCACTATGGGTACGTGGGGAGGGGTCTCCACCTCCAGACTCGGCGGTCCCTGCAGGGCAGGGCTCGAGGTTTGCCATGAGCCGTACCAAGGTCTAAAGAATCTCCCCGCCCTGCTTCGCTCCAGCCCCCCCGTCCCACGGCACACGTGCACCAGCGCAGCGCAACGAGCAACGTGGCACGGCACACGGGAATTTTATTTGCACGCTCACATGCACACCTGGGTCAGCGTGAAAAACCGCTCTTGACTGCTTTTCTCCATCACGCCCTAATGGGAGCAGCCAAACTGCAGCGCCCCGTGTCCTCACCCCGCCTCTGCTCCGACACCTCTGGGGCCGGGGCTCCTGGATCGATCTCCCCCCAGGACACCAAGGGAACAGCTCTGTGGCTCAAGGGGAGGGGGATACGGGGAGAAGGCAGCCAAGGCGGACGGCGCCGGCTCTGCCCCGCGGCCGGGACACGCAGCGGGCTCCCAGCTGGTCCACGCGCAGGCGGCACAGCACGGAGCGCCCTGTCGGCCCCGCCACGGACAGACCCCACTGTTCAACACTGCGCTGTAAAACAGCACATCAGCTCCCGGCCGAGGCACAGATGTCAGTGCTGGAGCCCGGCTCTAGTTCTGCCCACGCATACGGCACTAAGCGGAGAAGGGGGGCATCGGGAGGGGTGACATAAGATCAGGAACTAAAGCCCAGCACGCTCCTCCCTCCGGCTCCCCTCGCACGAGAGCAGAGCCCGGGGGGGGCTGTCAAGCTGCAAGAGACACCGAGCATCGCCAGGACACTAAATGGGGGTAACACCGGCCCTTCCCGCGTGCCCTCCCCGGAGGATGGAAGCGCAGGGCGGCAGCGGCCCCCGGGGGGGCACAGCACGGGGCACTCGATATTTCACTGGTGTCGGAGCGCGGGGCTGCCCGTGCCGGGGGGACAGAGGGGCCGCGCCGCAGCAGCGCAGGCCAGCGGACCAAGGCTGCTTTACCAGCGCTGTGCTTTCCAGCCCCTCCAGGACCAGCTCCACCGCCCCGGCTTCGGGCACGGGAGGGATGCTTCAGGGGACAGCCACAGGCAGAGCAGCGCTGGCACCCACCACGGGTCCAGAGAGAGCCCTGTTGGGAGCCGGCTGCGAGGGCAGAGCTCCCCTGAGACCGACACATCCCAGAGCCAGAGGTGACAGACCCCAACTCCCTCGCCTCCCAGCTGATGCTTCCCACCCCAGCCCTCGACAGAACCCTCACCCTCGGGGCTAAAATCTACCCATCTCTGCAGGGACCTGGATTGCACAGAAGCCTGTTCCCCCTCCGTCAGCCGACACACGGGTTTCGGGTGCCTGTGCGTCATCAGGAGGCGTTGCGGGTCGGCATGCTGCGAGAGCAAGCGCAGGCGCACGCTGCACCCCTCCTCTCCCTCTCCTCTCCCTCTCCCTCTCCCTTTCCTTTCTCTCTCTCTCTCCTTTCCCTCTCCCAGCTGAGCTGCCGCGGGGACCCGGCCCGAGAAGTGCGGGACACAAACCAGACAGCAGAGAGCAAAGAGGGCAAGAAGGAGCCTGCATGCCATGGAGAGGAGCGGGGCCAGCACACACCCAGAGAGAGAGGACAAAAAAAACAGCAAAGGAAAAGAAGAAAGAAATACAGAAGAGAGTACTTACAACAGAAAACAGAGAAATTTCACTTGTTCAGTAGTCCTGATGCACCAAAGCACGGACAGGGAGAGAGACAGACACATGGAGAGAAGAAGAGCGTGTGAAAAGACCTGGATATTAACTCTCATCTGGAGAAGCACAGCGAGTTGCCCAGCTCTGTCTTTTTGGAAGGAACACACGGATCAAAGATGCCCTGATTCTGCGTTTGCTGTTTGCTGTGGCAGGGGGAAGATTCAACCGCGAATCCCGCTGCCGGGGGAGGCGAGTGCCCGGAGCATCCCGTGCTGCTCCGAGTGACGGGGAGGGAGCCTGGAAATCCCCCTCACCGCCCGCTCCGGCTCACCCATGGTCACGCATGGGAACGCCGACTCTTAAAAAAAATCCGTATTGACCCTCTGCAACGTATTGCCAAGAGAAAACCATCCAACATAAAACTAGCAGCAAAACTAAGGTTACCCACTCTCCCTGTGAAACCCACTCTCTCGTTTTCCCACTGGAGCACGTCAGCAGAGTGACGGCTTGTTTCGGTTTTGCTGCCAAACCAGCCACAAACTCCTAAAATTTCCCCCTTTAGGCTGATGTCCTGCTTAGCCCTGCAAGGGGTTCCGATCGCCCGTGTTCAGCGCGATCACACGTTAGAGTGGGAGGACCCAAAATTGGCTGGGCAACGGTTCCCCTGTGCAGCGCCCGCTCCGCTGCCCTCGCCCCCGCAGAGCCCAGCTCCCCCTCCGCAGGCTGAGGCTTCGGCACTGCCCAGGCACAGCTCGGAGGACGTTTGTGATACAACGGGTGAAACACCAAGAAAATGGCAAGGTTTAGCCATTAAACCTCTTCCCAGAGGAGGGTAACGCCGTCTGCGTTCCCAAGAGGCACTGTGAAACGTCAGCATTTACACGGGGGTTTTAAATTGCTCGGTTCAGGAACTAAACATGCACTTAAATAGTGGAGCGAGGGCCAGCAGCTCCCTACCGCCGGTGCAGATGCGACACAAGCAACAAACGATGTGCCTGTTTGACCCCCGTTCTCCTCCCCTGCTGTAAAAGAAGGAGATTCAGCGGCAGCTCACAAACGTCCCGGCAGCATCTGATCCACCAGCGCCAGAACACCCCGAACCCCGGCGTGGGCTGGGCAAGCCTTCCAAGTAACGGAGCCTCGGGTACAGGTTTGCTCCCACTCCTCGACCCCACGAGGGGATTTCCACGGGGCGATCCTGCGAGCCGGGGCACCGGCACCGCTCCGGGACACCCGTCCCTCTCCTCCCATCCTCTCCCGACCGCCCGGGGCAGGGAGAGGGGAGCTGCCCCTCTACCGGGAGCCGGGGCGGATAACACCGGGGAAGCAGCAGCGGAAGGCGAGGTGCACGTCGGTGCTGCTCGGGAGGCACGGGGACAGGATCGCCACGGCCACCGCCGCGCACCGGCACTCACGTTATCAGGCGCGACTTGGGCTTCTGTGGGGAGTCTCTGCCTTTCGCGAGATCGTCCTGCACCTCCAGCGTCTGGGACTCGAGGATTTCGTTGAGGCTGTTCTCGGCGGCGGGGCAGGAGTCGGGGGCGGTGCTGGCGAGGGTCTTGGTGGGCTTGAAGGGATCCACGGAGTCAAAGTTATTGGGGTCAAACTGGTAAGAGCCCTTGGGGAGCGTCGGCGAGTGCTGCAGCGGGTTGAGCCCTGGGCTGTCCCAGAGCGCGGGACCCAGCCGGGGGGAGCCCCGGGGAGGCGGCGGCTCCGTGGGACCCCTCTCCGCGTCCTCGGCTGGTTTCTTGGGGGACTCTCGGTGTCTCTTCGGCGTCAGCTTGCTGGCCGGGATCCTGCTGCCCTTCCTTGGCGTAGCTCTCCTGGCCTCGGGGCTCTCCCTCCCCTCCGTACCATCGACCTCAGGTTTCGGGACCTGCTCCTTGGGCTCCAGGGCCAAGTCCCCGCCCAGGTCCCCAGGGGTGCCGCTGGGCTGGGAGAGGTGGCGTGGGGCTGCTGGGGGGGAGCTCTGCAGCCGGCAGCCCCCGGCCACAAAGGGGTTTACACTCTCGTCGTACTGCTCGGGGTCGAACTGGTAGGATGCTCGGGGCAGCGGGGTCTCCTCTGTGGTTTCTTCCATCTTCCTCCCCAGCGAAGGGGGTTTCTCCTTCCCGAGCTGGCCCCGGCTGGGCGAGCTCTCCCGGGCCAGAGCACCAGCCCTCGGCTCCACCAGCCCCGTGCCGGCGTCGGCCGCATCCTCTCCCGACATGACGCGCTCCCGGGCGGCTCTGCCGGCATGGGGCACCGGGGCTGGCTCTGCAGCGGGCACGGCGGTGCAGCCAGTGCCAGCCCCACTTCCCAGCGTGGCTGGGGGCTGGGGTCCGGCCGGGGGCTGGGGTCCGGCCGGCGACTGCGTCAGGGACGCGTCTGCGGGGTCGGGTTCCCCTTTAGTATCCGAGTTGGCTTTAGGGGCTCCGGTCTCCGGTTGAGCCTCATCTTTGGGGGGCTTCCCAGGCGAGCTGTCCCGGTCGGCTTCCCCTACCAGCAGGTCACCATGGCCACCGGGCTCTGAAAAGATAAAAGGAGCCAGTTAAACCCCCTCCTGCCGTGCACCCCCCACCAGAGGGGCTCCTCCGCCCCGCTCACAGCTGCTCCAGGCTCAGATTTTATGGGGGATGCACCGACCCAAAGCTCAGCCTCCCCACCTGCCCGCACCACTGCGTAACCCCGGCTTCAAGCACTGTCTGTAAGATTTGAAGTGGAGAAAACGTACACAAATTGCGAGCCCCTGTGGGGAGGCATTCTCCGCACCGCGCAGCAGACCCACCAATATCTCCATTTGTGCCTTTCCTCGCCCCCCACTCGCTCCCACCCAGGCGGCTGCAAAGCCCAGCGAGGAGGCTCCCGAGGGCCAGACCCCGCCGGGACCGACCGCGGGGCGGCTGCTCCCAGGGCAGAAATACTCGCATCCGAGTGGGAACAGCAGTGCCAAGGAGTCACTGCTCACCTGGGCGGAGAGTTAAAGGTTACCAAGAGGAATTTGGGGAACCATGGCATGAGAAACCACCACGGAACGAGATTAAGCAGGTCCTGGGGCGAATGGGAAGGGGATGCTGCGCTTAATGAATACGGACGTAACAGGCTGCGGAGGGGATTTGGGGCTCCGCCGGCCGCATGTGGCTGGTGCCGGGGCTGCGGAGCGGGATGTGCCCCAGGCAGAGGGAAGGTGTCCAATGCAAAATGCTCCCCAGGATTTGGCCACCGCACCCCGAGTGCGGGAGCGGGTTTGACAGCCCCCTGCTCTCCTGCGAGAGAGACGGGGGCCCGACGCAGGGATGCCACGCGGTACGGACAGTCCTCGCCCACACCAGGAGGGAAGGGGGGCACAGCAGAGCAGTGAGACCCCCGGAGAGCGGCAATCCCGCAGGGAAGGGCCTGCCGGAGCAGCCGCGCCGCTCAGCACCGCAGTTTCCATCCTGCCTGCCCCCTCTCTGCAGAAATCCCACCTGTGCGTTTATGCCGGGCTCGCCACGCCGCTGTCAGAGTTTCTTAATCACAAATCCTGATCCATGACTTAATCACTATTACTCCAATCCCTTCCCCTAAATCCTTTTACTGTTTAATCTTTTCTTTTCTGTCAGGGGATGGGGAAGCTCCTTATGTACCGAGGCACCCTGAAAGCTACACCCACGAGCACCCAGAGCCAGGACCGCAGCACGGGCAGGCGAAGGCACAAGAGAAAACACCCGGTGTCACATCCACACCTCTTCCCCTGCATCTCCACCAGGGACCACTGCACAGACTCCGGGGATAAGGCAGAACGGGATGCTCGGGGTGCTCAGCACCCACCAGGGAGCACGCAGGACCCGCAGCTCTCGCTGGCACCTTTCTGGGGACACACAGCCCGGGCATGACCAAACCAGTGCTCGCCCAAGGACTCGACTGGTTTGAAAAGCTGTCTGGGAGCAGCGGCACGGGTGATGCTTATGCCTGGGAAACCTGCCTGTCCCCCTCCCACTGGCACACGGGTGGCAGCCGCGGGGGGAGTCGTCCCCCGTTGGCCAGGGGATGCCGACGACAAGCTCCCACAGCCCCGAGCGCGTCTCCCTGGAAAGGCTGCTCCTGTTTGCAACCAGCTCACGTTCGCTGGTGACCGAGCGAGTCACAGGCTGGCAGGAGAAGGAAAGTGAATCAGGCAAATATCTGGTCCCTGGGCTAATCCAGGACACCCAGCCAGTAACCCTGACTCAGCTGATGGCTCGTGGTTTGCATAATTGATCTCCAGGACGCTAAAAGCCATGGAAGTGAATCATGAGGGGCTGTGTGCTCCCTGAGACTGCAAAAAAAAGCTCCCTCCGACTGCAAAAAAAGCTCCCTCCAAGCAGACATTGCCTTGTTGCCCCAGAAAACGCATCAGTAAACACAAATCCAGTGGATACGTACTTGGAGTGCAGCCAGCAAACACTCCGAGGCAGCGCCTGCCAGGCCCTTCCATCATTAGGAACCAGGAAAACCTCTTTAACAGACCCCAAAGAAAACTTTATTACACTTGCTGTCTTGCTCAGATGCTTTAAACCTCACCGAGACAGCCCTGAATAGAAGAACAGACTTCAAAGTCAGGGCGAAAGGCATCTTTTAAATGCATTTTACGTTCCCACTGGAAGGTTTTGCAGCCGCCGTTCTCACAGACATAAGCCCATCCTGGTTTCTAACCCAAGCAATGAGTAATTACTTCTGGAATAACAAGCCGTCGGCACGCAAACCACCTCTCCTCGCCGGGGATGTCTGCAGGGCAGGGAGAGGAGACGGGACGGTGCGTGTGACCATCGCTCAGAACCACCATTTCTGCACAACAGCTCCAACCACCTGCCCAGGCCTTCCAATTTTGCGATTCACTCATTCTCTGCCCCCGAGACAGCTCCGCTCCCCCCTGCCTCCAGCACAGCCAGTCCGAGAGGCTGAGGAACTGGAATATACTGGGAGACGGCAGGCGTGGGTGAAGGAACGCTCAGGAGCTCGCCAGCGATTTTGGCAATCTTCTGAAGTAGGGCCATCCCTCCTGCAGGCTCTGGGGTTGGTTTTTTTCCCCCTTCTCTGGCTACCAGACAGGTATTAATCACTCGTGCGCGCCAACAGCCACGCTCGGCGCTGCGGCTGAGCGACAGCCCCGGGGAACCGAGGCAGGAATGAGAGCTGAGGGGGTGGCGAGGAGCCTGCCCACCTCCACCGCGAGAACCCCGTCCCCGCCCTGCCCGAGCGCGCACGCAATGCCCCACAGTCCTGACTTTCGAGCCCCGGGTTTGCCGGGATGCCGTCACCTTCGGGACTGCTTTACAGGAGGGGCAGGGGCTGGCTCTCCAGCCCTACGAGGGATGAGCTATTCGCCTCCCCGGGGGACCACAGCCTCGGGGGCCGAGGCCACCCTGGGACGGGCTCGTGTTGGCACTGAGGTCGCTCCATACAGGGGACAAAGGCAGGCAAAGCTGCGAGGTCAATTAATTCTCCGGAGAGCGCTGCCAGGATGAAGAGCGCGATGGTTTGTGGGGCAGAGCCACGGCCGCAGGGACCTGCTGGGACCGGGGGGGCTCCCAGGGCACCATCCCTCGTAGAGATGGAGAGCCGGCCCCCGCCCCTCTGGCAAAGCAGTCCCGAAGGTGACGGCATCCCGGCAAACCCAGCCCACACGGGTCCCCCTGCCCAGCAAGGTCTGGGGGGGACAGCCTGGCCCCACGCCACCCCTGGCCCCAGCGGTTCCTCCCCCTCCGCATTTCCTCTGCCTCCAACGCAGCCTCCCATGAGCTGCCAAGCGACCGGAGCGCGCGTTCCTGCGGGAACAATTACACAGGATGCAGAAACCAGTGACCCGAAGAACCTCCGGGGGCTCGGGAAGTGCCCGGATCCGCACCCCGGCCCCCGCCGCCCCGAGCATCGCGATACCCTCAGTACAGCCCTGCCTGTTCCCAGCCCCGCCGACCTGCGTGCGGCTCTCCCTGTTCCTCCAC
This sequence comes from Rissa tridactyla, assembly GCF_028500815.1. NCBI lineage: Eukaryota > Metazoa > Chordata > Aves > Charadriiformes > Laridae > Rissa > Rissa tridactyla. Next base: position 4,003,695 of record NC_071485.1, read on the forward strand.
AGCCCCCGCCTGCGTTTACATCCCAAAGCGAGCCCGGCTCCCCGCCACCCCCATGCAGTCACGCCGGAGAGCCGCCGCGCCAGCTCGGCACACGCTCCCTCCGCTCACGTCTCCTGCCAGGGAAACAGCCAGCACCTCCCCGGCCCAGCTGCCCTGGCCATCCTTTGGGGCCCAAACCGTGCCAAACGCCCCACAGGACTCCAGGAGAAGGCAGCCTGGTAGCCACGCTGCCACACACGCTGGCCCACCGCACCAGCCATCCCCCTCGGACCAGGCGTCCCCCTCGGACCCGCTCTTCTTGCGGGCATCCCAGGCGCTGCCTTCAGCAGCATCCCGAAAAGGTGACCCCCAGCCCTCCCGTCTCACCTCTGGCGCTGTGCCCAGCGGGTGGGGACCTTTTAGCCCCAGCACGAAAACAGGCACCGCCAGCAAGTGCTCGGTGACTCCAGGATCCATCCCAAACCCAAGCACAGCCACTCCAGATCCCCCAAAAGAGGAGCTGCACCGGCCGTGCACAGAGTGCGAACCTGCTTCTGGGCCGGCCAGTGTACATGGAGGGGATACTACAACGTGGAAACGGAGATGTTTTCTTTATTCCCTAAAGAGAAGCGTACAGAAAGGACAGTCTGGCACCGCAGTAATAGGCACTCTGTGCATGTGCATTTTAATCATTAGGCTTGTCTTCCTCGGGCTGAAATTAAACACAAACACCGACTTACTAAACAGCTCTCCTGCGTGCCATCCCTCGCTCCCCGCAATGAATCAGGAAGACTTGGCAGCGGCAGCAGCGCCGCGATGCAAAGGCTCCCGGCGCCCTTTTCATCCCACGTACAGCAACCGAGCGAAGCAGCAGCGATCCTCCGCGCCGCCCGGAATGCCAAGCGCCTGGAACAACCCCTCCGCTCTCCGCAGCCCTCGCAGGGGCCCGGGCTCCGTGCTCAGCCCGAGCGCGCACCCTCCCTTCCCCGGCGCGCGCAGGATATCTGGCCGGTGCATTCAGCTCAGGCTCACGCAGCTGACGAGTTCTTTCCTCTTTCGGCTTTCCGCTTTTGTTTAACAGACGTTGATCTATTTTTAAATCTATTCTGTTAAGAATTAGCATACCGGCTAACGATGCTGCCGCTAACGGCACCGGAAAACACGTGCCCGGCGTCAGGGTAACAGAAGTAAAAGCCGACGAGCCGGCTCCCATCACTGGCGGCTCCATGTTTGCTGCTTCGGCTCATTTCCTTGCAGAGAATATCTCCTTCTGGCAGACGACGGAGGACAACTTCAGCAAGACTGGGAGAGGATCAGAGCCTCCACCGCCCCAGACACCAAGAGGGAAACTGTTCTGAGTGACCCCGAACGGGCACCAAGCCTGACGCAGCCCCCTTCCCGGGGCAAGGGGGCCGGCTGGATTTTTGTCCCCCATAACAGGGTTTAACGCATCCAGGCCACCTCTCAGCTGGGCGCACGGCACAGCTTCTGTCTTACGAGTTTCCTAACCCTCTTTATTCCCAAGTAAGGGTGAGACTGCGGCTGTGAGATGGAGAATGTCCGCTCCCACCGGCCCCTCCAAGCCCGGGGGGCTCTGCCTGCCCCCGAGCCCGCCGGCAGGTTGGGGCTTGTCCCGCTGGTCGTGCGCTGGCCCCGCCGCGGCCGGCACCAGCGCTTCCCCTGGGACCGCAGGGCAGCGCCGGCACCGACACGCAGCCATTACGCTGCATCGCCTGCCACCGTGGCGCGCACTGCCGCGGCTCCGCGGCCGCAGCCGGGAGGAAGGGCACACGCTGCTGCAAAACAGCACCGTGAAGATGGGGGCTTAACGTAGGGATAACCTCAGGCGGGGCAACTTAACACCCCAGGACACCTGCCGCACACCCCAAACTCTCACTGCACCCAGGGAATCCCTTCCCTCCACCATTTCAGAGACTCCGAGGAGACGCAGCCGGAGCCACGGGCAGGGCAGGGATGGAGCTGGGTGCGGGCAGGGCAGGGATGGGATGGGATGGAGCTGGGCACAGCAGCACCACGACTTTGGCCCTGCCGTCTCCAACATCCCGCTCTCCACCAGCCAGCACGGAAAAACAGCTTTTGCCAGAGATCACCCCCTCGGTGACACTGGAACCTTTGTGCACGGGGCAGCCGGGTCCCTCGCTGCTGTGCCAGGCTGGCCCCGAGGAACCGCTCGTCCCAGGACGCCAGGGCAGAGGCGCATCTGGGGACGGCGACACCCTGGAGTCTGAGGCAATGCACTTCCCTGAGCAGAAGCTGTGGCAGAAGTTATCCTCATAGCTGCTAGGAAAGCCTTTACCTCCCCTCTCCCCCTCCCCAGACATTATCCCCCAAAGTAAAGATGCCTCTGTCATCCCTTCTTAAAAGAGAAGGATTATTCCAAGAGCTGTGATTATCGGAAGCCGTTGCAAGCATTCAAGAATCATAGAATAGTTTGGGTTGAAGGGACCGTTAAAGGCCACACAGTCCAACCCCCTGCCCTGGGCAGGGACATCTCCAACTAGACCGGGTTTCGCAGAGCCCCGTCCAGCCTGGCCTGGGATGCCTCCAGGGATGGGGCATCTCCCACCGCTCTGGGCAACCTGGGCCAGTGTCTCACCACCCTCATTGTAAAAAAAATTCTTCCTTATATCTAGTCTAAGTGTCCCCTCTTTTAGTTTAAAGCCATTACCCCTTGTCCTATCACAACAGGTCCTGCTAAAAAGTTTGTCCCTGTCTTTTCTGTAGGTCCCCTTCAAGTACCGACAGGCAAAGAAAAGCACAATATTGCAAGTCCCACAGCGGGGGCCCTGCAGCAGCGACCGGCAGTCGGGCAAGAGGAGGCAAAGGATGCTCAGGATGGTCTTCCCAGGCCCCCCGTGCTGCCCTCCATCCGACAGCCCCAGGGACGCACAGACGTCCTGACACTGCCCAGTCCCCCGCTCTGCCCAGAGCAGATGAAAGGGGAGGTCTCCCCCCTGCCCCTGCCCTGATAACCTCCAGCGGTTGCTGCAGGGGTGCCGGGGCTTCAAAGCCTCCTCCTGGCAGCACAAAACCAGACATAAACACCAAGCTCAGCCACAGACACCAACCGGGATTGCCCCTGGAGAGGGGGGTACGACGACAGGGGGGAGCTGGTCCCCAAAAGGCCAAGGGTTAACGGGGAGCCGCGCTCAGAGGAGCAGCAGCTGGTGTGAGACGCAAGGACAAACCAGCAACAGCGCGGGACCCTGCCAGCAAAGGAAACCCCCTGCGTTTTCAGCGGATCCCTCGCAATTTCTCCGGAAATGGGGTTTAGCGGCATTGAGCTTTTGCATCTTTAACAACAGCTACACAGCAAAGACACCTGACTGCTGACTCTGGGGAAAAGAGACCCTGCAATGAAACCTCCAGCACTGCCTGCTCCGGGGAGGACACAAACCCAGCACCACGCCAGCTCCTGCGCAAGAGCCAAGGACGAGCGGCACACGGGGCACGTGTGGGGCAGCTCCCACCAGCCATCAGCCCTCTCCACAGCAGGCACCGACGGGAGGCAGCCCCGAGCCCCGCGCGGTCTGCGAGGGAAGTGGCAGAGGGCAGCTGAACTGACAAAATGATTCAACGGCATCTCGGTTCCTCTCCATCAATCCATCCATCACAGCCATCCTGGCTGCAGCCTCTGCATCCCTGGGCAGCTCCCAAACCCGCGTCCGGGCTCGGGGACAGCAGGAGGCTGCAACCGGTGGTTGCAAAACAGCGCAAGGACAATTTTGCGCTTGCATAGGCACGAGCCAAGGAAGGCAAACTGACTCTTCTGAGCCTGCAGAGCAGCCCCCTCCCTCCAAATCGATTCACTAAAGCGAGAGAACAGCCTTTAGCGCAGCGCACAGCCCTGAGTCCTGGCATTTGAACCATCCAGGCCATTAACCACAAAAAATGTGGCAGGCATTATTCAAAACAAGCGACTTCTCCTCCTTGACCCCACCCTGATTTTCCGCATCCGGAGCAGAGAACCGAAAAGCAGAAGGTGCACACTGGCTCTTTACCTTGGGTCCTGGCCTCAGGCTCCGGCGATCCCGGTGGCGGTGGCTCGCAGAACTCCTTTACCGGCGAGCAGGTCGGCGTTTCTGCTTCAGGGGTCTCAAAATTACCTTCGGAGTCCGAGCTGCCGAGGGGGGGGAAAAGAGTGAGGAATTACCACTTTCAAGGCTAGCTCTGAAATCCTCCACGCTGCCCACACATCCAGCCAGACCGGCTCCCGGGCCGGCCGGCCGGCCGTGGGCATCCTGGGGCGGCCGCTCGCTCCTGTCCAGCGGGACACGCTAGCAAACGGAAAAGGGAGAGCAGGTGAAACAACATCGTGAGCGTCCCCCCTGCGCGCCCCCGACCCTCCTCTCGGCCGAGCCTCCGGGGATGCTTCTGCCAGGTCCTTCCCAGGCTGGCGGAGCGCCCACCACGCACCTCCAAGGACACCCCGGCCCCGCCGCCGTCTCCCCCCGCGGCTCCGGAGGGCAGCGGCGGAGCCAGCGTGGGAACCGAGCCCTGCCGCCCCCCCCCCCCGGCATCTTCCCATGGGGGAGCAGCGCCCAGCTCCGCCGGGCTCCGGCCACCGAGGGGCTCGGCCGAACCCCCCTCCCCCCGCCAGGTCCCGCGGCCGCGGACCCCCCCGGGCAGCCAAGCTGACGGCGGGCAGCGAGCGGGCAGCGAGCGGGCAGCGAAGGGGGGGGACAGCCGGCATGCGTGGCCGTCCCCGCGTCCGTGGGACGGCGGCCGGGGGGGGGGGGGGGGCAGGGGATGCGGTCACTTGCCTGAAGCCGAGAGCCGGCGAGTCTTCCTCCGCCGCCGCCGCCGCCCCGCCGTCCCCCCCTTCGGGGCCGCCCCCGCCCCGCACCGCCGACCAGGTCCACCGGGCCCACTGCACCGGCGAGAGGATCTGCCAGGCGCTGAACGCCATCGGCCCGCCGGAGCTCGGCCCCGCTCCCCGCTCCGCTCCCCGCCGGGCTCGCCGCGGCCGCGCCGCCCCCGCCGCCGCCAAGGGCCTCCCCCGGACCGTACGACTGGCGGCGGGGAGAGCGCCCGCCCCCGCCGCCCCCCGGCGCCGCCCGCCCGGCACGGCCCGGCCCGCCCGAGCCCCCCCCCCGGCCCCACCGCACGCCCGCTCCGCCCGCCGGCGGGGGGATGCGGGGGAGGATGCGGAGGGGATGCGGGCAGCGCCGCCGAGACCCCTCCCAGCTCCCGGCCGGGCGGTGAGAGGCCGCTGCGCCCCTCCCTCGCTCCCCTCCCTGCCCACGCAAACTCTCAAATCCACCTATTTCTGCCCAAACGCGGGGCCGGCGCATCCCCTGCGGGGGTTGTGCACATCGCTCCCAGCGCCCGGCCAGGCGCCAGCCCCCAACCCCCTGTCACCCCCTCTCCGGGAGGCTGCACCGAGCCCCCCACGCCGAAGGACCCCCCCCCCTCCACGCAGGAAGGCAGGGGCTGTGAAACCAGATCCCCCCCCACCCCGCTTTATCCCGCATTTCTCGGGGCTGCACCTGTGCTGCAGCACAGCCGGCGGGACGCAGATTCCTCCCGCTCTCGACATGCCAGCAAACCACCCCCCCTCGACTTGCTGGGTGCAGGCCGAGCGGCCCCCAGGGCTCGGGACAGGGGGGGCTGCCCAGGGCCAGGCGCAGTGGGAGAGGGGCAGAGGGCAGGGAAACACCTGCCCCCTCCATTTTCCAAGGAAACGCTGACTTCAACAGCCCTGGCTGATGCTATATCCTTCCGTGGCAGCAAGTTCATTTATTTATTTATTTATTAGACTATTGTTGTGTAAAAATAACAGCCAACAGTCGCCGCAGAAATAAACCCTGCCAGGCTGGCCTCCCTCCGGAATCCTCTCCCTAACAAGGGCTCCTGCTCCCAAATTCATTACCTCCCCCCATGCTTGCTAGCGAGGGGAGCGTAACGTGACTGATGCCATACAGCGTCCAAAGCGCTGGGAGGAATGTCCGGCACTGTTCCGGGCAGCGGCATCTCCGGCTCCGGACGGTTGCTGCTGCAGAGCCCGCAGCTCCCCATGGCCCCGGGCGGGCTCTGCCCGCTCCTGGCGGCAGGTCCCCGGGACAACCCGGGAAAGGGCAGAGAACCGCCCGGCTGCAAAACCAGCTCGGCCCATTGCGAAGAAGTGCTATTGGCCCTCAGTAACCAGACGAAGCGCTCACGTGGCAGCCCAGACCACAGCCCGATGCTTTCCTGTGAATCATCAGCCAGCTCCGGGCGTGAGGAATGCCTCCGCAGGGCAGAGAGGTCTCTGGGCCAGGCCAGACCCGTCCATCTGGTCTGGCTACCTCTGACACCAGCCTCTATCAGACACTTCAAAGGGCTCATTCCTCACTGCGGAGCATCTCAAATAACCTCCCTGCGGGGATCCTTTCTGCCAAGCTTCCATCTGCTGGTGTCCTTATTAAATATATGTGTCATTGCTGCACGCTCTTATTGTCTGGCCTCTGCCAAAGAAAATCTCTTATCCCTTCATACGACGTTTCCAGACTTCCACAAAGATACCTCTGGCTCAGCTGGAGCAAAGGTGCTGCCAGTTCCCACCGCGGGGCAGGAGCAGGGTCCGGACCCTGGGATGACACCCCGGCCACAGCACCCGCTGGGGTCCAGGGGACAAGGAGCCCTGCAAACCTCCCTGCTGCTGCATGGAGGACACTGAGCAAGAAGGGACTAAGTGACGCTTATCACAGCTTAGCCAAAAACCAAGAGGCTGAAGCAAAAGCAGAACCTCAACATCCTGTCGCCTACGTCTGCTGCGAGCAGAAAGGAGCAGGCTCCTTCCCACCACCCGCCGCGGCAGAGCTGATCGCTGCAGATGAATTTTACATAAGGCGATGCTCAGGCTGTGCCGCGGCGTGAGCGGCTCTGCAGCACGGCTGGCTGCAGCCCCAACTCCTCCTCCCTCTCCCCCTTCCCACCCGCCGCTGCCCGAGCCCACGCTGACCCAGAAGAGCAGCCAGAGCGATGGCAGCGCCGCGTTTCAGCACAGCTGACGGCTGCCAGGCACCGCGCAGAGGACAGAGAAATGCGGGCGGTGCAGGAGCCGCAGCCGGTGCAGTGCCGGCGGCAGAAGGAGCTGCGGCAGCGGGGAAGGAGCCGCACAGACCGACTTCTGCAGCCCCCCCACTTGTTGGACGAGGGAACTGGGGCGCATGAGCGGAGGAAATCAGCAGCATCCTTCCATTGTGAGGGCTGCACGCACACGCAGCATGCCCGGCGAGGACCCCCCCGCTCCCACCCGCCGCCCAGAGGAAGGAGAGGACGGGATGAGCGGGAATGAACCGCACCAGCACCAGCGATGGCTGCGCAGCTCCTGACCTGCAGGGCCCCGGGGCAGGAAGATACCAGAGCAGGGCAAGAGCAGAGCCTGCTTCCACTCGCTGTTTACGATCGGCAATTAAGAAAACGCCTCGAGTGGCATTTTCCAGCTTGGCACCCAACCCAGCTTGGCAGCACCACTGGCTGCAAATCAAACGCTGAGGAGATAACCTGACTTTGTCAGTCACACCGCTGGCTCTGGCTGCCAAATGCCGCTTGGCACAGTCAGCGGCCACATTTCTGCAGAGCAGAGAGGATGCTGACCTGTTCGAAACCAGACCTGCCAGCAGTTTCCATCCGCACGGAGAGCTGCAGCCTGCACACGCAGCAGCTGGACGGGCTGTCCCCTGCGCTGCTGTCACCTCCCGCCCGGGCCCAGAGCGCCGCTGTGCCGAGCACCGCACAAAGACAGCTCAGGGACAGGCAGCGAGGTACCCATACATCGATGTACAGCCCAGGGATCGATGCACAGCCCAAGTATTGATGCACAGCCCACGGATCGAGGTACAGCCCATCGATGCACAGCCCACGTATTGATGTACAACCCATGTACTGATGTACAACCTACATATTGATGCACAGCCTATATATCGACGTACAGCTGACGTATCGACGCACCGCCTACATATTTAGGGCAACAAAGATGATTGAGGGATTGGAGCATCTCCCTTCTGAGGAAAGGCTGAGAGAGCTGGGACTCTTTAGCCCGGAGAAGAGACGGCTGAGGGGAGACCTTATTATGGCATACGAGTATCTAAAGGGTGGGTTGAAGGAGGATGGAGCCAGGCTCTTTTCAGTGGTTGCCAGTAACAGGACGAGGGGTAACGGGCACAAGCTGGAACATAGGAAGTTCCGATCAAACATGAGAAAAAATTTCTTTACAGTGAGGGTGACAGAGCCTGGAACAGGCTGCCCAGGGAGGGTGTGGAGTCCCCTTCTCTGGAGACTTCAAGCCCCGCCTGGACGCTGCCCTGAGGGATGTGCTCTGGGCAATCCTGCTTTGGCAGGGGAGTGGGGCCAGGTGGTCTCTAGAGGTCCCTCCCAACTCTGAAACTCTGTGATTCCGTGATTCCGTCATTGATGTACAACCCACGTATCGGTGTACAGCCCATCGATGCACAGCCCACATACCAACGTACAGCCCGCGTATCGATGTACAGCCCATCACGTACAGCCCGCGAATCGACGTACAGCCCACATATCAATGTACAGCCCATCGTGTACAGCCCACATATCGATGTACAGCCCACATATCGATGTACAGCCCATCATGCACAGCCCACGTATCGATGTACAGCCCACATACCAACGTACAGCCCACATATTGATGTACAGCCCATCGTGTACAGCCCACGTATCGATGTACAGCCCACATACCAACGTACAGCCCACATATCGATGTACAGCCCATCGTGTACAGCCCACATATCAATGTACAGCCCACGTATCGATGTACAGCCCACATACCAATGTACAGCCCGTGTATCGATGTACAGCCCACATATCGATGTACAGCCCACCAGCGCACAGCCCAGCAGCACCCTGCCCAAGCACCCAGCCTCTCCCGGTTGGGGTCCATAAAAGGATGCAGGAGCAGAGGCTGATGTGGCAGCACGGTGGTCCCCAGCCCCAGGAGGCTCTAACCACAGGCACCCAGCCTTGCTTAGGAACTATTTTTCCTGGCTTTGCCTCTTTCCAGACAAACACCGTGTAAGTAACACGCCTCATCAGCTCTGTGAGCGCGCTGGCGAGAGGTACCCCCAGAAGGGATGGCGCGGGCTCTCGCAGCCCTTCCCCTGCGGATCACCGCTCCGGGTGGCTCTGGCCAAGGGCTGTCCCAGTTGCTCCAGGAAGAGAGCCGGGAGCAGGCAGCACAGCGCAGGTCTCTGGCAGAGGCAGCACGGAATGACCTAGAAACCCCCCACAGCTCGCAGGCTGCTTTGGTTTTCCAGGGCAGGGGGTGAGCAGCAGCGCTGCGTGTCAGGGAATCGGGTGGAGATGGAGGTTTTGAGGCTGGAAGAGCCCTGGCGTCACAGAGGCTGCAAAAAGATGCAAAACCTCGCTCACGCTTCTGATGCTGATCCTCGCAGGAAGCCAGCTGCATCCCGGGATAACAGCTCTGCATCCAGACAGACTTTCCCTTGTTTTATGCCGGGATGAGCTTCCCCCCGCCTGGCTGGCAGCGGTGCCTCTGCCCGGCCTCGCCTCCCGGAAAGCCATCGTCCCAGCTCTTCCCGCTGTTGCCACACCTCAGTGCCCGGGAATGGTGTGGGAAACACAGGCTGCGGAACAGGTATCACACCGCCACGGCTGTCGTGCTGGAAGCTGCAGCGCCACAGGTCAGAGGAAGGCGCGCACCTGGAGTTTCCATTCCTGGCCCTTTCATTAGGCAGCAGAACATCTATTTCTGGCTGCCGAGCTTTTCTGGGCACAGCGCAGCGAGCCAGCGCTTCCATTTCTAGCTCAGAAACGGATATTTTGTGGGTTTTCATTTTCCCCCTCCACTCCGGCCGCTCCTCCCCTCCCCGCGGGGACCAGGGTCCACCCCCCGCAGCCAGCCCTGGGACGGGGCGCGAGGACGGCACCCCCAGCCATGCCCCTGCCTTTCGGCAGGGGACCGTGGGGACAGTCCGGGGAGATCAGCACACCGATACAACATGAATCCATATTTCACTGCTACATAAGTCTCCTTAAGAGCCCGTGATAAGCACTTTATCCACACAACATTTATCTCCTCCAGAAAAGCAGGTGCAAAGTGTTTCATGAGAACATTTTTCTGTCGCTGTCTTTTATGCCACCCTGTTCTATTTATCACATTTTCCTCAGTTTAAAGTGGGCCTAGGCGTCAGTAAAAAGGTAAACTATTTTCTGCTGTTGCATTGTGAAAAAAGCAAACTTTGGGAATTAAGAGAAGGGGATTCACATGAAGGTTTACGCGTGCCAGTGGCCACGTGCAGCAAACGCTGGGAGAGAGATGGTTTCATAATGCGCTTCCTGACCTTTGCTGTGACAGGGAAAAGATTAATTCTGGTAACTCCCACCTGCGACTCACCTGCTCAGGCCGCAGAGCACACCCGAGGGGAGGCTCAACCTCTCCCTTCCCCGATAGCCCAGCCTAGAAAGGGAACCGGGCCCTAGGGAAGGGCAAGCAATGGGCAAGCAGAAAACCAGGCCGTGGGAAGAGCTGCAGCCCCGGCCGAGGGCCTCGGGGTCCATCCCTGCCAGGCGGCAGTGAGCCAGAGGCACGGCAGCATTCCGGAGCATCCCCCAGGCACGAGAGTATCCCGGGGCATCTCGGAGTATCCCCCAGGTGTGGGAACACCCCAGAGCATCCCCCAGGCACAGCAGCATCCCAGAGTGTCTCGGAGCATCCCCTGGGCGTGGGAGCATCCCGGAGCATCCCCCAAGCACGGCAGCATCCTGGAGTATCCCCCAGGTGCAGGAGCATCCCAGAGCATCCCGAGGCATCTCACAGGTGCGGGAGCATCCTGGAGTATCCCCCAGGTATGGGAGCGTCGTGGAGCATCCCGAAGAATCCCCTGGGTGCAAGCAGCATCCCGGAGCATCCTGGACCATCCCCCAGGGGCGGGAGCATGCCCCAGGTGCGGGATCATCCCGGAGCATCGGCCGGGAGCTCGGCGGGGCAGGGCGGGGGGGGCCGGGGCTGGCGCTCTCGCTAGAGGGCCCTCCAGGACGGGAATTCAAGGGCTGCAGAGCATCTCCGGCCCGCGGGGAGGCGGAGCGCCGGGGCTCCGCGGCTGCCCTCGGCCGGGCGTTGCCCCGCAGGACCCGGGAGCGAGGGGCGCTCCTCAGGCTGTCCCCGGGGGCGGACCCGGGACCTGGGTGGGCGACCTGCGGGGGCGACCCCCGTGCGACGCAGCACGGCATGGGGCCGAGCGGAGCCCCGGGGCTGAGCCGATGCCCTGGGAGCGGCGTGGAGGATCCTCCGGCATCACCTCAGCCGGCCCGGGCAGGGGCACGGCGCAGACCCCGAGCTCCTTCCGCGCTGCCCGACCCTCTCCTGCCCCGCAGCCCCTCACCCCCAACCTCCTCCCGCAGCACCCGCGGACGGCCCACGCGCGGGGCTCCGCAGCGACCGCAGCCACGCAACGCCCTGCACTTGCTGTGGCGGCGGGGTGGAAAGGGACAGCCGGCCCGACCCAACCCCACCGGCGCTTTGGGGCACTTTCCCACCATCGCGAGGACGCCCCTGCCAAGGGACGAGGCAGGAGCACCGTAGGGCAAATCCACTACAGCAAAGCTCCCACTTTCCTTTTGCTTCTCCCGGCCTTGGCGGAGCCGCAGTCTAGCCACACATCACGGGACCAAGAAGGACAATACCGAATGCCCTGAAATTCAAGGCGGACAAAACACGATTTCCTCACGTCTCGGGCTCCGCCGCTGCCAGCTGCTTGCCAGGGCGCAGCGGGAACCTGGGCGTCACAGGCTGTGGCAGTGCCCCCGAGCACCAGAGCGATGCCCAGCGTGGGACAGTGCTGCTGAGCAGCTCAGCTCCCCCGGCACCCCTCACAGCCCCTGGATGTGACAGTTCCCATCGCTACGCATTCCATCAAAATAGCTCTATAAAAATAGAAGTAAAGGACACAACTGTCACACGCGAGCCCCAGACACCACCAACCAGCCCCTGGGCTCCAGCTGTCCTTCCCCACCATACCACCAACAAATTAATAAACACAAACATTTGTGACTGCATTAAAAAGGACGGATGCAAAAACGAATGCACTGCTATTCCTGCATTTCAAAAACAACAACCATGGCTTAATCTCCCTGATGCTACTCGCGTGGATGTGAGCTCATGCAAAGCAATTTGATAGAAACAGGCTCAAGATATGCAAGTTCCAGCCTGATTCTCACACTGATGCTTTGTGAGCACAAGCATCTGCCTTCATCTTGCTGCTTCTTTACTCCCCTATCAACTCCTCCGCCCCGTTTGCTAAAAATATCAGTGCTACGTGGCAGGAATGCTCTTATCAGGTGTTTGTCAGGCCTTGGCTCCCTCATTTGAGTTAGGACTTGGCGATATTGAGAAATGCAGGCAGCACCTCAGCCCCACACCGTGGGGTGCCGGCAGGGCTGGGGGGCAGCCGAGGAGCAAGGACAGGAGCTGGCGCAGGGACGGGGCCAGGGAAATGATAAAGGGCAGGGGGGGAGCAAAACAAAGTTTGCTCAAGGTGGAGTAAACAGGTGGGAAGCAGAGGCAGCCGAGGCCGACGGGCAGAAAGGAGCGGCTCCAACGCACACAGTGCGCAACGGGATGGTTTTTCTGCCTGGGAACACCTCTAATTCCATTTTGGAGACCACTGCTGGGAAAGCTGAGCACTTACAAGAGGGAGAAAGCACTTGTTCTTCCTCTCGGAACCCAGCGTTTGCAAACAGAGGGATGTTTGTAAACGTTTCGAAGAGCAGCAGCCTGGCTCCAGGTGACCGGCTCGGTAAAGCCTGGCAAAGCTCCAGGACAAAGACAGCCCTCGGCCGGGCACCGATGGTCCAGCGTTCCCAGAGCCCAGCCCAGCCCCGGCAGCGTGGCTTGGTTTGGAAAAGCAGCAGCAAAGCTCGCAAGCACAGCGATCTCTGCATGGCAGGGTGGCTCACTTAAAGAAAATATTTCTGTGTTCCAGAACGTGTTTTGGTTGATTTGCAGATAAGGCACGTCCAGATTTCCTTGTGATCCCAGCTAGCACGCTTTGCCTTCGGTTTACGGTGAGAAGCAGCTCCCCAGCCCCAACTCCCGCTACCACCAAACCTGCAGCCACCTCCCTCCTCCGCACCTGGTTTTCTAACCGCATTGCTGGGAATTGCGCTGCTGGCTCCTGGCACCCAGCTCCAGCTGTGACACCCAGGGGTGACAGGGCTGCCCCAGCTTCCCACCACGGCTAATCACAGCGGGGTCTGAGCCACGGCCTGGGAAATCCAGTCTGCTGGGAACGGGGATGGGGTGTCTGGGCAGTGGCTGTGCAGCTGAGGGTGGCAGGAGAGGAGGGACAGGAGGGAAAAGGAGAGGGAGTGGGGGGAGAAGGGAGAGCAGGAGAAGGAGAAGAGGGAAAAGGAGAAAAAGAGGGAGAGGAGAAGGAAAGGAAGAGGGAGGAGGAGAGGGAGAAGGAGGAGGAGAGGGAGAAGGAGGAGGAGAGGGAGAAGAGGGAAAGGAGGAGGGGAAGGAGGAGGAGGAGAGGGAGTGGGAGAAGGAGAAGACGGAAAGGGAGAAGAAGAGGGAGAGGAGGAGAGGAAGGAGGAGGAGGAGAGGGAGAAGGAGAGGAAAAAGGAGAGGAAGAAGACAAAAAGGAGAGAGAAGAGGGAGAGCGAGAAGGAGAGGGAGAAGGAGGAGAGGGAGAAGAAGAGGGAGAGGGAGAAGAAGAGGGAGAGGAGGAGAGGAAGGAGAGAAAGAAGCAGAGGAAGAAGACAAAAAGGAGAGAGAAGAGGGAGAGAGAGAAGGAGAGGTAGAAGGGGGAGAAGGAGAAGAGGGAAAGGGAGAAGATGAGGGAGAGGAGGAGGGAGAGGAGGAGAGGAAGGAGGAGAAGGAGAGGGAGAAGGAGAGGAAAAAGCAGAGGAAAAAGGAGAGGAAGAAGACAAAAAGGAGAGAGAAGGAGAGGGAGAGGAGAGAGAAGGAGAGGGAGAAGGAGGAGAGGGAGAGAAGAGGAACTTTCCCCCCAGTGTACGCACTTAACGCTCATTTTTCCCTCCTCCCCCGCCGTGAGCCCCGGACCGGCCCCGCGCGTTGGGCGCTCACCGGCGCTGGGGGCAGCGGGGCGGACCCGGCCCCTGACCCCCCGCCCCGGACCCCCCCTCCCGCACTCACCGGCGCTGGGGGCACCCGGCCTCCCGCGGCCTCTGGCTCTGGGCCGCCCCCATGGCCGGGCCGGGCCGGGCCGGGCCGGGCCGCGCTGCCGCCGCGCTCCGCCGCGTCCCCGCCTCCGCGGGGGGGAGCGTGGGCGGCCCGGCACGGCCCCGCACGGCCCCGGGCAGCTGCTCCCCCCCGCCGGGCCGGGCCGGGGATGATGAGAGCCCGGTGCGACCGATCACCGCCCCGCCGGGGGGGGACACTCCCCTGCAGGGCTGCGACGGCGCTGGGACCGGGACTGGGACCCCGGTGCGAACAGGGACCCCAGTGTGGGGCAGGGACCCCAGTGTCGGGCAGGGACCCCTTACAGCAGGGCATGGACCCCAGTGCCAGGCAGGGACCCCAGTGTGGGTCTGGGACCCCAGTGCAAACAGGGACCCCAGTACGGGACTGGGACCCCTCACAGCAGGGCAGGGACCCCAGTGTGGGGCAGGGACCCCAGTGCCAAACAGGGACCCCAGTGCAGTACCGGGGATCCTCACAGCAGGGCAGGGACCCCAGTGCAAACAGGGACCCCAGTGCGGGCCAGGGACCCCTACAGCAGGGCAAGGACCCCTGTACGGCACTGGGACCCCAGTGCAAGTCAGGGACCCCAGTGTGGGACAGGGACCCCAGTACAGGGCAAGGACCCCAGTGCCGGGCAGAGACCCCAGTGTGGGACTGGGATCCCTCACAGCCGGGCCGGGACCCCAGTGCCAGACAAGGGACCCCAGTAAGGAGCAGGGACCTCTACAGCAGGGCAGGGATGCCAGTACGGGGCAGAGATGCCAGTACAGGACCGGGACCCCAGTGCGGGACTGGGACCCCTCACAGCAGGGCAGTGGGTCTCGTTTGCTCCAGGAACTCCTGGCTTGCTCCTCTCGGAGCGCACTGCTGGGCAGGGATCCACCAAACCTCAGCACTATCCTCTTCGCTTTACATTAGCCATGATAAATGTCAATCTGGCTGCCTTTGAGGTTAAAATAGCAGCCGCACATGGGCTTAGTGATAGCTGTCTCCTACTTTATTGACCGTACCTTGACTATGCAAAGCTGAATGCGACAGATGCACTGTTTTACTTGTTTTGTGGTCACAACCTGCACACCACTTTTGTGACCTGTCCTTGGCTCTTGGTGGGTTCTGCTGCCCTGGGCCACGCTCCGGGCTGACAAAAATCAGCCGTGACCTGAGGGCTGAAGTCTCCAACCACCAGCGCAGTCCCCCATACTGCGTGTGTGAGAGCAAAGCGGAGTCTGAGGCCCTGACCTGGAGCGCTGAACCTCAGGCAAGAAGCGCCGATCAAGCGCCGATGCTGCCCCCCAGCCTCCCCTCAAACCGTCCCGTGAAGGTAAAACCAAACAGCAAACCCCAGCGTCCCGCGCGGCCAGACCCCTTCGCGGGGGAGGATTTAACACAGCAGTTTAAAAGCACAGAGGTGACCCTGCTTCGCAAACGTCCTGGTTGGAGTTATTTCAATTAAAGCGCCTGAGAGAACATACCCATTTCTGACACCGTCTGGGGCTTTTTACTTCTGAAAAACTGAAAGCTCAAGTATGAATTTTTTTTTTTTTTTTTTTGTCACTGAGCGTGTTCTGGCTTGGGTTGCATTATTTCTTGGCAAGAAAAGTGTTGATACCCTTGAAAGCTTTCACCTCTCTTTAAAAACAACAGCAACAACAAATAAACCACAAAAAAACCCCAATCAGAAATCTTCCTTGGATGAGAATAAAACGTCCTGACCGCCTTGACTGCCCTCCTGCCCGCGGCAGGCAGGCAGGCAGCAGCCGAGCCCTGCGGAGGTGCTGGCGACGCCTGCCCTGGGATGCCCGCAGCGCCCTGCCGCTGACCATGGGAGAAGGAAAACCCAGCAGCAAACGGCTCTGAGCGGGGCCCGGGAAGAGGCTGCTCCAAAAGCTCCCCCCGCAGCTGGGCAGCTCCGCAAGGGAGCAGGGATCCCGCTCCGGCCCCTCTCCATCCCCTGCCGATGCTGCTGGGGGGAGCCAGCCGGGACGGGACGGGGCTCTCAGGCTGGAGCACAAGCCCAGGGCCCCGATGCGGCTTGTGGCAAGTAGGTGAAGGAGGTGAGGAGATGGTTTTTTGCATTCCCAGGCCCGCGATGCAGAGCTCAGAGCAGTCTTTTGGCTGCTCCGATGGTTAAAAGACCAAACACCACACGCGGGATGTGCTGCGTCTTCCATCGCTGCCCACCCCCTCTGCCGCGCCGCAGAGGACAAGCGCCGTTGCCACGCAGCCCTGCCCGTCGAACGGGACAGGAGCCACCTCCGTGCCAGGCTGTGTGGCACCGCGGTCCCTGCGCAGCACCCGTGTGTGGGGTGGCACGGCCGAGGGCCGGGTGGTGGCACGGGCAGCCTTCCCGAGGGCCCGGCCCTTTCCTTTCCCTGCCTTTGGCTGCAGAAGAATTTCCTGCAGCCATTTCAAGTGGCGCATTTAGAAACGCTGCCCTTCCCCGCCTCGGCAAACATCCCGGTGTGCCTGCGGACGCTGAGGCGCTGCCGTTTAGGGATGCGCTTCAACTCAGACTTCCCAAGGAAGGCTGGGGGGCTGCCTGGCACCTGCACCCGCTGCGAGGCCGGGATGCTGCCTCCAGCCTTCGGCCATTTATCTCGGAAACGCGCCTTCGTGAGGCCTCACCAAGCCATGCGGCAGGAATTCCGTATTTCCTAAGAAATCCGTGCTATGGGAGCAGGGATCTGAATGGAAGGGAGGGACCTGGAGGTAACACAACGCCCTCTCCTCACCAGTTGCCCTGGCACCGGGCGAGGGAGCCGAGGCTGCAGCGACGCGCACACGGCAGCGGACGGGCTCCAGAAAGGCTGGGACGCTGCGTCGGACGCTGAGCTGCGGGTAACGCGCCAGCGCTGCCGCTCCGTGTCGGCTGCATCTGTGGCCCCGGCGCTCCTTGGCAAGGGCATGGCCTCTGCGAGCGACAAACACATACAGACCTCTGGGAAACTGCCGGCTTTCCGGCCACACGCCCCAAGGGAAAAGCGGGAGAGGGAAGGCACCAAAATTAAACGAGGATTACAAAGCACCCTAGGAGAGAAAACTGGTTTCCAATCACCAGGAAGCGCAGAGTGCCGTCCCACACCACCTTCCCAGAGCTCCCTCAGCCTGACAACCGCTGGCAAACAGCTAATTAAGCTTTCCCAGCCCCTTTGGACAAGAGTGAGGGTCAGTGTCACTGGACGCAAGCCACAACCTCAGCCTCAGAGCAGTAACAGGGCTGGTCCCGGACCCCCAGGAGCCCCATCCAGCCCCCCCGCCGCGGCACGGCCACGCTCCGACGGTCCGGAGGCAAGCGCGGCCGCGTGAGACGGCTTCGCTCCCCAGCTGTGCAAAGCGTCACGAGAACTTCAGTAGTCACACGCAGCCAACGGCACGAAGCTTTGCCCGGAAAGCTGTTCCCCTGAGGGATGGGGCTGGCAGTGCCCAGGGAGGCTGTGGGACAGACACACGGCAGGAATGCTGTGGAGAGAGGCAGGCGGGGACCAGGCAGGGCTGCAGAGCAGCCAGATGTGCCCCAGCTGTGAGCTCCTACTTACGGGAAGGGCAGCAGCCGGGGCTCCGGGGCCACCCCGCTGCTCCGCTGGCAGAGCTGGGCTCAGGTGGGGCTCCTGCACCCCCGGCCCGTCCGGCACCCCAAGAGCGCCGTAGCCGGCCGGCATGGCGACTGCTGGCTGCAAGGAGGCAGATGGTAATAATTACCCGCACACTAATTCCATGGAAATTTCCATGTGCCTGGGAAAGAGGCACGCCAAGCCCTTGCGGCTGCCCGGGGCAGAGGTTCCCTGTTGTTTCCGGGGACTGTGACTAAGAGCTGGGTCTGTCACATGGATGGTGTTTAAATGCCTCCTTGGAGCCTCCTGTCTAAATGCCACCGGCTCCAAACCCAGCCGGAGTGGGCACTGCTGGGCCGTAGGGTGGCCAGGGGATGCCCGGAGCACCTCGACTCTGCGGGGGGCTCCCTGGCGCCCCGACCTGTGCCCACCAGTGCTGGCAGAGCCACGGCAAACCACCCCGGAGGGACGATGCCATTCCCGAGTCCTTCCCCACCTGTGGCTCACTCAGGGCGCTGCCGGCTTCTCCCCTTCCAGTTTCCCACGGGGGTGCAGAGGGAGGGCAGCCCCCGGCCCGGCTGGGCGGGCAGATGGGGGCCGTGTGCCAGCACCCCGTGTCGGATGGTGCCCTGGCAGCTCCTCCTTGGCAACGCAAACAGAGCCACAACAGGCGGCTGGAGGCAGAGCGCGTCGCAGCCCGGCGCGCAGGCTCTGGCGCAGAGCCCGGCGTGCCCTCACAGCCCTGGCCGCAGGTGCCGGTGCCCTGCGCCGCCCTGGGAAGGCTCCACCAGACCCAGCTCTCTGGCAGGGCAAAGCGGGGAGGAGGTTGTGCTATTCAAAGGTGTCTTCCACGGTCTGCCATCACTGGGGGGCCGGTGAGAGCCAGAGGCTCCTCCGCACCCCAGGGTGGCCAAGGAGCCCTCGCTCCCTGCTCTTTTCCTCCCTCCAGCCTGATGCAAAAGCAGCTCGGGGAGCCTCCCAGCCCTCAGCTCCCTTCTCCTTCCTACCTTTCCAGCCGCAGACTTGTCCCGGGCTCCGTCACTCTCTGCTACCTGTCCCAGGGCTCCTCCGAAAGCCGCCTGCGTGAGCAGCTGCCTGGAAAAGGAGCGGGGAGGAAGGAAGGGGATGGACGGCGTGGGGAGGGCCAGGCAGCGGCGGGGTGTCTGAGAGCACCCTGCAGCCTGGGGGGGAGGAAGGAGGATGTTTTGTAATATTTGGCGAGCACTTCCCCGGGCAGAGAGAGGAAACCGGCAGGGAGACGGTGCTGGGTGAGCCATCCACGCATGCCGCTGCCGTGCTGGTACCGGTGCCTCTGGGGCGAACGCCTGAATCTCGTGCCGTCTCCTGCCGGGGCCCCACTGGTGTCATGCCGTAAAAATGCACTCTTGGCTGGAATTTGGCAGCTTGGCCTCTGGCGGGGAGGAACCTCTCCACTTACAGAGGGAGCGGGAGCTGCGGCCCGGGGCTGCGGGGAGAGGGGAGTGGGAGCTGATCCCGAGCTCCCACAGCGCTGAGGAAGGAGGGCTGGGAGCAGTGGATGTGCCTGCGGATTGATCCCGGGAGGGCTGCTTTCCCCCGACTGCCCTTTGCGAGGGCAGGACACGAGGACAGGGACAGACGGAGCCACTGAGCTCCCCCAGAGTGGCTGAAGGGGAGGTGGCATGGCCCAGCGCACAGGGTCCCAGGTGTGGGGCAGCGGTGGCACAGCCAGGAGCTTTAGCTGAATAGCAGGGACACGTTTTGGAGCAGAAGAGACGTCTTCCTTTGAGGTCTCGAAGTTGGCAGGGGCTGCACCCCAGCAAAGGGTTTTCCCAGCCAGGGCAGAGGCCGATGCCCTGGTGAGCATCCCTGCATCCCGCATCCCGCAGCCTCTCCTCTCCTCCAGCCCCTGCCCCGCCACCCCACATCCCACAGCCCCGAGGGCATCGCAGCCCAAACCGCAGCCCGGTCCCCCCCCATGACAGCGGGCAGGTCTCAGCCCACCACACGCACACGAGCGAGCTCAAGCTTCTCAATTCAAGAGACCCCCGGCCTCACCCCGAAGGGTCCCTGCGAGAGGTGCCAGCCTGAGGTTGGCTGCGGAGTCGGGAGCTGGATGCGTCCCCGCAGGCCGGCATCCCGCTCCTGCAGAGGGAGCGCAAGGAGCGGGAATGAGCCACGGGAATGAGCCACGGGCTGTGCCGCAGCCATTTCATCCTCGGGAAAGCATGGGGCAGGGCTGCTGCTTCCCAAAGGGAGGAGAAAACTCTGCTCAGACAAGGAACTTCCCTCTGCAAACAGATCCTGCTGTCTGCTTCCGAAGCCCCGGGCTGGACTCTGCTCCCTGCCCTGTGCCCTGGCCAGAATTACCTTCCCGAACACCCCGGGACCTGCAGCAGCCGTGCGGAGGGAATAAACCCAGCTCCCTGCAGTCCCACCTCCCGCAAAAAGCAGGGGGACAGTGATTGGGAAGGACACGGAGAGGGACACGCCGGGGCAGGCAGGGCGGGGGTGACCAGGAGCCCCCACCACCTCTGCCTTCTCTGGGGACCTCCCTGTCTGTGTGCCCTGGGATGCCCACGCCCGTCCCGGCCACCCATGGCTCCCTCCAGCCAGAAGGGCAGGGTGCGGGTGCCTCGGTCAAGGAGCGGACGATCCACTCCTTCATCTTGCTTGGACGGCCGTAGTGTACCCAGGCTCAGCCAGGCTTGGCTCTGTGAGCTGCCAGCCCCTCGGCCGCGCCGTCCCCCCCGCCATGCCAGCCCCTTGCCCGTGCCAGCCCTGCAGACCCCGCCGTCCCCCCATTTTTGGGGCAGGAGAGCACACCCGGCTGCGGGAGCTCCCCGCAGCTCCCTTCGGCAGAGGGCAGTGGTGCTCGCCCCGCTGTCTCATCGCTGGCCCCAGTCCAGCCTCAAACTCCCAGCTCCCAACTTGCTCTTTCTTTTCAGCTTGAAACTTCCTGTTAGTTATCATTTTAATTCTTTACCTCTTCAGCAGTGCAGAAAATTGGCACTTAATTCGCCCTGCGAGGCTGCGCGGTGGCAGCTTAATTGACCCTCGTTGCATCAGCCCGGCCACATCTCGGTCAGCGAGCTCAGCCCTCTGCCACATTAATTTCCTGTCCACTTTGTTTGCCTGCCCTTTCCAGGGACACGGCTTGTGTTCCGCTCCAAGCGAGAGCCCCGGGGAAAAGCCTGCCACGGGGCAGGGGTCCCTCCCGTGTCCGCTTTTCAGAGGAATCTGGTTTTCGGCAGCTCATCAACCCGGTTTTCTCCCAGCAATTCAGCAGGCTGCTCCAAACCCAGGACGTTTCGGCGTCCCACCTTTGGTACGGTGGCTTGCAGGATGGTGTTGCAACCCTGGGAGCTTCCCCAAGCCTTGAAAATGAGTCAGAAACCTGAGCCTCCAGTTGCAGCCCTGACTTCCCCAGTTGTTTTCCAAGCGCTGATCCCAAGCATTTGGCCTCGCATGAGCTGGACGGATCGCAGACCGTGTCAGGCAAAACCAGGGCAGCGAGGACCGAGTGGCACACTGACCAGAAAGCTTATAATAAAACCAGATTTACAGGAATTGCCCAAACACAGTCTCAGCTTAGCTCCAGTTCCCCTATTGCATCATTTGGGGCAGAGATTGCTGCATGAGTACCTGAAATAATTGGTATTCAGAGCGCAATAAAACTCCACGATGCTGGCAGGACTGCATTATGGCAGATGTCTAGCAGGGGAATGAGATTTTCCAGGTGAATGAAGGAAATGCAGGTAACTCTTGGTTTGGGATATTTTGAACCCCGCTGCGGAGAACCGAGCCGCTCGTTGCGCCTCCGCTCCAGCGAGGGCAGGAGGCGGCTGCCGCCGAGGCTGTGCCCAGCTGCCCGCTGCGGCACGGAGCCCCCGAGCGCCCGCGGGACCCTCCTCACCCCGCCGGGCTCGCAGGGACGTCGGGATCACACCGCGGGAGCAGGTCCCAGCGCATCTCCCCGGGATGGGTTTGGATGCGGGTCCCAGGGCAGGGCTGGAGGCAGCACCTCCAGCATCCTGGGCGCTACCGAGGAGGAGGGCGTCCTTCCCATTGAATATATCACCACTCAATTTGCGTTGGACCGTGGAGTCCTTCCAACACGCAGAATACAATGAGTTAGTATCTGCTGCTCTGGAGTTTGTATCCAGGCTGAAAACCCGGCCAGCTGGGAGCACGCTGGGACCGGGCTGGAGTACAAAGAACAATGGAAAGGACGGCGAGGGGCGGGCGGGGAGGCAGGATCCAGCCCTGGGTGACGGCGCTGCATCTGGGGCCGCTCAAAGCCCTCTGATTCTCCACCTCGAGAGGATCACAGCTTCCAGACCCTCCTTTTAACTCTGCGCCTTGTCCCCTCGCTCCCCTCCATGGTGCTTTCAGGCGGGGGTCTCTGCGTGCCAAATGGGATGCTGCTGGAGCAGGCGCTGCTGCCTGGATGGGCTCCAGATGCAATGCAGCTAATCCATTTTTATAGCTGGGAGCAGGTGTCTCGTGCATCACAAGCAGTCAGTTTAGAGACCACTCTTTTCATTTGGCCACAAGCACCGGAGAAGTCCGAAGGCGTCGGCCACCGCTCAGTGACCACCAGCTCCAGAAATGCCCTTCGGGTGCCCCGAGGGGCCGCGGTCCAACACGCTGTGCCTCTGCACGGCTGCGCCGCCCGGTTCTCACCCGAGCAGCGGGGAGCGGAGCGGGGAGGGCTCCGGGGGCAGCCGCAGCATCGTCTGTCACCCCCCCGCCGGGGACAGGGGGCCGTAGCTGTGCCCACACCTCGCTCCTGTGCTGCAGAGCTGGTGGCCTCCCTACCCCAGCAACCAGTCCTGCAGGGCTCCCGTAGGCTTCATCGCCTGACCTGCACGAGCATCAAATGAAGAACGCAGCAGCAGGGCTGTGGAGAAACTCCTTTTTGCCTCTATTTTCCCCCAGTTCCTACACCCGCGCTCACCTTCCCCGCACAAAGGAGGAGGTGCTCAGCGGAGACCCCCCCGGCTGGGGATGTGCAGCAAGGGGGGAGAGGCAGCACCTGCGGGGAGGAAAAGAAAAACACTCTCTGCCGGGGCCGGAGATAGGAAAGGCCACAGGGTTTGTTTTCCATCCCCAGACCGCAGCAACGCGGTGAGTGGAACCCGGTCAAGAAACCCCGTCCAAACCCACAGCTCCCGAGACTGCTCCGGGCAAACAACGCCTCGAAAGGGACCCTCTGTCCCTGCCGCCCCGTCCCCAGCTCCAGCGGGGACAGGGGACCCATGGCCCAGCTGCGGCAATGCCTCCCCTGGCCCCGGCAGGACCGACGGCAGCCCCGATGCTCGCCAAGGGTGACGACCCTGTCCCCAAAGTGCCCAGAAGCGCCTGGCTCTCCGCAGGAGCTGCAGCCGCGTGTCCTCTGGCTTTGCCGAAGGCAGCAGGTTCTGGGGGGCTCAGGGAGACCCCAGGAAAGGGGCCCCGGCAGCGGGGAGCCGCCGCGGGCAGGGAGATCCGCGCAGCCAGCCCCCAGCACGCCTGGATGCGACAGCCCCGCGGAGACAAAGAGCCATTGCTGGATTCAGCTGCCCTGGGTATTTTTTTCCCTCTTCGATGAATCACCTGCTAAAAATATTATAAATTGAGTTGCTGGCCAGACCTTTCACTTCTCTGGAAGCAAAAATATTTATTTTACTCAGGCCCTGCCTGTGTTTTAACAGAGCTTTATGATCAATTTCTGAGGAATGTGCCATGCTGTATATTCAAATTACAACTTTTTTTGGCTCACAGAGTAAATTTAAAATTTCTCGTTTAAGACCCAACGGTTGTGCTGCCAGAGAAATGCGGTTTCAGCTGTTTTTTTTTCCCCAAAGCACCTTTTTTGCCCGGTGGATGGTTATTTTCACCCCAGGTGTGCGCCTGTCCCAGGGCTCGGTGGCACCAGCAGCCATCGAGGGGCACAGGCTGGGCTTGTTTCGACCGGGATCTTTCACTTCTGTGGGAAAAGCACCGCTTAGTTAACAGTATCGTCACAAAGACGGGGTACGGGCGGTCTGGAGCTGCCCGGCTGGCGGGGGCAAGCGCTGCCCCCGTTGCACCTGGCTGCATCTTTGGGACTCAAAGCACGACCTCTCCCTGCACAAGCTCCAGCCTGGTGCAAACGTAACGCGAGTTACCAGCCAGGCGCCAGCGCACCGAGATGCTCGAGCTGTCTGTGCAGGTGGGGCATAATCACAGAAACGCCCGGAGCCACAGCAGTTTGTCCTGGCAGCACCTTCCTCCTCCTCCCAGGGTGTGCAGACGACTCACATCACGGTGCCGGGGGGCTGGAGCCGGGGTCCGTGCCACCAGCCCGCCCGCGGTCCCCTCCGGCTCCTGCATCGCTGGCTCCTCCTGCCCTTGCTGCGGTGCCAGGCGCACCTTCCCTAGGAATCTCCCCCACTCCCCTTCGAATTTAGGAAGGAAACGAGAGAAATTTCTTTTCCTTGCTTCAGGGCAGAGAGAATAATGGGATCTTTATTCCCCAATAATTAAGTTGACTTTTGCGTAGGTTTAATTTACCAGCCTTCCCTGCAAAGCGACGCCTCTTGCGGGAGCCTTTGGGCGTGTGGGCAGGGAACGGCGCAGAGCCGGGCACCGGGCGCTCACCAGGGATGGCACGGGGGGCTGCAGGGCCGTCCCGCACATAGCGGTTGCAGTGCCGCGCAGGGGCTGTAGAAAGGCTTCAGCACGCAAAGCCCAGCCGCTGCTTCTGTGGGTTCGCTGCAATAGGAACAGTAAAGAGCAGGAGCTCCCAGCCGGCCCCAGCGAGGACCAGGCAGGGTCACCCTGGCTCCCGCGGGTCGCACCGGCATCCCCGGGCCACGCAGTGCTCCAGGGAGCAGCGCTGGCATCTGCCTGGCCCCGCTCCATCCTTCCCGAGAGGCGCCAGGGAGACAAACACGCCGTTGCAGTTGGACACGCTATTGGCGGTTTCTGCAGAGAGGCCAAATATGTCCCTAAAGCCGGCGTTTAGGAAGGGGTGAAGACACGGTGCAGCCACAGGACTGCAGTTACCCGCAGGAGCCCTCTGCAGGGGGGTGCAGATGAAGCTGGGCACGGCCAGGAGATTGCCTCGGCCCACGTCCCTCCTCTTCCCAAAGAAACAGCAGTTGGCATGAGCGGGGGGAGCTCCACAAAGCACCCTGGTGGGAAGCACCCCCGTTTCCCAAGGGGGGCTGGCCCTGGGGGTCAGGACAGCTTTGTCGTGATGGCAGAGCCAGGCTGTTGTTTCTCCCAAGGCAGACAAACAGCTGGAGATGCTTCGCCAGAGAGTGAATTATGGGGAGCGCGTGCCAGGGGCGCCACGCTCGCTGTCCTCCCCGGCGGGGTGCCAGAGCAGGACCTGGAGCCCATCGCCAGCACCTGGGATCCTCTTCGTGCTGCTATCCCAGTCCCGCGGATGGGCGCTCTCTCCCCAACGCTGCTCCGATGTCCATCGGCCCCCGCTGGGCACCTGCCGCGTGCTGCCGCCTTTGGTGACGCTGCTGCGGTCTCAGCCCCACCACCAAGGTTGGGAAAACACATCCCAGGTCTTCCCTGCTTGCCCTGGCAGAAGGCATTTTGAAGGTCCGCAGCCCCCAGCACAGAGCTCTGGGGATGGGATTCCGCTCATCCCCTCGACCGGCATCTCGTCTCACAGCGGTTTCACCTGCGCCGGATGCCGCAGCCGCGTTGCAGGGCGAACGCAGCGCATCTTGTCCGGGCTCCAGCATAGCTGGCACGTCCCCGCTGGAGTGGCCGGGCTGAGCCGGAGCGGCCCCGGTTGCCCCAAAGCTCAAGGGATCGGGCACTGGGGCGACGTGGCAGCTCCTACCTCCAAGGCGGGGAAGAGGACGGGAGCATCCCGCGACCCCGGGACCGCCGTGCCGTCAGCCTGGCCGCCAAAGCAAGAAGGACGTACGGATTTACACATCCATGCGAAATCCCCAGCAAGCAGAGAAAGGGAGAAAACAGGGTTTTGATCGCTGATTTCAGCAACACGAAGGCACGCAGCCGAAAGCCGACGCTACTGCAGAGGGTGGCCCTCGGCGGGGGCTGGGAGACACGAGGGGTCCCCTCACCATGGGCATGATCTGCCCGGGGCAGAGGCGCGGGGGAAGCAATGGAGGCACAAATGAGGAACTGCTGTGTTTGCACAGCGCTCTCGGGCGCCGCGGGGTGGGGGGGGCAACACCCGCCGCACCCACAGACGCAGCCCTGTCACCGGGGGATGCAAAACCCGCGACGGCACCCGCTGAACCCCCCCCAGCTCCGCGTCCCGGCACAAGTGTTCATCGGCTGCAGCACCAGGAGCCCCATCCCGCGGAACAGGCTCAGGAAGTTTCTGTCCTCGGCTGAAACCCCTTTGGTGTGGGAGAGCCTGGAACTTATTACAAATCGCTTAAGTAACTTTGGCTCGCTTGAGCTAATTAAGTTGGTTTCCCCGGCTATTCTAGAGGCTTGAAACCTCCAGTCAGCTCGCGGGCTCGCTGCGCGAAATTAATTAAAGCAAATGATAACTTGGCAAGGGACAAAAAAAGAAAGTCTCTGTAGTAAGGAACAAGCCCAGCGCGGGGGGCGTCCGCTGAGCACGTGTCTGTGTGCTGTAAGGTGTTTCAGATCCATCCTCACGCAGGGATGGACTTCAGCTCACGCGTAACGCCGTGTTCAGCCTTAAATGCTTTGCCAAATCTGGGCATAAAAATAAACTTGGAAGTTCAGTGCAGAAACACAGAGTAAAGGCAGGGACCTCTCGGTTTCCATAGGAAGCAGAATTAATAGCTTGGCAGAAGGGGTGCGTTTCCATTTTTATACAAGAATTTCCTCCTCCTCCTGCTGCAGAAAAAAGGGCTTTTAAGAAATATAAATTCGGACAGTTCTCCAGAACCTGGCAGCAAGCTCCGGAGGATCCCGCGAGGCGCGCGCAGGCCAGCGGGACTTCCAGGTTTCCAGCGAGAATCGAGTGGACCCGCGCACGGCTCCTCCGTTCCTCGAAAGCGCCGGCAGCGAGGGCCGTGGTCCTTCCCGCCGCGCCCTGGGCAGACGGGCAGCATCGTCCCGCTGGACCGCGGAGGGGAGACGCGCTGTGGGGTGTCTGCACTGCCTCGCGGGGCCCCTGCGGAGCCGTTGGCCAGTGGAGCTCCCTTGAAGCCCCCGGCAAAGGGCTCGGAGGCGCGGGTGCCGTGCGTTGAGCCCTGGCAGAGCCGCGCCGGCAGGACAGAGCCCGAGCCCGACCTTCTCCCCCTTCCCCAGCGCTATCCGAAACCACAGCCTCGGCTGGCTGCAGTCCTCATCCATCTGCAAAAGCGCATTAAGGAGGGAGAGAAAGGTTGGCAGCTGACCACGAACCTACTCCCCGGAGAGGTCCTTACCTGACTCTAACCAGATGCTGTTTATCAGCCCGAGCACACACTACATGCCCGATGTGACGGAGACAGAAAAAATACAAGAAATGCTTGTTATGCTGAGGGCTTCGGGGGTTTTCATCCTCGGGCCGGATATACAAGTTCCAGGAGAGGAATATGCGTCCCTGGAGTCCCGGGCTGAATCTGGAATTCATATACTCTGTAAATGTACTTTATTTAATACAGGAATCAAGAAAGGTTTTGGAATTATTGCACTGGAGAGCTTGATTGCATAGTTACAGCTTGGAATTAAGGAATAACTGCAGGTCTGTAACACAGCGCGGCAGCCCCACGGAAGGGGCAGGACGGTGCATTTTGGCTGCACGGTTTTGTCTCTGTTCTGCGACTGCTGAAGCCCGAGGGAAGACTCCAGCGGGGTCCGGCCCAGCCCTGCCTGTGTCCTGCAGCGGATCTCCCTTCGGATTAAGCCAACAAAACCCAGCGGAGCAGGGAAGAGGCACCTGGGCAGCAGCTGAGGGTCCCGGAGCTCGGTGGGGCCAAGGGGATGCTGCGGTCAACACCAGTCGGCGCAGTCCCGGCACGGGGGATCAGGATGAACCACTGACACCCCTCCTTCAGCTCACTGCTGGAGCCATGAAGTTACAAAACCAGGAGCCGAGTTTTGTCCCATGCCACTATGCGAAGACGGAGGAGGAGCTGCCTGGGCAGGGATGTGGCGTGTCCTCGGCACGTAACGGTGCTGGGCAGCCGGGCTCAGGGCACGGAGGCTGATTGCCAGGTGTGAGAGCTCGCAAATTCTGAGGAAACCGCTCAGAGCCGCGCGAGAGCCAGGGCCGGGCTGGGAGAGGACGTGCTGCGAAAATCAGGGCAGGAGCGGTGCGGAACACGGTCACGATCCAGCCAAGCGAAGGCAGATGTCTTCACTGCGAGAAAGACGATAGGACTCTGTCTTTAACAGAGACACGTGTGTGTGTCTAGACGAGCACGTATCTGTAGGTTTGTGTAAGTGTCCATGTGCCTTTTACGCATTCCTCCGTGTATTTTGAAGATGTAGCTAACACACTTTTGCTGTGCCAACATGGGTTAACTGAAACCTGCAAGGTCTGGGAGGAGCATCTTCGGCCCACATAGCTCAGGGCTCCCCTGGAAGTGTCCTTGTCCCCATCCACACGGCACCGGTGGCCCCGCGGAGCACGGTGCTGGCAGGCAGCTGTGGTTGTGATGCCGCCCATGGAGCTGCTGGCACAGGGAGCCCCTCGGCGCGGGCCCAGGGCAGCGGCTGGGAGGCAGAGTGCCTTTGGGCTTTCCAAGCCGACGTTTCCTGCTGGGCAGCTCTGGCTTGCTGCTCACGCGCTGGCTGTCCCCGACCGTCACACAGGGTCCCGTACACCCCTGGGCAGAGGGTCACGGCAGTGGACCCCACTTCAGGAGCCCACCCGGCCCTGGGAGGAAGATGCGGTCCATGTGTGGAGCAGTGCCCCGCCATGGGAGAGACTTTCCACCCCGGCTCCCCCATCTCCTCCCGGGCTTTT